>NC_138900.1:20074928-20674928 GCF_965194825.1 Balaenoptera physalus | reverse complement strand
CAGAGGGAGTGTTTTCCTTAGCACCACAAGGGCGCTCCTTGTGGGTCAGGCTTGTGCCTTCCACGTCCCTGTGAGGTGCCAGTCACATTGCACATACCTCACATGTGTCTGGCCAAGACTTGACTGATGACTGCAATATCAGACTCCCAACCTGGGGGAATATCTGTCTGGCTCTGTTCTCCTCTTCTCTCCCCCACCCATCCTTTCACCTGTCTGATTCCTACTCATCTTTCAGGTGTCAGCTTAGACGACACTTCTCCTGGAAGCCTTCTTGGAATGTCTCATCCTCCCAGATAACATCAGCTCGATTCCACCTGCTTCCATCACTCTCTAATTGGTTAATGGCCTGCCTTCCTTACCATCCTCTTGGGGACAGAGACCACAGCTTTCTCACCAATTTATGCCTGGTTCCCAATCTGGGGTCTCATATAGCACCTTGGGTTTGGGGATACAAGGTAACTATATTGCAACCAGTCACATTTCTGCACCTACATCATTTTACCCCTAACCTAGAGATCTCTCTCTGGGTTTAATTTTGGGTGTGGTCCTAGGGTATGAACAGACTGGCTTGTCCTATGTCCTTCTGTGTAAGAGAGGGAAGACCTCTTCCCTCTCTTACACTGAAGAGGAAGGCTGGGTCAGTGGGCAGTAAGCCCTACACAGACTGGAGAACCTTATGCTCCTGAGGGCTGAAGGTTGGGTGGATCTGAAGGGTGAGGTGACCGAGGGAATGAGGATCGCTTGGGAGAGCATCATGGCTCTAAGAGGCCTGGATCTGCCATAGCCTTTGAGCCTTTCCAGGCCATTCTTCATGCTACAGGGGCCATGAGCTGGGCAGCCTTAGAGGGGTCACTTAGAAAGGTCAGAATGTAGAGCCAGTGGTCTTTGTTCTCTGATTCTGGGGCTCTAGGGTGCCTCTGGGGGGCCTCAGAGGGTACCAGATTGGAAATGGAAGTGAAGGACACCCTACCGGGCCCTCTGCTCAGTCCTCAAGCAGAACATGTCTGCTTCTACAGCTTTTGTTTTAACAAAGTATATATGTATATATATATAGATAGATTATAAATATAAAATACCATACATACATGTGGTATACGTATGTAAGTGTGAGCACACATACAACAAACTACTGCTCACCTTTTTGCTCACAACCACTTCTGTGCAGCAAGTGCATTGTGTGTTACTGCGAAAGTTGTGTCAGCATATTCTGAGCCACATGGACGGCTGTGCTGAAAAGTGGATGCTGTCTTTTGGCCCAATTTTCAATGTCTAGGTGCTGTGGATTTTCATTGCTTTGGATCTTAATGAGGCATTAATTTTTCCCTTCATTGATATGCATAGTCAGACATGGTTAATCTTTGGGACACCTGCTGGTCAGATGCTTGGGATAAGCCTGGCTTAAGGGAATTCTGATTACGAATCCTCCCAAAGTACCAGGCAACTTGGGAATTCAGGGTACAGAGAGTGTTCTTGAGCACAGAGCCGCTCATGGCAAGGTGGCTGGGTGTGTCCAAAAGGGACTCTGGTCAATGGTAGTCTCCATGGTGGCAGCATGTGGGAATCACTGAGAGTAAGGGCCTGTGTGTCCATGCCTGGTTTTTAATCTGTCTTTATACTGGTGTGGGATCTGAACTCAGAACCCTTGGCCACAGTTTCGTAGCTGGGTGCCACATCCAAGGAGTAGCACAGCCCCTTCTCCACGACAGTCCTTAATCTACTGTGGAAGAGCTAGACTTGGACCAGTCCAGACAGAAAAGGAGTTATGGGAATCACTACCTACTGCAAACTTCATATTGTCAGTCTTCCCCACTAGATTTCAGCTCTGTGAAGGTACACATTGAAAGTATTTGTGGGATGAATGGCTCCCCATTTATAAGGATGCGTCCAGGTCTTAGCTGGGATGGACGCCTTTTGTGAAGTCCTCCCTGTGTTCCCAGTGCCCTCCACAGTGTGCCAGCCCCTGGGTGTCTGAGCAGAGCTGGGCAAGAGGGACCTCTCCTCCAGGTCTGGCCTTGGGCACATCACCCACCTGTAGGACGGTTGTTCATCCATGACTGGACGTCTTAATGGAGCTGCACGCACTTGACTTCAGCCTTGCCTTAACCAGAGACAATCCCTCCAATCACAGAGGACCCCCTTTTGCACACACACAGCATCAGCGAGGCTATCTTTACCTGAGTTGGCTGTGGCATTCTCTAACTTCATTTCCAAAGTCAGCCCATTGGGCTTGGTGGAAAGATGCTCCAACACCTGCTGGTGGGTGTGGAGGCTGCTTGAGGTCTTTTGGAGGAGGATGTGGGACTGGATTTAAAATTGAAAATATACATAACTTTGTGACCCAGCAGACCCACTTTTTGGCATCTCTCATATACTTTCTTGGGCATATGAAGGTAAGTACAAGAATATTTATTGCAATGTATTTGCAGTAGTGAAAAACTGAAAACAGTCTACATGTCCATTAACATAGGAACAGCCAAATAAAATTGGATGCGGCCATACTGAAGAATACGATGCAGCAATTAGCACGGCTGAGATAGAGCTATGTGTTCTCAGGCTCCAAGATATATGTTGAATAAAAAATGTTTGCTATGGAAACCTGTATCGGTTTGATCAAATTTATGTTAAAAGACATCAAAAATTTCCACAAGAACATACATGTGAATGATTACAAAAAGTCCTATGAGAATATGCACCAACTTATCCTAGCAGACATTATTTTAGGAAAAAGAGGAACAGATTGCAGAGATGGGCAAAGGGGCTTTAGACCCTAGCATCCCTTTCTAAAAACAAGAAGTATGCCTCCCACCTTAGGAAATCCAGCACTCTGTGAGAATAGAAGGAGTTCAGTCCATCTTCAGGTTATTTGTGTGTTTCCTTTACACACGCCGAGCCTTTGTCCCACCCCACAGAGGACCACGGGTAGCAGCGACCATTTGTATAGCATCAGCTGTGAATGGATATGCTGTGGAGGAGACAGGGCAAGTCCAGCCATTGCTCTGCAGGAGCAAACAGTTGAATGAAGGAACCAAGATTCGGACCCAGGAAGTAGGGGCAGAGAGTCAGGGCAGGTTCCAGGTTCCAGATGGCTGCTCCTTGGCAGCCCAGACTCCAGGCCCCTCTCTCTGCTGGTTCTCCGGTTCCCCAGGGCAGGGCTTGTCTTTGGGCTCTTCGTGCCCGGGAGCTGCTCCTGGTGTCCTCCTCAGAGCACCTCTCCCTTAAAAGCGTGGATTAGTTGGGATGGCAGGTTATGTAAGGTAGGAGTCGCCAGCTAGGTCCCTACAGGGGAGGTGGCATTGCACCTTTACATGGGTCCTTGTTGGAGAGGTGGGGATGCTGGGCTGGGAGCCGGGGGCAGCCAGGGATGGAGTGGCAGCTCTCCTTCTGGCTAAGGCAGACATCATTTCCACCAGCCAGAGACTCTGCTTTATAGCAGATCCACAGAGCTGCCCCACGGCGGGCCTCGCAGCCACTCCAGCACTCAGCGAAACCCTCTTTCTTGGAGCAAAATCCTTGGAAGTGGCTCTTGTGCTGCTGGACCTAGGCTTGGGCTCATGACCTCCTGGTGTCCTGCCTTATGTCAGAGTCACTAACTCAAAGGCACTTGGGACAGACAACTGATGCTAGCAAGTGAAGCACCTCGGAGAGTGGCAGAGATTGCATCGAACAGGTGTGCGTATACACCATCTCAATACACACACGGCAAACAGTTGTCAACCACTGTGGTCCACAAATACATGTCATGAGCCTACCTTAGGGTACTGAGAGTCAGTGAAGGGCACAGAGCTGAGTTTGGGAACCCTGGGCTTGATTGCTGATGCCCTTTGTAAGTGTCACTGGCAAGCACTCAGCCTCCCAGAGGAGCCTCAGTTTATTCATCTGCAAAATGCAACAGTAGTAGAACCTGTGTAGCATCGTCACAGTGACCCGTCACACACAGGTGATGGATGTATGGTGCCTCACGCTAACAAGGGGCTTAATGTCTGATGCATAATAATAATGGATAACACTGCGCTTTGCTAGGGACCAATAAACACCGTGCTCTTCAGTGCCCTCATCCCTCTGCCTTGTATCAGCTGCAGCCAGCTGCTAGCTCTTTGCCTCATTTTCTCCTCCTAATGAGGGGAAATCTAATATCAGCTTTAGGCTGGATGTGGAAATAATCCAGTTCATCTGATGTGGGGAGGGGACGGAGCAGCAGTGGAGGGGGCCTGAGTCCCACCATCCCCGTTAGAGGAGGGGATGGGGAAGGAAGGGTTGTTAGCCCCGGTCCCCACGTCCCCACGTCCCCATGTCCAGCTGGCCGGAGCCCCACCTGGCTCCTTCAGCTGACTTCTGTGAGCTGCTAACGAGGGTTGAGACGCCCCCCACCACGCAGAGAAAACTTTGGGCGGCTGACCCCAGCCCTCCTCACGCACAGCCAATCTCCCTCCAATTGTTTCATCAGCATTGGGGCTGTCAGCTCAAACCTGACAAGTGACAAGTCTCAGGCTCATGCTGACTAGATAATCAAAGTCTTGTCAGGGCTGTCAATACCCTGCAGATAGGAGAGGACAAAGGGAGGAAAGGTTTCTACAGAAACCGCTGCCTTCCCACAAACGCTGTCGAAGCCTCTTACCCAAATCACCTGTTTGTTCTTAAACCTCACTTTCTACTGGATCTGTGGGCTCAAAAGCACACACCCTGAGATGAAATAATAGCCTGATGTCATGCATTAAAAATGCAGATTTTTATACGTTGTGGAAGATTATTTCGTAATTTTACATATCAGAAATACATACTTTTTGGTAAAATCTAACAGTGGCATCTTGGTGAAAGAGATTTTTCCGGTAAAAATATATTTTAAAATGTCTAAGGTGGACAATGTCAATAAAGTGACACAGACTCACCCCTGTCGCATCTCGCCAGTAACACAGACTCACCCCTGTCGCATCTCGCCAGTAACACAGACTCACCCCTGCCGCATCTCGCCAGTAACACAGATAAGTGAGTAGGTATCGTGGAGCCTGAGGCACGCAGCAGCTCAGACGCACAGCCATGCCCCATCCGCACCTGGCCCCCTTTACAGGGATGTGCATATGGCAGCCTTGGCCTGAGAGTGGTGGCCAGTTGTCCATCTTTACCCAAAGCTAAGAGAAGCTGACTTAGGCCAACCAGTGTGTGGAGAGGAAGCAGATGCTATGGACCTGAAGAACCCCCAAGCGCACTCAGGGCCTAGAGGCAGGGCCTCAAGGGAGCCCAGGACTTTGACATGGGTCTCTTTCCTCTTCCCCTCTTTCCACACCCAGCTCAGCGTCTAGACTTCACCGTCCATGAAGGAGCATGGTTGTTAAACTATGCATGTCAAGATTCAAGTGTGTTGGCCAACAGGCACGTGAAAAGATGCTCAACTTCACTAATTATTAGAGAAATGCAAATCAAAACCACAATGAGGTATCACCTCACACCCATGAGGTGACAATCATCAAAAAGCCTACAAATAATAAATGCTGGTGAGGATGTGGAGAAAAGGGAACCCTCTTACACTTTTGGTGGGAATGTAAATTGGAGCAGCCACTGTGGAGAACAGTATGGAGGTTCTTTAAAAAACTAAAAATAGAACTACCATATGATCCAGCCATCCCACTCCTGGGCATATATCTGGAAAAGGGGAAAACTCTAATTCGAAAAGATACATGCACCCCAATGTTCGTAGCAGCGCTATTTATAATAGCCAAGACATGGAAGCAACCTAAGTGTCCACTGATAGATGAACAGATAAAGAATATCTGGTATACAATGGAATACTACTCAGCCATAAAAAAGAATGAAATAATGCCATTTGCAGCAACATGGATGGACCTAGAGTTTATCATGCTAAGTAAAGTCAGTGAAAGACAAATATCCTATGATATCACTTATATGTGGAGTCTAAACAAATGACACAAAGGAACTTATTTACAGATCAGAAACAAACTCACAGACGTAGAAAACAAACTTATGGTTACCAAAGGGGAAAGGGGGGATGAGAGATAAATTAGGAGTTTGGGATTAACAGATACATACTACTTTATGTAAAATAGATAAACAACAAGGTCTTACTGTATAGCACAGGGAAATATATTCAATATCTTGTAATAACCTAGAATGGAAAAGAATCTGAAAAAGAATATATATATAAGAATATATATATCTGAATCACCTTGCTGGGTACACACAGACTTATGTGCACACATGCAGATGGAGTAGCTGGGTGAAGAGAGATGGTCTCTGGAGAGTTACCGCACGTTCCTGCCTGAGCCCTGTCTAGCTGTCTCGTGGCCTGGCTGCCCTGGCTCAACCAGGGGAGGTGACAGTCCCCAGCCAGGGGCACTGCGGAGGAAGGCTGTGAGGCCTGCACTGATCTCTGTTCTCACTCAGGACAAACGGACTGCCTTGCCTTGGCCCAAGCTGTGTGTGCCAGCCTGGGCCTCCTCTGGTCTCCCCTTAACTGCTCTCCCTGGCTTTGCCACTCCAGCCACGCCAGCCATTCGTGTTTGTTTGTTTGTTCGAGACTATCAATCAACCTTTTACACTTTCTTTCAGCACTTACCAAGCTCTGACATGTTTCTGCTCCTGAGTTTGTTTCCTCATTTATTGCTTTTCTCACAGAGACAGAGCACAGAAGTCCAGCAGACAGCGACCTGGAGGTGCTCATGGCGGTGCCTGGAGGGGAGTGGGTGCTGGAGAGGTAACTGGACACTTTCTGCCCTGGTATGGAATTGGGGCTGAAGGTACAGGGGGTCCCCGCCAGCCAGAGATACATGGAGAGCTTCTCACCCCAGGGAGGGGCCAACAGCATCTTGTCTTTGTGAGACTGGGGCCAAGTTTGTCCCCAGGCCTCCCATCTTGGGCAGCCTCCACCACTACGTGGGCCCTGATACTCAGGCCTATGGGAAGGTGCACCCCCTTAGTGCTCATTGCTGCCCTCCCTTCAGACTCCTGGGGAGGGGATTTTCAGGACAGGGTAGAGGACCCACAGGCAGGTGTCTGTTGCTTCATCCCATGACAGTCATTGCCCACTCTGCTCTAAGGCCTGCACTGGGCCCCTGGAATAAGGCTCCATTCTTGCCTTCAGGCAGTCCACAGTTTACGGAAGGTGAGAGAATGCACTGAAGTTAGGTAGTGATAAAAGCTGGGGAAGCAACAAGAAGGGGCTCACACTCAGCCTGGAGCAGCATGGAAGACTTCTTGGAGGAGGTGACCCCTGAGATGAAATTAGAATTTAGAATGAAAACGAGATGAATAAAAGGCTAGGTCTCCCTGGCTCAGCACATAATAGTGGAGTATGTTGCTATGAGTGTCATGCCTGGGTTGCATCTCTCAGGAGCTGGTATAATCCCTGGGAGCCTGCACTGTGCTGGGAATGGCTTGGTCCTTGTGCGCCAGATTTTAGCTCTCAGACAGCAGTGCTTTTGGCCTGTGTCACTGTACATCATCAGCAGCAGGTGGGGAATAGCCTTCTGCACCAGCATTTCTCACTTGAGGCCCCGCCTGAGCCCCTCTCTGTGGTACTTCTGCAAAGCCTTTTAGAAAATTATTCTTTTCTTCATTGCTATGTCCTTTCTCAGTCAGTGTGTACTTTAATCCCCCAAAGCTAAAACTGACTTTCTTTCTCCCATCTGCACCAGCACTTCCTCTGGCCTTGATTTTTATGGTGCCAGGGACGGCAGGAGTTTCTTGTTGAAATATTGCTCACCATGCCCAGCCCTATCAACGTACAGGCAGCCATATTTCGAGGAGAGCCAGAGGTGGGCAAGGGGCATGTGTGTGTGGAGGTCAGTATTCCCTTGTCTGATTTATATTTTACATTTCTGTAAAATCATGCTTAGAGTATTTCGGTAATCTCTGCTGAGATTAAGTATAATGCTGTACCTTTAATTGACATAAGTGGTTTCAATTCTCCTTAATATGACAAATCTCCAGTGTGAAATATTCTTAGTTAATGATCAACATAAAATAGAGTTCATTTTTAATGTGAGTATAAGATTCGAATTAATTTGGAGCTAGAGCACGGTTATTAAATTTGGTGTGCATTCTGTGCACAGGCACACGTGCGGTCATACATGTGGCCGGCACACAGAGCACACATGCCTGCTCTGGGTGAGGACGAGAGACGCGTGCTTCTTCCGGTTTGAGCTTGAGAGTGTATGTGTACCCTTGACTCTCCATCTGTCTTGGAAGCTGCACTCCAGCACCTCACACATGAAGGAGTTGCCCTGCTGGGGTCCCCGTCTCTGTATCTCCTTGGTGTTTGGTGCCCCATGTTGCCTGGCCAGACCCAGAAGCATTGTGGTCGTCCTACCAAAGCTGGACAGACTCAGCGCAAGTTGTACCAAGGTCATCTGCTCCTCCCAACTTGGTTTCTGACACAGCATTTACTGGCCTGAAAATTTGCATATTGCTTTACATTATCAAAACCATATGATGGCTAACATCATCCAGAGAGTTCAGTGAAAATTTCAAGTTAAAGAAGTTCCTTGCAAAGTCATGTCCAGGGGAAAGGCCTTGGGGGCAGACCCCAAGCAGTGCTAATCAGAGCCAAGAGGTTTGCATTCCCTTGCTCACTGGATCCCAGGCTCACACAGGCAGGCGCGTTTTCCTAAGGCACCAGGGTTGAAAAAGCATTTGCAGAAAGCCAGGGCCGTGGTCTTTGGCCCTCCGATTCAGGGCACAGTCAAAAACCACCACTGCCTTTACTGCTTTGAGATAACAGAGACCAATTTTCTTACAACTGTTAAAAGAGAAAACGGGAAATAAAAGCTTCAGGATAAGTGCCAAGTGGAATTTGAATATTGTATAAACTATGCGTGGGATGGAGAGAGCAACTTGCAGGAAACATCTGTTCCTACTGGACCCTCCGTTCCTCTTGCAGCTGGAGCACAGGGCAGAGGCGCCTTACACTTTTCCTTTGTGATGTAACCATTTTGGAGACAGCCAGGCTTCAATATGCAGGTGGACCGTGCAGCCCTTAAATATTTCGTTTGTAGTCACCTCTTTAAACATGATGGGATTTGAATACCAATAACCATGGGGCCTTCCCACCCCCTCCAGTAGCTGAGGCAGGGGTGCTGGAAGGAGGCTGTACTCTGGCAAGTTCAATTTCTATTGGCTTAAGCGTCTGGGGAAAGAATCTTTAATCACATATACAATATTATTGGCAACACCATGCAATAAAAGGGCTGAATGCTTCGTTTTTCTAGATTTCCTTTTATATTTCAAAATTGCTTTTCTTTCAAATTAGTGTATCCTATACATTTTCTTAGAAGAAATTACTTACGGCTTCATGTTTTTTCTTTTGTTGGCTTACCATTCCTTTTCCTTTTGAAATTACCACCTCACGGGGACTGCAGACTCTCAACTGCTTTGCATACGAAATGAACGGCTTGAGTGTATTGTGTTGCAATGTTTAAGACTGGCATAATTTTAACTAGAAATGTATAGATGAATAAAAATAATGCTGCTGCACATTACTAACTGAGTATTTTTATTACTCGTTGATTTAAGAAAGAAGTGTGCCTGTTCTAACAGGGCAGCGCAGTATGGTTGTTTGGAGGTTTCCACTGGGCTCCCTGGGAGGAAGTGAGCACCGGGTATCTGACTGCATCCTGACCGAGGAAGGCGGGGGGGGGGGGGTCATCTCCCTGCGAAAGCTTGGGGTTGAGGAGGAAACGTGTGCCCAAGAAAAGACAGATGAAGAGACACTGCCGTGTACGGGGAAAATAATCTCTTTTTGAAATGTGGTATCAAGAGGCAGCAAATACTTGCTACTATTGTGAGCATTTCAACCTATAGCCGAGTGATTATCTGGGTGATGCTATTGACTAAGGCTTTTTTTTCCCCCCTTGAAATTTCTAGGTGAATAGTTGACTCTGCAGCACCTGCTACATTTCAAAAAGAGTCCTTCTTTGTCCTTTAAGGGGAGGCACATGTTGTGTAACTGTTGCCTTTGGGCAATCCTTACTCCCTTGGTTTGGCTTCAGGGGAGGCTGCGCTCTCCAAGCTGGCCCTTGAGCTCCCTGCAGGGGTGAAATGCTGTGACTTTGTTCCAGTCCCCTGAGCCTGCTGGCCACCCCTCTACACCTGGGCTGGATCTGGTGACTTGGACATGGCTTGAGGTCCAGAAGGCTCTTTTGATTGCTGAAGTTATGAAGCTCTGGACTCCCTGTTCGTTTAACAGGCTCCTTTCTGGGAATGAGAGCAGATCCCGCCCTCTTCTCTACCCTAGCTGGCTTTGGAGCCGGTGGGACCCAAAGAGGGGACAGTGGCTGTGGTCAAGCACATCTGTGCTCCTGGAACAGAGCCACAATTTCTGTACCAAGGGAGAGCAGAGCCTTTGCCCTGGACCCACCAGCTATGTGTGGTCTGAGCATGGCCCAGTGGGCCCTCCACCGTGATCGCTGTTTGCCCGCTCAGCTCTGCTCTGTCAATTGCTGTCATCTATTTCACTGAGCTCACTGCAGCAAACGTGGGTCCGCACAAAGACATCTCGCCAGGCTACACCAATGGATGCTGAGTTCCTGTGCTTAGCAACTTCAGGCTACCAACCTTGGGTCAGCTTTCCTGAGCCCCCAGATCTGTGGCCAGGTGCACTGGAGGAATTATGGGGTTAACAGAGGAACTTCCAACACGTGGAACTTCTGCAAAGGGGTGCCTTCCAAGAGTAGCAGAGCGGCTTCCCCCATTAGGAACGGTTTGTGGCCAGGAATCTCTAGGCTGTCACATCTCATCATGCAGCCCACTAATCAGCAGAGAACTTGGGAGCATCCTGACTCAAGGAAGTCAGCATCTGTTCTAAATCCTGCCCTCAGAGCAGGAGCAGTGCCAAACGCTGCAAAGACTGCTTAGCTGGGTACAAAAGATGCCGTCAACAGGCCAAAAATGGAAAGGAGTCCTGGTTTGATTTGAATGAGCTATTTTTGTTTTATGGGATAGAAAAAAGTAATTGAATTACATCCAATAAAAGTAAGTTCCCACATTCTTTGAGGAAAAAAAAAAATATAGACAAGTTGTGTCTGGTTAGAAATAGAGATATTCACTGCTTTGGTTTTAGCCTACATGGCAAAATTCATGACCTCCGATCTGGCTCAGGTAATAGCTGGTAAAATCTAGTTCTTGAGACTGCTCATGGTGGGTGCTGCATATTTCTCAGGAACTAGGCTCTGACCCACCTGTCAAACTTTGATCCTCCTTCTCTCAGTTTTCGCTAACCAGGAGGACACGTGCACGTAGGGTGACAGAGAGGCCCCTTTACATCTGGGGATGTGAGCCCTGCCCTGTGCCTCGGCGTTGTCTCCAGCAGGAGACTGAACCCCTCACCGTCACTGGCTGCGCTACCCCTAACTTTGCCTTAATCTGTGGTCAGCAAGCCTTTAATAATGCAACCAGTATTAGTTGAGAGCCTTGACTGGGCTAAGGCCATGTACGGGGGCAAGGAGATCACAGAGGAAAAGAGTAAGGACCTTCATCCTTCCTGGAACTTGCAAGCTACTTAATAAGATAAAATGTGCCTGGGAGGAAACCCTTTTTTTTTTTTTCTTTTTTTAGTATTTATTTATTTATTTATTTATTTATTTGGCAGCGTCTGGTCTTAGTTTCGGCACAAGGGATCTTTTGTGGCGGCGCATGGGCTTCTCTCTAGTTGTGGCATGCAGGCTCTAGAGCATGCGCCGGCTTAATTGCCCCTCAGCATGTGGAATCTTAGTTCCTCAACCAGGGATCAAACCTGCATCCCCTGCATTGGAAGGTGGATTCTTTTTTTTGTTTGTTTTACATTTTTATTGGAGTATAATTGCTTTATGATGGTGTGTTAGTTTTTGCTGTATAACAAAGTGAATCAGCTACACATATACATATATCCCCATATCTCCTCCCTCTTTCGTCTCCCTCTCACCCTCTCCATCCCATTCCTCTAGGTGGTCATAAAGCACAGGGCTGATCTCCCTGTGCAATGCAGCTGGGAAGGTGGATTCTTAACCACTGGATTGCCAGGGAAGTCCCTGGGAGAAAAGTCTTTTAACAACACAAAGAAACAAAGGGATTTCAAAGCCTCAGAGCCAGAGACCTCTGGAAGGCTTCATCCAATGAATGAGAGGGAGAAAATGGGTTCCAAGGAAGAGGGTACCTGCCGGGAGGGTTTGCAGAAAGGGGGCTAGAAGGGCTGGTAGAGCGTGGTCAGGCGGGAAGGAGGAGGCCTGCCATTTGCAGCAACATGGATGGACCTAGAGATTATCATACTAAGTGAAGTAAGTCAGAAAGAGAAAGTCAAATACCTTATGATATCATTATATGTGGAATCTAAAATATGCCACAAATGAACCTATGAAACAGAAACAGACTCACAGACATAGAGAACAGACTTGTGGTTACCAAGGGGGAGGGGGGTGGGGGAGGGATGGAGTGGGAGTTGGGGGTTAGTATATGCAAACTATTACATATAGGATGGACAAGCAACAAGGTCCTGCTATATAGCACAGGGAATTATATTCAGTATACTGGGATAATTCATAAGGGAAAAGAATATAAAAAGGAAAGTATATATGTGTATATTTGAGTCACTTTGCTGTATAGCAGAAATTAAATCAACTATACTTCAGTAAAAAGTAAAAATAAGTAAAACTTAAGAAAAAAGAAAATGTAACGTTCAAGTTTCTCGGAAACTTTCATTCTTAACCAAAGAGCTTTCAACATCACTCAAAACAAAAGATCAACATATGTAACCAACAGTGCAGAATTTAACTGAATATTTGTCATGTCTGTGTAACCACAGGTCTTTTATGATCAAGTGTTTTGATATATTTGTCCCTGCCCTTCTTGGGTTATTTCTGCACATAATTAAAAATAAATTGCTAAAGCTAAAAATACGAAAAAACAAAGGTCATGTGCTCTTCACCCACAGGCTCCTGGGGAGGGTGGTAGTGAGAAGTACTCCAGTTGATGACAGAATTTCCAAATTTTCAGTGATAATCAAAGTAAGAGTCAGTACCAAGGGCTCTTCTTCCTGGGCCTCATCACATGGCCAGCTTCCTCACTCCATCAGCATAAATGAGGCTGTGCCTGTGGAGACAATTTCACATACCTTGATGATTTCCATCAGTAAAGAGGGACTGGAACGGATTTTTCTGGTTTCTTGATTTGAGCAGAAAGGTGAGGCCCGAGCCGAGAGCCGTAGGAGTGCCACTAAGCTTTGCGCCCTGCAGACCCACAGGGGGAGAAGAGTCCTCATAACCCTGTCCTGGGCGTTTGGGGCACCCAGCCTGTCCCTGGTCCTCCCTGGTTTGTGCTGAAGTGCCGCTTGCCCAGGTTTGAAAACATTGAGTCTGACAGCTCCATGGTCTCTACGCTCCAAGTGAGACTTTGGGACTTTTCCAGAAGCTGCTGCAAGGGAATAGGCTAGGCGCCAACCCTCCCTAGACTTGGGGAAACTGCCCCTTTTTTCTATCTCTTTCTCTCCATCTATCTTGTTCAGAAGTCCACAGCTATTCCCGTTTCCCTCCCACACAGCCAGCATAAACTGGACGAGGGTCTTGGGTGTCCCGAAGTGGCGGGAAGAGAGCCTGTCTCTAAGCTGCTCCTGCTGTCTGCACTGCAGCTGTCCCACAGTAGGGACCACTCAGAACATAAAACACTTCGGACACAACGATTTCTGAATCATCTCCCTGGATTTTGTCCTGTAGTTTCATGTTCTCTGTTTCCACACGTTTTTCGTCAAGCCAACCCACCAGATAACTGACTGATGGGTTCAGTGATCAGGAAGCCATCTTCCAGGAGCCAGTCTGCATGGCCAGCCTCTCTGCCTGAGGCTTTTTTACCCTGAGGACTGAGACCAGGGTCTTCTGGAACACACTACTTCCCTTGCAGCCCCTCCTTTTTAAAAAATTAATTAATTAATATATTTTTATTTTTGGCTGCGTTGGGTCTTTGTTGCTGTGTGCGAGCTTTCTCTAGTTGCCGCAAGCGGGGGCTACTCTTCGTTGTGGAACACGGGCTCTAGGCGTGCGGGCTTCAGTAGTTGTGGCTCGAGACTCAGGCTCAGTACTTGTGGCGCACAGGCTTAGTTGCTTCGCGACATGTGGGATCTTCCCCGACGAGGGCTTGAACCCATATCCCCTGAATTGGCAGGCGGATTCTTAACCACTGCACCACCAGGGAAGTCCCCTTGCAGCCCTTTTCAGTGCTGGCTCTGTGTTCTTTCATTCCCTACGAATCTCAGCTATGGGAGATGGGTGTGTGGACCTTGTTGATCACCATCACCACCTCCAGAAAATTACAACCCCATCCCTCTGTTTATAAAACCAAAACCTTATTCTATTGATGGCTCTGCCTTCCAGCAATACCACCCTGATCCCCTGCTTGTCACTGTCTCTACTTTCTCTGTCATTGTAGATTTCAGCTCTTGATTCACTGTCGTCCTTGTCACCCCGATCCTTCCCAGGATCCACGTGAATTTGGCATTCTGTAAGGATGCTCATTTCAGTACTTGGGGCTTTCAGTTCCTCAACACGCTAAACAACTGTGGCCATTCCTTCCACTCACTCTCCAGCCTCCAATTCCCCCCCACAGTCCTTACCTACAACTCCAACCACAGCCTCTTGACTTCGTCATCGATTTGCTTCACCCTTCCCAGCTTTATTGTGATCGGACCTTACGAGGGTCTCCAAACTACTGATTCCTTCCTCTCTTTCTATCACTCCCTCCCCCCTCCAATTCTCTCTCACCCTCCCCCAACTTCAATCTCAGAGTTTATCATTTCCTCATTTTCTTGAATTGCCTTTAGCTCCTTTGGCCCTTTGGCTCTTTATCTCGTTTATCTGGAAAAACCCTTATACCAGAAGGACCCAAATGTTAGTGTTTCTCTCTCTTAAAAGAACAGTGAATCCTGCTTGGGAAAATCACAAAATGAGATGGAGTTTCAGCATAACACGTGCTGCATGACAAACAGCCTCAGCTGGGCCTCCCCTACTCCTTGATATCCTACTATATTTGACTAGTCAGCTTTAACTGCTACTGTATCACAAAATTTATTTTTGCTGAAGTGTCTAAGAGAGGCCTGTTGAATAAATGACAATAAATGCCAGGAACATGCCAGCATGGTCCTTTGCTATCTCTGGTGGAAGGGACGGTTGCCCAGTCTGTAACAAAATGGTCTCACTCCTCTCCAGGCCACCTCCATGGAGTCCTAGAGAAGGCATGTTAGTGTTTTCCTTTAAGTTCAAGCCAAGTATTTCAAACTATTTCAAGTCCAGATGAAGGCAGAGATCCCGTTACTTCTGTCATTGTTCTAAATCTTCCCTGAGCTCCCTGCATGGAGCAGACATTTCTCCTGCTCAACAGTCCCCCGTTCTCTCCTGCTGGGCTCATGGGGGAATTATACTTCTCTCCCCTCTTGAATTTAGGGGTGGCTGTGTGACTGTTCCTGACCAATGGGCTGTGGCCCTGGAGCACTGCATGTCCGGTAGGAGTCCACATCCAGCTGTCTTGTGCCATGACACTCGTGGAGACACACATTGAGATGGAGCCCCCATCAGCCAGGGTCCTCTGTGAGGGCAGAGTCCCTGCCAATGTGCATGGATACGTCCTAAGAGCAAGACATGTATTTTTGTGGTTGTGGTTGTCACTGAAGCATAACTCAGCCTAACTGGACTGAGCCAGAGGCTGCAGGGTAGACCCTCAAGGAGTGTCCTGGGGCTATCTTCTGTCAGTCCTGTGTCCCTTTCTGTTTCCAGAGACCCTCAGTGCTCCCCGCCCCCTACTCTTGCCCCATGGTCCTGCTTCCTCTGTATCTCTCCTCTAGCCTGAGCTGGTAGTCGTTCTTTCCTTGGTCTTCCATGTTGGTGGTCTTTGAAGAAGGATACTGTGGATAAGGTGCAAGAAGAAGGAGCACAATTAGGACCTGACTCCAACTGTCAATCATAGGGATGCCCAATCCAGGAGACAGTGAGCTGCAGTGTGACTCTCTGTCTCCCTTCACGGGGGTTGCAGGGGTGGGGGTGGGGGGGGCTGATGACAGGAGGCAGGGCAAGAGTGGGGTGTGGCCCTAGGAATGAATGTCATCGTTGCTGGAACTGCTGTGCCCACACCTGCTCTCAGAGTTCCCACGAGTCCTTGAAAAGGGCTACCGGGTCTCCCTCAGCACCTGCTCTTCTTTGCCCGTCCTCCAAAGAGAAGCTATTAGCCTAAGTAAATACTCACTCTCCCAAGGACTGACTTGATATCTGTACTCCCTGATTCAGTTCCTTTGCAAGGTAAATAACTATAAATATTAAAACATGTCAATAGCTTTATTAATAAATGACTTCTGGCTTCCTAAGAGATTGTGACTGTGGGCTTTTGGTGGACCTCTGGTACAAACTTTCACATATTTCATATGGCTTAAGCGTTGTTGGCTGAAGGATGCGTGGGATCTGGCTAGCCCATCAGAAATCATATTATTTGGATTCCCCAGAATGTTAAATACCCAGAGTGTTAAAGAATGCTTTCTTCTTGGTATAATTTTCTTTTTTATTTTTGTTTGGAGCTCATACAACATATATAGCCCAATATTAATACCAATTGAGGCTTAAATAAGAAATACAGTGACTCAGTAGTACCCATGCACATCTTACTCTTAGAATTTTAAACTTCCAACCTCTAACATCTCACCTACATAAAGCTTAATAAATTCTTCTTACAAGAACATTACAAAAATCCTGTGATGAAATACATTCATTTCTCATTTGCAGTTAGCTTGATATAATTGTCATATTATTTTCACAAAACCTTACCCTAGTCTCCTTTCCAGATTTGTCTTATCAATTTTTCTCCAAGAAAACTGTGCTAAAATTGTAATTTTTAAAACCAAGTCAGTTACCTAGATATTGCATTCTGGAAAAGCCAGCTCAAGTTTGGTCTCTTTCTATCTGGTTTTGAATCTCATTCCAGAATAAGGATTCCAAGGAACAATAGTTTCAAAATTCTACAGAATGTGATTCTGTATTTTTTTCCCCTAGTGCCATTGCAGTCTTGGAACAAACACTGAGCACCTTGTGAATTTGACTTGGAAGATGGGCAACTCCGGCCATGTTGGGCCGAGACTTGGAAACACCTTGTCTGATGCCAGTGGCAATACTGAGAGGAGCTCAGACAGCCATGCTTCTCGAGGCCAAAGGAAGTTCTTCATCCAGTGTTTTCACTGAAGACACTGAGGCTACATCTATGTTTTCCCTCTCCTCTCCCTTTACCCAACAGGTTCTCCTAACCTCCTTCCAGGAAGGGAGACTGAGCAAGGCACTTACCATGGGTGGGCTCTTCTGAAGAGTATTCAGAGACACAGCACTGCTCTATCTTGCCCACCTCTAGAAGGATAAGCAAGGTGCAGTGAGGAGCAGGGATCTGGGCTGGGGTGACTGACCCCACCTATGCTGGAAAAGGTCGCTCTGATGGCTGGGAGGACAATAAAGTGGACAGTAGCAAGAGAAGAAGCAGAGAAGTCAATGAGGAGGCTGTGGCAGCAGCACAGGTGAGAGATTGTGGTGGTTTGACTCGGAGTGATAGTGGAGATTTTGGAGAGAAGGAGAAGGATGATTCAAGGCTGACTTTGGAGATATAAAGGGTATATAGAATAGACTAGGTGTAGGGTATGAGGGGAGGGGAGGAGTCAAGTGTAGCTTGTACATTTTCAACTTGACCAACAGAATGAATGATAATGTCATTTACTGAGATGGGGAAACTGGGCAAGGATGGGTTTAGGGGAGAAATTAGTGTTCCAGTTGGTTAGGGAAGATTTGTGTAGCTGACAGTGATACTTTCGGTAGAGAATCCAATCCAAATAGGTGGTTATAGAAACACATCTGGAGCTCAGAAGAAAGATCTGATTTCTAGGTCTAGAGACACTTTCAAATAGATGAGTTTTAAGTCCTTGAACTGCCTGAAATCACCACTGGAGAAAGTGACAAGAGGGAGGAGGGCTATAGAGTAAGCCTAAATGTGCATAGTAGTTATTTATAATGATTTTTTAGTCTTTAATTACAGGAGACATGGTTCATTTTCAAAATATTTATCAATAGAGATAAAATGTATGCTCCTTTTGAGCGCCCTAAATCCCTGTCATTTCCTCCAATTTATTTCTCATACCCAGCATTGTGTATACCCATCTTTCAGATCTTTTAAAATGCATTGCATACATTTATATCTACACACAGAAATATATCATACTTAAATAGTATCATTCTCTACAGTGATGTCTTTTATTTTCCCTTAGTATATGTCTTAGAGATCTTCACAGGTCTATATATATACATATAGATTTAATTTGTTTTTTAAACAGCTCTTTGGTTCCATAGAATTAAAGTGCTATGGTTTACTTAACACTTTCCTTATCAATGGACATTTAGGTTATTTTTAATTGTGTTCTATTGCCTGCCAGCATCTAGAGGTCATGTAGAGGTCATGAGAATATGATGGGCCACCAAAGTATCCTTAGATAGAGTATCCTGGAGAGGAGGGCAAAGAGAAATGTGCAGAATTCTGGAGGCCAAGGGATGAGGGTACTGAGGAAAGTGAAAGGGGCCAAATATTTGAACACTGCTGAGAGGTTCAAGTTTAAGACCTAGAAATATCCATTGGATGTGGAAACATGGAACTCATTGGTGACTTGCCAAAGCTGTCTCAATGGAACAGTAAGCATGAAAAGCAAGGAAGAATGGGTCGAAGAGTGACTAGGAGAGGAAGAAGTGTTCAGCAAGTGTAGCCATCTTTTTGTCTTTCTAGAAAGGTTGCTGTGAAATTGAGCAGGAGAGTAGGAGCAACGATTGCGGGAGGAAGTGGGGTCAGGGGAGAAGACATTTCCTTTCTTTCTCCTCCTTCCCTTTATTTCATTCTTTCTTCTTTCATTCTTTCTTCCAGTTGGGAGATACCACTTTATGTGTGGCATTAGTCAAACCACAACTTCTCAGTGTCTCTTTCTGGGTTTCCAGTTGGAATAATGATAATGTCTGCACAATGGCGCATAGCAGGCACTCTATAGATAAAGCCTGAATGAATCAAGGAATGAAGTGTATCTTCCTGGCAGAGTTATTTCCTAATGGGAAAATGTGTGACAAGCCCTTGCAAGAGTGTGGGAATCCTCAGTACTCAGTGCAGTGACCACCACGGGAGAGAAACATTTCAGCGACTGTCCTTGCCCCAAGTACCACCTTCCTTTGACTCACAAACTAAAGACACCGAGACATTGGACCTGAGGGCTGGGAGAAGCACCTGGCTTTCTCTGGTGGCCTTTAGTCTGATGCTGTGACATTTATTCAGAGTTGACACCAGCTGAGAGATGGCCGTTCCTGCGGCCTCTGTCCCACTGTGTGATCGCCACCACTGCCCTCTGTTGCTTAAGCGTTTCTCTTCAACATCTGTGCTGGGTTTGTAGAATCGGTGTCAGGATTTATTTCAAAAATGCATTTACTTGTTAGGAAAGAAAAAGGAGGTGGCTATTTTGAACTTGTTGAGATGCACTTTGTGTGTCTGGAGTATGAGTGAAACTTTCCGTTATAAAAAGTGACCAAACAGAGGCTTCTGGCAAGGGGACCAGTGGCAGGGAAGCTGAGCCCACCTTCCAGAGAGATAATGGTCACTACCTGCCACTTGCTGGGGCTGACCACCACGTTCCCACCCTGGCTGCTCAGAACATAAATCGTCTTTAATCACCCAGGACCTGCCGGCTACCCACTGCCACCTTTGGGCCAGTTCTTCAATCACTGATCATTCCGTGGTTCTTTTTTTTTTTGAGCCTTGATAATGCTTCTGAAAGGAGCTGGGGACACTTTTGCCATTCATCACAAAACAATGCAACATTCTGTACATTTATTACAGTATACATTATGACTGCACTATTAACTTAAAAAAACTTTCATTTCTCTGAAGTTTTTCTTTATCTTTACCAAACAGATACCCAATATGACTGAGAATTTAATACCCTAAACTTTAAGACCAGTTTGTAAACACAGTCCCTGGTGTCTGCTATTGATCTTTTGCTATTTTAATGCATTTTTACTGACCAATGTGTCCTGCGGTAAAGAATATTGCCTAAATTACTTATCTGATTGGTTCTTTTGATTAATGATGGGCCTGTGCTTCATTACACATGACAACATGATCAGAATAATCACTATTGCTCTACAAGGCAGGCTTGGCATTTTTTATTCCTTCATTTTTAAAGTTCATTTATAAAATTATTTAATGTATACGTCCTAAGCTGTAATTTATTTACATGACACTTTTTTCAATGGGAACTGTTGTACTGTGTCACAAATGGCTAAGAAAACAAGGTAAACTAGATGTACAGATCAATGTCTCTTGGCTCAAGGGGGAAAAAAACATAATCAAGATTCAGGAGCTGACCTTGTACCAAAGTCCAACTTGTCACAGAACAAACACTGAGATACCCAACAAATCACCAGGCACAGTAGGACATGTTCTCATGCAATCTTTTCTCTCTGTCTGTCACCTTCCATCTGCTGGGACTTTGAGCCCTTAGAGCTCTCAACTTCCTTCCTTCTGCCCACGGAATAGTCTTGGCCCTGTCGGCCCCATTGGCCAGCCTGCATGGATCAAGTGACCTTCTCATCCTGATGCCAATTCAGCAAGAAGGTCTAGCAGGGATTCAGGATATTCAAAATCAGAATTTGGACCAGATCTGAATTTAAAAATTGTGTGTTTAAGCCATGCTATTATAACAATTCCAGAGGAATATAAAGATCCCAATTGAGTCTACTACGCTATTGGTGATACCACTCCTCAGGGTTCCTGCTTTAATTATGGTTTGGCTTGATACGAATTAGCTGGGTAATCAGCTGTAAGTTCCAGTAAATCTGGCATATTTGGGGCTGCTCAAAAATATGGCTCTGTTCATAATTTTTCTCTCTCCCATATCCTGCTGGTCCTCTAAAAAAGACCAGGAAGTAAACTTCTGCTTTGCCTTTTTTCAGTTATGTTGTTTTGTGAATTTCTGGAGTTCAGGTAAATCTTTTTTCCTGGGAGTTGTGCTGGAGTCAGCTGTGAACCTCAAACTCAGACCCCTCTGTCATCTTTCCTACACGTCTCAGAGGAACTGGACAAGCCTTCTAGCCACTCCTCCCTCAGAAAAATATTCCTTGGTCGGAATGAGACAAGCCTAGGTTCATGCTAGATTGCATTTTTATTCCAAATAAAACACAGTTCCTTCCTCTCCTTGCCTTGCCTGCTCTCACCTCCCTCAAATTATCTGATCTGTAAGGAGACTGGTCACCCCCCAGATTCCCTCCTGCTCCTAGAGCTCACTCCAGCATTGGTCTGATGGAGTGCACAGGGGCACCTGTGCTACATGGGTTCATGGAGAGAAATAAAGCACAGAATGAACTCCTAATCCGGTACCTAATGGGTGAATGGTGTCAGAGTCTGAATAAAATAGAGTTCTTCCTTTCATCCTTCAGAATCATCTGCCATCCTGTGTACATGATTTTGACAGATACTTCAGCATTCGCCAGTGGACAAGTCAACCACTTTTTAACTTGGGCACAAAGTGGGTAGGAAGGTCGGGTGGGTGGCAGGGTCATAGGAGGTTGTGTGATGGAGAGTCTTCCAGGGTGGAGAGCACATTCCTTCCCACGGAGCCCCCTCCCTCTCAGGGCCTGGGGCATGTGGACTCAACTTCCCATCACACACACGAGAAGCCCCTTTCTTCTTAGGTGGGTTTCAGCTCTCTGCTTCCTATGATCCTTGGTAACTCCTGGCACCTCGGGCATGTCACCGTGTTACAAAAAATTACAGACACAAAGCACCCAACAACACACAAAAAGTTAAAAAACTCAGCATCCTGAACTCTACTTGAATGTTGAAATAAGTAGAAGAACAAGACATAGGTTCCCAAGCTAAAGCACTTAAAGTGAAGTGCGTTTATATGGTCCTTTTTTTCCCCCTGGACTTAATTAATGTTGTAAATAATGCCTCCTATCTTCTGCATAATGATTTGCTCTGTTATGCTATTAAAAAGTTCCGTTACGTCAGTTCACAGAGACAGTCATTTGCACAGCCTAGACATTAAATAGAACTTTGGTTAAAAGCCTACCCCAGGAAATGAGGGTGTGCGCGCTCGCAAACATGCGTGCATGTGCGCGCCTGTTGCCTTGTGAGACTTTCTGGGGTATAAGATAAGCAAGCGAGTGAGATTATGTTGCATATGCAAGTTATATGTTAATATGATTAAATGACTACTGGATCACCCAACATAATCAACTGAAATATTCACCAACTTTGTGTTGAAATTGGAAGAAATTATTACCTTGAGGCTGCCAAACACATTTTGTAGCTTTGCATTTGCAATAATGCATGTCTCATTTAGCATTTAAAAACATATTTTTGACTTTAATAAAGCAAGATGAGTCTATTAAAGAGATACTCACTAGAATGGAAGGAAGATCCAACAAGCAGGGATGAACCACCCAAAGGAGAGGCAGCTGGGCAGAGAGGTGCCCGCTGTCCCCTCCCTTCCCCCGACCTCTCTCCCTTCCTTCCTTCCTTCTAGCCACACTGCGCACCATTGGTGGGGACTTGAGGCTGAATTTTCCAAGGAAAAGCATCCTATTCCAGACCACTCACATTAATTTATCATTGAATTATTTGCCTTCACTCTCAAAATCCTACAAAATGATTTAGTCTCTTGATGTGATTTACTTTGTAGCTTGAAATTCCATGCCACACCATCCAGATCACAGAGACGTAAATGTGTCTTCTCTCCCACTGAACAAGCACAGCTAAAACAAATAAAATCAAAGATGCATATTCCTTCGCTGGGGCTCTGCAAAATGTAAGTGATGGGAGGACGGCAGCCGTCATTCTGCTCCGGTCTGTTATTGACAACAGCAGAAGTAAAAATTAGAAAACAAATCCCCTTTTAAATGAAACGGAGTCAGAGGCCCACCTTACTCAGAGGAAATACTAATTGGAACTACCTTGCTAATGCTAGCGAGTCACAGGAAGGAAACATTAAGTTATTATTTTTAATAATGTTTACAAGTATATCCAACCATTTCCAGCTGGTGAAAGATGTCAGCCTTGGCCAAACGTGGCAGATCTACTTTTCACCAAAGATGCTCCTCGTCTTCCCCCTGATAGCAATCATTAATTTTATTTTTTAACTCGGTCTTCAAATGAAGACAGATGAGCTGGAGAGTTTTAAATGCAGGCTGCTTATGTTCAGAAAAATGGCTGTGAGATAGCAGATCACGGCATCTGAGCCGAGGCCAGTTACTGTTTGGGAAGAAAATAAAAACAAACATAAGGTGAACAGCAAAGCCAGCCTCAGAAGAGCTCCCATTGAGAGGGGCAGGTGTGTGGGAGAAGCTTGTGAGCTGCTCTTTGGGTCCAGGTCATTCCCTAATTGCTCTGGAGGCTTAGAGGTATAATTATTGTTAATTGCTCTTGATAATTCTAACATCACATTTTAATATTTATTTCTTATTAACAACCTTCTTATGTGTCAGAGATCAAAATGCCTCTTAGATATCACATCACTGATATCTTTTAAAAAAACATTTTTCTCACTGATGGAATTTCATCTAAGCTGTATTTTTAGTCAAATATCAATTAGTCTTATTTGATGCTATCATTTTAATTTTAAGTCAAAGATGTTGATTTGACCTCACTACAGGCTGCTCCAGGAAGATTTGAAGACACTTTTGTCTTAGCGGTTGTGAGGGGAACTTCTTACTTGCATGCAGTAAATCATTTGACTCTTAGAGATAATCTGATTAAGACGCTCGTGGTTCCATTTTGTGACTGGCTTGGGGTAAGAAGAACGAAGAAGGGACAAAAGAAGACAAGGTAATTATGACAGAAGCACTTCCAGAATGGTGGAGTGTGGATCTCTGAAAATCTGCTCTTCCATAAGGGCAATGAGAACACTGGCAAAAATTGTCAAAATCCATTTTTTTCAGAACTCTGGAAATTAACCAAAGACTTCCGAAAATCTGAGTAGCATCTATTCAAGAAAAACAGCTGGGTCTTGGTAAGAATGACAAGCATGAAGACCTTTTAACTGGCCCTAATTCCACCCCCTCTCCCGAGCTCTGTGGTGGTCTCAGAGCCACAGTAAATGTGAAAGCCAACAGAGTAGCAGCCACTAGAGGGGGCAGGGTGGATGTGGAGCTGCACCAAAAGCCCCCACCTGACAACTGTCAGTGTTTTACCTGTTTGGCAGATTCCCAGAAAGGTCCCACTGCCTTTATCTGACTCAGAACTCCTTTAGTGGGAAGAGCCCTATCTCCAGGGCTGTTTGTTGAAAACAATCAGCAGGAATTATCCAACATTACAGTGGTCTGAGGCAGTGATACGAGTCAGGGCAAACAAGAAGCTGACCAAAAAACTTACAAGCAATATCTGGGAATGAGATAACCATAGGAGTCTTTGAAAAGCTCTAGCTTATTCCGGGGGCTCTAGAAGACCATGTGCATGCAGAGGGATGTGCATGTTTCCAGAGCTGTGGCATGGCCAGGAAAGAGTTGAGAAAACCCTGGTCACTCACCTTGGCTATCCCTGAGGCTCTGCACAAGCAGGAAGTGAAGACTAAGGCAGAGTTGTAAGCTGCTGGAGCATTGAAGGAGTGCCTCAACACACACACACACACACACAGTGCCTTGGCAAAGGGAGGGAGACATATTGGTTCAAGGCATTTAAGGAAATCTCTGTTCACACTAGCTGACCACAAAGCTAGCCAAGCAGAGACTTCAGTGGCTGCACATAATAAAGAATACAAACTTCACAGGACTAATTCAGGAAAGTCACTAAACAAACAAAAATAATTACCATAAACAAACCTTGGAAGGGGGAAAATCTGATATTCAGAGTTGCCACATTATGATATTTTAAATGTCCATTTTTCAACAAGAACAAAAGAGACATGCAAAGAAACAGAAAATTATGCCTCATAAAAATTAGAGCATAAATAAATAAAATAAGTAAATTTAAAAAAGAATAGAGAAAATAAATGATACCAAAACTTGGCTCTTTGAAAAAAACAAAATTGACAAACTCACCAAGACAAAACTAAATTCACCTAGAAAAGAATACCAAAACAACAGAGAAGACGCAAATGACTAGAATCAGGAATGAAAGAAGGGCTATCACTACTGACTTTACAGTAATAAAAAGGATTACAAAGGTATACTTTGATCAACTGCATGCCAACAAATTAGATAGCTTAAATGACATGGAAACATTACTAGAAAGATGTAAAGATATATGAAAGCTGACTCAAGAAGAAATAGAAAATCTGAATAGACCTATAATAAGTAAAAAGGATTGAATTGGCAATTAGAAAACATCCCACAATGTAAAGCCTAGGCCCAGATGGCTTAACTGGTTGATTCTACCAAATGTTCAAAGACTGATTAATACTAACCCTTATGAATATAGACATAAAAATTCCTCAAAAAATACTAGCAAGCCAAATCCAGCAATATATGTGCATTTTATATATATATATATATATATATATATATATTGATTCTACCAAATGTTCAAAGACTGATTAATACTAACCCTTATGAATATAGACATAAAAATTCCTCAAAAAATACTAGCAAGCCAAATCCAGCAATATATGTGCATTTTATATATATATATATATATATATATATATATATATATATATATATATATATATATATATATATATGGATTATACATGATGACTAAGTGGAATTTATTCCTAGAATGAAAGATTGGTTTAACATCTGAAAGCTAACCAGTGTAATACATCATATTAATGGAATAAAGGGCAAAACCACAGGGTTATGTCAACAGACTCAGGAAATTTAAAAAAAAAGCATTTGAAAAAATCCAACACCCATTCACGAGAACAAACTAGAGATATAATAGAACTGTCAAGCTGATAGAGTATCTATACACCCAAGGTAATGTTATAGTGGTGAAAGACTAAATGCTTTCCTCTTCAGATCAGGAACAAGACAAGAATGTCTACTTTTGTAATTTCTACTCAACATTTTACTGGAGATTCGAGCAGGTTAGGTAAGAAAATAAATAAAAGACAGCCAGATTGAAAAGAAGAAGTAAATTGATCTCAAGTTATAGATGATAAGATCTTGTATTTAGGAAATCTCAAGGAATCCACTAAAAATCTATTAGAACTAATAGACACATTCAGTGAGGTTGTAGGTTACAAGATCAACTATATTTCTATACATTAACAATGAAAAACCAAACAATAAAACTAAAAAAGCAATTTCATCTATAATAAAAACAAAAAGGATAAAACACTTAGAAATCAATTTAACAAGTTATTGAGAGACTTATATACTTAAAACTATAAAACATTGTTGAAAGAAATTAAAGTATATCTAAGTAAATGTAATGAATAGGAAAACAGTTGGATTAGGCAACAGTTCTCAAATCGATCTACAGACTTAATACAGCCCTTATCAAAATCCCAGCTGCCTTCTGGCAGAAATTGGCAAGCTAATCCTAAAATTCATATGTAAATGCAAGGAACCCAGAATAGCCAAAACATTCTTGAAAAAAAATGAAGTTGAAGGCATAATATTTCTCAATTTCACAACTTACAACAAAACTATAGTAATCAATAAAGCATGATACTGACATAGGATAGATATATAGATAAATGTAATAGAATGGAAAGTCAAGAAATAAACCCTTATGAGGGAGATCAAGATGGCAAAGCAAGAGAATGTGGAGCTCACCTCCCCTTACAAAGACATCAAAAATGCATCTACATGTGGTACAAGACTTATGGAAAACTAAATAGAAACTGGCAGAAGGACTCCTATACAACAAATGCTGTAAGAAAGATACACACGTAACTGGGTAGGATGAGAAGAAAAGCATTGGGTTGGGACCTGTGCCCCTGGGAGGCTACTAAGAGGAAAAGGGAGATTGCATGAATGGATATCCACCCTGTGAGTGAGCAGGTTGAGCCATAGATTAGGAATCCCAGTCCTGGGGTCCTATGCGTAGGAGACAAGCCCCCTTGGCTATTAGAAGAACTGTTGGGACAGATATAAAGGCTGGAGAAGCCTAGGCTTCTCTCCTGAGAAGTGTGTGGATGCCGGCTTGCCCCCAGGCAGAGTGGAGAGGTCTGCTCTAGTGCCTGCTGCCTCACCATGCTCCCCAGTCCAAGCTGAGTGAACACCCTGGCCTGCTCACTACACACCACAACTTGACACTGGATCTAGGGCAGCCAGGACCTGTGAAAACTCTCTACCTAGAGATGCAGAGGTGACCTGGGAACATGAGGCCGTAGCACAGGTGGGGTGGTGGTAGCCATTGCTGGTGATTACTCAAGCAGTGCCCCAGAAGCAGGCCAGACTTCTGATGGCAGCATAAACACCTGAATTCCCATCACCACCTTGCCATGTGCTCACTCCACACCACAGCCTAGAACTAGATCTGGGGTGGACACAGCAGGGGAAAAGATGTGACCATGGGCTACAGATGCCTATAGAGGCAGAGCATCAGACCTCTGTAGGTGCACAAACCCCACTTGCTTCAGCACATCCCTCCTTTGGGGCAAAGACCCCAGCACAGGAAGAAGGAAAAACAACACTTAAAGGGAACAGAGCCAGCTAGAGCTTGACACTCAGTGCTTCAGCTCCAGCAACTTGGGAGCCACCTCCACCCCTGACAGGGCAGTGACAGCCACTGAATAGAGAGGAAGTCATGTCTCACATCCTGCACAGGCTCTAGCTTCTCCATCACCAGCCAGACCCGCCTACCAAGGTGATAGCTGTCAGCACACCCTGAGCAAAGATATGACTGGTGTCCACATGAAATCCAGCTCTCCCACCAAAAGCACTGGGCATACACAGTCTTCATAGGGATACTCCCACATAAGAACACCCCTTCAAGACCACAATAGGTAACTTTCACCTAAATTCACAGAGACAGAGAAAGTTAAATAAAATGAAAAGGCAGAAAACTACTCTCAATTGAAAGAGCAAGAGAAAAACCCTGAAAAAATAAAGAAACAGAAATAAACAATCTACCAGACAAAGAATCCAAAGCACTGGTAATAAAAATGCTAACCAAATTAGGGAAGAGAATTGATTAAAACATAGATCATTTTAATAAAGAACTATAAAATATAAAGAAAACATTCAAAAGTAGATAATTCAATATCTGAGATAAAAAACCTCTAGAAGCAATGAATAGCAGACTAAACGACACAGAAGAATGCATAAGTGATCTGGAAGACAGAACAATGGAAATCGCCCAATCAGAACAGCAGACAGAAATTTAAAAAAAAATAGAGTGCAATATATGAGATCTTTAGGTTACCATCAAGTGTGCCAACATTCGCATTATAGGGGTTCCAGAAGGAGAAGAGAGAGAGAAGCGTATCAAACATATAGTTGAAGAAATTATGGATGAAAACTTCCCAAACCTAAAGATGGTAACAGATATCCAAATACAGGAAGCACAGGGGATCCCAAACAGACACACACCAAGACATATCATAATTAAAATGGCCAAAGTTAAAGACAGAGAATTCTAAAGGCAGCAAAAGGAAAGCGAAGAGACATATATAAGGGAATCTCCATAAGGCTATCAGCTGATTGTTCTGCAGAAACTTTGCAGGCCAGAAGGGAAAGACATAATATATTTAAAGTGCTGAAAGGGAAAAACTTGCAACCTAGGATACTCCAATTAGCAAGATTATAATTTAGAATAGAAGGAGTGATAAAGAATTTCTCAGACAAGCAAAAACTAAAAGAATTCAACAATAATAAACCTACCCTAAAATAATTGTTAAAGGGTCTTCTCTAAATGGGACAGAAGTAAGAATATATAGGAAAGGGAAAATCCCAATAGGAAACACAAATATGTAGTAAATATTCAAGATCATTTAAATAAGCCAGTAGGTAGATTAAAAGAAACAAAAATTTGTAAAAGTAACTATAACTTCAATAAACAGGGATAAGCATAAAGATATAAAATATGACATAAAGATCACAAAATGTGGGGGAGAAGAATAAAAAAAGTAGATATTTTAGAATGTGTTTGAGCTTAAATGACTATCAGTTTAAATCAAGTAAATATAATTATAGGTCAACATACGTGAACCCCACAGTAATCACAAATCAAAAATATACAACAGATACACAAAAATGCAAAAGAAAGGAAACCAAGCATACTACAAAAGAAAAATCATCAAACAATAGGAGAAAAAAAAAGAAGAAATGAACAGAGAAGAAGTACAAAAACAACTGGAAAACAAGTTATAAAATGGCAATAAGTACATACCTATCAATAATTGCTTTAATGTCAATAGATTAAATGCTCTGATCAAAAGACATAGGGTGGCTGATTGGATAAAAGAAAAATACCCTTCAATATGCTGCCAACAAGGGAGTCACTTCAGGACTAAAGACATGCACAGACTAAAAGTGAGAGGATGGAAAAAGTTTTCATGCAAACGGAAATGACAAGAAAGTGAGGGTACCAACACTCATATCAGACAAAATAGACTTCAAAGGAAAAGCTATAACAACAGACATAGAAGGGTATTATATAATGATAAAGGGATCAGTAGAAGAAGAGGATAATAGACTTGTTAACTATAGGTACCCAATACAAGAGAAACTAAATATATAAAGTAATTACTAACAGACATAAAGAGAGAAATTGGTAATAATACAATAATAGCAGGGAATTTTACACCCCACTGACATCAATGGACAGATCATCCAGACAGAAAATCAATAAGGCAACAGTGGTCTTAAATGATACAACAGACCAGTTGGACTTAATTGGTATCTACAGGATCTTACCTCCAAAAACAGCAGAATACACATTATATTCAAGTGCACATGGAATGTTCTCCAGGATAGATCACATACTAGGTCATAAAACAAGTGTTAACAAATTTAAAAGGATAGAAGTTATATCAAGCATTTTTTCTGACCACAACAGTATGAAACTAGTAAGCAACTACAGAAAGAAAATGGGAAAAGAATAAACACATGGAGACTAAACAACATGCTACTAAAAAACGAGTGGGTCAATGATGAAATTGAAGTGGAAATCAGAAAATACATGAAGACAAATGAAAATGGAGACACAACTTTCCAAAATCTATGGGATGCAGCAAAACCAGTTCTGAGAGGCAAGGTCATAGCAATACAGGTCTTCCTCAAGAAAAAAACAAACAAAAATCTCAAACAAACAACCCAATCTACCACCTAAAAGAGGTAGAAAAAGAACAAATAAAATTCAAAGTCAGAAGAGGGAAGGAAATAGTAAAGATCAGAGAGGAAATAAACAAAACAGATTTAAAAAGCAATGGGAAAGATCAGTGAAATTAAAAGCTGGTTTTTGAAAAGATATAAAATTGATAAACTTTGACCCAGGATCACCAAAAAGAAAAGACAGAAGACCCAAATAAACAAAATAAGAATTGAAAGATGAGAAATAACTGATACCACAGAGATACAAAAAAATCATAAGAGAATACTATGAACAGTTATATGTCACTAAATTGAATAACCTAGAATAAATGGACACATTTATAGAAATATACAGCCTGCCAAGACTGAATCAAAAAGAAACAGACAATTTGAACAGGACAATCACTAGAAGTGCAATTGAATAGGTAGTAAAAATCTCCCAGCAAAAAAAGTCCAGGACTGGATGGCTTCGGAGAGGAATTCTACCAAATATATCAAGAAGAACTAATATCTATCCTTCTCAAACCATTCCAAAAAACTTAAGAGGATGGAATAATCCCGAATTCATTCTACAAGTCCTCATTACCCTGATACTAAAACCAGACAAAGACACTATGGAAAAAGAAAATTACAGGTATTATCTTTGATGAATATAGATGCAAATATTTTCAACAAAATATTAGCAAACCAAATCCAACAATATGTAAAAAGGATCATACACCATGATCAAGTTGGATTTATTCCAGGGTCACAAGGATGGCTCAACAATCGCAATTCACAGCATAAAAATCACATGATCATCTCAATAGATGCAGGAAAAGTATTTGACAAAATGCAACATCCATTCTTTATAAAAACTCTCATCAAAGTGGGTATAGAGGGAAAATATCTCAACATAATAAAGGCCATTTACAACAATCCTACAGCCAACATAATACTGAAAGGTGAAAAGCTGAAAACCTCCCTGCTAAATTCAGGAATAAGACAAGGATGCTCACTCTCACCACTTCTATTTATCATAGAAATGGCAGTCCTAGCCATAGCAATCAGACAAGAAAAAGGAATAAAAGGTATCCAAATTGGAAGGGAAGAGGTAAAACTGTTTGCAGATGACATGATACTTTATATAGAGAAACGTAAATTCTAATAATAAATTAGAACTAATAAATTAGTTTAATAGAACTAATAAATTAATTCAACAAGATTAATATACAGATATCTGTTGTACTTCTATATATAATACTGAAATAACATAAAGAGAAAGTAAAAAAAAAATCCCATTTAAAATTGTATCAAAAAGAATAAAATACCTAGGAATAAACTTAACCAAGGAGGTGAAAGACCTACACTCTGAAAACTATAAAACATTGATGAAGGAAATTGAATATGATGCAAAGAAATGGGAAGATATTCTGTGCTCTGGGGTTGGAAGAATTAATATTGTTAAAATGGCCATACTACCTATAGCAATCTACAGATTTAATATTATCCCTATCAAAGTACCCACGACATTTTTCACAGAACTAGAACAAATAATCCTAAAATTCATATGAAACCACAAAGGACCCGAAAATGCCAAAGCAATCTTGAGAAAAAAAGAACGAAGCTGGAGGTATAACCCACCCAGACTTCAGACTATACTATAAAGTGACAGTAATCAAAACAGCATAGTATTGGCACAAAGACAGACACATAGATCAGAACAGAGGGTCCAAAAATAAACCCACCAACCAATGGTCAATCTACAACAAAGGAGGCAAGAATATACAATGGAGAAAAGACAGTCTCTTCAACAAGTGGTGCAGGGAAAACTGGACAGCTGCATGTAAAACAATAAGATTAGAACATTCCCTCACACTATATGCAAAAATAAACTCAAAATGATTTAAAGTCCTAAATGGAAGAACAGAAACCATAAAACTCCTAGAAGAGAACATAGGCAGAACACTATTTGACACAAATCGTAGCAATATATTTTTTTGGATAAGTCTCCCAAGGCAAAAGAAATAAAAGCAAAAATAAACAATGGGACCTAATGAAACTTAAAAGCTTTTACACAGCAAAGAAAACCATCAACAAAATGAAAAGACAGTCTACTAACTGAATGGGAGAAAACATTTACAAAAGATGTGACCAACAAGGGATATATATCCAAAGTATACAAACAGGTCATACAACTCAATATTAAAAAACAAACAACCCAATCAAAAAATAGGCAGAAGACCTGAATAGGCATTTTTCCAAAGAAGAGATACAGATGGCTAACAGGCACATGAAAACATGCTCAACATCAGTAATTATTAGAGAAATGCAAATCGAAACAAAGAGATATCACCTCATACCTGTCAGAATGGCTATCATCAAAAAGTCTACAAATAACAAACGTTGGTGAGGATGTTGAGAGAAGGGAAATCTCCTACACTGTTGGTGGGAATGTAAATTGGTGCAGCCACTGTGGAAAACACTATGGAGGTTCCTTAAAAAACTAAAAATAGATCTACCATATGATCCAGTAATCCCACTCCTGGGTATATATCCAGAAAAAATGTAAACGCTAATTTGAAAAGATACATGCACCCCTACATTCAGCACTATTTAAAATAGCCAAGACATGGAAGCAACTCAAGTGCCCATCAAAAGAAGTGGTATATATAAGTACAATGAAATATTACTCAGCCATAAAAAAAGAACAAAATACTGCCATTTGCAGCAACATGATTGATTGGACCTAGAGAATATTATACTTGGTGAAACAAGTTAGATAGAGAAAGACAAATACTGTATGATGTATGTGGAATCTACAAAACAATACAAATAAAGTGTGTAAAACAGAGGCAGGCTCACAGATATAGAAAACAAAATCATGGTTACCTGAGTGGAGAGGGAAGTAGAGAGGGACAAATTAGGGGTATCTGGGATTAACAGACACAAACTGTTATAAATAAAATAGATGAGCAACAAGGATATACTCTATAGCACAGGGAATTACAGCCATTATCTTGTAATAAGTTATAATGGAGTATAATCTGCAAAAATACTGAATCATTATACTGTACACCTGAAACTAACATAATATTGTAAATTAACCATACTTCAATAGAAAAAGAAACTCTTATATTTATGATTCATCATCAACTGATTTTTCACAAAGATGCCAACACAATACACCATACAGAAAATTTAATTCAAAATGGATTGTAGTCATAAATGTAAGAGTTAAAATTATAAAATTATCAGAAGAAAACAGGGATAAATTTTTATGAGCTTGAGTTAGGCAATGGATTCTTAGGTATTCTTTTACCAAAAGCAGAAGCAACCAAATAAAAAAGTATTGATAGATAAATTAAACTTCATCCAAATTAAAAACTTCAAAGGATTCCATCAAGAAACAACCCACAGAATGGGAGAAAGTATTTGCAAATCACATACCTTGTAAGGATCTTATATACAGAATATATAAGTACTCTTAAAATTTTATAATGAAAAGATAACACAATTAAAATGGAGAAAATATTAAAATAGACATTTCTCCAAAAAGATATGCAAATGGCCAGTAGCTCATGAAAAACTGCTCATCAACATTAGTCATTAGGGAAATGAAAATAAAAACCACAATGTGGTACCACTTTCCACCCTTTAGGATGGCTAAAAGTAAAGAGACAGACAATCTGAGTATTTGCAAGACTGTAGGGAAATAGAAATCTTCTATATTACTGATGGATTGCAAAATGGTGCATGTGGGCACTTTGGAAAACAGTTTGGCAGGTCATCAAAAATATAAACTGAGAGTTACCATGTGACTCAGCAATTCTACCCGTTGGTATATACTGAAGAGAAATAAAAACAGATGTCCACACAAAAACTTGTCCACAAATATTAATAGCAGCATTATTCGTAATAGACAAAATGTGGAAACAACCCAATTATCAACAACCCAATTATCAATTAATGAATGGATAAATAAAATGTGGTATATCCATACAATGAAATGGCAAGAAAAGGAATGAAGTACTGATACATATTGCAAATGCGGAACCTTGAAACATTATGCTAAGTGAAAGAAACTAGTCGCATACTGTATAATTCCATTCACATGTAATGATCCCATTTATACGTGATATCCAGAACAGGCAAATCCATGGAGACAGAAAGTAGATTAATGATTGTCAGGGTCTGGGGCTAGAGGAGGGGAGAGTGACTGCTAATGGGTGCAGGGGTTCTTTTTGGGTTGATGAAAAGGTTCTAACATGAGATATTGGTGGTAGTTGCATAACTCTGTGAATATACTAAAATCCACTTAATTGTACAATTGTACAATCCACTTAATTGTTTAAAAAGGTGAAGTTTATGATATGTGAATTATACTTCAATAAAGATGTTATTTAATACGTATGATGATGAAGAGGAAAAAGACAGTCCCCTAATCAATTTGCTTTTTGTAACATTATCAAACTCAGAGAGAGTAAAAAACAAACAAACAAACAAAAACAGAAATGATATTTTGATATATCCATCTTGAAGGTCAAGAAACCCAGCTGTTTCTTTCTGTGTGCTGTTATAACTGTCCTTGCCATGGTGGGAAGCTCATTCCACCTTCCCAGTGAGTGTGGCAGCTTGTAAAAGGCAGGGCTGCCTCACTCACCTCTATGTCCTCCACCATTACCCCACTCCCAGCACCTGCCACAGAGTCTTAATAATATGAGGACCTCAATAAACAAAAGGTGAATAAATTGATTAACCAGTGAATGAACGCAAATTCTGAAAAAGAAGTGTGACGTGATGATGTTGATGACGATAACAATTAGTAGTATTGAAACTGAGCAGGACCCTGTGGGGTTCTCCCAAGTATAAAAGCCTTTCTCTATCCCCCATATTTTGCTTGTAGGAAAAAGGTTTCAGCCTCCTAGACCTTCCCTGAGTTCCAAAGGGCAGATTCAGTTACGAATTAGAGGAGTGAGGGAATGCAGGAACAAAGGAAAGGCATCAAGATACAACAGTGTAGAGATGGGACAAGGTCCTGGTTCCTCCTGGGGCATGTGCACAGCAATGTGATACATACGTCTGAGTTCTGCTCCAGGAACTAAGGACCCCATTCAGGTGGAGGGTGGTAACTTCAGGTTGAGCGCTAGCACGTGGATCCCGGACTGGCAGGAGCCAGAAGGCTGATGATGGAAATTCCTGGAACACCACCCTGTTACCATACCACCAACCAGTAAGACGAAGGTCACACGGCCAGCAGACCTCCCCGCAAATTTTGCCTGTAAAAACTGTTCTCCAAAAATCATCAGGGAGTTCTGCTCTTTAGAGCATGAGCTTCTGCATCCTCCTTGCTTGGCCCTGCAATGAAGCTTTCTCTGCTCCAAACTCCGACTTTTCGGTTTGTTTGGCCTCTGTGTCAGGCACACAAACTTGAGCTCAACAGCAGTGTTATTTCTGGAGAGGCTAGCAAAACCAGTTTTGAAGGAACTTTCCTGAGGTGAATTCTAGAAATCGCTTCTGCAATGGATAAATTGCTGAAATCAGCATCGAGCTTCCCAAGTGTACTACTGTGAAATTCAACTCTTGTGTGGTGTCTGTTTTTTTTTTTAATGTTTTTAATACTTTTCCAGATAATATGTAAGAGTTGGCAAAGAAGGTGAGAACAAAATGTAATTTAAAAACCATCCTCAAATTTTATTTCTCTTTGAGAGTTTTTTCGTATTTTCCTTCCTTTATTATTGGTCTTGGAGGAAAGAGCTTTGGTAAGGACCATGGCTAGTCTTTCTGTGCTACTGGGTTGTGTCTGCCTATGCTGCTAGCAAGGCCCCCTACTATTGGTCAGATTTCTGATTTACCATCTTGGTCCTTCCCGCCCTCTGATATTTTGATGAGTGAAGGGAGAGCTCCTGAATCTGCTTGGTTATTTCCATCAGGGGCCCTACTTCCCAAGTGCCTCAAGTCAAAGCTTCTCCTCATTTCCTCTCTCCACCTCCTTTCTCTTCCCCCATCATCTTTTTCTATAGGTGAGAGAGATAGAGGGGGCAGGAGGCCAGTACCCTTTTCTGAATGTAGGAAGCACAGCTTATCAAGCATATAGAGAAGAATTTTTAAAATGAAAGCAGGGGTCTTCCCTGGTGGCGCAGTGGTTGAGAATCTGCCTGCCAATGCCGGGGACACGGGTTCGAGCCCTGGTCTGGGAAGATCCCACATGCCGCGGAGCATCTAGGCCCGTGAGCCACAACTACTGCGCCTGCTCGTCTGGAGCCTGTGCTCCGAAACAAGAGAGGCCACGATGGTGAGAGGCCCGCGCACCGCGATGAAGAGTGGCCCCCGCTTGCCCCAACTAGAGAAGGCCCATGCACAGAAACGAAGACCCAACACAGCCAAAAATAAAGAAATTGATTAATTAAAAAAAAAAAAAAAGAAAGAAAGGAAAGCAGGCATGCGTTGGGGTGTCTGGGAAAGAAAGCAGCGTCTAAAGTGGAGAGAAGATAAACTTTCTCCTTATTAACATTGTCACTGGTAGTAATTTAATAACATTCTGTCCCGTGTCTATAGTAAATTCCTTAGATTTTGCAGCTATAGAAATGATTGAAACAGAACAGCAAAACTTGGTGTAAAAAAGGGACTACAGAGGTTAAACAGGTTGAGTTGTCTGGCAGCTCCAAAAACAGGTGAGAAATATGACCCCGGATTGCAGCGAATTTAATCTATGAGCAGGTTTATTATTTATCAGGCTTCTGTCTAAGGAGGGTTCATTATATATAACATTGAGATACAGTTTTGCAGAGCAGATTTATTCAACAGGTTTATTCTTTTACCAGGTCTCATAGTATTTCACCCCTTGGTATGTGGGGTCTTATTCATCAAAAGAGTTTATGACTTAATCAGTTATGAATTTTTAAAAGTTTTACTAATAATGCAGGATGTGTTGAGATTTATAGGCAGTGCATTTATTCTACTAAGAGTTTTATTTCTGAGCTAAGATACGCTGGAGATGTAACAAAAGCAAATTGCGTGGTTTATTTGTAATGAGCAGACATGGTCTCTGCAGAGCCTCCTTCTGTGAGCAGTGGATTTTACTCTCCATCTTATTGTGGCCTGAGGTACTCTAATGATTTCCATGACTCAGGTCATCAGTTGGTCATAAAGCTTGGTTTAAAATATCTGTGGTCCCTCTTCCTCATAGTACGGCAGGGCTCACTTCACCCTGGTGGAAGCACAGTGAGAGGCTGGCCTGCCCAATCACTTTGTTCTGTGATTGTTTAAAATCACCATTTCTTAAAGTAGAGGAGGCCAAATGGCTGCTGTTTTCTGAGGTCAGTATCAATAATTTGCCCTTAGTGGTCATCCCCAACGGAGAGTTGGAGTCAGGTGAGATCCTTACCTGGGCCAAGAGACATTTTGCCGATGGGAGCCTCTGCCAGCTTAAGGTTAATTGCAGATGTTTCATCATAGTGACATGGTTAAGCCCTTGTGCGTAATGCCAGCAGCCGGACAGCTTCTGCAGTCGTGACCTGCCCAGGTATCCTTTATGATTTATTTGTGGCATTTGCCATGATCATCACCCCTGTTCAGGGTCATCACAGAACATTTTCTCTAGTGTCAGTATTACATCACTCAAAAATCACCTTCCCATAATCTCTGTTGAGCAGACAAGTGAGTGCAATCCCAGGAGAGCTCCAGCTGTTTCAATCACCGGGATAGAATTTGCTGGCAATGGGACAAAATCCTAGTAGAAGTGACTTCAGCCAATGATTCCAAAATGGGAGAACTCTATTCTTACTATTCCTAGGGGAAGTCAGCTCGGCACGGGGAGACACTGCCTTCAAGACGCGAGGTTAGCCTTTCTGATCCTGTTTCAGAACAGAATCACCCATTCCTTGAGAGCACAAACAGACTCCTGGTCAATGGTCAGTTAAAACTTATTATGCTGGCTCAACGTAAAGTCTCAAGTCTCAGATTCACCATATATGTCCTTTAACTGCTGACTCTGGGGCCACCTCCTCAGACCATTCTCTGTTTGATGTGTATTTACTTTTCACAAGAAGAGAACTTGATGGGGTTGTTTCCACCCATTGCCTCCCAGTGGGTGTCGCTTCCCCAAGCCCTGTCTGACTGTGGTTGGTGCTCAGGACCCTGCAGTGTCCCTTGTCTTTTGAGCCCTGCGGTGAGGGCTGAGGCTGGCTCCACCCACAATTCACCAGGCTAGCAAAGCAAGCAGTACAAGATGCTTTTTGGATATGTTTCCTCATGAGGTTGCTCCAGCGGTCCTCCAACAATTTCCCCATAGTCACTCTTCCTCTCTTTTGGCTATTTTCCACACTGAAGCCAGCAAACCTTTTAAAAAAGGAAATCTGATCATGTCACTCTTCTGTTAAACCTGTTAATGGCTTCCCATTTCCCTTAGGACAAAGCTGAAAACCCTTAATCTGGCCAATTAGGTTCTTCATGATCGTGGCCCAGCCCAGCCCTCCAGCTTCATTTCAAGCCACTCTCCCCTCCCCCTCCATTGTTCAGGAGCTCTGCCTTTGAGCTCCTTCCCAACTCTGGATCTCTCACTCTTGGCTGTTTCCATCTCTCCCTCTAATTCTCTCTCCCCCAGCTTTTCACCTGGCTCCCTCCACAACATTTCTGTCTTTCCTCTGGAAAGTTCTCCCAGACTGGTTGCAACAGTCACACCAGTGCCAAACCCTTGCTTTTTCTTCAAAGTTCTTGTCAAAAGTCTACCCAGACATTGACCAAATAGTCAGACAAAAAAAGAAATGTTTTCTTAACATGGATGTGAGTCCCAGGACGACTGTACCATGTCTTATTCACAACAGTGTCTCCAGGACTGGTTCATGGTATTCAACAAACATTTCTCTAGTGAATGAATGAATGAATGAATGTTTCTTGTCTTCCCCCATAAATTTTTTTTCTTTTTTTTTTTTTAACATTTTTATTGGAGTATAATTGCTTTACAATGGTGTGTTAGTTTTTGCTTTATAACAAAGTGAATCAGTTATACATATACATATGTCTCCATATCTCTTCCCTCTTGCATCTCCCTCCCTCCCACCCTCCCTGTCTCACCCCTCGAGGTGGTCACAAAGCACCGAGCTCATCTCCCTGTGCTATGCAGCTGCTTCCCACTAGCTATCTATTTCACATTTGGTAGTGTATATATGTCCATGCCACTCTCTCACTTTGTCTCAGTTTACCCTTCCCCCTCCCCGTATCCTCAAGTCCATTCCCTAGTAGGTCTGTGTCTTTATTCCCGTCTTGCCCCTAGGTTCTTTATGACCTTTTTTTTTTTTTTTCAGATTCCATATATATGTGTTAGCATATGGTATTTGTTTTTCTCTTTCTTCAGAGTGACTTACTTCACTCTGTATGACAGACTCTAGGTCCATCCACCTCACTACAAATAACTCAATTTGGTTTCTTTTTATGGCTGAGAAATATTCCACTGTATATATGTGCTACATCTTCTTTATCCATTCCTCTGTTGATGGACACTTAGGTTGCTTCCATGTCCTGGCTATTGTAAATAGAGCTGCAATGAACATTTTGGTACCTGACTCTTTTTGAATTATGGTTTTCTTAGGGTATATGCCCAGTAGTGGGATTGCTGGGTTGTATGGTAGTTTTATTTTTAGTTTTTTAAGGAACCTCCATACTGTTCTCCATAGTGGCTGTATCAATTTACATTCCCACCAACAGTGCAAGAGTGTTCCCTTTTCTCCACACCCTCTCCAGCATTTATTGTTTGTAGATTTTTTGATGATGGCCATTCTGACCGGTGTGAGATGATATCTCATTGTAGTTTTGATTTGCATTTCTCTAATGATTAATGATGTTGAGCATTCTTTTTTTATTAATTTAATATTAATTAATTAATTAATTAATTAAATTTAATAGTAATTTAATATTTATTTATTTATGGCTGTGTTGGGTCTTCGTTTCTGTGCGAGGGCTTTCTCTAGTTGTGGCAAGCGGGGGCCATTCTTCATCGCGTTGCGCGGGCCTCTCATCATCGTGGCCTCTCTTGTTGCAGAGCACAGGCTCCAGACGCGCAGGCTCAGTAACTGTGGCTCACGGGCCTAGTTGCTGCGCGGCATGTGGGATCTTCCCAGACCAGGGCTTGAACCCGTGTCCCCTGCATTGGCAGGCAGATTCTCAACCACTGCACCACCAGGGAAGCCCAATGTTGAGCATTCTTTCATGTGTTTGTTGGCAATCTGTATATCTTCTTTGGAGAAATGTCTATTTAGGTCTTCTGCCCATTTTTGGATTGGGTTGTTTGTTTTTTTGATATTAAGCTGCATGAGCTGCTTGTAAATTTTGGAGATTAATCCTTTGTCAGTTGCTTCATTTGCAAACATTTTCTGCCATTCTGAGTGTTGTCTTTTCATCTTGTTCATGGTTTTGTTTGCTGTGCAAAAGCTTTTAAGTTTCATTAGGTCCCATTTGTTTATTTTTGTTTTTATTTCCATTTCTCTAGGCGATGGGTCAAAAAGGATCTTGCTGTGATTTATGTCATAGAGTGTTCTGCCTATGTTTTCCTCTAAGAGTTTGATGTGTCTGGCCTTACATTTAGGTCTTTAATCCATTTTGAGTTTATTTTTGTGTATGGTGTTAGGGAGTGTTCTAATTTCATTCTTTTACATGTAGCTGTCCAGTTTTCCCAGCACCACTTATTGAAGAGGCTGTCTTTTCTCCACTTCATATTCTTGCCTCCTTTATCAAAGATAAGGTGACCATATGTGTGTGGGTTTATCTCTGGGCTTTCTATACTGCTCCATTGATCTATATTTCTGTTTTTGTGCCAGTATCATACTGTCTTGATTACTGTAGCTTTGTAGTATAGTCTGAAGTCAGGGAGCCTGATTCCTCCAGCTCCATTTTTCTTTCTCAAGATTGCTTTGGCTATTCGTTCCCCCATAAATTTTAAGATCCATTTGTGCTAAGATTGTTTCTTAACATTCTCATCTCTGCCTAGGGCATCTTGCCCAGGTCTGTCTGGCTGACTGACTGGTCAAATCCAGAAGCTTGATCTCATTAGCAGTATCCCCCAGTCCTCCTAGAAGTACTTGAAGGGGTAGAATGCTGCCAGTGCTGGTTCTGAGATCTATTGAGGAAGTCTTAGAAGGGTAACACTTTGTTTGCTGTTTATTTGGCATATAGAGTTCTATCCAGTAGGATTGTGGCAAACATTTTTGGTTGCCTAACCAACAGCTATTTCCCACTTCCTTCCTGCTGTCAGGGAGTATGTTTGTTTCTATACCCAGCCCCTCATGTAATCATGTTACATGTTTTTAATAGAATGAAGTTATCCCAGCTCCAGAGAAAAATCTCAGTTGGTAAACTAACAGTTCTCAAAGTGTCATCTACAAAACCCCTGAGGTCCCAGAGACCCTTTGAGGGAGTTCTTAAGGTCAAAATTATTTTCATGATAATACTAAGACATTATTAGCTTTTTTCCATGTTGACATTTGTTCTCATGGTAAAAACACAATGATGAGTAAAACTCCTGGTGCCTTAGCAAGAATCAAAGCAGTGACACCAAACTGTACTAGTAGACATTGTGTACTTCACTGCCAAATACTCACAGTAAAGGAAAAGAGGGAAGGAAGGAAGGAAGGAAGGGAGGGAGGGAGGGCGGAAGGAAAGAAAGAAAGGAGGAAAGAAGGAAGGAAGGAATTCATTTTATTTGAGAATATCGTTGATAAGACAGCAAAAATTATGGGTTTTTTAAAATTAAATCTCAACTCTTAAGTACATGCCATTTTATTATTCTGACTGAAGAAATGGAAAGTTTGCATCAATGCCTGCTGTTGCTTACCAAAGTACAATGAACATGGACAACTCAAAGTAATGCCCTTGGGCAACAGTTTGACTTGTAAGCTAAACAAGCTGGCTTTTTTCACGGAACACCGTTTTCACTTTATAGAATATCTGACCAACTATGGTAATTCTGACATGGGTATTTGACAGATATTCTCTCAAAAAATGAACAATGGAAAACAGCTAACAGTATTTGTTACCAATGATGAAATGTAAACTTTCAAACAAATATTACAATTTTTAGAAAGGTTGTATTTGTCACTATAAGCTTGACAGCTTCCCAATATTTTAAGAATTTTCTGATGAGATCAGTGGAGATATTAAGGAATATAATTTTTCAATTTTGTGTAATAAAACCTGTTAACATTAGAAGATCTGCATAATTCAGTGAACCGATATTTTCCAAATGATCAATGCATGACATTACAAATAATGCCTGGGTTCAAATCCATTAGAAAAGTAAGAGTAGACCTATGGATATTAATGTTATAGAATATGAAAAGTTCTTTGATGTGGCTTCAGAGTCCACACTGCACTTAATCTTTAAAATGCTACCACTTGCTGAGTTTTCATAAAGTATCAAAGAAGAATATACACAATTATCTGAAGAGATTATTAAAATATTCCTCCCTTTTGCAACTATATATCTGTATGAGGCCAAAATTCTTCATATACTTCAACCAAACAACATATCCCAATAGACTTAATGTAAAAACAGACATGAGAATCCAGCTGTCTTCTACTGAACCAGGCATTAAAAATTGTACAGAAATATAAAATAATTTAAAATAATCTTCCCACTAATTTTTTTCATTTTGGAAAATGTAGTCATTCTTCATAGCTCTGTGCCGTTTATGTTAAGATATAATGGGTTTTTTAAATAAGGAATTTATATTTTAAATTTTCTTGGTTTTTAATAGGATATATACTGATAGATATTATCTGTGTAAACAAAAGCTTGAAAACCTCTGGTCAGGGCTAACCCTCGTGGTTCTATTTTGCTTCCTGGTGATTGCTTTAGTCATGGGCCTGTAATGAGATATGAAAGAAATTCTGCTAAGAGGAAAGGTCATGTTACTTTTAAAGTGTGTGAAAAGAAAGGATGGTCTCTTTTCCTCTACTGACCATTATTAGGTGTTCATGTGACAGCTAGAAGTAAGGCAGACTTCGTGTTTGGTTGTCAGCTGATGCAGAGAAGGAATGAAAATTGCTTGGATCCTGGTCGACACAGTTGAGCTGTAGGATTAACCAGCCCTGGAGAGGTCTTGGCCTTAGGCTTGTTGATAACTGAGAAAATAGGGTTCTTCTATTGCTTAAGCCATTTGGGTGAGGTTTCCCTTCACTTAATAGCAAAGAGCATTCTGATACAAGAATTCCCCCCAAACTTTAAACATATAAAGTAACTCACAGCCAGGATGAAAGTTTTTTTTTTCTTTTTGACTTTTTTCATTACAGAGCTCAAATTCACATCTGTCTCAAAGATCATTAGGACTATATGCCCAATTTCTTGGTTTTATATATTGCAGTTCCTATGTGGGTATATGATTTTCCCTCCTCCTAGCCCCTGTTACCATCCAAACCAGCAGAAAAATAAATAGCCATATAAAAGAGGTGAATGTTATAGACAACAAAAAACTGCCAGGTTCTAGGCCACGTTTCCCCCAAAGAGTCATTTCCGTCTATTAGGCACATAATGCATGTTTTCAAAAAGACCCCGTTGTAAATACATATTTGTTTAGATGAACTGCAGCACAGCAGAGAATCTCCGGGGGAGATAGTATGTATTTTACAACCTGCCAAAAAAGACCCTGTGAAAGGTAAAATAGGACAACCAGAAGGGCATAGAACCCCTCTCCCTGCTGTTGACAGCTGCCGTGGCTGGCCTGACATTCAGACACCTTGACCTCTGAGGCTGCTGAGGTCCAGGAACCATTGTCTCACCGAGGTCCAGGAACCATTCAGGCTAAACATGGGATCTGAGGAGAGATGATGGAGTAAGTCATCCAGCGGAGGGACTCCAGGCACAGTACTTAAGCCCTGATCCCTCAGGTGAAGCTGGTTTTGCTTTTCCTGGGTGTGGGGGCATGAAGAGAAACAAAGTATACCAACTCATTTGTGCTTGGTTCCAACCGCTTCCATCAAATTCAGAGTAGCTCAGGACCTGCTTTTTGGGTGTGAATGAACTGTTCCTATGTCAGACTAGTGCCTGCGATCACAGGTTTAAATAATAGCTACAGCCAAAACCCTGCTGCCTTATACTGAAAGCTGCAAGGGGAAGTAGCATCAGCCTGACAACTAGTACCATTTAGGAGGAATCTTGAGAGAGAGAAGCAGGGTGCCTCATACTAAATTTCAGCCCCTGAGAAGCATAGGGATGCTCTTCTACCTTCATTCTGCAGTTGCACTGTTTCCTTGCTCTGTGTTTTGCCAGGCTACATCAGCTTTTGGGTACATATAGAATCTCCCACCACCCCTCCCATAAGAATAATTACTCAGGTGATGATACGCACTTCCTATGGCATCACATCAGGAGGAAGGGGACGTCAATTTGTTCCATTAATTAGTGATGCTAAGGCTGTTCACCAGGTTAAGGTGGTGACTGCTGAGTCTCTCTATTAAAGAAACACCCTGTGCTTTTTGTAATTAGTAAATAGTCTGTGCACGCATACTTGGAAATCATGTACATATCCCATTTCCTAAGGATTTTTCAACCAAAGATTTTAGAACAATCCATGACTGAGTCAGTTATTACATTTGTGTTTGCAAAATAGTGATTTCCTAATTCAATCATTACTTCTACAATTATTAGCTGGTGTTGATATGTAAATAATCTATCACCACGGATTCTTTTTTTCATCAGTATGCTATAATCCATTACCATCATTCTTTTTGATGCTCAGATTGTGTCAACTTTGGCCAGTAGGAAACCCTTCAGCTTCTAGCACTTTCTTGCTTTCTGTCACAAGCTGTTCTAGCGTCAGCTTTCCCCTTCCTGCCCCAGACCTGGAATCAGCCATTTCTCCCAAGAGCCCTCATTCCGTGTAGTGAAGAATGGCGTTTGGAAACCAAGATCAGAGTTCTGGGTGTTTTCCTTGCTAGTGGAGGGTCATTGCTTCTAGGCCATTTCAATGGACAGAGCTAGAAAATGTAGTGTTTCTTTCTTATTTATTTTCTTTCTTTAACAAACTCATGAGTTCATGCTAATCCCTTCAAATCAATTCCAATACAACAGTCATTTTCCTCACTTTCCCCTAGTCCACATTTGCATCTCCTTTCTCAGTGAAAATTCGAGTTCCCAGCAGCACTAGTATATTTATATTTTTGCTCTGAGCTACCAGTGTACACACAATAATTTCAGAATTACTGATTATTGATGCCACAGCTGACACCAACCTGTTAACTAAAGTTCAAAATATCGTTGCAGTAGGCTTGGCGTCTTTGTAGTTGTCTTACCAATATGTCTAACCTAAATCCAATCATGAGGAAATGTTAGAAAAATCTAAATTTGGCGATGTTTCACAGGATAACTGGCTTGGATTCTTCAAAAGTGTCAGTGCTATGAAAGTAAGAAAAAAAAAGGTGGGAGAAGTGTTATGTAAGTTACAGAGACAAATGCAAATGTAAGGTCCTTGAGTGGACCCTGAAAAAAAAAAAGTCACAAGGGCTATTTTTAGGACAAATGGGTAATTATAAATTTGGGCTATATATTACAAAATATTACCATATTCAGTGTCTTGGGTTTGATAATGGTGCTATGGGTGTGTGTTGCATATATGGGTCAAGCCTGCTTTGGTGCACATGACTGAGTCATCAGTAATACTTATTGCTTTCTCCATCTTCCTTTTAAAGATACAGATGATGAGAAATAAAGAAATATAATTTCTACTTTATAACTCATAGTTTTGTGCTTTAAACTTTTGATGTTTTAAACTATGTCTAATCCATTCCTTAAACCATCCATGAACCTCACTGACTATCTTGCTCATTTCTAGATGCTCTATCAATTTGGTTCATTTAAGAAAATCCATGTGTTCTGTTTTCAAAGTGTCTTGTTTCACCTCCCCACCCTGAGGAGTTAAATCCTTTAAAAACTATCCAGTGTTAAATATCATTTAAACAAGTTTTAGATAATGCCTTTAAAATTGACATTCCACTTCTCAAATTTGGTGCTCTAGCACACCTGTTTATTGTTTCTCTTTACTTTCATTCCTAATCTGCAGCTTTCTTATCTGCTTGGTAATTTTGGATTGTGAGCCCATTGTCATGGAGCCGGTTTCACTTGTCAGAAATCCAGGTGTACCATGTTATGGGGTGGGGTCATCTTCCTGCAGAGATTTTTCTGTCCTTTGCTTCTTCTGATGCCCCAGGATTATCACCAGTCCAAGACTAATTTTATACTGATTTTTGGGCACTGAAATTTTTCTGGACCCTTTAGAGATTGCAAATTCAAACCCTAAATAGTTTTAGGCTGGGATTTTGAATTCTCAAGCAACTGTTTAGACCCAGACCACTGAGAAGGCTTCTACCTCCTTTTCCCATGATGGTCTGAATTTTTTTCACAGAGCCTCCCATTTAACTGAGGGTGCAGCTTTTTCAGGGTCCTTTCTTGAGGGAGGCATCATGTTCCAACTCCTCTCCACACTGGCTAAGCCTCCATCTTCAGTCTCCACATAGCCTTTAAAACCCCAGCCCTGGATTGTCCCAAGGAGTGTTGTTACAGGTTGAATGATATCCATTTAAAAAAGGTATGTTGAAGCCCAAACTCCAGCACCTGAAAAATGGGACCTTATTTGGAAGAAGTGTCTTTACAGAGGAAATCAAGTTAAAATACATCATGAGGGTGGTCCCTAATCTGACTGGTGTCCTTGTAAAAAGGGGAAATCTGGACACAGAGATACACATGCACAGAGGGAAGGCAATGTGAGGACACACAGGGAGAACACAATGTGAAGACAGAGGATGGGGCTGAGACAGGCTGGGACCTGGGGACCTGGGGACCTGGGACACTTTGCTGCAGTGCTTGCACCTGGACAAACGTCTCCTGGGGCAACAAAATACAAAGAAAGTATAAGGGACTAAAAATAACTGTGTGCATGTGCAGTTGGGGTAAATTGTGGACAAGATACAAAAAAGACCAAAAAAACCCAACTGCCACTTTTGAAGAGCCAGAAGCAAAAACAAGGTGTCAGGAGCAAAAGCACAGGGCACTTGCTATCACCAAAGGGGTGGGCAAACCAGCTAAGCCTCCCCTCTAGGCTGACCCCTGGGCACACCCCACCCTCACCTCATATAAGGAACCAGCTCACCCCACCCCCACCCCCCCGGCTCGGGGAGCGAGCAAGGCAACCTGTTACTTGTTTTTGCTTCCTCAGCAGGGGCCCCATAAAGCCTTGCCTGAATTTCTTGTCTGGCCTCTTATCAATTTATATTGATTAAGGAAGGCCAAGAGCCCTGGTCGGTATCAGAGTGATGCATCTATAAGCCAAGGAATGCTTCAGGCTCCAGAAAGCTAGGAGAGGGTCATGGAACAGTTCTTCCCCAATGCCTTCAGAGGGATCGTGAGCCTGCTGACACCTTGATTCCAGACTTCTGGCCTCCAGAAGTGTGAGGCAATACATTTCTGTTGTTTTAAACCATCCAATTTGTGGCAGTTTACTATGGCAGTGACAGGGAACTAGTACAGATAACTTCCCCTATCGCTGCCCACACCCCTAAGGCGGCCACAACAATAACGCTGTGCTTACCACTCTTGTTGTCAGTTCCCTCTTCACTTCTGACCCTTGAGGATTTCCTTTCTTCAAGCTCAGCTTTGTATGTTTAATATTTTTTGGTTGTTAACTCTTATCCAATGTTTCTCTTCCTGTATAGTGAGAGAGATGTCATGCTACCTCAAGTTCTCCATCAGCCCCCCATTGCTGACCTCTTGGGCTGCTGGGAACCTCAGGGAAAATGACATTCCCAGACATTCCCAGGATGAATTCTTCCCACTAGAGCAATCCTGAGCACCCCCAAAGCGTAGAGCCTAGAGCGTGTTGCACTGTGCTTGGAAGTGGTCTGGAAGTGACCGTGAACACCAGGCTGACAGGCCAGGTGAGTAATGTAAATGAATAAAGAAACCCAGCTGGGTGTAAACCATACCAATTATTTTGAAACCCTCAGACTTCATGGCATAGCTTTTATTTTTCCACTTTGGTAGCAACCTGGGTATCACTTTCTTTTTAATTCTACTCTAAGGAGAACCGTCATGCAGACTTAATGCTAAGTGGCAACTGCCTCCAAGGTCCTGAGAGGCGGAGACCCTGGTGAAATAGGATGCCTCCATCGAAGGGACAGCTGTCACTCGGCGCCAGCTGAGGCCTGTGAAGTATTGTCAGGTCTCTGTATCTTTCAAAATAAAAAAAAGAGTTTGGATCTTTTTTGTGAAATTTCCTGATTTTAAAATGTTGGCACTACGAAAGAATTCAAAAGTTTAAAACAATGTTTTCTGGTCAAAAAAATATAGGCATATAATTCATTAGTTTACTAAATATGATTTGATGATTGCTTTTTCAAAATTTCTAGTTACATGACTTTTCTGAGAAAGAAAGTCATTCTATAAAACAATAATAGACATTTATAGTTTTCTTGAAACTTCTTTGTTACAATTTGTACATTTCTCGGTGGAAAAGCAAATTCTAGATGATGGCATTTTTCTTAGTACTTTATTTATTTTTTTAAATACAGAGAAGCGTTTGACTCCAAAGGCATGTTTTCCTTTAAGGAAAATGATGAAGAATAAAATTAATTAGAAACAGACGTTGCTTGACCCCCAAGTTCTGAAAACAGACAGAATACTCAAGGTCAACACTGAAACTCCGAGTTTAATTTATTCTGTTGTTGTTTTTCCTTCTCCCTCCCCAGAATATTCCATAATTTGTTAGTTTCTGTCAGAGAAATATGGCTTCATTTGATCTGCCTCTTTGCCAGGGTGTCGTAGGTAATTGTGAATCTGAGAAGGCCATTTCAGAGATGCACCTGCTAGGTGCCTTGTACTGCACATCAGAGTGGCCTGGACATTTTGCTGTTGTTGTTGTTTTGAGTGACAGGAGAGCCGACTTATCCTTGAATCTGAGGGACCAGCATGCCTCTAAGAAGACAGCTACTTGGACAAACCTTAACAAAATTCTTGGGTCATTTGGTGTTTCAGATCCAGGCCTGTCCACTTGTCCCCTACTGCAGGGGGGAGGGGTGGGGCCAGTGACAGCATGGAGAGACTGTATCTGGTGTTTTTGTGCTACTTGCATTTCTTATGGGTCAAAAGGAAGCTGAGAGTTCTGTATGGGCCACCCACTTGACCCATCCAGCCCCTCAGATGTGATATCGACACTGCTCGCCTATCTCATTGTCTGTTTTGGGGCAGTGCCTCTGATATATTTTGTCTTTCCTAATCTCCAATTGTGGGTTCATCATTTATGAACCTGTTATTCCATTTTGGAGTTTCTCCATGTTTTCAGACTGAACTGCCCCTCCAGGCTGAGAGTTTCATAATCCCTTCCTTTTCAGTGAAAGTCTTTCATCCTCAATACTGAATACCTGAGGTCTCTTAGCATCTTTGCCCACAGCCTCCATGGCCAGTTAGCCCGCAGGATCTGCTACTCTGTGAAGTGGCTGTGTGGATGCTAAGTGTTGGTGAAGAGTATGTTTTCAAACGTGTGTGCTTTCTTTTCTATTCCCATTCATCTTCTATATTCAACTGGCCCCTCTCCGGCTCTCAGTCTATCTACTCTCTCACACCATCATTCTCATAGTTCAGCTAGAGTGATCTTTCTAAAATAAAATTTGACCATATCACAACCATGATGAAACTCTTTGCTGACTCCATTACATAGAGAACAAAAGCCAAGACCTACAGCATGGTACTAAAAGGCCTTAATAATCTCTTACCTAATTTACCAAACTTTTCTCTTGGCCAATGCCTCCATTAAGGTTGCATCAAACTCTTCTCTGTCCCCCAGGTAAAAGTAACGTGTTGGACAAAAGCCAACTTGTCCACTTTATAAAAGGTGTCTTTATATACCCAACACCATAGCTTTAAAACATAAAAAGTAATAGAAAATAGGAAGAATGTAATAAATCCTCACTTATACTGGAAGATATTTGCCTGACCTCTCTCAGAACTCAATAAATTAAGAGCACAGAGGTTAAAGGAAAAATGAGTAAGTTATAGAAGCGCTATATGTATATGTGTGTATATATATGCATACACTTTTTCTAAGCAAATAGAAAACTCACACTATTTTAAAACACACATGAAATATTTATAAAATTTACCATGTATTAAGTCACAAAGGAAATTTCTATAAATCTCTCAAGTCAGAAATCATAGGGATCATAAAGACAGATCACATTAAAAATCCAGACTTCTAAAACAACCCTTGAGTCAAAGAGGTTAAAATAAAACAATAAATTCATGATAACAAGTCACATTTATATTGTTTTAAAAACAAATGACAACCACAAGAACCTTAAGTGTATATACTAGAAAACAAAATGGTTGAAATTAAATGAACTAATCATGCAAGAACCTGGAAGAAAGGATAGTAATATAAACCCAAAGACATTAGGACAAAATTGTTGATAATGACAAACCCAAAATTAATGAAATAGGAAAAACACCATTAGCTTTAATATCTGCTTCTTTGAAAAGACAAAAATGTCTGGTCAGTATCGTAAAAAAATAGTAATATATACAAAGATAGCTAGTATTAGAAATGAGGAAAAGAATATAACTTTAGATAATGAGGAGATTAAAAAATTAAATGAATGTTATTGCATTCTAAAATGTAGACAAAATGGAAATTTTTCTTGTAAATAAATTCACCAAGATTGACTCAAGTTAACAAACTTAAAACGCTAGAATTTGTAGAAGAAAAATTTTAAAGTAGCAAAAAATCTTTCTTAAAAATGCTACCGGATCTAGACCATCTGTAGATAAGTTGTACTAAGCCTTCAATAAAACAGAAAATTCTTGTATTCCACAGAAACCTCCCCAACTCATTCTATAATGGTAATATTTCCCTGACAGTAAAAGAAGAGCAGCATATAAAACAAAACTGAAATTTTCATGTATGATCTCAAATACAAAAACTCTGAATAAGATATAATCATGTTGTTTGTTGCTAGGTTGAATTAAAGGAATTAGGAATTAAAGGATAGTTAAACCTTCAGAAATCTATTGCTATAATTGATGAAATTAACAGATTAAAATAGAAGTGCAATATGAACATGTATTAAATAAAATTAATCTCATTCATGATTTTAAAAGCCATGGTAAGATAAGAAAGGAAGAAAACTTCTTATCCCAATATAAAGGTTAAGAAATCCAAATTAATGATGTAAAGTTAGGAATATTTTATTTGATTTTGTTAAGAAATTAGACAAGACACCCATTGAAATCTCAGCCACTAAATACAGAAATAAAATTGAGCAGATAGGGCTTCCCTGGTGGCACAGTGGTTGAGAGTCTGCCTGCCGATGCAGGGGACACGGGTTCGAACCCTGGTCTGGGAAGATCCCACATGCTGCGGAGCAATTGGGCCCGTGCACCACAACTACTGAGCCTGCGCATCTGGAGCCTGTGCTCCGCAACGAAAGGCCGCGACAGTGAGAGGCCCGCGCACCGCGAAGAAGAGTGGCCCACACTCGCCGCAACTAGAGAAAGCCCTTGCACAGAAACGAAGACCCAACACAGCCATAAAAATAAATAAATAAATAAATATATAAAATCTGTTTAAAAAAAAAAATTGAGCAGATAAAATATTGTAATAGAAGAAACAGAATTATCACTATTTATAGCTAATATGTTTGCATACCTCACATATCTAAGTAAATTCCTTAGAATTATTATTTGAAGGTAGCTCAATACAAGATAAATAAACAAAAATAGCATTTCTAAACAACAACAACAACTAGGAAGTACACTGTGAAAATATCCTGTTTGATATAACCTCTGGAGATAAAGCTAACAGAAAATGTGCAGGACTTGTATAAATAAAACTATAAAAGTTTATAAAGGACATGAAAGAGATTATATAACTGAAGAGTCCTCATAGATAGGAAGACTCAATAATGTCAGATCTCCCCAAATAAACTGTCTATTCAATATTTAATGCTCTCCTGTCTTGAGCTGGGGGCTTTTTCCCCAGGAAGCAAGTCTAGACCAAGACTTGCCTGCAGAGAGTTTATTTTACAAAATTATCCAGCAGGTTCTGGAATAAAGGGGGTTGCTGAGGGGTGTGTTTAGGGTGCAATGATCACTGGCAAATCTCCCAACCAAATCTCAGTAAGGGATTTAAAAAAAAAATGTGATAAGCAGATTCTAAAATCACATGGGAGAGACACTGCAGAGGAATCATGAAGACAGTTTTGAAAAAAGAAAATTGATGTGGAGGACTAATTTCTCCACCAACTTTCCACACAACCCAAGGATATAGCAATTACAAATGTGTGGTCTTAGGAAAGAAAGAGATCAATGGGATCAACTAAAGAGGGAAGAAATAGAATCATGAAATTGAGAGCTGAATTTTATGACAAAGGCAGCACTTTGGTTTGGAGGAGAAAGAATGGTCCAATTAACCAACGATGAAGATGGTTGGCTATTCATTTGGAAAATTAGACCTCTAGTTCATAATACACAAAATTTCAACATTGATCAAAGAGTTCATAAAAATAATTATAAAATAATTAAAAGAAAATATAAAAAGTATTCCTCAATAAAATATGAAGTCCAGAGTCTCTGAACAAATAGGTTGACATATTTGACTACATTAAAACAAAGGTCTTCTGAACAAGAGACAAATGATGTACTGGGAGAAATATTTATAACATATATAACAAAGAATTACTATCTAAAATTTGTAATACACTTCTTGAAATCAGTAAGAAAAAAAATAGCTCAATAGAAAATTAGACAAAAAGATAACTGGACAATTCAGAGAACAGGAAATACAATTAGCCAATAAATAGATTTTAAAACATTCAAACTTTCTAATAAACAGAGAAATCCAAATGAAAACAAGATTATCTCTTTTTATACCTTAGAAAAGTAAAATTTTCAATGACTGATGTATCCAGATCACACAAAGATGTAAAAAATAATACCATGCCATCTACCATCAACTAGTCCTTTTTAAAGGGCAACTTGATGAAGGCATCTGAATTTAAATGTGCATACCCTTCAAACAAGTAATTTTAATTCTAGAAATCTAGTTTATAGAAACATTTCCATGAATGTTCAAAGACTTATGTACAAGATTGTACAACAAAGTCTTATTTGTAATAATGAAAAAAATTAGAAGAACCTTAAATATTTTATAATAAATTATGGTATGCCCATCCTATAGAATACTAAACAGCTGTTAAAAAGAGTAATGTGCTTTAGTTTTGAAAGATCTTTGAAATGAATTAAATGAAAAACAGGGTACAGGATAATATCTAAAACATATCTTCACTTATGTGAAAATCCATACATATAAAGCATATATATGTATTATATAGAAATATATATTAATATGTTAATTGATATTATTTATTAATATTTTAATATTAATATATAATATACTTCTATATAATACATATATGTTTTATATGTATGGAAATGGATAAAAATTGACTGGAAAAATGTACATCTAATTGTTTCAAGTGCTTACATTTGGGGGGGTGGTTTTTAGGGTGGGTATATTTGGGATTCACACATTTATTCTATGTATTTCAGTGATATTTGAATTTTTTACAATTTTATGTTGTATTATTGAGATAACATTTTAAAATAAAAGTATACAATTTTATTATAAATATCACTTTTCTTCCACCTTCACTAAATAAATGCTGAACAAATATTTAAATATATCAGTGTGAAGGCGTCCTTAATTATTGACTTGCTGAGGGCACCTGTGTGTCTCCATCTGCCCTTCTCCCATCTGAGTGCCTCCAGGTGGGACAGGAGAGATGTATGAGGGCAGACTTGAGCCCTGGGGGGCATCGGGCTTCTGCAGCTGCAGACAAACACATGGGAACACATATGCTCACGGGACACTCACAAGACAATGTTTCATGCACTCTCAGTGGCCCAGGGTGTCCCAGCTCCGGACATGCTGGAAACACAGGGAGGCACCATAGTGGAAAACATCTTTTTGTTGACTGAGGAAAAGTAGTACATTCCAGGAGTCACGTGTGAGAGGTGTCCCTCCTTACCACTCAGCCCCCGTGGGGTGGCTGTGCCAGCCTCTCTATAAATGCAATGTTGGCATAACCTTTGGAGCTATCCACAGCATGCCTGGGGGTTAGCTGAGTGGAGAGATCAATGACAGCACTTGGCCCGGCATACTGGAGGAGCCCCTGCTTCACGTGGGTCCCAGCCTTGAGCCCTGTGCCGTCCTAGAGCCTCTAGCAGTGCAGACTGACACAGCTGAAAGCTGCTGGCTGTTCTTTATAGCCTGTGTCATTAAAGGAGCTGGGTTGCCACTGTTCTGCAGAGCACCAAGGTGCAGACTGCATTTTCTGAACGCTTTAAACACTGTCTTTCTCGAGAGCACCAGGCTTCCATGCCCATTCATTGGTATTTGAGTGCGGGATGGTTTCAGCGACCACAGATGTGTTGCACTGGCATTTTCTCCAGCAGCCTGGCAATCGTAACTGTCACACCTCATAATGAGTTTCACCAATAGAATGAATAAAGCCGTATTTCTGACCTTAGCACCTATCTGAATCTTACTCAAGTTTTACTCTCCAGTTATTGTCACAGTAAGTCTTCTTATTTGCTGTCAGCAAAAAAATAAAAATAAAAATATACCTTGTTACACAGGAACTTGTTGCAAAAGCTCACTGATAAGGCATTTGTAAATCGAGGAGCTGCTATGCTAGAATCTCTAGAATCTCCAGATGGTTTTGGATGCGTGAATTCTGCCCGTTGCCAGGTCTTGAACATTCAGGGGCACAGCATGACATCATGGCAGTCAGGGGCCCTGGAGCCCTTGAGACCAGTGCTGCATTCTGGCTCTGCCACTTGTAGACTCTTGGGTCATGTAAATCATACAGTCTTTCTGAGCCTCTTATGAAAGTGGGGATACTAATTCCCACTTTGCATAGTTGGCATTCAGATGAGAGACAGCATTCAGAAGGTGCCGGCATCACCTGGCTCTTTGAAGACCCAATAAACCGTAGCTTAATATGGCATCATCCCCAGGGCTGCTACTTGCACCGTTGGGCCTCCTCCCGTGGTCCAGGTCAGGGCATTAGGATGGGAGACCCAAACAATCTGAGCAAGCATGATTTTTCGTCTGAGAGTTATCAACAGGGGCTTCTAAAAGCTGCAAAATGTTTCAGTCCAATGAACTTGCCCAGCTGGAGGTTTCCAGGCTCTTAGGCACCCTCAACAAACCAACTAACAAAAAAAAAAAAAACCCGTTCATGAGAGCTGTATAGTTTTAATATTAGTATCATTTATATACAATTTTATTGAAAATGACATTTTTGTTCCTAAACTATGTTCTGGCTGGGGGGAAGGCAGTGATGTTGCATTTGAGGATAAAGTCTTTTACTATCACACATCTCTAGCCTTATACTGAGAGGCAAGGAGGACATGAATTAGGTCCAAAGGACTGAATCTTACAGGAACCTCTCCTGAATGGAGGGGTGCCTGCCTGCCTATGGGGTTGGGGGAAGCTAGGAGACTTCTCTAGATCTTAGTGAAGAAGTTGAGATATTCACTTCATTTCTTTGATTTTACAGGATTTTTACCATTTTTTCTACAGTATCTTTTTTGAAGGCAGAATTGACATCGCACTTATTATATGTTTAGTCTACTGAATGTGAAATAACCCAGTCTTTTCTGATTATCTGAGTCTTTCCGAGGCTTGCTTAAGCAAGAAGGGGGGTTAGTTGGAAGGTTATAGGGCTATTTCCCTGGAGTCCGTGGGCCCCTGGGCAGCAGGAGGGATTGGAATCTGGAAACACAGCCACCTGCTCTCTGAGACCACCTGGTCTTGTCTTGTATTTATTTCAGCCTCTCTCTACACATCTGTATTCTCTCTCTCTCTCTGTCTCTTTCTCATCTTACCATCTCACCCTCTTCTCTATTCTCAAGGCCCAATCCAGCCCTCACCTTGCTTGTCCTTCCAACCAGGAGCCATAGAGACCTGACTTAGACATCCTGTGTTCCAATTCTGAATTCCCAAGAAAAAGCTCAGCCTAGTCTCAGGGTTGACCCTCACTGAGTCAAGGGAGCTGCTCTATTTAATCAACAGTCAAAAGTGTGGAAGATGCAGTCCTGCTTTCCCAACTATCTGAAGGTCATGGAGGGCAGGAACTAGCATTTCCACTTGGCCTGGCACCCAGTAGAATTGCGTACAATTGATTGATTGATTGACCTATCATATACTGCACATCAGGCTTGAAAATTCTTACAGTGTGAACGTAGCTTTCAAATTGTCACTTGTCCCATTTAAGAATAAATGTCAGATGATCCAGGCTGAATAGAGTGTTGAATTCATTTATTTGCTTTCTGTAGAACTTCTGGGTGAAAGGCAGGCTCATAAAACGTGTATGAGCTGGAAAACTTGGGGTACTTGCAAAGATGAATTGTAAAGTATAATTTAACATTACTTATATATAGAATCTGGGCTCTTGGTAGGATATGGTGGGTACCAAGCTGCTGTGGGTTCTGGTGCCTTGGCAATTGCAGGTCTTTTAAGAGACACTATTTCTTCCCTGGCCAAGATATTGAGACAGAGGAAAAAAATGAATGGTCTTTCACAGTCATCAAAAGGGACCACATATTTCCCAACCTGACTACCTCTTCCTTCCCTGACCTTCTGAGCTTTATGGAGAAAGATGGAAAAAGCTAGAGGAGAGAAAGAAGTGGCAGAGAGGAAGAGGGCCTGAGAAGCCTCTGCAAAGAGATGGGTTTGCACACTGACCTTTTGTCCTTGCCCTGGGAGGCTGGGTACATTTAGGTCCCCCTGAATGGGTACATTCAGCCACAGCCCTGGTCCTCTTGGTCCCATCCCCTCATGTCACCTTCATGTCACCCCAACCTGATGTCTCCACAGTGCCCACTGAACCCGAACATTGGTCCAGATAAATGGAACCAGGCCATGGTGGCATCTAAGAGCTGGTTAGATTAATGGTGTGCTTGCTTTCCATTCGGAAATCCCAGAGGAAATATCTGCAGATTTAATTCTCAGTTAAAGGTGGAAGTGTAGGTTTGAATCTTGTATTAGGTTTCATCCCCTTACTGCTCAGCATTTCTTCAGAAAGGTCAACTCTGGGAAAGATTGGAGTGTCGGAATCTTCTCCCTGGTGCTGTATAAAGATTTCTGACCTTTCGGTGCTCTTAATTCCTTCCCTTCCTTCCCTCCTAATACTTCCCCTCCGCCCTTTCTTTTTAAGGGCTCTTATTTATTGAAGTGTAAAGGATGTTGTATTCACACAAGCACATATACACACAAATTCCCCATTTGAAAACACAAATAACTTGTCAAAAATGGAACATGCTAATACTCCTCAAAACTGTCAAGGTCATCAAAAACCAAGGAAAATCTGAGAAACCTAAGGAGACATGACAACCAAGTGTAATGTGGTATCCTGGATGAGATCCTGTAACAGACAAAGGATTTTAGGGAAAAACTATGAAAATCTGAATAAAGTATGGACTTCAGTTAATGATAGTGTATCAATATTGGTTCATTAATTATAACAAAAGTACCATACTAATTTACAATGTTAATAATAGGGGAAACTGGGTACAGGGTATATGAGAACTCTCTGTATTAGCTTCTCAACTTTTCTGTAAATCTAGAACTTTTAAAATATAGTTTATTTTTAAAACAAAAAAACAAAAATGGTGCATGCTAAAACCACAACTCAGCTGGCCCATCACAGAGCATCACCTTGGCCACTGCGGCTGAACTGGCCAGGTGGGGGTGGGGGCCTGATTAGCTCGTCCTTCTTGGTAACCAGGAGGTAACCGAGCAATGAGCTCATTACACAAATTCATTTCGGGGCTTGCTTGAAAAGCTAGACATTAACCATTGAAGATGACTCCATATGGCTGGTTTCGTTAACCTGTTAAGTTCCAGACAGAAAGCATTGCAAAAACAATGCCTCAAAGGAAGAAAGTCTAGGATGTACCAGAAAGGAGGGGTAGTCACCGCAAGAGGGTGGCTGATTTCCCTGAAAATGAGCGAGGCCGTTGCAAATGCATCAGACAGACAGCTCAGATGGGTTTGGGTGGCCCGAGGCATCTGAACCACCCAACGTGATTTTATGTACTTGGGATATTGAAGAGGGTCGCAAGGGAAGATTCATTTACTTATTGTCTTTGAATATTATATTTGAATACCTCACTGACCACAGGAAATGAATGGGCTTTGTTCTTGATTCCTTCAACCTCTCCCAGACCGAGGCCTTGCCCTGGCTCAGTCAGGCATCACCAGGGAGCCAGGCCGGTCACCTCCTCAGAAGTCCACTTCTGAACGTTTCGCCTAGGTGTCTTTTCTCTCTCATTGACATTCCAGCCCTTGAAACAAGGTCTTGGCTCCTTTCTCACTTCAGGATTTTGTTTTGGGGGAGCTGGAACACCTGTCCGCTGATCGCCTGCCACTCCGCATCTGGGCCCGGCTGACAGGCTCGTCTGCTTTGACTAATGATGTGATTGATGGACAAAATAAGGAAGAACATACAAAAAAACATTTCTGTCTGGTCTGGTGTGTCAGCAAGCCTTCATCAAGTGGCTGCTGAAGGTATATTTTGCTGCATGCCTCATTACACAGTAATGGCATTCCCAGGCAAAGCTGTTTCTTTTCATGACACAAGACAGCAGGCAGCTTTATGGGCGCTGGGCCCACCGAGCCCGGAGGAAGGAGCAGTACTAAAGAGCGGTCATTTCCAAAAGTGCCTCAAGTTGCTTTTTTGTTGTCATGAATTTAATATGAATCAACACAATATGAAATGGACATGAGGGATTTTAGTGACTAGTGATTTTTTTAAGACTGCTGTCTAAACAGCCATCAAGAAGAAAGGGGAGGGTAGCACCACCACATTTCCTTTCTCCAAACCTGTTGCAAAAAAGAGTCATCTGTCAATTTTATTGCATTAAAAAAGTACACAGAAGCATATAGTCCAAACAAATGTCTTCTTTCAGGCTAAACATGTGGTAAATGCCACAGAGCTGATGCCAGAATCCTTTCACTCAGCAAACCAAGTGTTGGTCACCCCCATTACAGTGGCCTGCTGTGGATGGGGTGACATTTGGGAGAACCACACCTGCTTCACTGTTGCCTCGGTGCATATAATAATCCCCTGAAAATCACTTCTGGCTGGAACATGAGGGAAGCAAAGAACCGCTTCATTCTGCTTACAAGATACCTATTAGCTAGAATCCAGCGCTGGAGTATGCAAAGGAACCATGATTAAAAATAAGAGAGAGAGAGTAGGTAAATCCTTGGCCTGATATTTTTTTCCTTCTCTTTCTTCACTAGAGTACACTTAGAAGCAGGCACATGAGTTGGGTCGCAGAGTTCCTACTTTATTTTTTGCAAAGTATTTTGATTCTCCTTGGCATTAATTATTCTTTCTTTTTTTTCTTTTTCCTGGCAAATTTTCTTTGCCAAGGTATTTTATTACACACGTTCCACTTTTTTTTCTTTAACATGTTGGACTCTCTCCAAAGAGAGATGCTTAAAATGAAGTTTCATTTTAAAAACACTTTTTTATTCTTTCCTGCTACCATGATGAGTCTTTAGCGGTGGGTTATTGTGAATAATATGTGATTTTAACGAGTTGTGATTAGACAAAACTCTCTCTTCCTACAATAAATACTGGGTAGTAAATTAGAAAAGGTATATGAGATTTTCATTCCTATTTAAAAAGAGAGAAAGACATAAACGCCAAATCTTGTTATGATAAATGTAGGCGATAATCTTTTAACATGCATTTAATTTACTGTGAGAGTAAGAGGCAGCTCTTCAAGTCCTGTGTCCATGTTGACACTGCTTTGCACCAGCCAGTCTGGCACTGGGGACAGTGGCCCCTTTCTAACCAGGGTAATTATAGCCAGGCCCCAAGAGGGTGGAGGCAGGAACGCAGGGCAGAAGGATGCAAGCTTAAAAATAAACATGTTACCAAAACCAAACCATCAGATTACTTCCTAGATGGACACTAATGAGTATAAAAAGGAAATGAAAGAGGAAAGGGTGTTCCGGTTTTTGGCTGAACAAAGGTAAAAGTCGTTGTCAACATCTTTTGTTAATTTCCCACATCTGTTCGTATTGTTCATTGAATTTTGATATCAAAATATCCCACTCTAAAGCAAAAGGACCATGGAATTCAGCCGACTCAAAAGTAGAAGCAGACTGAAGCATCCATCAACAGCAGAGCAGGGCTAGCTGGACAGGCCGAATACCTGCCCACGCCCACTGACTTAGCCGCTTGGCATTTAGAAGCAGGTGGATCTTGTAATGGCAGAGGCCATCGTATCAGGAGCACTTTTTCCAGTGGCTGTGCTCCGCTAGCCTTGGAGTGGTTGAGATTGGAGGAGTTGCTGTCTGCTCTCGCTTCCTGCCCTTCAGGCCTGAGAGCCAACAGCCAGCCCCCAGGTTTCCTGTAAACCAGCACCCTCTCTGTCCTCTTGGCCTGGCAGGCTGTTTCACTAGCACCTTCTTGATTTACAGCTTCAAAGCTAAGCAATGAGCTGCTTTAAACTAGACATCCCCTCCCCCAGCTTGGACCAAAAGCAGGCCTCCTCTCCAAAGGAGGGCCTCACAGCCTTGGAACCTTTATTCTTGCCTTGCCTTTCCGTTTTAGAACCAGAACCTTTTCAAAAACCTCAGGAGCAGACAGCGGGGTGGGGTGTGGGCTCTGTGCTAGGGCCTCTTTGAATGCCAAGGCCGCAATCCATCCGTTGTCCAGTGAGGTCGTTTGTTTCAAAACTAGTGGCTGCAGGAGCCACTGGGGAGCGAGATCATTTAGCAGCAAAAATATTCTTTCTCAGCAAATTGCTTGGAGCCAGGGAAGAACCTTCCAGGTGGGTGATGCTTAGCACAGAGTGCAAGCAGAGGAAACCCTAACCTCGGGTTGTTTTCTCGCATCTTGCAGGAACCAGCCACCCGTTCACGGGCTGCTCCAGATATTACAACATACATTTTTTCTTTTCCTAAACAAGTTTGTATATCTTTCTTGATTGATTTTCTTTCACAAAACTCTTAATATTTTTCCAGATGCCTCTACCTTTTGTCCTTTCAACTGCCACTCACTTAGGAATGGCTCTTTGGAAAAAATTCAGACTAGAAGCATATGTATTTTCTACTTTAGTCTCTAGTTCCTTTGTACAATTTTAACTTATTTTATCTTCCTGTTATTTTTATTACTTTAATCGAAGTGGTGGTGGCACTAACCAATTTGCAAGGAACCCCTCAAATCTAGTTGGCTCTTCTCTGTAGAATATAAAATATGTTATTTGATGGTATATGATTAAAAAAAGGAACATTAGGATTTATCTGCTTAAATTGTGGGATTGACTTGGTAGATGCTTTCATACTGAAAGAAGGCTCATTGGTTATGATTGCAAGATGGAATTTTCTCTTGCATTCCAGAAAGTTTGCCATGTAGGTTAGGCAGCTTTCTGGAGACTCTTTCTGTGCTGCAAGCAAACCATAAGTGTTGTCTTGGCTGCCTGTTCCCTGAAGTGCAGGCCTGGAGACTCTGAAAACTGCTCCAGGTACTTCACCCACAGCTCCTCTGACGTCCTCTGCCAGGCAGCATGGCCTGAGGGAGAAAAGATCTCCAATGTGAACCCACAGGAGGAATCTGCAGGGAGAGACTGACATGCCTCCATAGCCATTAAACTGTGGTTTGGGGGTGAGTGGATGCAGAGCAGGCTTTCCAGGACCCAAGGGCCAATTTCAGACACTTCCCGTGCACCACTCAGATCCTCTTAGCCTCACTGCCTTAACCTGGCTGCTGCTTCATGGCCAGATTTTTGGGGCTTCTCCCTGTCTTCACACAGCAGTACCTGACAGCACCTCACAGTCGCATTGGCCTCTAACTCCCAGGCCAATTATTCCCTGTTTATTCCGAGTCGTGGAATGCCTTGGGACTCCCTCAGTGCCCGTGTTTGTGCAGCCCAGGAGGATGGGAGACTTAATGTCCTATGGAGCATATCTTTGACCCCTGGGTGGATAATTTCTTGCACTTTTGTTTTCATCCCACCCCTGCATATAGTTTCTCAGATGGCCATCCTACAAGGCTAAGTAGTCAGTTGCACTCAGAGATGAGTAGCTAAACAGTGCAGCTCCTGTTGGCTTTACCTTCCTCTTCCCTCAATTCCCTTGGCCCTCACTTCTGCTTCCTGGGTCTGCGTCCTCTAATGAGGGTAGGTAGCACGTGTGCTTTTGCTCCAAGTTATACCTTATGTGGAACCCAGGCTAAGTCATAGGTGCTGTGGGGACGGCAGCCAAGTGGACGCCCAGCAGAATCAGGACAATTGGGCTGGGCAACTTCTCGTCAGCTATCTTATTGGAGCATCCGATGACTTCTAGGTGAATGACTATGCCCTGCGCTGCCTTGGGAAGGGCTTGCAGATTTCAGAGAATGGGTCAGGGAATGGGATACAAAAAAATACATTGTTTGTACCCAGGCCAAGATGCTGCAGACCCCAGGGCCACCTGGATCAAACACATGGCTTTGTCCCAATGGTATGTCAGATGGCGGGTGGGCCAAGTCTGAAGAGGCCACGACCCCCTCCTGCTCTAGTTCTACACATCTGCTTCCCACCTTGGAAGCACCATTCTCATGGCTGCAGTCTTTGAACTCTGATGAGGTGTGTGAAACACCCTATCGACACATCGTATCAGGTATCTTTTGAAATGAAAATCTCTTAGATCAGTTTCAACTCATTCCAAATGTCATATGTATCCTCCAGGCTGAACATCCATCTTCCCTCCACCCTTGAGATTGTTTGAAATGCAGTGTGGGTCTTTGGGCAGAAAAGCTGACAAAATGGCAAGTTGGGGATTGAGTTGGGGCTTGGTTGCACTGATGCTGTGCTTATCCGGGCACTAATCTTCCTTCATCCTATTCGGGTTCCCGCTAGCTTCTCCTCTGTTAATCCCAGCCTCCTCTGCAGCGTTGTCCTCATCTCTCCTCTCCTCTCCAAATTATCCTTGTTCTTCCAGGACCGACTCAAGTCCCGCATTCTGCAGCAGACTAAACCGGATTCTTGCATTCCATTCTGATGCCCCCAACACATACAAATGTGAACCACATAACCTAGCCCTGCCTTGCAGGGTCCTCCAAACTGGTCCATGTGTGTGAATCTCATCTCTCCAACGAGCCTCTTCCTTCTGTGTGCCCCATCCATGTCTAGCTGACTGCCAGACTCTGGAAATTTGGTAAATCCTTAAGGATTAGCTTAGGGGCTTTGGAAAAAGGAAAGAGATATTCTCAATATTTGCTCCTCCTTCTCTACCCCATTTCGAGCCCATTCCCTCCCTCTCCATTCCAGCCACACGTTTACTTGTGTGGATTTAAGCAGACCCACCCTGTGACCCTGGGGATGGCAGTATCATACCCATTGCCAGAGGGTTTGGTTACTCACCTGATATTTCTCCAAAGGCACTTGGCATAAAACAAAAACAAATCAAACGTGCAAATTGTGTCATATATAAAACAAAATGAACACCATAAAAAGGGAGAAAAATGTAAGCTACAATGAATACTAACTCTAACGTATAAATAATACCAGGACTATTTTCTGATCCTATTTTGAACTGGGAGCTACAGTAAAACGAAGAAAGAAACCTAAAATAATAGCAATTTAAGGCAAAGTGTGTGTTATTAAAAGTTCATGATGTTGAAGAGCCAAACTCCTATTCTAGTACTGAGATTTAATATGTACTTCACACAAAAATAAATCATGTAATATTTTCATGGCGGACATAGAATTTTATGGCTTTTATGACTATCATGGAATTGGGATTCATATTTTATAGACAGCTCTAATAACATCAAGAAATGCTCTGGGAAAAATGGGGGCTTAGAGAAAGATGAGTGATCACTCAGCAGAAGCTGAAATCAAGCGTAATTAATGCCCAAAGGTAAGGCTGTTCCCCATCACATGGGTTGCTGGCAGGGCCCCGGCAGGTGCAGCTGGCGTGGTGGGGTCTGTGAAGACGGTAGCTCCGTGAAGGGTGATCTTGGCAAAATAGGATTCCCTCAGTGCTGATGCTGAAATTGTCCATCTCTGGGGCGGGAGGATGAGCAAAGCGTTCAAGAATACACCGGGAAGGATATTCTCAGGTTGGATCTCCCTGCTGGGGGCACAAGCTCTGTTTTTGCAGGGAGCAGAGGCAATTTTGCAGGGGTCCCTAGGACTTCCTATCTCACCCACCCATCATCCCAGCAAACTACTGTCCCCCCGGAGCTGGACTTTTTAGAAGTTATAAAAGAGCTGAAAATAATCTAAAGTCGACCAGCAGCTGTAGGCGCTTTGTTGGGCTTTTACAAGGATTACTTAGTTGCATCCTCACAACCACCCATCAGGTGGAGAGCTGGGGGGACTTCTCTGTTTTCCTTACCCGGGCACAAACTCCCTGAATGCTCTACTGGTTGGTGAGCATAGTGGAGAGCATGTGTCCTTGATGAGCTACAGTTGAAGACATCATGCTAAAATTGTTTTCCCCTCTGAGCCACAGATTACAGAATAGTTTCTACTCCTGGGCAGACTGACACACATGCCGGCCTCCAGGTCTCGCTTATTCCAGCCACAGGTTGACCCCAGCTAGAGGCCCATCTCAGAGTCTCCCCCAGTCGCAGGGTGACCACCAGCCCTCTGGTCTCCCTGAGCTCAGCCCCAGGCTGACCCCCTAGCGCAGTCCTGGTACAAGTGCAATGCTGGTCCCAAAACGACAAGCAGAGACCCATTGGAGGGCTCTCTGTCACCTGTGCCACTACCACCCAGGTCCATCCACAAGGACGTCATCTCTCAGCCATTCTCAGGAAACGTGCCTCTCCAAGCCCTCAGATACACGCAGCTCCTTCATGCACACCGTGTGCTGAGCTTGTCCTCCATCCCCCCCTTGGGTTCCAGACCCAACTCTGGGACTGTGACCTTGGGCAGTCCCCTTCACGGGCCCGCTATCTCACCTGTGAGAGGGGATGAGTGAGCTTCCTACCTGCCGGCCTTGTCTTCCTCTGAGGCATTGTTGCGAGTACCTGGAGTTAGCAGGAGTGAAAGCTCTTTGTAAATTGTAATGTACTTCAGGTGGGGAAAGTGCAAACACACCTGTGCGATCCTTCTCCCTGGGAACCGAGGCAGGCATGAGCAAGGCACAGGGGCAAAGAGGAAGTCTGCCCTGGGGGCTGTCACCTGCTCTTTCAGCCTCCCCACACCTTTTACATGTGACTTCTGTGCCCTCTCAGAACTCATAGGCAACAGGGAATAGTGTTTTGCAGCTGTGTTTCTGCTCTGCTCTCAGAAATATGGGACGCCTGCCTAGGACAGCATCTGTAGAGGCTCACAGAGGAGAGAGCCTAGACTCTGAAGTGCTGAGGGCCAAGGAGTCCGCTTCCCCAGGCTGGGCCCTGGCCTGTCTTCCATGTGGCCCTCTTGTGAGGTCTGACCTCTCTATAACCTGAACGAGCAAGCTGTGATGAATGGGAAGCCACAGTCTCAGCAGAGGCACTGTGCCCGAAGGAGAGCCATGGCCCAGGCCCCTGAACCTGCAGATCCCACGTCCTTGTGAATCAGGTCCCAGGAGGGATGCGGTCCTGGCTTGGGGCTAAGGCTCAGGGGCACTGCCACCACCCAGAGGGCACCCTTCTGGAAGCTGTGGCCCCAGGCCTCTGCCTTACTCGAATCCTGCCTCTTTTTAAATGGAGGAACACATTTCCAGTGCTGCCTGGGAGGTGAAACTCTTTAGGATGCTTAAAAACCTCTCTTTAAAGGTTTATGGTCATTCGCATTCTTATTAAATTGCTTTGATAAAATATTCAGCCACAGCCCCCTCCATTTGACTCTGAACTTGGTAAGGTATAATTTGCAATTGATTATTGCTCAAACATTCCTGGCACCACGTTACGATGTGCTCATACATCTCACCCTCTCTCCGCCAATTTGGGGCGGAGGAAAAAATGGTTTCTTTGACCTTTGACCTGTTTGAGGTGGGACATTAGGTCATCAGGGCCATCGAGAATCAAACACCCCCATCTGCCGCCAACAGAGACAGGAATGGATGCGTGCAGCTCTGAACTGAGCTTGCAATGTTTTTTTCTCCTCTTGGTAAGATACAGGTATTTTTCGGAGTTGGACAATGTCTTGAATAGATGAGCTTCGTAAATATATGTTTTTAACGTGATTTGCCTGTATTTATTCGGGTGATCACAATTTATGCCAAGTGAAAAGGTTAAGAGTCCTGGAAACTGAATTATTCCATTTATTCGCAGACATGATGCAGTGCAGGACAACAGAAGGGTGCATCCTCATCTTGCCCGGCCCCTGACCTCACCCCTGACCTGGACGTGGGCATCACAGCTCTGAGCTACCTGCCCCAGGCTGGGGCGACCACCCTCGGGAGATGGTTTCGGAGTCTGGCAAGTTGCTAGGGTACGTGGGGGTATCCCTTGTAATTACTTAAAAAAGCATTTACTGAGTGTCTTCCGTGCACCCTCTCCTCCTGTTCCCAGGTTCCCAGAGGCCATTCTCCCAGGCCTGAGCTTTTGAGATCTTGCCTAAAAAGGAACGGCACCCTTAGCCTCAATCCTTCATCACCCCAGTCTGCAAACTTGTCTTCTCATCGGTGATTTCCTCACACCTAGTTAACAGCCGGGGGTGAAAGCAGGCAGGGACGGGCTCCCACTCCACGCCTTGCTGGGAGCTGTCATGACTCGCTGGAGTGAGGCCTCTGGCCCCGGCTGGGGGGCTGGGACCCAGGTCTCCGAGGCCCTTGCGTCACACTCTCCACTCCCTCTCCCCTTACTCTGGCAGGTCCATTTCCTTGGTGGCCTCTGGCAGAGACTGAGCCGCCTTACAACTCCAAGGAAAGGCTCTCCTAGTGAAGGGCCAGCCTGGGGAGGAATCTGAGGAGGGGGCTCCCTGTGACCCCCCATCTGCTCTCTATCCCGCACACGTGGCCTGTCTTGTGGGCCCGACTGTCCCGGGCCACGGCCTCTTGGCTGGCTTCCCCATCACTTTCACATTACCCCAGAGTAATTGGATATTGGCAACCAATTACTGAATTTTTCACGTCAGCTTCATCGGTGACTCTTAGACAACCAACCGCGCCAGAGTCTCTTTCGATGAAGAGAGGAATGATAATAATTCTCATTAATGTTCTGCGAGACATGGAAAGCCGAGGCACGTGGCCTGTGGAGGATGGGGAGGAAGGAGAGGAGGCAGCCCTGGCCCTTGGTGCAGGGGATGAGCCTCCCCTCCACCTGCTCACATCCTGACCCCAAAGCTGTGTCCCTCCCTGCCCCTCCAGGTGTGCTCATGCCTCTGTCTCTTCATTAGGAAAGAGGGATGTCCTGCCTCTGGGTAGAGGAATTGGGAAAACCTTCCTGAGGTGAATGGGGACATGCAGACCTCATGGAAGAGGATCTCCGTGGTTGTAGAGGATGTGGATGGAAGGGAGAGGCATGCTGAGGAGGTAGAGGGCACTGACCCCACTGGCCTGGCAGTATGATGCCCAGGCTTGCCACGAACATCACTAGCAGACACTCCCTCTGCACGCTGACGGCTTCCCGTGTCGCCGGTGGAGGGCATTCTCTGTCCAAGGGAGCACAGTGACCCAGGCCCAGGGCAGGCCAAATGTGAAGGGCTGTAGAACAGCCTACAAATAAAGGACAGGGCTTAGTGGATAAATACCACAGGGCCTCGTCCCCCAGTGGGACAATCTCAATGCACGCCTCTTAGAGCATGCCTGGTGGGATTGGCTCTGTGTCCACAGAGGAAAGCTTCCCCAGAACTCACACTTTGTTGGATTTCTTCTCTTCCCTGGCTCTGTTCCCTACATCTCTACCCCCTGGGATCACCTCCCAAATCAACACCTTGCCCCATTTCCTTGTCTCAGGATTTATTTTTGTAGAAACTGAAAGGATGGTAGCTGGTGTTTGAAGATGGGACAGTTCTGACCAGGTAGCAGAGAGCACCAGCATCCTGCACTTCCAGGCGCCACATGCTGGTCAGTACCCTGAGTGACCTTCCCACCTTCCCACCCTCTGTTCTGCTCTGCCCCAGCCCTCAGCCAATGTGTGCTCTGTGTGGTGGGCAATCTGATTTATCTGGAATGTCTGGGCTGAGGAAGGAGATGAGCACTTCTCGCTGGGAGGGATTTTCAGCTCATTTCACAGATAAAATCAATCAGATCTAAACTGCACTCACTGTGGCCGTGAGAGGGAAACCCAAACAGCAGGGGCCAACGGAAGGCTTTTCCCTCCCTTCCCATCCGGCTCCACCTTGGCCTGAGAGCAGTGGGAGCCACGGGCCCTCGGGCTGTGGAAGCTGCAGAGGCCCGGCTCCTCTCGGAATAACTGGCACAGGCCTGACTCAGAAGTTCAGCTGGAGGATGGGCTGCAGCTAGTGGAGAAGGAAGAGGCCCCCAAATGCACTTCCTTTGTCTTCTGGATGGTGTTGGCAGAGGTGAGGGGTGGTGCAGGCACAATTATACCAGTTATAAATTTACCTGTTCCTTTTGTTTTCCTCGGTGATATTGAATGGAAGAAATTGGAAGCAGAAGGTGGATGGCTGAATGGCAGTGCCTGGATCCAGCTCTCCTGGGCTGTCTAAGGCTTCTGGCCATTGGGTGGTGCCATTTGCTCTGTGTCTCAAACTGTCCACATTGAGGAAAAGGGTCTAGACATCAGACCTTTCTAGGCTGACTTGGGGTCAATCCTGCCATCCAGGAACTGGGACCTGTGTTGACACTGCATCTCCCAGCCTGAAATCTACTGGTACTATCCACCTCTGGCATTCACACATCTGGAACATGGCCTTCCTCAGCCTGCAACGGCTCTGTAAAGCTGGACACAGCTAAAACTCAGACCAAGAAGTTCTGAAGAAGTCTGAGGGAACAGGTACCTGATTTCCATTTCTGGCTTGAGGATGGTGGCCTTGGTCTCATCCCATTTTCCCAGCTCCCGGCAGGTAAGAGGGAGACCACATCTTCCTTATGATCAGCCATTCTTTACAGTCTCTTTACAGACCCAGATAGGGTATGTTGAAAAGGCCTCTGTCTCCTACAAGTGTCTCCTGTTCTCATCCAAGGAAGCAACCGTGCTTGGTGAATTGCAGAGGTACCAGCGTTGTGCCCTTGTGGGCATCAGGCCAGCTCCTGCAGGGAGTGAGATGAAGTTGCCTACTCAGCATCCATACCCCTTCTTCTGGCATCAGTACCTCCTTTACTCTAGAGACCACTCCTTCCCCTTTCAGTTCATGTGGTTCAACTGGACTAGCTCAAATGATGGTCACATGACCTAAGCCAAGCCAATCAGAACATCTAAGTCCTTTTAGGGAGAAACACTTGAAAGAGAGAAGTCATCTCTCCTCCAGTTACTGAAAAGAGTGGATGTAAGCCTGGAACTTCTGGCAGCCATCTTGGCACCATGAGGAAAAGGCCTACCTGAGAATGGAGCCAATGCAGAGGGAAACAGAGGGAGAGATGGAGACAGACAGAGTCGGATGACATTATTTGGGTTACCTTGATCCAGGAGCTGCCTGTGGGGAGTGGTGGGTTGAGAAAGTCATGGAGAAGCTAGAATGTTTGGCTAAGGACCTGTGACCACTGGAGAGTGTTTCCAGAAGTGTGATGTCAGAGTTGGCCTTGGGAAGATTAATCTGGCCTGGGGAGAAGAAGGTACTGGGGCACGTACTTGGGGTCCTGAATGCAAATAAGACAAACCAGAGCCAAATATGGTGCTCAGTATCAGGAAAGGAAGTGGTGTGGTGGGAGACCCTGGGACTAGGGTCAACCTTGCTCTTGACCAGCAGCAGCCGGCTTCCTCCACACAGGGTTGGGGGACATGCCTTTGGTGTTTCCAGGCCCATTCTCTTGTTTTGAACAAGAGAGAAGAGGATTCTTCCCCCTGTTCCAGTTTGAAACCATTCTGGAGGGAATGTTGCCTGGCTTATCTTAGGTCTTGTGCCTACTCTGAACAATTACTTAGACCAGGATGGAGAATCGATAATTAGCTCAGCTTGAATCAAGTGGTTCTTTTCAGTCAAGACAGAGTGACTGGGGAGGGAGGGGGAGGCCTTACCAGAGTAAAAAGCCACATTCCCTAGAGTGGCAAATGTCCCAGGGCTGGCCTCTGAGGAGATTCTTGTGGGCTGTGAATCCCAGGTGATCTGCTTCATACAGCTGGGCGTCCTCTAGGAGAGAGCAATTGGGTCTGAGTGACACTTGTGGGAGGAGGGCTGGAGAGATGTGGAGGGATGTGGGAGGGGCAGGGAAAGTGCCAACATGGGTGAGTGCTGAGCCAGTGGAACCACGGTTCATTACCTACCTGCCAACACAGGCCATTCAACAGCTCATGGTTGAAGGTGGGCCTCCACGCCCACTGCAGACCCTCCCCAGGTGACTTGCGTGAAGCTGGAGGACGCTACAGCTTCTGCCCTATGCCCGTGAGTGTTTAGATCTGCTCCAACAATTTTAGGAAGGGAATGGCACACTCTTATTAGATGGTTCAATATTTTATAACATGGCCTGGATATTTAACTGACAAAAAGCATTGAGGGGAAATGAAATTTAATGAACCACCTCTTCATCCCATATAAGGCTAATCTCTGTTAAAAAATGAAACAGTTTTAAAAAGTAGGAACCCCAGAGGAAATGTGCCCATGCCTTGGGTCTTAGGGCTAAAACCCTTACAACGCACCAGCTAGAGTTCTACCCTCCATGTGAGGTAACAGCAATTAGGTTGGCGCCCCCAGCGCGGGCCCCGGCAGCCTGGCTGACAGACAAGTCAGATTAATACATCACCAGGTATGAAAGCGCAGTTAGAATTTGACTGAGGTACTTCCAGCCTGAGAAAGGGAACGATTTATCAATGCAAACTTAATAACATCTATTTGAATCTAACTAAAAATCAATATTTCATTACCAAATTGTTAGTGAGAATGAAGAAAAATTGCGGAAGTCGGGCAGTTTGGTGCTAGGGAAGCGTCAGGAGTTCAATGTGAAGACGGGATGATTCATGAGGCCGCACTGGAGTAAGGGTGGAGGAGGACGAGTGCAGAAAACTTGGAGGGGCCCCCTCTCTCATGACCTTGGCCGTGAGGGGGGGAAACACAAGAAAATGAGAGTGACTGTCAGTTCCCTTCAGGGATGGAGCCCTCCATAAATCACAGGGAGCCAGCCCAGGGTGAGCAGAGGAGCAGGTGGAGGGGCTGGCGATTTAACTCTTAGCACCCTGACGTCTGAGCTGTGCTTTCCAGGATGGGGATGGGTAATGAATGGATAAGATCCGGGGTGGGGGCCACCTAGCGGTTATATGTGCAAATGCAGAGGGGTAGGTGGACAGTGAAAGGTTATCGTCCGCTGGGTACAGCTAATCCCAGGACCAGCCCACTTTCCACTCCCGTCCGAAAATGGGAAATGACAGCTTGTGTCTGGTCCAACACTAACATGAATCAGTTGGTTGGAGGTCTGCTCTCTAGGTGAGGTTCGGGGGAAGATTTTCAGTCTGAACATACAGACCAGAAAATGCTTTGTAGTGCCGTGACTTGAGTGGAGTCTCAATATGAATAAAATCCTTGAATTTGTTTCAAAATCTGAGCTAGAAATGAAACCTGAGGGTTTGTCTTTGCCCTTATTCTTCATCCCGTTCCTCTCTGTGTTTGGTTTCCTTGTGCTGGCCAAATGTGGCTAGCAAGACATTTAAAAAATATGCATTCATCCTTTAGCAAGAAATAAAGGAGAATCGCATAGGATGTGACTCATACGTATAACCCCATAAATTAAAATCGAGCCTCTGCTCACTTCATCCACTGAGGAGTTGGGCATGGGGACCCCGCAGCACCTGGCATGGGGATCACGGTCCTCCCCAGCCCTGCGCTAGCGTTTTGGAATCATGGGAAAGGAGATGTATTTGACATTAATGCCCTAAGTTTCAGACCCTAATTTCAATATGATTCACTTTATATCTTATTTTTTATTTTATCTTTTTGGCAGTTTCTCTTTTTTTTATTTTTAATTTTTATTTTTGATTTTTTAAATTAATTAATTAATTAATTAATTTATGGCTGTGTTGGGTCTTCGTTTCTGTGCGAGGGCTTTTTCTAGTTGCGGCAAGCAGGGGCCACTCTTCATCGCGGTGCGCAGGCCTCTCACTATCGTGGCCTCTGTTGTTGCGGGGCACAGGCTCCAGACGCGCAGGCTCAGCAGTTGTGGCTCACGGGCCCAGTTGCTCCGCAGCATGTGGGATCTTCCCGGACCAGGGCTCGAACCCATGTCCCCTGCATTGGCAGGCAGATTCTCAACCACTGCGCCACCAGGGAAGCCCAATGATTCACTTTAAAAAGTAAGGATTAGCCTCTTACTCCCCAAAGAAAATGTAATATATTTTGACAGAAGATGGGAATATGCTTGTTTTACTCAAGACTTTTTCTAGAGCAGAGCTAGTCTGATTGGGAACCAAGGATTTGAAGATGTGGATTGGGAATAAAGTAAGCTAGCATTGTCTTGGAAATATGATAGGCAAGGGCAGAAAATTCTTCACACCAGTACTTTATGGGAATAAAATGTACCATCCCCACCCCAAACTCCTGGGGGCATATATAGCCATATATCCAGGCACGTGGTGCTCATCAACACTGGGGAGCACTGCTGTTATGCCAGGCACACCACTGAGCTCTTCAGTGAATTTCCTCATTTACAACTCTGTGAAGTAGGTACTCTTACTGTTATCTCCATTGTACACAAAGGAACCAGGGCTAAGGATGCCTAGTGACCTGCCCCAGCTCAGACAGGAAGTGGCAGAGCAGGATTCAAACCCAAGTTCACATTCTGAGCACATCACCCTAACATCCCCACATGCAAGGTTGCTGTGAGGTCCAGATAAGGTGGTTTTGGGTGTGATAACATCTTTGTTGCATCTGGGTCTCTTCAATAGGATGCTCTCTTGTCCTGAGTCAGCATCACATTGCAACATGAGCCAGCAGCCCATGTGGTGCCATGGTCCTCACTGATGTTGAGTGTCTGTGCTCATTTATTTCACCATTTGCAGTGGAGCCAGCCCAAAGGTTGTTGTTGAAAACCTCAGGACCCTGTTTGTATACAACCTCTTTGTGACAAGGACGGGAGTCCAAAAGAGAGTTGAAAAACTGTAGTCTTGGCAAAGCTACCCCTGGGTACATCTTGACAATGGAATGGTCTGCCCTCCTCTGAGGCATGAGCAAACCCTCAATTTAGGGTGAGTGCCCAAGGGCATTCTGAAGAAATCAACATCTACCACCTTCTTCCCAGGATTCATAAGCTGGGAGGCGTTCCCACGGCAGGATTTAGGGCAGATATCTCAGGTGTTGGCAGGAATAGTCATGGTGCCCACCAGAGCTCGAAAATATGAGCTGGAGTTGACTCCAGTAACCAAGAGGCGTAAGTACCTACCAGAATATTGTCTCTAAAAGTCCTTTGCAAAATTGTGGGGTCCTGATGCATTTTTAAAGATGGCAGAAGTTGCCTGACTGGGAATGCCAGTGGGGCCCCTGCAGGGAGCCACTTACATTCACCCTTATGGGACCGTCTGTGGGGAGTCTGTGGGGAAGTATGTTCATTGCCCCAGTGTCAGGGCATGAAGTCCAAGCACGTATACTATAGGTATAACCATAGCTGAAAATTGGCTTTTATAGAACTCCCATTTGCACTGGAAACCGTGACTTGCTGGCTATAAAAATGAAGTGGAAAAAAGCAAAATACCTGTTAAGCGTCATCAAACAGATTCACCTCAAGTCATCTCATGTGCACAGTGGGCCACACTAAGGACACTGAACAGAGAGGGTACGTGGGGGTGGGGTGGGGTCGATACCACACACTAGCACAGCTTGGAATCAACGGCTGCAACACATCAACTCCTGTCTGAGCATGCTGAAGTGTCTTGGTGAAACTTGACCTTGCCCAGGCTTATCAGCACCTGTTTGTCAGTGATACTCTAACTGTACTCATCACTCACCAAGGGCCATTTTGAGTTAAGTGCCTTCAGTTGGGAATTTTTATGGTCCCTTGATTTTTCCAAGGCTTCACAAGAAGTTTCAGAGAGTCCTAAATTCCAGTGAAATCCTGGCTTAGAATTTACTAGATAAGTTTACAGAAATGCTTGGGAAAGTTTGGCTGTGTTGGGTATCACTGAAAAAAGGATCACTTGAACTTGGAACATTGATGTAGTGTCCATAGGCTGCTATATCCACGTGGAAGAAGGTAGGTTTCTCATGGTTCATTTATAAGTTGTGAAATATTGCAAGAAATCAAAGTATATGAGGTGATAGATGCAAAGTACTCACCCCAGTTCCAGGCACAGAGTAAGCAATTGATACGCAATAGTAATAATAATTGGTTTATTATTTCTATCGCTACCACCTCTAGACTTGTTTCAACTATCCTCATCTAAATATGCAACCAACAAGGCTGAGCCTTGTATATACTTCATGATTTGTAACTTTTCATTCTAGATGGCTTTCTTGGTACTTAAGAATGAGGTGGACGCCAAGAAGAAGTGCTCTACAGCTGTCAAAAAAGATTCAGGTATATCTCCATATACTGTGATGGATGATCTCCATGATTTATAGTTTTGTAAAACAAAGCAAGAGAGAGAAAAAAATGCATATGGTATGCTATATTTAAGAGGAGGGGAATACTAATATAGATTGTATATTAAATAAGTGAAGTTATAAGCCATAGGTATAGTTATAAGAGGAGGGAAGAAAAAGAGTGGAAGGCAAAGAGATAGAATCTAGACTTGTCTGAAAAATTGATTTGGGAACCAGATAAATATTTTACGTAAGTATCAAACACAACTTACTCCAAATAAAAAAGCAGTTTCTAAAAACCAAGAGCAAAATGAAACAGATGAAACTGAATGTGTGTCGAGTTGGTTATGTAATCTGCAGAGAAAATTTACTTTAGTTGAATTTAAAATAGAGTTCTTCGTGGTTTGTATCTTCAGGAAACACACACAAACCCAGAAAACATGCTTTTCAATACTATACTGTTGGTAATAACATTGGTATTGCTATTTTGAAACTCACTCTCTCTCTCACACAGACATGTATATATTAGGAAAAAGCAGTGAAGTGATTATATTAATGCAATTAGAATGTTATTATCATAAGAAAAGAGATACAAATATAAAATCAAAATTAAAACCTAAATTGAAATTGAAAATGTCAGTTTGAGTTTGTAATGGATTTTCTCTGGGGGAACGAGAATGATTTCCTATCTGTTCACTGAAAAGCCCTGAATACAATGATCAGCTCAGTAGTACTGAGAATCCCTACCACCAGACTGTGGTCTCTAAATACCATTTTCCACCAAAAGGCTGATTCAAGATTGTTTGTACGAGGCAAGAACTGTATAAGACAGACTTAGAACATCTTGTCATATAAGAAAGCAAGAAAACTGTCAAGGATGACTGGGGTCATGTGAAAGAACATAGGAGCCAATCTGAGGCTTTTACTGGCCAGAAATGTGACAAATTCTGATGACCAGAGAGTGTTGATATGAATACTAACTGAAGTGGATTGTTCATTGTGATAGTTAAAAAAATCAGGTTGGTCACCTTTGGAGGCCCGAAAATCCACTCATTCTGAAAATTGGCAAATAGAGAGAAAGAATCCAACATTTAACCTGCCTTTCCCTTAAGAACTGTACTTCAGGGTAAGCAAATAGTTGATAAGAGAAAATTAGCCTTAATAGAAATATTACAGCTAATCAAGGAAGAAAGAATGATAAAATTTTCAGTGTTGAAAAAAAAGAAGATTCAGACAATGATTTTTAATGGCTTCTAACACCACAAGAAAAGAGACAACTGGGCATCATATGCCTCATATAGAAGTACACAGGGTCACCTCTGCAATGGTCTTGCAAAAAAGAAACTAAAAAGCCTGAATTATAGCCAGCTTCTAGATCTAAGTGCTAGTTTACAGGAAGTACGGGGAATAGAGAAACATGTTAAAGGACAACCTGGAGATTCAATCAGCATAAAGCAAAATCCAGCATAAAAAAAGTCTCTAGGACAAATGTCATGGTTTCTTCAACAATTAAAAAATATAGGGAGAAAAACATAGAGACAATTTAGAGATTAAAGATGGAATAAACTAATTATAAACAAATAAGTAAATAAAATATCCCCCATTGTCTATTAAATGTTTTAAAACTGACTGGATATTTGATGATGTTAAGAAATGATTCTCATTGTTTAGGTGTGAGGATGTTGTTTTTAGAAATACAAATGAAAATATTTATTGATTAAACTGAAAATCAGTATTTTTTATCGATTTCTATTTTTTGGAAATACAAACTGAAATACTTCCTGGGATTTGTGTGTGTCACAGGAGTTCACCTTGGTGGTGATGGTGAGGTGTGTGAATGGGGGGGCACAGGCCATGATGATCATTTTCAGAGCTGGGTGGTGTGTAAATAGGATCTCATTAAATTACTCTCTTTATTGAATTGTTCCATAAGGCAAGTGAAAAAAGAAGTGTGTTAATGAGATAAGCCCTGTTTCTCACACATCTATGGAATACATATATTTTGTCTGGTGCTGTGCTAAGCTCAGGGATGAAGCGTTGTCTCTGACGTGTCCTGTCCTCTGGGAACTTGTTGCAGATGGAGAGACAAGCCTAGGGTCGAGGGAAGAATGGGGCGTGCTGGGGGTACAGGAGAGGATGGTGCTGCCCTGCCCTGCTGGTAGTGTGCCTTCCAGAGTGACCTGACACCACAGAAGCCCCATCTCTGCAGCCCTTTGCCTCCTGATAACTCAGCAGAGTCACAGAATGAAGGGGGTTGACATTTCCCTTTTGAACACCCCCTAGTATAATTACCTACCACACCAGATGTAACCTTTCTGGCCAGTGAAAATGTGTATTGCTGAATCAGTTTGGATCCGTGCCCCTCAAGCTCCCAGTACACTTGGAACCCTTCCCTTCATGGGTGGACCACGAAACCATGAGGAGTGAGGATACCTAGCATAGCATCTTAGAGTAGGCAAAGATCATGTGCTCACTGGGACTCACTGCTAGGCTGAGTCAAATCCTTCAATGCATCCCAGGAGACAAATGCTACCTGATGCTTCCGGGGGACCAAGTAGGCAGAGGAAAACCTGCCAATGTAATTTAACCCCTTCAGCGGAGTTCATGATAATTCTGCTTCAGGGAGGTTTGTCTTGAAATTGATAGGTGAAGAATCACTGCATCAGGTGACTGCGGAGGTAACTATCATGCACCTCAGGGGACACTCTTGCAAGGGAGGAAAAATAATTTTCCCTGTATCCTTCCAAGTTCTCAGCTGCCCGCATAGCAAAAGACATATTAACAAGAGCAAAAGAAACAGAAGTTTATTAACATGTATACCTCATGTGTACATGGGAGATGCCCAGGGAAAATGAGTAACTCTCAGACATGGATTAGAACTCAGTCTTAAATACCATCTTCAGCTGAAGACAAAAGAAAGGTGTGGAGAGGTTAGTTACGGGGAGCCGGTTAGGAAATGCAAAGGTGCTCTCTCCATTGATAAGGGTCTTAGTTTTGTCCAGGGATTAACCTTGGTCCTTCCTGGTAGAGAGAAGAGGACCAACACCTTTGTAAATTTATGTCCTGCTCTTAGGCAAGTAGGGGAGTAATGCTTACACCAAAGGGGGATATTTCGAGGTAGAATATTCTGCCACCCTTCACTGTAATATAATTAGGACACTTTTAGTCCTTTGTCCTATTGTGTGTCTATACCCTCAGGCTGTTGTTGTTGTTCAGGCTCTGCTATAGGCTTGCTGTCCTTTCTGGCTAATCTTGATTCCTGGGAGAAACTCAGGAGACAAATTCATAGGTGGTGAAATGACAGGCAGCTGGGAAAAGCGAGTGACAACACAGCCCTAGGCTCTGCATTGTGAAGAGGACCATGAGATTCCCAGCAGATTCTTGAATCAGTGATGTGGTGGTTTTGTGGGGAGCAACACATCTAGCGTGGCCCCGGCAATATCTATTGAGTTCCAACTCATTGGCTTTGCCAAGGACATCGTTCTGTGGCTTAGACTCAGGAAGTACAAAGTGGCCATTTTTCACATTTCTTCTTACAGTGAGTCTAGGCTAAAGTGATCAATAAAGAGCCATGTGCTTGTGTCTGCTCTTTGGTCCTCAAGGACATGTTTTTTCCTTAAACCGCACTTTCTATTAGAGGGGTCTGTACAGGGTCGGGGAACCAAAGCACCCTGTAGACAGAAGCTTCTGGAGAAGCCCATCATGTTCCTTTGCCCTCTGAGGATGGACTTCTGTTGTCTACACATGGCTGCCTTGGACTAGAGTCTTTACTCCAACAAAGAAAGGGTGCCTGGAGGGCTCTCCCTCTCCGGGGCTCACCCCATACCCACAAAGGGCTTGGCGCAGAGAGCAGGCATGCGGTGACTGCAACAGTGGGATCCGGTTCTGCCCATGGCAAGATCCCACCCTTGGGGATGCAGGGGGCTGAACCGGCTGCTGCCCAGCACGGCCTGGGATTACGGAGCAGGTCAGGGAAATGGACTTTCAGGGAAGAAGAAGGAGAGTGGGAGATTAACGCAGACTCTCCACCAAGAACTTTCCAGAAGTGTTGAGGGGAGAATGGGTTCATCTGAGGTATTTGTGTGCAGCTCTGAGTCCTCCGGCTACACAGCCAGTTTCTGCTCTCACTCTGTGCTAGCACCATGACGGCACCAAGGCTTTGACACTAAAGCTAGCCTTGATTGTGATATCGTGGAGGTGGGCTTTGGTTTTACATAATAAATGTTTAATAAGGAAAATCAGTGAGGAAACATTAGGAAGAGACTATAAGAGTCTAATAGTCTAGTGGGCTCTCTATCTTTGCCTTCTTTACCATTGTTTTCTTTGGCTAGTTAAAGCAAGAAGAAATTTACTGGACAGCATAAAAGTGGGGGCCCTTTCTTGATCAATAATGAAGAATCTCATATTCAAGTCCTATGTGTTACCTATGTAAATGCCTTTCCACAGACAAAGAGAAGATTTCTTGGGGATTTTATGTGATACACTTCTCACTTCCACATGCAAGTCACAGAATTCTTCTGGCTTTTTCTTACTACCAGTTTCAAAGATGTCATAGGTCATCATCAACCACTTTAATGTCCTCTAAGGACATAACAACAGGTTTCCACAAATAGACAAAAAAAGGGCTGGAGTGAACACTGTCTCTATAGCTGCTCTGTAGAACACATTGGGTTATTTAGAACACAGAAAAATGTGTGCATGCACACATGTATATATGTATACATGTGCACAGTGGACATATTTCATGCTCAAGGCAGACCCTGAGAAGTGAGATTTTTACGTGGGATTTCAACACTTTCCTGTCTTGCCTTCAAAGCTATATAGTTTGATCATCTGTGTACGTGATGCAGAATGTACCTAAAAACCCTTTTACTCCAAGCTTCATGGTATAGCTGTCTTAATTTGGCTTTAAAATACAGAGACACAGGAGCCTCCGTGATATCAAACTCCAGAATTATTTGCAAATTTTAGAATATGCTTCAATTTTGCCTTCTCAAGGATCTGCAGTTCGGAAACAATATGAAAAATCCAGTTAATCATGATGAGATTAAAGGATTTTTAAAAGCTGAATTCCAGCCACATTTACATTCCCTGATAATTTCTTAATTTTCTTTCAAATCACCTCTCATCTTCATAAAATGAACTGTAAAAATCCTTCTGAATTCCATAATGTGCCAAGAAAAATGGGGAAAAATTAAGGAGGCCCCTACCTTTTAATCATTCTGTTCAATAAAGTGCTTTCACTGCACGCCAGGAAAAAAAATGGAGGCTCTGGTGTCTGAGGTATTCTGTGCCATAAACTCCCATAATAGAAACAGATGGTGAAACTGCCTTGGAAGTGAAGAAACTAGTGTACACGCAGCTCACCCTAACATATGAAGAGATTCAGGGCTGACACATGAAGGAATGCGTTTGGCGTGGCGCCAGCGGTACACTCTAATTCAGCCGCAAGTGCTCAAGCTTGAGATGGGAGACCCACAATTTCAGGATCTGGAACGCCAGGAGCGCCAGGATTTAGAACTCTGTGCAAGGCTCCTAGGGTCTTTCTGTCCTGCCCAACGAGGACCACATTCTCAATGTTTCAGGTGGCTGCAAACTCCAGTAGGGAGTTCACTCTGGCTTTTCTAAGTGGTTCATAAAAACAATAGTGGAGAATTGCCAGCTTTGCTAGAGCTTCCTTTAACTAAGTTCGGATTTGCTTTTTACCTAGAGCTGCCACCAGTGGCTGCTGAAAGAAGGAAAAAATCTTCACTACAAAGAGACATCAGTGAGAATGACCGTAGATGGGAGTGAAGTGACATGAGGTACCAGTCTTACATGTGGCCCCTCTTGACTGGATGACACGATACATGCAAAGGAGCCTCTCCTGGGTATTGTGTTTTCCAAGTAAAGCCTAACACAATATCCACCATCGTATCCCAATGACATTAATACATACATTTTCTGCCTTGCTATATTAGGGCGGACTAAAATTCTGTTACAAACAGATCCCAAAATGTAACGACACCAGCACAATAGACTTTTCTTTTTCATGTATAGAGCCGTCTAGGGAGTCCAGGTGTTGGGAGGCTGTCCTCCATGGGGGGACCCAGGCTCCGTCCACCTTGTAGCTCCACCATCGAATGGGGTCTTACCACCTTCACTGCTGTCCTCAGAGCTGTGCTTCAGAAACATTTCCCGTCGTTTCCTATTCTGTTGGCCAAAATCACTTGGCTGCCACGTGCCCAGGATATGGAGAGAGGGACTGTGGGGTCAGCTGCAGTGCGGGAAGCTGATGGAAGAGCCTCAGGCGTCCCCAGGAGTGTCTTGCGCGGACTCCGCATAGTCAGGCCTGCCTGCAACTGCTGCTCTCTCTTCTCTCCCAAGAAATGCAGTATCCTCTGATCTTCCATCCCCGCTGAGAATCGTGGTCCTCGCAGGTCTGCAAAGCCCAGAGGAGCCCGGGCGTTCTGCATTTCCCTCAGCCATTTCCTTCACCTGATTCTCATAACAAATGAGAAGAACGTCCATCCCTCTGCAGGGCTCAGCCCTGGTGCCATGTGGGGCCGGCGGAAGCTCAACATTTGTTCTTTTTTATCTCTGACCCCAGGCACTGAAGTTGAAACGTTTTCCTCTTTACTTGCGTGGCGATCACATGGGTAATTGGAAACCCCTGTTGGGGGATGAGGGAAGACTCAAGCTCTACCAGCCATCTCAGTTTAGGCTCAGTCTGGACCACCCGTGCCCCTTTAAGAATTCTCTTTCCAAGCTCTGACCAATGCTCTTTGTTTCCCAAATCCAGGCCATGTGAGAGGAGCAGATGATAGTTCACTCAGAACAAGGCCTTCTGGAAAGCGGGATTTACTTCCTGACATTAGCGTTCCTTGGTCCAGAAAGGAGGCCATTCTAGGCTCTGCAAGGCCTGGTCCTAGGATGCCTGCGTGAGGATTTGGGAGAGGAAGACAGGCTGGACCGCTCTGATGTCATCCTGTGATGCCTCCTGTGCCCTCCCTGTGCTGTGACCAGGGACACTGTAAACGGGAGGGAGGGCCAGAAGGATGTGGGAAACAGGCCCCTGCTTAGCCTGGCTAATCTGGAAGGAAATCCAGGTTTGGGGGGGCCTGAAGCTTAAACAGTTTGGGGGCCCTTAAGAAAAAGAACATAAAATTATGGATATGAAATTGCTAGTGTTACTCCCAGACTGTGTCTGCGTGGGGAGCCAGGGGTGGGGAAAGGCAGGCTGTGTGCCTATGTGGTGCACACCAGCCAGTTAGCCTGGCTGGAAACAGGAGGTAGTGGAGGGCGCCGGGGCTCAAGGCCTTTCTGAGAGCAGCTGATGGAGGTAAAGGAGGCCGTTCTGGAAGAGGGGCCCCTCCTGCTCTGTGACGGGGCAAAAGGCTGACTGTATAGCTGCTGCACCCTTGCAAAGCTAACTCAGCACATGGCACCTGTTGAAGGAAAGGGGAGGGTACCCGAAGTTTTTTCTGTTTCTCCTGCCAGCTTTCCCTGACTGACCATTTCCTACCCTGGTCGCTCCTGAGCTACAAGCCCCCCTTTCAATGAGATTTGTAACAGGCTTTCAGCTGAGCTTATGGCTTCCACCATGGAGTCTCAAGGGTAAACATAGCATTATCTTCCCAGGAAGTTCTCTCACTCCTGTACCTGGAATGGTGTGAGGAACAGCCTGTGTGCAGTAAGTGTTGAGAGGAAGATGACTGGATGTGTGGAAGGATGAACAGGTGGAAATCCTTAGAAGATTCTTATCTGGTGGGAGGATCAGACATTGGCTTCCAGTTTCTCCTGTGTTTGGCTCTTCCTCTTTTACTTGGATGAACGACGAGCATCATCATTGTTGACCCCTCGTGCCTGGCAGAGGGCTCAGCAGGAACTGAGTGGGCTGCTGTCGACATCTGTGTGGCACAGGAAAGGTGGCAATCTCTGTGCACAAGGAAAAAGTGGGCTTACTGAAGGCAGCTCCTATGGCCCTCAGAAGACATGGGCGTGCCCCGGCCACCTGTGTGGGCCCGAGGCAGGGGCAGGACTAGGCGCCTCCCCCACTACCCATTTCTGCTCCTCCCGGCCTCTGTCCACACCCAGCTCCCCTGAGAGCCTTATGCAGGCCCCAGAGGCTCAGCCAGCCTCTCGGGAAGCTCCCTTTTCCCCATTTAGAAGCATCGAGTATGGAGGGTGAGGGGCCAAGTTAGTGCAGAATGTTGAGGCTCAGAGACCCCAGTAAGATGTTTCCCAACTGATTCTCCAGGCCTGCAAACAGATGGGTTCCCTGAGGGCCCTGCTCTGCGTCTGGGGGAAGGCAATACCCAGGACTGGTTGAATTCCAGGGAGAATGTTGCCGGCGTTGATTTGCAGTTTGACAGTCAAAAATAATCCAAGCATTGCTTTGCATGTGATTTATACAAGTATCTTAATTGGCATCTTGATTATATGATTGCATGAAGTGCTGTTTTCAAGAAGGTGTATCTCTAAATAGAAAAAAGAAGAAATACACAGCTGCAACGTGTACGTAAAGAAGCTCCCCGTGAGCTATGCCTTCCCCCTGTTTTTTTGGCACCAACACCATATTTTCCGGTTTCTGCCCCTTGTGCTGGACCTTTAGTGGGAAACATTTCCCCCAATTCCATAAGACTTCCCTGCAGATGCGGCGCTGGGTCTGCAGTTTCTCTCTGAATCTGCTGTATTTTTCTCTGCTGCACCATCTCAGAGACGTGGCCTCTCCTAGCCTGATTACAGCTAATTATTTTAGAAATACATTTTAAAGGCAAGTTATCTTAACTTTATGACTAATCTGATGGAGAAGATCTAAGGAAAACCTGAAAATCATAAAACGTTCCAGAACATTATATTTTATGCAGTCCAGAATGTGACACATGGGGTCTTTAATAATTCACTGCTTGTTAACATTAAACAACTGTTAACATGCTCAAATAATTAGTTATGCTTGCTTGACATGTTTGCATCTTTAATAATTGATGCATTTATCTTAATTACTAACAGTATTATGATCGTAATATGCATCTTTTTTCTATCTCAAAATTTTAACAAAAACTGACTTTTTGCCAAAAATGATTATGCTCTAAGTTTTAATTACTCATTGTAATTAAATTGCAAGCTGCAGTATTTTACTAAAATATCTTTCACAAAGATATTTAATGGAAAAGAGGTGATTTGTTGTTTATGCTGCCAAGTTAGTAAATATTTCATAAGTTTGATATTACCCTTTCAGTGTGGATATAAAATAACATAGCTTTTAAGATATGAGTCAATTTAAAAGTCCTCCAGAGCTGAAAATGTTTCTATCATTTCTACCCAAAATGTTATTCCGCCTCCCCCTAGCCTCATACCACTCTTTGTGTGTGAGACAAACTTTTTGTTAACCAGCCAGGCATATCTGAACCTCAACATCTGTTACAGGAGGTGGTGTTGATTGGAAATCAATGGACGGGTGATGTCCACACTTTTCCTCCATCTCCTCCCCCCAACCCTGTTTGACTGTGCAAGTGAGCTCAGAAAACAGCATTGGGGTGACGTTTTATTAAAATGTTTCTGCATAGGGAGGCAGACAGACGTCCCATTGGCCAGGCTTTGTTAAGCTGCCCCACACCCCGCTGGAAGATTAATTGACTCAGAAATACCCATGGCTGTAGAGAACATTAGCCCCAGGAAAGTTCTGGAAGATGATGAGAAACAACTGCCTCATTTTACCAGTGAGGAAATTGAGACTTGAAAGCCTTTAGCCCAAGTGCACACAAAATGATCAAGGTAGGAAGGAACTCAGATCTTTAGATGGCAAAACCAGAGCTCTGTCTATCACACCTGGGGAGCTTCCCTTTGACTTGTGGTGTGTCCTTTAGAATTCATCAGGGCTTCTGTCCTAGGCAAAATCACTGTTAGCACACTGCCCAGTTCCATGGAAGGCAGTGTCATGGGCCAGGACAGGTCATTCCTAGACTTTCTGGGTCCTTACTGGGATCCCATTCATTTGGACTGATTCCATACTTTCCTTTCTCTGGGGTTCACCCAGGCTGGAGGAATCAAAAAATAGAATGGCTGGGACTTGGGAGAAACCCCAACAAGTTCCCTTGGTTGGTTAGTCACTGCTGTGAGTCATCAGAAGTTTTCAGGATGCAAATCAAGCAATTAATGGGGCTCTTTGGAAATGACAAGCAGACCCAGAGAAAATCTGAGTTCGGGCAGAGAGAGGCCGGGTCAGCTGAGGACCAAGACTCATCCCACACCCTTTAGCATCCTGAACACATAGATTATTTTCTTTGTCTGTGAGGCCGTTTGACTTCTTGGGGACCTGAGAAAGGGCCAGGGCTGGGGGATTTCTACGATGCTAGCTAGTATGGGGAAATAGCTCCTCACCATCAGACTCATCAGTTAAGATGCATTTAGTTGCAAGTAGCAGAACATTTTGACTTACACTGGCTTTAAAATGTAGAAATTCATTATTTTATGAAACCAGGTCCAGAGGTGCAGGTGGTGGGGTGGGACCCTTCATGCATAGTATAATAACCTCATCAAGTCAAGGACGCTGATTCTTTCCATCTCCCCACTCTACCACCCTCAGAAGCTGCTTCATCACAAGCCTGGGCCCCTTGGGTCACATGATGGCTGTAGCTGTCACATCCCAGCAGCTGTCACATCCAGACACAACAGACAGAAGGAGAAGGATGGGCCCATCTCTCCCTATTCCTTCCTCTTAGGAATGAGAACACCTTCCCAGAGGGCCCTGTAGATTTCCATTCACATCTCATTGGCTGGATTTGGGTCTGATGCTGCCTCCTGAACCGGTCACTGGTGAATGAGATGGAATGACCAGGATTGGCTCAGACTTGTCATCCAGAGGTGGACTTGGCATTGGAGAGTCCATTATATCCAACATGTTCCCCCAGGTCAAGCTTCCTATATTCAGCAGTCACATGCCGAGAACAGTCTATATGTTTGGTGTCAGGCATTCCAGGCTAGATAAAATGAATAGACACAGACTCTGCCCTAAGAGGGTTTCAGATAATAGGGAAATGAGACATGTTCATAGAAAAGGAAAAAAAGAAAAAAAAACCTAAATGGAAGCCAACTACAATTGTTTAGAAGAATAACTAACAAACGCTTGGCTCAGCACAATTCATCAGGAATTTTCTAAACATCTTCTCTGTGTATAGATATAGTTTAGGTGTTATTGGGGAGACAAAAGAACATAAAAAACGCATTCTTCCTGTTAAGAGGCTTAGTTAAGGAGACAGGATATGCAGAGAAGGGGGCTGTTTTTGTCTTTCCCTGACTCCAGACAGAGGTAGGGAGGGCTCTTGGCTAGTTTAAAGGAGCATTTATGGGGATACATTTTAAAGCTTCTGCTGGGCCTTTGCATGGCTAAGAGAGAGGCCGTTAAGAGGTGTCTATCAGTTGAGAAAGCTTTTCACTCTAAGTAACAGAGAACCAGATTAACTGTGCTTGAACGTCAAGGACATTTATTGTTAAGAAGTCTGGAGGTTGGCAGTCAGCTCAGCAATGTAATCAAGGTTTCAGGACTTTTCCATCTTTTCATTCTCTCACCTTTAGCTTGTTGGATTTTCATAAGTGTTTTTTGCTTCACAATGGCACAATGGCCGTTGCAGCTCTAGGCATCAAATCTGTGTTCAAAGAGGGAAGAAGGACGAAGGCCTTGCTGGGTAGGCACACTCTCCTTTTGTACATGTCCTTTCTGTCAGGAGCAAAATGTCATTCTCAGATGTCCGCCAGCAGACCTCCCTCATAACTCACTGCTCAGAACTGGGCCTCCTGGGCGCCCCACGTGCAAGGAGCTTGGAAATCCACAGTGAGAGAAGGAAAGGAAAGGGGGGTTGGAAAGGCTGGGGTTTTGCCACCTGGTAGTGCCTACCATGGGAAGAGTGGCTCAGCAATGTATCTTTGTCTTATTTCTGGCAGGAAGACCAGAGGGGCCCAGAGCGAGAGCAGAAAGATGAAGGAAGGGACCAGAAGTGCCATTCAAGGTGTTGTGAGACACTGACCTCTCTATAAGAGAGTTTCTGTGCAAATGATGGAGCTGGTGGGCAAGTTTTTCTTCCTTATAGTTTAGACAGCACTCTCTTGAGAATGGGTGCTGGTTTTGGTTAGTTGTGCATGTGTATGTGTGTGCGTGTTTGATTCAACTCACTGGACAGCTAGAAGAATCCAAAAAAACAAAACACAAAACAAAACAACAGCTACCCTTAAATCCCATCTCTGGGAGATCTTTACATGGATGGCTTTGGTAAATCTGGTGGTGTGCCTGCTTTCCATCCACATCCCTCTACTTGTTGCAAGTATAGGGAAGAGTATGTGATATTAGGACACAACTGGGGGAACGGGTGACTGAAGTTGTGTGGAGGCATAACCTAGAGCCTTCTCTTTCAATGGTATATCAGAGAGAAAGCTGAGCCTTGACCAAGAGTACGGCTGGCGCTCAGATCACACAAGTGACACTGCATTTAAAATGTCCCTGGTCAGTGCTTTTGAGAAATTATTCTTATGAGTGTAAACCTTAAGAAAGGATTCCACAGGCAATCCCATAATGTAAGATGGATTTTGGCAGAGCTGCTGTGGTTGAGGCAGGGGGAACACATCTGTCCTCCCACCCCCACCGCCTCTCCTCCCACTGCCAGAAGCAAATCCTAAGCCCAGGGCTTGTGTGCATGGATTTGGTAAGGCAGTGCTTGCAGGGGAACTGGGAAGGCAGAAGGAGAAGCAAAACAGGGAAAAGGACAAGGCTGAGCACAGGGGGAATGCTAGGCAAAATCTCACCAAGGGTCGCGCCTGCCTGATCTCACAGGGGGCCCTGGAGTGTTAGTTAAGAGAAAGGCCTTTCAATCCTAGGCAAAGGGGCTGTGGCTTTCCTACTTGTCAGCTTTGGGTTAAGGGTGACCCTCACCCTCACCCTACCTGGGGCAGTGAGGAAATTTCCAGGCATTTCATACTCAAAGGGGACAAAGCATGACTCCAGCCTCCCCGGGGCAGGCCTCCCCAAATGAGCTCTTAGCGCTGGCACACCCAAGTCAGCGGCACACAGAAAACAATAAAATGGGATCTGCGGGGATCTGGGCAGAGCAGTGAAATCCTGCCTTTGTGGGAAATGAGACTGAAACTGGGGAGAGGAGAACCCAGGGCAGGGAGAACTCCTGGAGCCAAGGGAGTGAGCTACCTCTCCCGGGAGCCCACAGCCTCTTTCCCTGAACCTCACCCCAGGGATCTGCAGAGAAATAGGAAGCCTGTGGTGAGGGAGGGGCAGGGGAGGGAAAACAGAGTCTCTGTGGCCCCGCAGAGCACTTTTCCATGGATGTGTTTTTCTTTCTGACTTTATAGTTAATTTATTTATCTGACCACTCGGGAAGGGAAGAAAAGTACCATTTTATGAGTCTAGGACAGAATCAAAACAATAGCACATTTAGGTGCCTTAATTTTTCTGTTCTCAGAGATTTATTTCATTTTATTATATTTGACAGCAGTCAACAAACAACAAATAGGGGGCTGAGTGCACCTCTCTCAGCACATAATGGTCTGTATTCTCTGCACACAGGGCAGAGATTTTTTTTACCGCACACATTATTTGGAACTTGCCGCATTGATCCTGAAAAGTAACATATAGAACTTCATTCTCCCGGCACAAGCCAGTAAAACACATCCAGCGGGTGGAGGTGGGTGCGGCCACGTGAGAGGGAGGAGGGAGCTGTGAGTGAGTGAGTGTGTGTGGGACCTAGTTTCAGGGCTTGGGCGGGGTGGGGGGGGCTGTTGTGTGGGAGTGTGGTGTACGTGCACCAGCCTGTGGCGTGACTGTGATCGCGTGTGATGGGTGTAGGGGGAGGTGAAGTGCAGGGTGCGGGTAACCTTGCTGGGAGTCTCCTGAGAATGTACGGCCTGGGAGAGAGGGTCCTTGTCTTTGGGGCGGGCCAAGCACCCTGAATCTGTTAAAGCTTACGTCAATGTTGAAGGAGGGCTCTGGCCTCACAGGAGTGGCCACCGGGGCCATAATCTGGGCGATCTTTATGCCCCGGGCGGTCTGCCGGAAGTCTCATGGAGGTGGTATCTACATCCCTGTTTTATTCCCACTTGTTCCAAGTCCACATCAGCTTATGCTGGGATTCCAGTCTCCACCTTACATCCCCCTTGGTTGTCTTAGTGAGTTCCCAGGGTGCCAGCATCTCTCGTGGGTTGCCGCAACCCCTCCACCCCCCGTTGCGTACTGCTGTTGTTGCCTGGTCCCACGGGAGGATGTCTACTCCGCCCACCGACTCCCCTGGAAGCTCAGAGGCCACCCAGCTCCCCGGGTTGACACTGTGTTGGCCACCAGGCAGGAACGGGGAGAGGGTCCGTTTACTAGCCGCCTCCAACACAGCTGAGGCCAGGCTGTGACCCTGGCAAGACTTTACTGAAGGCTTAGAATAGCACCAGGAAATGCAGACCTAGGAGAGCAACAGACGTGGTTTCCCCCATAGCCCACAGGCCGGGGCCAGCCTCACGAGGTGTGTCCAGGGCCTGGCGCAGCCTGCAGTTCCCTGCCAGCGAGCCTCCGTGCACCAGCGATCGGCTTATCCTTGGCAAAGGCAGTGTCCACACACGTGCCTCCATTGCCCTGGACCCAGATCCAGCCTGCAAAGAGGCCTGGAGAAGGAAAAGGTCCCCAGCTTGAGGCCAGTCTTGTTAGTTTCTGTTCCTTGATCCCCTCTGCTCTGATGACTGACAGTCGATGAGACAAATCCTTTCAGGAGAAACCGTCCCACCTCCGCCCTCCTTGAATTATGGCTACAGGAAATCAGTTGCAAAAGAGGGCCAGAATCCACTCGAGAGGCTGCATCGTTTGAACTGACCTGCCGCACGCTGAGGCATCAACAGCACAGAGCAGGCTGCTCCACACCCTGTCTGGTCACAGGGAGTCTCTTTGGCCGTCTCCTTCCTGCCGCTGGCAGGTGCTCAGCTATGACCCACGGTGACGGCTCATTCCTGACATGCTACCATTTATAGGGACTCTCCCATCTGAGTCCAGAAATAGAAAAGCTACCTCCCCGCCGCCCAGGGCAACAACAGCATTTGAGATCCAGTGCTGGATTAATCTCAAATGCCAACTTACTTCCCCAGACCAAGCCCCAGTCCCTGCATTCAGGGCAGTCGTGAATTCTGCTTTCCCCCAGCGCATTGGGAGAGTAAGGGCTTTCTGGTCACACCACCCAGCAGGGCCGTTCAGGTGGGTTCACCAGAAAGATGGAACAGTTTTCTCCAAAGGCATTTTTAAATTTCCACCTCCTTTGAGAGAGAAAACTTGGGGAAACATTGAGAGAGCAGTTATTCCAAGGTTTGTTCTTCCCATGGAGGTGAAAGCAAACATTATACATCTCATCCCAGGAACCAGGTGACGTGTGGACTGATTTAGTCAAGAATTCAGTTAGATAAAAGGTGTAGAGCGGCCACAGCAGGCCCGGCACCGTGCAGAGCCCTTGACCACGTGGAAGGATGGGTCAGGGTCCCGGCCCCCCAGGAGTTCACAGTCCCAGGAGGGTACAGAAGCATCCTCAGAGGCCCCGTGGTGAGCAGCCCAAGACAGACGCCGGCACCGGGGTCTGAGGGGTTGGCGGGGGTGGGGGAGGCAGACCAGCCCCTGCTGGGGAGAGAGATTCCCAGAGTCCTCTGATCCCATCATTCTTTCTTACTACTCAGTGCTTTAGGGAAAAGAGATGCAAAACACGCTGGCCTGGTCAAATCTGAGAAGTGAAAGAGGACCTTTGAGTCTAGTTGGAAGTGAAAAGGGCTCTAAACACTGATTCCACCTTTTCATCTTAAAGCGAATACATAGAAAAGGCCAGAACCTGGCTAACAAGGACGGGACTCCTTCACTTTCTGCATTAAGTGAGAGCGGTCCAGCACCTCAGACACAGACACAGGGGCTTTACAGAGGAGCTCAGCCTTCACCTAATATAGACCCTCCTAGCAATGGAGGGGATGCAGAAGGGTCCCCTGAACCCACACTCGCCCTGTGACCTGTGCAGGGTCCCACGTTGCAGGTGAGGGCCCTTGAGTCTCCATGCTCTGTGCCCTCCATACCTGCCAAGGTCTCATGACTTTCCAAATGACGATCCGGACCCTGCAGGAGGGTCAAGCAGCCGGGACAGGTCTCTCCACCGGCTCTTTATCTGTGGGCTTTGCCCTGTGCCTGGATGGGACAGTGTGATGTGCAGGTCAGCGGGAGAACCGGGCCCCGCCACAGCTGGTCTTGGGAACTGCACGAGCCCCATCTACTTGGCTGCGGGAAACGAGGGGCCCATGAGTGTGTTAGAGCCGGTGAGCTTGATGTATCAGTAGGGAACATGTGGGAGCACTATTAGGTTTACTAGGGCAGGGAAATAAATTCATGGCTTTCATTCTGCTTGGTGTTGAATGAAACCCCAGAGAACAGAGCCCCTCCTCTCCCGAGCTCCCTCCCTGTGTTTCATCAGAGCACTGTGATGCAGGAAGGACCCTGAGGGCCGGGCGTGACTGGTGCCTCCAGGGGGGCTGTGGGGAGCATGGGCACTCTGGATGTCAGGCCCTGGCTGACCATTGACACCACCCCATCTTGGCCTGGCCCCCCCGGGGACTACAGTCAGAGGAGAAAAAACCGTGAATTGGGGTCTCAGAGCACACACTAGCCGAGCTTCAGAGCAAGCCCGTTGGCCCCTGTGTTCCTACAGAGAAGCCACAGAGTGCATGAGACCTTTACTTCCAAGTCTCTCTGTCCCAAACAGTCCAGGCCAAACGGTGCAGGTGAGTTGGAGAGCTGGGAAACCAAGGCTCCATCCTGAGCTTCTTCAGGGATCCTGTGGACCAGGGATGGTCCCTGACTCAGCAGCCTTAGGGTGATGCGACACAGTGTGGGAGCATTTCATGAAGTGGGTACACGAGGTGGTCTCCACCCAGTCACCTTGGGGCACCCAGGATATTCATGGAATCACACACGGGGGCCAGTGACTCTGCTTGGATCCCAAGCCCCCTCTGCATTCCTCTCTGCAAAGCAGACCCTGGAGGGAAAGCTAACAGGGAAGCTCCAGATTCTTCCACTGTTGAGTGCCCACAGCCTGATGTCTTTGGGACCCATCAGTGTCTTTTGGAAGGTTGGCCATCAGAACGTGTGTGACTTGGAAAGGTACTCTGGGCTTCCAGCCCATCTCAAGGAGGGTACTCTGAACCCCAAAGTCAGAGGCTTCCAGGAAGAAATATTTGTCTGTCTTTTTAATAGAGAGGCTGACGTCTGTGCCCTGGGGGCCCTTGGGGATCAGGCTTGTACAACAGCTCCCAGCCTGGCACTCATGGAGCCCAAGACACTAAGATGTAACTTTAATGGTCTCTACTAATTCATGGGCTGCCTTCACGCACTTAGAAAGAGAACCTTCCTTCTCATGACATGTCCATTTATTCAGGATTAGCATGTAAAACCCTAAATTAGGCATCCCACACTCGGGTTCTGACAGAGCCATTACTTTTTATGCTGAGAGAGTTGAGTTAATTTTAAATTATCGAGGCCCAGCACCTGAGTGAAGCTAACATCTTCAAACAGATCGGGCATCTGTGGGCTCCACTAATGCAGGAGCGGAAGCTGGATTAAAATCCATTTCTCCTCCACTGGCCAGATGCATATATACAACGGTGCTCAGAGAGACCTGGTGTTGCCGTTAATTCTGCCAGAGCCGGTTTTCGGCAGAAATAGGCCGGGTAACCGGAAGGGTGAGTTTCAGGTGAAATCTGTCCCCATGACCCAGGTAAGGAGTGGGAGACCTCATGGGGCCTAGTCCCTTTTTGCCAGTCACGGTGCCAGGCACAGAGGCCACATCCTCAAGGAGTCCTGAGTGGCAGAGACAAGCAAGAGAAATGAAAATCACGTTACAGTAAAATGGGAGAAGGAGGCAGGCCCATTGCTTGTTTTCTCAACGCTTCCCGCCCGCGTTCCCACCTGCCCACGGGCAGGACGTCAGGCAGTTGTCCATTGACATCAGAGTGGCTTCCGGGATCTGCAAGGCGTCCTTAACGTTGTATGTGGCCAGTACTCTCTAAAGGGCAGTCACTGGTATGTTGCCTCCTGTGACCTGAAGTGTCTACCACCCCCCACCATCCTGGGTGTCCGCCATCCCCCTGCTAGATTGCTTTAAGATCAAACTTGCAGCCATTGGATAGAAATTGGCAACAGAATCGGCCAATCGGAACAGGTGAACTGCCTCTCTACCTGCCTGCAGGGAATAAGCAGTGTGGGTCACCAGCCAGCAGTCTGGGGCTGCCTCTCTCCCTGAGTGTGGGGTCCGTTCCTGGTGCTCCCACACTCTGCTGGGGCATCCGTGCTCCCAGGAGACCCCTCGCCTCTCCCAGCAGCCCATGTTTTCCCTAAGAAACCCCCATTCTCCTTGACCCCCTACCTCTGCCCCTCCCCCACCCCGGCCAGGGCAGCAACACTCCAGTTACCTGCCCACGCTGTCCTCAGTGTCATTTAAGATGATGTGTGTGACCACTCTGCCCAGGGGCTAAATAGTTCTGAACTTGCCAATAATCAGGCCGTTGACACGAATTGCTGATTTTGTTGTCTGCAGACATTTGAGCTTCTCTCTGAGCAAATATAACAAATATATTGATGAGATCAATAGGGCTGCCAAAGTGTCGTTGACAGTTTTGATTTCCGATTTTTCTGTTTTTTTGCAGGCCTATTCTTTCTTAACCAGAGCTCCTCTGGCCAGAGTGGAGAGATCAAAGCATGAGAACTTGCACCATGGGTAGGGGCGGTGTTTGCCTCTGAGAATTGGGGACCTTTGGGTGAGAGCCCTGTGATTGCTATATACCCTGGAGTCTGGGCCAGTGCAGCTCGGGGCTTCTGGGAACCTCAGAGACCTGTGCGGGGATCAGCATTCAGCAGAATGCCTGGAGCTGCGCTGAGCCTCCTAGGAGCCTAACTTGATCAACTTTCAGCCTGAGCTTGAACTAAATCCGATAGCGATTGGGTTGGAGCAAGAGACAGCTGGCTGCCTGGGGCCTGTGGGCTGCAGCCGCCGGGGGTGGCAAACAAGGAACATTTGAGAAGAAAAGCCCAGTCTCACCCCCTCACCCTGGTGTGAAATGCAAAACTGACAGCGCATTGCAAAGACTCCTGTAGGTCTCCGTTCCTGACCTCGGTAACAGGAAGAAGCCAAGTTTCCCACTGTGCCTGTCCCAGGATGACCGGAGCCCAGCTCAGACAGGACTCCAAAGGCCGCCTGGCCACCCCGTGCCTGCAAAGGACTCCCATTCATCTGCCGGGAAACAGGCGGCGGCACCGAGTAGTGTCGTGTTCAGTTTTAAAATGCCACAAATAACAGATTTATAGATTTTTCTAAATACATTATTTTAGCTTGACAGCATTAATCATTCATGTTTCCTTCTTTCATTTTTCTACCTGCAATGGATTATTGAAACAGAAAATAACAACGAGAAAGGCTAGCAGCAGTATCAAAATGTCAAGTTTGTACTTACAGTTGTATGGGCCCAGACAGGGTCAAGAGCCCCAATTATTTGTGTATGTACACAGTGGTACGACACGAAAGGTTATGTCACCTGCAGCTATTTTCCTGCAGATTTAAATAGGACTGTACAGTGAGCTGCTGGCATGGAACAGAGGATTGTAAAAGACTGCAAACTCTGGTGTCAGAACCTAAAATATGAATGGGGTGATTGCAAGGTGTAGCTGTGGGCAACACTGCACGTCATGGTGCAAATCCGCTCAATTACTTTGGGTTCTTCTAACCTGCCTTTTTCATTTTCACATCAGGCAAAGAGTAAAATCACAGGGCCAGGCTGGGGGTAAAACATCAGGCCTGCCTACTTGCCAAGGTGCCTTCCAGAGACCAAGCCAGTGCACGGTAACCAAGCTAGCTAACCAAGGAATATAGATGGATGCAGGTGTGAGTCTGCAAGGGGTCACGGGTGCACCGTGGCTGATGAATGGGATGAGGAAGACCTGTACGTATCAGTAGTCATTGCTCCCTTTTAGAATATAACCCATTACATGGATAGATCTGTAGAAACAATTTGCCATTTGGTCAATAAATGCAGAGTTGACTTTTTTTTTGTTTTTGGTCAGTGGATCACAATTCCGTCTTGCTTGTAAGTATTCAATGGGTATTTGTGGTCAATAGATGAATGGAACTGTACATGGGAGTAATATAGTAGATTCTGCCAAGTCCTTTCACAGACAACTCACATCTACTTTGATCCCCTCCATCACCCAACAAGATATGTTCTAGCTACAAATAACAACAAAAGAATAGGTCGAGGCTTGGAGGTCAAGCAATTGTTAAGGGTCACTCAGCTATTAATTAGCAAAGAAAGCTCAACCCCACTGTTCAGATTTCTTTATCTTATGTGCTGTGGGTAAACTGTGAGGATACACCTGCAGACCCCACCTCAAGGGCTGGGGAACTTGAGTAGCTTAACTGAGAGTGAGGTCGGCCTATATTCTGTCCCTGGTTTGGGGGCTTTGAGAAGCAACTGGCTGGATGGAGCCTGTGGCTAGAGAGGAGACCTTAGAAGACAGTTATTCTCAAAGCCAACGTATTTTGTGGTGCCACAGGAATGCCACCTCTAGGCAGACAGGGATACAGAGAAGTATCTTTTAAACCTTAGCCTGTCTAGTAATTCCTTAACTGGGCACCATCCTATCTCTCCACATATATTGCCATATCCTTAAACTCTCCATGCCCCAGCCAACCTGCTCTCCATCAATGTTTGGGGACATGTCCCACATTTTTGCCAGTTCTGTCCCTACTGCCCTAGGTGGCTTTCCTCTCCACCCTCTACCCCCTTCTTTCCTGCTGTCAAATCTTTGCCCTCTTTCTTGGCCCTGCTCAAGTCTCCACCCCCTCCAGGAATATTATCAGGCAATTCTTCCTGTATTAGGACTAATGGAAGAAACCAAGGTTGATTCCTGTGGACTTAAGCAGAATGGAGAAGTTATATAGGATTAGAAAGATGCATAGATATTGCTAGGGAACATAGATATTGCTAGGGAACAAAGGGAAAAGATGTTTCCAGGCCTCACAGTGTGATCTACTGAATGGGTAAACTGAATGGGTACACTATATTATATCCACACAAGGAAGGAAGTACTGATAATGCTACAACAGGGATGGGGGCCTTGAAAACAGAGTGCTAAATGAAAGCAGCCAGTCACAAAAGGCTGCACATTATATAATTCCATTTATATGAAATGTCCAGAGTAGACAAATCTATAGAGACCCAAAGTAGATGAGTGATTGCCAAGGTCTGGAGGAAGAGGGGGATGGGGGGTGATTGTTAATGGGTGTGAATTTCCTTTTTGGGATGATGGAAATATTCTGAAATTAGTAGTAATTTTTAACTCTGAGTAAACTAAGAACCACTGAACTGTACACTTTAAAAGGGTATACTTTATGATATGTGAACTATAGATTAAAAAAAGAACGATGGGATTGACACAAGATGCTTTCAGGGGTATCTCCTCATTCCCTTCATCCCTCATCTGCTTCCTTCTCTCCTGGTGAACAGCTTGCTTGCTTTTTTTTGCTCCGCAATCCACATGGGAGAAAATAACCTCCCACGGCTCCTGAATTTAAATTTTCTTTGCACAAGGGACCAATCAGAAGGAGACTAGGATTTCTTAGTCCCAATTCTAAATTTTCAGGAAAGGAGTTAATTGGCCTGGATTGGGTCAACCATCCAACTACAACTGGGGTTGGGAAGGAGGAGGGTTAAGTAGTATGTCTTCTCATATAGAGTGAGAGGAGAAGAGGGGCCGGGAAGTGCAGACCATCCAGTGTGAACCATCCACCACCATCTTGATCTTCTAACATACTGCTAAGGTATCCAGACCTGTTATGTAGATAGATGTAGACATAGACATATAGATATTCTTCTTAACTCTTGTGTGTTATTTGGCTACACTTTTCTACCTCGCACTTCTTGACTTCTAACACTTCTTTCCCTGTTTTTCTTTTTTTTGGCTATAAATCTTATTTTCTCAATTATATTAAAACTTTATCAGGTACACAGGTTATTGTCTCCTTGCATCTCTCCCTTTATCTTTTATATCTCATCTATAGCATCAGATATAGCCCTGGAGGTTTACACTAGAATTCAGTGTGGGGAGTGGGGTTTAGTTGGGCTTGGATCCAGATTTTACACAAGATTATACAATTCTAGAGGCCCTCTTTAAGAATACATTTTGCATACAAAGATAGAATTAGAAATAAATATTTACTTAAGAGAAAATAAATCATCAAAAAATACATTTGAAAAAGCTGACAAATATCTCAGAAAATAGCATATTTAATCAATTAATTTTTATTAACATTCTGACACAATCCTATAGTACATTTTTTCCTACTTTTTTTTTTTTTGGTCTGCATCCTCTTTGATCAACAATTTTATGACATCATCTTTTATAGTGGGAATAGAAAGATTCTTCTAGCACGCATAAAGCATTCACATTCACACTCAGTTGGATTTGCCGAATGACGTGATCCTGCAGATTTGTGCCTTACTAACATAAGATTTCTCATACGTTATGTTTTTCTTATTCTTCATTGAAAAGGAAAAGGAAGTATGGTGTGTTTATAATAGTATGGTTTCTGTTAAATATATCTCTAATAAGAGAAAACTTCCTCTTTGACTAGGCATCTATAATAATTGATCCTACAATAACAATTCTACATGTCTGATGATTGGAAGAATTTCCAGAGATGAGTTTCTGGCTCCATACACCCCAAACCTTGTTAATCCTCCACAGTCCACATATTTCTTGTGTGTAGGTGCCATAGGAAACATGCATATTTCAATAGAGACTCTGGTCCTGCAGTTCCACGGCTGGCATGGGGTAGATTGGTATAAAGAACAGAAGAAGTATTCCTCAAGTCACTCCTACGAGCAAGCACACGACTACACACAGAAGTGACTATACATCCATACATAAATGCATCTCTCCAAACCCCAAATGAATGTAACCAACCTCAACTTCACCTTAGTCAGATCCCAAAACGCCCATGGCCACTCCAACTCTAACCTATGCAAGAGAACTTATGGTGGAGGGGAAGTAAAAGTGGAAAGAGACAGTGTTCTCAACCAACTGTGGTTAAAACCTCTAAAATCTTCAAAAACACATGACTATGTGATCACATTCAGGGCTTGCAGGAGGCTGTGCAGGGAAGGTGCCCTGAATTTAAGCTGTGTCAGCTTCAAGGTATAATCACTTCTTTTCACAGTGTGATTTTGGATATTAGAGAAGGGGGAGATGGGTGTACTTGTTGGATGGATTGTAATGGGGTACACTTTTTCTTTTCTTTTCAAATGAAGCTAAGAGTTGTGAATTGGAATGTAACAGCCATTGATCTTGGCCCAATCTCTTGAAACAGTGTCCTAAAAAAATGGAAGAGAGGATCCATCTTTCTCGGATATCAACACAACTTTGTGTCTACTGCTTAGCCCCCAATGAATATCTGCTCAGAGAACGGGTGTTTCTGATAAACTGATAGATGGTTTAATGGATGAGTGCCATGACTCTTGATGTGAGGATCAAACCAGATAATGGATCTAAAAGCCTTTTGTAAATAGAAAGTTGCTGTACCAAAAATAGGTCTAACAAAAGAGTTCAATTTGCTTAAGATATTCTTTATACCATAGAAGATAATCATTAATATTTTTGGATAACAACCTTCTCACCCACCAAATCAATTAGAAGGAGGCACTTATTTTCAAGTGCGGGGGGTGGGGGCGGTTATCTAAAGACTATTGCTGACTCATGTTTCCTTTGTCATCAGGAACATGTGAGGAATGGGAAGGAGGTACCCCAAACCACAGCCCAGGTTTTAAATAATGTCAGTATTTTCAGAGGGGTACCTGCCATGAGCTGAAAATGTATTTTGAATACTTAATAAAAAGAAGATACTAACCCATGGATGTTCCATTTTAAAGTGAGACTTATCTTCTCCTCAGCATCCGCAACCCCCCTGCCCACCAGCCTTCTGTCACTCTGAGCTCCTTAGTCCGGCCAGGACTTTTATTTGAGGATGAATTAGCAAAATAAAATAATGAGTCAGCCAAGCATGGGAATTGTTTTATCAGATACATGTGCAAGTGACAAAAGACCCACAAGAAAGGCTTACCTAAAAAAGAGGATTTTCTCATTGGAATATATAAGTGGAAACTCCAGAGTTAGATGGCTTCAGGCACAGCTGGATTTAAGGTATACGTGATGTCACTAGGACTTGGTCTCTCTCCCAGCTCAGCCCTGCTCTGCATGGTGGTAAGGTGGTTAACAAAAGCTCTCGATCTCCATCCTATTAGGTTCAAGTCCATTGGAAACCAAGAGAACGTCATTCTGAAAAGTCACAGCAGAGTTACTGTGGCTCTTAAGCCATGATAAGCTCATAGGCCCATGACTGAACAAATTGCTGTGGCCACTGAAGCATGGTGATGTGATTGGTCAGGACTGAGACCTCAGCCCACACTGACAACATGGACTGAAAGTGGGGAAATGGTGGTCCTGCGAAAAGCAGATGCTGGGTGGAGGGCACAACACCAACCAATCACTAACTAATGGCTGTTCTCTCCAACCTCACTTTGAAACGATTGTTCTGAGACTTAAAAGCAGAAGGGCCAGGCTCCAGTACCCACTATAAAGATGTCTGAACTGTCCTCCGGGGTGATCAGCTTGGGAGAGCGAGGAATCACTCCACCAAAAGTTTGCCTTAATCAATCTACCTAAGCAAAGACGACAGCCCCACACCCCGATCCATGGTGTATATGTGTATACATAAAACGTAGTTATCAAAGACAGCTGTTAATCGTGATTCTTCACAAAGGTGGTATAAACAGATCACTGCCAACTGAAAGTTTTAATTAGATTAATTCCAGAATGCAGTTGAAATGTGGTGAATATTGATTATAATGGCCTCTGTTTTAAATATAATTAATTCATGATCTGCATAATTGCTCATTACCTGTACCTTAATTATGGGGCATAAAACATTGTTTATCACTACCATAGTAAGAACGGGGAGACAGGCTTGCCCTGATATCTTAGGGTCCTTGGTATTTTTGTTGAAGAGAGCAATGGGCATTTCATTTTCTCTAGAGCAAAAGAGAGAGAAAGGGAAAAAAAGAAAAAAAAAAAACAAGCTATGTCTCCAGTGACAACCAGTATGCAGAGACAGCCTGATAAACAGAGGGCATTTATGATTCTTTTATGACTACATTTTCTGACAAGATAAAGTAAATACTCTTTTGTGGGACTTTACAACTGCACAAGGCTAAAGCTACGGTCCAAAGACACTGAAAAATTTGTGTATAAATATACTGTGTTTGAGGCTGGCTCATGGGCAAGGAGGATAGCCCAGTAGTTTGACAATTTTCATATAATACCATGAAAAATTTCATGGTTTTTCTTCATCTTACTGCTAGTACCAGAACAATACATCTTTTCTGGGGAAAAAAAATTATATAAATCTATGATACTTTCTGTTTTTTCCCATATACCATAAATTCTAAAGGTAGTTCATGTGCCTATTACTGTTAGCCTATTTTTTTTAACGCCCAAGCAACAAAACCTGAAAACCATTACATATGCAAAAATATCATGTTGCCAGGAAATCTGAGTTAGGTGAAATTTTAGTGATTTTTGATCCTGGAGGATTTTTTAGAAGTCCTTTTACACAGATCGTGTGGGGGATGGGTAAGACAAGGAGTAGTCTGTGGTCATCCTTATCTTTGCATGAGCTCAGGACTTTCCCATGGAAGAGAGGGGCACCCCAGTTTGAGGAGCTGTGGATGAAATCTACATACAGGAAGTGACTTCATTCTGTCATAGAAGCAGAACGAGATGAAGGGAGGGACAACCAGGTGCTACCAGGGCCACCTTTTGTTAATTGCTGTTCAACCTTTGTAGGAATATTTCTGGAAGGGATCTAGTTACCCCAGGCCACAAGTCTTTACCCCCATGGCCAACTGGAAGTTTGTCGCACTGTTCCTGAAGTAGCAAACTCCTTACAGCAGAATGCCTTACAAGGCCTTGCCCTTGTAAGTCATTCTTGTTCATGTTTTTGTGATGCGTGCACACAAGTCCCGTGTCTTCGATCCTCAGAGCAGTCAACTGAAGTGGGTGGTGTAGCCACTGAAATAATCAACTAAGCAATGCATTGTAGTGTGCTATTTACCAAGGACAAGTGATGTATTTTACCTAAATTTACAAACCTGCATTAGGCCCCCAGGAACCTCTGGAAATTGAAACAAACAGAAACTTTTTTAAAAAGTAGACAATAGAAGATAAGGGAGAATTTTTTTTTTTCTGAAATAAAAGCCAGAAAAAAAAATGATTAAATGTTTTTAACAAAGTGTTTTAATTGCATCCATGTAAGTTTCTTTTATCTTTAGTAGGGTGAGAGAATGGTTAATAGAATCCAGGTTTATGACCAATAATAAAAAAAAAAAAAAAAAAAACAGAAAATGAAGTAAGAGACAATTCCAGGTAAATTAAAATGCTTTGTTCGGAGCAGGTACTGCTTCCTTTCTGCTGACCATAGAGACAGAAGCCTACATTTTCTCTCAGTAGCAAATCCTGTGTGGCCTTACTAAATACAGGTTGACAAATATGAAGAGGCTGTATGGCAGGAGCCTAGAATGCCACATTTTCTGTGTGGACCCCCACCCTGGGGACAGCTCAGAGCCTCCAGGCGGGCGTTGGTTATTCCCTCTGAGATGGGAATGCTATCTTGCCAGACTCATGGAATAATGTACTAGTTGGCTTCAGCTACTCACCACTCAAAAGCCCATAAAGAGGCAATGTAGGTGGAAAGGAAAGTTTGCTTTATTTTGGTTTCCGGCAACCGGTGGGGGGTGGTGGGGGGAAGGTGGACTCCTGTCCAAAGGCCGAGTCCCCCTCCCCTGACAATCAGTGGGCAAGAACTTTTATAGACGGAGGGAGGGGGCTACATGCAGAAACAGCCCAGGCAGCTCTGACAGTCGTCTTGAAATTGGTCATTGGTGGTCTGACCAGCGTCATCTTGACTGTTTTCAAGTACAGTTGATCTTCAGTTCCAGGGTGGGTTTGTTCCCATTTCCTTGAGGCCAGTTCTCAGAATTGTAGCAGCTTATGTCATGGCTACAGTCTGGTCATCATGTAGTTAACTTCTTGCACCTGGTGGGGTTTCAGTATCTACAAGACCGCTCACAGGATATGGCTCAGAATATTATCTATAGCCCTTGAGGAGGAACTCAAGGTCTTTGACTATGATTACCGACTAAACTATTTGGTCTCCTTTGACTGTCTTCCTTTGCTTCTGCATTTTCTCACTTCTCTAATTAAACTTATTCTTTGGCTAAAGTTTCTCCACAGACAAAAGGCAGGTGGAGGACGTGGAGGGGAAGAACCACGGGGTCCTGCTCTGTTTCAATAACAACGTGCCAAACACTGGGTAGCTTAAATAAGACGCATTTATTGGCTCACAGTTCTGGAGGCCAGAAGTCCGAGATCAACGTGTCGGCAGGGTTGGTTTCTCCTGAGGCCCTCCTTGGCTCACAGGTGGCTGCCTTCTCCCTGTGTCTCCCCATGGTCTTCCCTCTGTGTGCGTCTGTGTCCTAATTGTTTTGTCTTATAATGATGCCACTCATATTGGATTAGAACCACCCCCCCAAAGTCCTCATTTTAACTTAATTACCTCTATAAAGACCCAAATACAATCACATTCTGAGGTGCTGGGAGTTAAGACTTCAACATATGAATTTGAGGGTCATAGATAGCAGCCCATAATAATAGTAATGCGGAAAAGGTGAGCAGAGGTAGGGGAAACTGCTTTGTGAATTATAAACTATTAGGTAACTACAAAGACCCTCCCCTTATCCCCACCTAGTGTGACACTGATGGGTGCATTTAGACCAGTAGTTCTTTGTGGGGGGAGGGTGGGATTTTGCCCCCTAGGGGACATTTGGCCACATCTGGAGGCATTTTTGGTTGTCACAGCTGGAGGGGGGTTGCTACTGGCCTCTAGTGGGTAAAGGTCAGAGAGATCTCAAACGTAAATATTACCAAAGTCAAAAACCTTATCTAGAGGGATCTGCCCCTTTTCTTTTTATTTAACCTGCCCACCTGGAGGAGGAGGAGAGGGAGGGGAGAAAAAGAGGCAGAAAGCCTTCTCTGGGCAGGGTCCTCACTACCAGATGCTGCCCCGCTAGCTGAGTACGTGTCTGACCCCAAACCATTTGGCGGAGCCCAGGCTGCCACAGTGTTTCTCTGAGATCATTTTTCTGCAGATCCACTTTCCCCATTAGAATTATGATTACTTCCCTCTTCAGTTTTCTAGAAAGCTCCTTGAGTGTCCAAAGGGCTGATAACAAAACGGATGATTTAAGTGGGAGCTACCTCCACAAAGGCTGCAAGCAGCTGGAAATATCCTGCTCTGTGTCCTGCGTCCAACCCAGCCTTAGGCCTCTGGATTCCTTCCCCTCCCATCCATTCCTGCCACATCTAAATTTAGCCCTCTCCGCAGTGACTCAGGGAGAGATCACAGCACTCCTTACGTCCTGTGATGTGGATAGAGCAGGGTTACCTCCTGGTAGTAAATGGGACCTGGAACTGGCAGGGAAGGAGGGGCAGTGCGGGGGATCCGCAGAAGTTGGCAGACCCCGGAGACCTTGCCCAAGGGCCCGGGGAGGTGGAGGAGGTCCTGTTCCTCCACGTTCGTCCTGGGTCTCTGCAGGCAGGGCATGATTCAGCCCATCCCACGGGCCACTGTGCCAGGACCTTGGCTCGGCCTTCCACTGCTTGGTCCCTTTATGTGCTCAGCAGCCTCTGGGGTTTCCCTTCTCCTGATGTGCTAGTCCTGGAATGAGAAGGCCTTTGTCCTCCAGCTAGTCTCCTGGAAGAGCAGGGAGAGGAAAGTCTTTGTAGTTGAGTCTCTGTCTCAGGCTGGGTTCCCTGGAGAGGCACAGGTGGAGAGCTGCAGGCAGAGGTTTATTGGGGGGAACCCTTATGCAGGGCAGGAGTGGGCAGAGGCGGAAGCTGACCCCAATACCTCACAACTGAGACCTCAACTGGTCCCACAGGCTGCTGGCTTGGGGGCTGGGAGAGACTGCAGAGCTGTTCCAAATTGAACACAAGGCTGGACTTTTGCACCCTCGCATTGACTGGTCACTGCTGTGGGCCCTCCCCTGGGAAGGGCATAACCTTCAGAGGGAGCCCATCCCGGTGAGAGGTGGGCTATGAGCCAAGGCATGGGCACCTGAAGGCTGGGTCTGGGCAAAGCACCTCAGCATTGACTACAGCCTCTTTAACAAATCAAGAGTTAGTTACTTAAGAGGGGTGCTATCGATTGGCCTTCTCAGGGTCACCCCACTAAATAACAAGTACTTTCACTCTTTGCTGAGACTCTCACTTTGTCATCAGAGCATCCAGGAGAAGCAAAAGTAACAAAGGGAGGGAAACATTGTTTTCACTGCAGAAAGGGACAGGGAGGGCTGAGCTAGGACAGGTGGCTGGGCTGCAGGACCTCCTTTCCCAGGCTGCCCACAGAGGGGAGGCCCTTGCATCTGGAGTGTGGCTTTGGAAGGTGGGAAGGAGAACATTGGGGCGGGGGATGAGCAATAGTACCATGGTCAAGGGACCACCCAAAACATCACTAAAGTCACTATTTCATGAATTCATCGGATGATTAAATGGATGATTTTATGGAAGTCATCGTGAGGTGGAATAAAGCTGGCGGCAACCAGGGCTAAAATGGAGTGTGTGCTTGCCACACGCCAAGCCCCACTACCAGCACTCTATGTGTGTGGTAACCATCCTTTCCCACTGCGCCCTGCAGGGCAGATACTAATGTTAACCTCTTGGTACCTTAACCTCCTCACTTATAAAATGGGGCAAAGCAGCCAGTTTAAGTCACTTAGCTAGTTCCCAGTGGAGCTGGGTGTTAGCCAACACCCCACCCCCTGCCCCCCTGTACTGCCTGCAAGCGCTGTCCCTGTGCTGCCTTCAAAGGACAGGGATCACGTGGGGTGAGGCTGAGACAAGGCAGAGGGGGCTTTTGATGACCCTCAGGTATGTGCCTGGGATTCTGGTTACCACACCCACAAGGAGGGATAGTCTGATTTTACGAGTAAGCCAGAAACCACCATCCCACTTTGTAAACCAGGAAACAGGCTTAGCTTAGGGAGTGTCTCCCTGCTAGTGGAGGTGGAGAGAGCAGGTACTGGGGCCTTTCAGAGGGATATATGCTGGCCTATGCTGAGCCCTGATATTTGTAGGTCTCTTGGAAATGAATGATAAAAGTGTCATTTTCTATTGCTGTAAAAATACTGTCCAGTAAAATAATACCATGCATTCCCATCATAGTGTTCCAGAGTGGGGAGGGGCTTTGAGAATACTTGCTCCTTCTCCACTCCTTGCAGACTGGGGACCTGAGGTGTAGAGAGAGGAAATCACTTGCTTAAGGATGCACAGCTGGTTAATTAGGTCCCCATGTTTCCGTCACCAAGTAACCATCCTATTGATGAAGCAAACTGTTTTGGAGGGTGGGGGAAGAGGAGGGGATTGCTCGATTATCAGAGAAATCGATCAACAGAGTCACCATTTAATTAAAAAATATATCAAAACCTTTCTTGATAATGATCGACCTGTTACGCTAGAGCAATTAAAATGGTGATTTTATTTACTGAGTTACTGCCAACTCCTATGATTTTTTTTTGTAATACCCTTGTGATAACTCAATTGGAAATGTGTGGTAAGACGCAGTAATGATAATGTCTTTTCTTAAGATAACTTATGCCATAGCCAACCAGGGAGTTTATCTGATGGGTCCGTTGTACAACTGAGGTCCCCTCTGTGCCATTCTGTCTCCAATGGCTCTGGAGGGACCGGTTAGGAGTCTTCAAAGGGGCCTGTCTTTGAACTGGTGAGACCCACACGCACATGTTCAACAGCTCTTTGGCTGCTGCACATTAGAGGTAATTAGAAATGGATGCTTTTTGAGATTTAAATATTAAGTTTTTAAAATTAAATTTTCATTTAAAATTTCGCAAAACAGAAAACACCCCTCCGCCCTCCGCCGCCCCCACACACATTCTCTAATCCCACTCTCTAGACATTCTCAAGGAGTGAAAGCCTAGAATTCTCCAAGCCGGCAAGCCCAGATGCTTCCTGGTGATGGCGGGTGCTTGTGTCGTGGCACGCAGAGGCTTATAGCCATGTGGATGCTGGGCTTTCAAAGGGGAAATGATCAGCCGCCATTCTCTGAAATGTCAAGTGGCCCTCATTTCCCTAGTTATGAGCCCCAGTACTCTTGTGTCTCAAGACGTTTTGTTGGACAATGGCTGAGAAAGAATTCCATAATCAATTAAATTTGGGAAATGCTACATACAATACTGCCCTCTTGGATTAACATACTAAAAGCTCTGAGATGTTCTGAATCAATAAATCAATTTAATTTTTGGTTCATCATTTTTCCAATTTATCTGACCACAGTAACTTGTCTTCTTGTCATACCTACGAAACACTTGAAGAATCCGTTTTGAAAAACTCTTAATTGGGCAGAACTAGTCTGAAACTGATTATTAATCAAAGGAGGCATGGCAAGAGAACGAACCATCTGCCAGGGGTCAGGAGACCTGGATTCTGGTCTAGACTCTTCATTAATTAGCTCTGTGACTTAGGGGAAATCACATTCCTATGGAACTTAGTTTATCTGCCTATAAAATAAAGGGCTAAGATTAGAGAATTCCTAAGGCCCTTCTGGGTCTGATAGACAATGATTTTTCTGATTTGCTGAGGCTCAGTGGGCTGTCTTCCCTTTCATCACCTATCACTGCTCCCATTGGCAATCTCAGGCTCCATCCTGGAATCTCCCAGGCCAGGTGAAGTGAGTCATGGTCCTGGAGGCCACTGGGATGAGATTGCCACCTGTGTGTGCCCGGCCTACCATAGGGTCACGGCAGCATGGTCAGTGCCTCTCTCGGGACTCCAACTTTCACGTAGATCTCTGTAGTAAGCGCTGCAGGAGAGAGGGGCACCCTGGCCCCTCTGTGTCTGAAGCATGAGGTCTAGATAGGGAAAGAAGGCAGGCCCACATGCACACAAGTGACCACACCCAGCAGTGGGTGCAAATGAGACAGGCTGGGACCTGGGACACTTTGCTGCAGTGCTGGCACCTGGACAAACATCTTCTCGAGCAACAAAATACAAAGAAACTATAAGGGACTAAAAATAACTGCGTGCATGTGCATTTGGGGCAAATTATGGACAAAGAGATAAAAAGAGACCAAAAACCCAACTGCCACCTCTGAAAAGCTGGGAGCAAAAGCAGGGTACTGCGCATGCCCCCTGCATACAACACCACCGAAGGGGTGGGCAAAACACCTAAGCCACCCCTCTGGCCCAACCCCTGGACCTGCCCCTACCCTCACCCCATATAAGGAACCAGCTCACCTCCCCTCGGGGGGGCAAGCAGGCAGGGGAAACTCTTACCTGTTTTTGCTGCCCCCTGCTGCAACAGGGGACACAGTAAAACCTTGCCTGAATTTCTTGTCTGGTCTCTGATCAATTTCTATTGATTAAGGAGGCCGAGAACCCTGGCTGGTAACAGGAACAGTTAGCAGGTGCTTGGGGAGATCCTAGAGGGAGACTCATGGGGGCCAGGTGATCACGGAGATCCCACACAGGATGGAGGGCGCAAGCAAGGTGGATTGGCTAGCAATGAGGGTGGCCTGGAAAAGGCACTGGGGCAGAACTGCATGAGGCCTCTTTGGGGGAGTTGGTGAATCTCTGTACCGATGTAAGTTGTAGTCAGGAAGAGTGGGAAATGATGTGGAACCAGGGGCTGCAGAATGACAGTGAAAGCCTATAAATGTCATGTGGTCAGGCTCCAGGGTTGTTCAGGCAGTTGGGGGCCATTGAAATTTCTTAAGGAAAATGGTGTTTAGTAAATGAACCTTGGGACATGATTGGAGCTTGATAACAGAGCAGGCGCCATCCATGAGCTACAAAAGTGGCCCCAGATGTGGAACCCTGGATGCGTACTAGCCCTGCTTCCCAGCCTGCGGGTTTGCCCAGGCTCAGCACTCCACAGGCGAGAGCACCTTAGGACAGAGCTCTCAGTGCCAGCTCACACTCCAACGAGAGTAGCAGGAGGAGGAACCCAGCTCCTCCAGGCTCAGAAGCGGTGAGTTTGAGGCAAGAATATCCCAAGAGCAGAAGATTTGGGGGAGTGGGAAGGAGCCCTGCCAATTCCACCTTAAAGCAAGTGAGCGCTATCTGCCACTTCTTCACAATCCACCCGTGCCTCGGGTTCTGATAAAGAGGATGCGTTGTCAGGCATGATTTTAACTTCAGTGATCATAAAAAGGAACAGAATCTAATGGTTGATGCCATGGGGCATAGGAAAATGAGTGAGATGCTTGGCTGAGGGAGGGAGATACAGCTTCTGTCCCATAAAGGCCACAGGAGGCGGCTGGACACTCCTGGGGAAACGTTTCTTTCATTCTCATGAACTTCATTTTCAGGAAAACAGAGTAGACAGCTGTTATAGTAACTTTAAAAATAATGATTAAAAGACCAAGTTTTCTGACCTCTTGTCTTAGTAGGGATGCTGTTAGGGTCTAAGAATCAGAGGACCTCATCTCTCTCAGGGGATATCTGCTTTCTTCTGCTTCGGTCACTTATGAGCCTGGGCAGCCACGTCCACACCGCCGGAAAGGCTGTTCTGAGGGGTTGCCCTAAGTTCAGCGGATTGAGCAAGGACCCTCCGAATCTGGAAAGACTTTCTCAGACACCTTATGTTGTTTCTCCGTCCTTCCTCGCCATATGCCACGTTAGGCACTCCAACCTCCAACACGTACCACCAAGTGCTCTCTCCTCCAGCTTTGCACCGAGGCTGCTGAAACCCAGCGGCTGCTGGTCTGCTCACCCTGTGATGACTGGACACATCTGGCCCAGGTCTCTGGGAGCAAGTCCTGAAACACTTGCCTTGGGGGTTCTGTTAGAAAGTCGAACAGATAGATGTATATGTACCAGTTACTATGCCTTTGTTTCCAAGTAATGGGAACTCAAACTAGTAAGAACCGTAGAAGGGACTTAGTGGCTCAGGTAATGGGGAAGTCCAAATGTAGGAAGGACTTTAGGGCCAGTTCAGCGCTTTCCTTTCTGCCTCTCTGTTCTGCAGCTTGCGGCCCCAGCTTCATCTCATGGCTAGCACCTCACTTTGAGAGAAAGACAGCTGCCAGCAAATCCTGGGTTGATGTGTTTTCTTGACCAAACCAAGGGAAAAAGAGAGAGGAGAGGAGAGTTTCTGTCCTAGAACAGTGAGAAGTCTCCTTTTATAGGAGTTCTAAGAAAACCTCTTTTCGTATCTCACTGGCGTGAAATGGGACCCAAGACCATCCTTGAGCCAATCACGATGGCTAGGGGGCTGGGCTTTACTGCTTGTCTTACCAATCAGTGTCTCCCACCAGGACCATGGGGACCGGTCAATTCCCAGCTACACATCTGATACAGAATGAAGGAGGGGCAATTCTACAGGGGGAAAGGAGGGAATTTTCCGTTAAAAAAAGGTTTAAACTGGATGCTGGGGAGGCAATCAGGAGCTGACCATTATCAGAAGTTTGACCCCATGTGGAATCCTATCCAATCAACCATCACTTCTGAAGTACTACTTGTATACACACACCATAACTGCTCCCTTGTGTGTGCCCCTAGATCAGTTAGAATGCTTCTGGCTGCAAGTAACAGAAAATCCTGACTCCAGGTGTCTTAAATAATAGAAGAATATATTATGTCACATTCAGAGGTAGGGTGTGCCCAGGAGATGGCCTCAATAGTCACCGATGGCCCAGGTTGCTCCCATCTCTCTTCTCTCCTGTCCTCAGTATCTGTTTCACCTGAAGGCTGCTTCCCCTTATATTTACAAGGTAGCTGTTGCAGCAGCAGATGTGATAACCAGAGGAACAAGGAGAAGCCATGTCTCATGATTTTCTCTTGGGAGAGAGGACATTTTCCCCAAAGTACCGCCCTCACTGAGAGACTCCCATTCATGGTTCATTGGCCAGAATTAGAAGACACATGGGACTGACTTAAAATTAAAACGTTGTGGCTGGAATGGATGTTGGCCACTATTGCACCTAGTTGGATAAAGTAATAAAATTTGTACCTGCTGAGTAGGTACAAATGAAGTGTAGCTTCTTTACATTGGGGCAGGTCTGGGGAAAACCACCTACTTCCTGATATGGAAGTGCTTCCATTCCGCCAAACCTAGGCTCAAATCCCAACTCCATTACTCAGTAGCAGATGGCCTCTGGTGGCATTTCTTAACCTCTCTGTGTCTCAATTTTGTCACCTGTAATCAAAGGTATAATAATAGATCTTGATTATAAAAGCTTGCAAATATCAGTGGAGAGATAACCTTGAAACACCACCCGCCTTGGCACATGATATTTCTCAGAAACAAGTAGTGGGACTTTCCTGGCATGTCCTGAAGCTCCTCTGGGTCTGCCTGCTCCAGCGTAGATTGCCTCTGCCTACCCAGTGTTGAGTATGAATGTTTCAGATGTCTGTAGCCAAAGTGAGAGGCAGAACATGGAAGGTTTGGGGGTTTCTCTCTCTTTGGTTGAGCCCTTTGATCAATTTCACCCTCAACAGTTTCTTTACTTAATGACTCTAGGAGGGTCACTTTGCTCTAACCATTGTTTTTGCAAAAAGACCCCAATATACATTTTCCTGCCTGCAAAAAAAAAAAAAAAAAAAAAAAATCTCAAAGCATATGTGTCAGAACCTATTTGTAGTGCTTTACAAGTCAGATCTTCCCTTCTTGCCTTCTCTAGTCCCTTAGGACTTTTAGATTTACTATTTAAATATTTATAAACTGTTACAATTATTTATTAAAGGTTTATGTTGTTATTATATGTAGTATGGAATATGAATTTCTTCCTCCAAAAATAACAGGACTTTCCATTAAACGACATGTGTTAATGATGCAGTAAATTTTCTCTTAAGTCAATAGAGAAAGTTTCCCTCTCCTTTGACAACCCTAAGTACCCTTATTTAAAAGTAGGGGTCCTACCTCAGTGGAAAATACATTGCTCCTGACTCCCCAGATGTTATTCTATGCAGACTTAGGAAGTTTTTAGTGCTTCCACAGAGAAATTTTGCCATCTGAAATCACTGTGTAGTCAAAAACAAAAGATGGTAGCACCTTTATAGTTGGTAGCACTTGCTTTTCTCCATAACTACTCTTGGTGCATGTGTGTGCACACACAGCATGCATGTGGACAACACATGTTCTATATGTGTGCATGTGTGAGTTCATATGTGTCTTGGTCTCATTTTAGATTAATTAACTAATTCATTCATCCATACATTCAATGTAATCTACTCTGTACTAACACTGTTCTACGCCAAAGACAAAGAAATGGGTAAGAAACACTCTGCCTCCAGAGACTCAGGGTTCCAAAGAAGAAGGAAACAATAAGTAATAAAATAACAACGGTATCTAAGTAATCATCAAGCAGTGTAGAAATGTGTGTACAATGCTGTGGGAACAGGGAAGAACAGTTACTATGGTAGAGGAATGACTTTTTGATATATATGTAGAGCTACATGTAATATACAGGGCTTGATTTGGGAAGAATTCGGGGGCTTTTTCTTGGAATTAAATTTTTCTTCCGCCACTCAGTTGCTGACTCATTCATCTGGTTGTGTTGCCAGTGCATGGTCTAGCTCAGTAGTTCTCACCCAAGGGCGATTCTGCCCTCCAGAGACCTTTGGTAATTCCTGGAAACATTTTTGGTTGCCATGAATGAGAGGGTGCTACTGGCATCTAGTGGGTGGAGGCCAGCAGTGCTTCTAAACACCTTGCAGTGACCAGGACAGCCCCCATGACAAAGGATTATCTGGCCCCAAATCTCAGTAGTGTCAAGGCTGAGGTCGGGAGCCCCTGGTGTGGCTCAAGAGAGTCCTGGGTCATGACTGACTCCCTCTAAATGAGGCCAGCGAGACAGGCTTGAGTTACCGGGAGGGAGAGCCCAGTGTAGGCCCAGGGAGGTAGTCCAGGGCAGTGAGGTGAGCAATTACCAGGCCCTTCCCTGTGACCTGGTAATATCTCATCTAGAAATTTTCCCTCAAGGAAATGGTCAGGGTGGCTGATACCAAATTACGCACAGAGACGCTCAAAATTGCAGTAACAACAGAAACAACAACAAAATTAAAAACCTAAATAGTCAATGCTACTAGATTGGCTAAATATATGATGACATATTATGGATTTTAAAGATGTCTGCAAGTAACTTTATTAACATATACAATGTATGTAATTTTAAATTCAGTGAAAAAAATGCCCCTCCCCTCCCCACAGTTACACACAAAAAAAAGGCCAAGAGAAACAGACCTATGCATTACTGCCAGTTAGTTGGTGGGTGGTAGAATTAGAAGCAGTGTCTCTTTTAAATTTAATTTTCTGTATTATCCAAGTTGGCAAAAATAAACATTAACAGGAAAAGTTTTTCTTTAGTTTGTTTTCATTAAAAAAAATATTTTTAATGTCAGTGACTTTTTAAGGAAGGCCCATAAGACTTGGAGCCAAGAGACCAGGATACTAGGCCTGGCCTGTCCACCAATAGATGCCATGAGTTGGGGCAACCAGCATTCCTTTCTGGGGTACCTGAGGGCCCCAATTACCTCTCCCTTCCTGTTTCTCAAAGTGGTTCTAAGAGGCCAATAAAGCACTGCATGGGGATTGAAAAGCTGGAGAGATGAAGTGTTTCAAGATCATCCTTCTGGCAGGAAGAATTTGATCATTGCCTAATGGGCCTGGCTGTCCCCTTCTTGTTTCCAGCATGTCCCGGGACACCCAGGAGGCACCCTGGGCCATTGCACTTTACAGACAAATGTCCCCACCTTTGTGGGAGGGAAGAAGCAGCCCCTCTGGAAGCTTCAAATAGATCCCACAGCCTGTTTGTGCTTGTGGTTGGAATCTGAGGGATATACTTTCTGGGCCATTAGCTGGAGCATCAGGGCATGTTCGCTAATAAAATCAGCCCAGGAAGAGAGTGGCCAGAATTTGCAACAAGGGGCTGTTTTTGTCCTTCTGCCTATCCCCAGATGGGGCTTCCCAAGCTACTGCCTGGAATATGAATCCTGGCGAACGTCGACTCCCTTCTGCCTGCTGCCCAGGGCTCTGCAACCGCTGCGCTCTGGTACGTGGATCTTTGGCTCCCTGGAGGCTGGGGAATCTTGCTTTACAGTCACTAGGAAACTAGCTCAGAAAACCAGTCTCCCCGACAGCCCTGGCGCCTTTGCCAGCAGGCAGGTGTCTACTTGCTTTTTTCGAAAGGGTTCGCCAGTAGAGAGTCTGCCGGAGGCATGTGTAAATCCAGAAATTTCTGGGGTTTGGCTTAGAGGGCCCAGAGGGGCCTGGAAGGCAGGGATTTCAGTCCGCGTGGCATATTCTAGAGTCAGTGCGGCTGCCGGTCCATTTTTCCCACTCAGAGAGTTGGGGCGCCTACTGAATAATTGAAGTATTAGTGACAGTTTCTTTCCCCTTCTGCAGACACTCCCAAAGGTCTGCCGTTTTCTTTGCAGGAACAGTTGGCATTAAATACGCTGGGTGTCAGTGCAGCAGTGAGGTGGTTAATTTTGACTGAATATTATGCTATATAACCACTTGGCATTTAACTTGAAAAATGACTTTCTGCTTCACCTGTCAGCATACCCAGTTCTCATCAAATAAGTGAGTGAGAAAAATTTTTAAATTTCAATTTCCTGATGCTATTAGACACTACTTCTTCCATACTTAAACAGTTTAGCAGTGCATGTACAGGTTTTGGTATTCAGACCATGCCTCAGACTACATGCTATTACAATAGCTTTTTTGTTTAAAGGGTAAAGAGATGCATGGGTCTTTATCTTGAGGTTAGGAAAATGTATTGCAGGAACACGGCCAATCAGGTTCTGAATAACTTTGAAACATGGTATCATCACCCCAATGTAGTACAAGGAATCCCAGTGCCTACTGTAGAGAATTTGAGACTGTCAGAAGAAAGCCTTAGAAATGAAGTAAATGTGCAGAGTAATCCTGCATGGTACTTCAGGGGGAAGTTGATCACTCATGTTAGCATTAATCTATTTCTACTGTTTCTTTTGTCAATTATAATTCGGTAAACCATACCAGAGACTTACATCCATGAACTCTCTGTGTTCAAGCTTAAAACCCCAGTCTCATTCACTATGTGAATTAGAGATCTTTCATTCTTCAGAGTTGAAACATTTTGATTAGTGTCACCTTATTTTGTTCATCCATCCCTAGAATAAAAAGCAAGAGGAGTGAAGATGACAGTATTTGATTTCTACATCTCAGAATCACCTTCAATAACACCTTCACTTTATGGCAGATGTACCCTGGACAGAATGGGGAAGATACCTTCCTTGCTGGTTTTAGCAGAATTTGGCAAACTGTGGCCTGGGGCCAAATCCAGCCCATGGCTGGCCTGACCTGTTTCTGGAAATAAAGTGCTGTGGGGACATAGTCATTCCTTCACATACTGTCTCTGGCTACTTTAGGTCTGCAGAATTGAGGGGTTGCAACAGAGACCCCCAAAGCCTACAATACTTACTTTAAGCCCCTAATGAAAACATTTACCACCCCCTCAATTTAGAATCCCCAATTTTCATTCTCTTCCCTCTTTGTTACTGGGACTAATTTTTCCAGATTCTTAATGGAGATGTTTCTGGAAAGAATGAATGGCCTGAGAAGTTATGCACTTATAAAGAAGCTTTCTTTCTTTACTTAGGCCAAATGGAGGGCTGTGCAATTATCCTTATTTTACAGATGAGAACGCTGAAGCTTAGAGGGGTCACGTGGCCTACAGGTTAATTCAGGTATGGGATGAGAAGCACAGGCTCCATTTTGCATAGGGACTGCGGGCGTTAAAGAAGTTAGCAAATGTGAGGTGAAGAAGAGTCCCCAGCATACAGCAGATCTTCAGTCCTTGTTAAATAGCATTATTCCCCTTATTTTTATTAGCCCGTGACCCTTACCCAGGTGCACCAGGCTGTCAGAAAGAAGGGGTGCCCACTGCTGATGGCCTTTCCAGCAACACAGAGACCCAGGCCGTCAGCCCGAGTGAGGCTGTCACCATTGGAAGCATGGACCACGTTTCCCTGTAATGGGCTCCATATTTTGGCCAAGCAGCTCAGATGTCCGGCCAATAGAAACCGATGTCCTTCCTGCACAATTTCAGCCCTAAGAATCTGTGACTCTCTCTCCCTAGAGGCCCGCAGAATGAGAGGGAGGGGCAGCTAGAAATCAATAAATGGATTACACACCTTCGAGGCTCTGCCATTTGTCATCTCTGACCTACACGGATGTTCTGGGGCTTACACGAACCTGAGCTATATGTGTTTCCACGGTCTTCCTTATCCTCCACTTTGACCCGTCAGTATATTGTTCCCAGTTCTGAGCAGCAGGGTGGTGGAGAAAGAGAGAGGAAGGGAAGGAGGGAGGGAGGGAGGGAGGTAGCAGAATTCAAAGAGCGAGAGAGAGAGTGATTGGGAGAGAATGCCTAAAAGTGCTGGCTCCAGCTGGCCGGTATTGGATGTGTGCCAGGTGCCAACATCATCCTAGTCTTTCTGAGGTCAGTTCAGTAATGGGTACCCTTCATTGGCTGCCAGGGGAGGCAGGCTGCTGCTCCCAGAGGAAAAATAGCCCTCGCATGCAGCCCTGCTCTACTTCTCTGAAGACCAGTGAGAAGGAAGAGGAGTGAATTAACCAAGACATTCAACATATGGTCTCCAGGGTGACATGCAAACTCCACAGAACATCCTTTAAGGCCTCTCACAACATTCGTCCTCTCACAACATATCCTGTGAGTGCCCACTGTGTGCTGGGCACTGGGCTGGGAGGACCTGGAGAGGGGAACCAACAGCTCCTACCCTCCAGGAACTCAGCACCACACATCTTATCAGTGCAAGCTCTAGTTTAATCTGGGAGACTAGTTACGAGTGTGTCAGAAGGGTAAACTGGCAATGGAGAGGGTATCCAGATATTGTCAACTGCAGGCTCCTAGGGCTGGAGGGGTGATGAGAAGAGGTGACTATTCAGGGTTTGGGGCTGCTCCCAGAAGCCGGGGCCATGGAGATGATGCAGCCGCTGGCAGATATATCACCCCCCTGCGAACCCGAGGCTCTTAGGGGTCCCTGCAGATGGTCTTTCAGGCTCGCTCTCTGAAGCTCCTGCCTGCCAAGCAGCGAACTGGAGAGACTTTGGACAGCAGGGTGTTGAGTTACAGTGGGGAGGAAAGCCCAGCTGGGAGGAAAGCGCCCTGTGGCCTGGCTGGGACTCTCAAGATGATGGATGGTTTCTCGAGTGCAATGGAGGCGAGGAATCAGGAGGGTGGGCTTTCCTTCCAGGGGTGGTCTCCACGCCAGACTGGGTCTCAGGTTCCTCATGGGACAGCTGGGGAAGCCCCAAGGTGTTACCCTTAGATATCATCATAGGGAATAGAGTTAACGATCACCACTTAAAAGACAAGAGATTTAGGAAAAAGAAATTGCCTAAGCTGGCTCAGAAGGGTCACATACAAGGCCTACTAGGGCCAACCCAGCAGCTGGTGCATGGAGACTCTGGAACCGAGGGCCTGAGTCTGGGACGTGTAGTGTGGGCTTGTGTGAATGATGCAATTGTGAGGCATGAAAACATATGTGCTCGGCAGTCATGAAGCACTGCTTTTGCAGAAAAGCAAAATGACAGTTCAACCTACTGAGCCCCGTCATTACAGGGGCTCCAGGCCACCAGGGCCTCCCCTCACCAGAAGTTTCGGGGTGACTTCCCATGAACCTAAGTGCAGGGCGTGCTGTGCGCCTCTCCACCCAGGCCCTCACCCTGACCTGGCTCAGCCCATCCAGAGCGTCTCAGAGTCCTGAGCTGATTTGTGCATGAGCCTCAAGGTCCCCCCAACCCCCTCCGTGATTTATGGCTCAGGCCACATCTCAAAATTTCTGTTGGGCGCTGATGTCCTGTTCTTCATCTCTTTCTTTAATCATGAGAGAGTAATTGCAGATATTTAAACACTCGAGTTTCCTGCAGGAATTTCTATACTGGGTTTTATAGGCTTTTTATAAGAGAACAAATCACAGTTTGGATGAAATTCTGGGAATTCTCTTGCAGGATAATCATGCTCAGATTGCCTCCCCACTGCTAGCTTAATGTGGCTGTCCAAGTCTGGGATTTACTGGGGAGCCGATTTGTTTCAAGAAATTAACAAAACCAGTACCTAAGTACCGCACTGAACATAAAGTTTTTATTCATTTTGGTGAAAGCAAAAGAAAAAAGACACCCAACATTCTACTACTCACAAAACAGCTCTTGAAAATCATTTTTATGAAATTGAATCTTTCTCCCCAAATGATTCCCTCATGCTAAGCAGAAGGCAGCATGGCCTGCAATAATCGCTCCCTTGTATTTGTCTGGTAACTGGCTCAAACTCCACAGGCTTTGCCTGACCCAGAGGTCTCATTGCACCGTCTTTATACTTTTTTATTTTATTTATGTTTTTTACGGAAATGCAGGGAGCCATGTTGATGAGAGAGAATTCTCAAATGGGAAAAGCCATTTGAGGACTATGAGAATTTAGACACACAAGAAGCAATCCGTATCCTTCACACCCTACACCCCGCACATACACAAATTATATATATATATATATATTTTTTTTTTTTTTTCAGAATGTGGCCTAGAAATGAGAAGAGGAAGAAGGATGTGCTTTCACAGACTTGGATGTTTTCAAACAACAGTATTTCCTTCTGGGGGGCTTGTCTCCCCTTTCCTTGCTAGTACCTGATAAGCCCCCAATTTTTCTCTCTCTCTCCACTGTCACAGTTACTTGGGAAACGAATCTCATTTGAAGCATCTTTTTGTCTGCCTGGAGCTGCAAAGCTTACTGAGGGATTTCTCCGTGGAATTCCCTTACCATGCACGAGGCCCGTGGGGACCCCATCCCTGTGTTGTGGAAGGCAAGTCTCCCTGTTGGACACTGATGAGTTGTGGGCCCCAGCCTGGGCCAGGTGTGGGTGGATGGAGGGCTGCAGGGAATGGTCCCGGGCCCCATTCCGCCAAGGGTTTGGGGGCACTGAAGCGCCTTCTTGGTCTACTGTAGAGTGAAGAGCCACTGTGGGGTACAGAGGCACTGAGGGGACAGCAGGACCATCACTGCTGGAAGCACATACCCAGCCGTGCCCCACGCTGCTGCACCCGGATGGGCTGTGGAAGGAGCTCGCAGCCAGTGGCCCTTCTGGGCAGGCATCTGTGCAGAGGAAGGGCAGAAAGAGAGTGACCGATGCACTCCAGTGAACAAGTGCTCAGTATGTCTGCCACGGGGGCAGGCGCTCAGCGCTCTGGGGACAGCTAAGTACAACACCGATGCCCTGCCATGAACCCTGGGGGACAATTTGCACTATCCCAAGACCCACGTGGGTTGACTTGCCTTCTCTAGGCAAGGACACTCCCTGAGATTGGTGTCACCACCTAACCCAGCCTCCTGGGCACCAGGGGACAGAATTGACACATTTCTCATGAGTTCCAGGCCAGGCCATTTCCTGTGCAGGCCACTTCCTGCGTTTACTCCCTCCTCACCCCAGGCAAGTACACATGTCCCCCTGCACCCTCTGCTGCCCAGGACTCGTCCACTAGCCAGGCCCTAGGGCCTCACCTGAGGGTCCTGGTAGGACCTATGAAGATCCTGGCCACCCACAATGGCATGCTCTTCAAGCTGTGTGCACACTTCAGACCTTGAACCTGCTCCTACATATCCCAAACTTGTGGTCTGCTTCTGTATCCATTACTCTCCAGCTGGTCCCTGGGTCTGGTGCCTGAAGAGTCATTCTCAGTCCTGAGATCTGGGTTGGAGGTTCCCTGGGCCACTCTGGTATGACGCAGCCGGATCTGAGTGAACTTGGCTTTCTGGAGCCTCAGTCACACCATTGACTCTGGACCTACCCTGGTCTGTGGGCCAAGACTTCCCCAGGTGGTCCAAGCTCACTGCTGGGGAAGGTTACCTGGTAGCCTTCACTGGAGTTCCTGCCTCAAACGGAGAAATTTGCAGGCATCAGTACACTCACGTGGTGGAGAGCTTTGAGATGGGGCAGCGATTTGCTCCATTCTGCACAAAGCCAGCTCCAGCCGTGGCTGCCTCTCCCTCACGCCCACCTCCTCAGTGCCCCCTGCTGGTCCATTTGCCCACTCCCTGTGGCTCTAAGCTACATCAACCTCTTTAACAGGACTGTAGGTTCCCTACCTGAGCACAAGGCTGCCCCCTCCATGGAAAACGTTTCACCTGGAGCTGACCCTGCCCCCCTGTAAAGACTCTCTGGTCTCGGTCTCTCAACAAGGATGAACTGAGCACCTACTGTGGACCTTCATGAGGCTAAGCTCTGAGGACACAGCAGAGAAAAGACAAGGTCCCTGCTCTCTTGGATCATATAGCTCAGTGGAGGTGACAGGCCAACTAGAAAGATGGGAATGATGATAATTTTAGGTAGTGAGAAGGGCCATGGAGGAAATAAAATAGGGTGCTGGGGACTGGATGTGAGGGTATAGGTGTCACCATTAGATGTAGTCCCAGTGAGTCTTAAAAAGTGGCAACTAAGTGACAGGGGTGCCACTGCGCCTGTACACACAGGAGGGCATTTCAGGCAGAGAAAACAGCAAGGACAGGAGCCGGGGTGGCCTGAGCGTGGCCAGTGAGCTGGGCACAGAGGATGGCGAGGAGCGTCAGAGGCGAGGTCTGAAGGCCGGCAGGGCCCAGATCACAGAGCAGGCAAGGAGCCCGGATTCAGCTGAGCACGTGGGAGGGGCCCTGGGAGGGCTGAGCAGTTGTGACTTGCTCTTGGTTGAAGTGAGCCCCGTCCCAACCCAGGAAATGTGCATTTGGCACAAGCCTGTGCCCACGGGGATCTGGGGAACCCTGTTTTCTCGAACGGATATGTTTCTAATGAACAGGCTTTATTTAACTCATCCGAGTTCTCTCTTGGTCACACAGCCTTGGTGAAGAGAATTTTAAATGATCAGCTCTTATTTCCCACGAGGCCAGGCCCTTCCCTGTGGTCCTCCACTGCGGCCGGAGGGCACAGGGATGGGAACCAACAGCCAGACCTACGGTCCAGCTGCCCGCAGGCCGGACCCCAGGTCTCAGCGGGAGACACAATCTGAGCCCAGGCTCCCCTTGCTGATGGCCACACGCCATCCTCCTGCCCGCTCCCCTCTCCTTGCTGCAGACCCCGGGGCAGGAGACGGCCACCGTTTCGGATGCGGTCTGCCAAGGTAGGATCTGAATTAAACCTCGCCGGGTGTCTCTAGTCCAGCAGCTCGCAGCTGGGTGGACAGAAGACGTTGTGGGCTTCTGTGCCCTCACTAATTCCACTGTGCGGCTTTCAATGTCACTGTGTTTAAATCCCTGTCAGAAAGCCCTTCAGGACAGCCGGTTTTATTTACTGTCGATATAACCGCTCCTTGGTTAATACCGGCCTAAACGCCATCAGGGAGAAAAGCACGGCATCTTATAAACTGGACATCTACCTGCTAAGGGAACCAAACCCCTGCCTCTCGCTGGCGTATGCACAGATGAGAAAGTTTATTGAGCCCATTTTCATATCTTTCCACTAATGGGAGGATTTTAAGACCTTTCTAAGTATAGAAGCTGTAAATCCTGGTTCGTAGTTCACCCAAAAACGGAAAATAAAAATACTTTTTGACTGAGAATGGAGGGTCGCCTGGCCCATGCCTCCAGTTTGGGTAGCTCAGTTGCCAACGATATGGACACAACAAAAAAACCGCATTGTAGCAATCAGCTCTCTAATGAGCCTCTAACTTGGTTTCTACCTTATCCCAAAGGTGTAGGGAATAGCACTGCTTTTTTTAAAAATATCAAGAAAACATCATTTGCTCTAAAATGTCCCTAAAAGCAGGTCTGAATTGCCAATAAAGGCTAGGTAATTGTATCAGCATGGATCAGAAAGCATTTCTCAGGCCCCGTGAAAGAGTGTGCAGGGCTGGGGAGTGGGAAGCAGCGGCTGCACCCTCAGTCCTTGGGAAACAGCTCGCCCGGTGGAGGGAGGGGGGCAGAGGAAGAAGAGAGATTTTCAACACAATGCAATTTCCCTTTTAAAGCCAAACACCTTTCTCTCTCCCTCGTTTTGTTCTAATTAGTTAAACTCAATTCCTTCTGAGAAGTTGTCTGTAAACTCAGGTTATATAAAAGAAACTTTCTGGCTGTTTGGTTTCCAGAATCAGATCTTTCTTGTTGCCCTCTTCAGCCCCTGGTTCTGAATAACTTAATTATTTCTCTCCCCATCCAGGTTAATGACATATGGAAACGTAAAATGTGTGGGTGGCTTGTCTTCTTAATAATATGACCAGCCTTGCTCTCCACCTTAGAGCTCTATAATCACTTGACTAGAAAACACACATACAGTATAAATATTTAAGAAAAAGTAAATTCCATTAAGCTGCTGTATGATAGATGCAGTGGTAGGTACTTATCTTTGAAATATTAAACTCTAGACATTTATATCCATACAAAAAAGAGTTTCCTGCCATTTGATGAGAATTATGTGCCTGGCACTAATAAAATATTAAACTCCAATTTAAAAGATAAGTATCTTATCCACTTTTTTCATAATAAAACACTTTACGGTGCTCAGGAAAGCCAATAGGCATCAGAATTTCCATACAATACTGTATTTACAAACTTCCATAAAAGTTTTGTGTCTGCATTTATCAGTGGCTGGTTTCACACTAGCATCCTGATTATTTTCCCTAATGACATGGTGCATTTCAATAATGCATGATGGAAGGTGTACAAACAGCCTTTGTTTTTGTATATGGTAATTCCATAGTTTTGGTTAGTGGCTCTCACTGTCAGTTAATTAAATGAAGGTGGTCACTGAGATTGCATTATCCTTTTCGGTCCCCATTATATAAATTAATGTCAAACTGATGCAATGTTTCATGTTTAAAATAACAGATACAAGTGTTAAAAATTATAGCCTGCAGTTTTCCTATTTGACAATGCATTATTTTCAGCTGCAAATGTCAGTTTCTAACCTCTGCCAAGAATATTGTGGAGAGGGCAATGAGTAATAAGTGTTAGTTATCAAATTTAGTGTCTTTTGAAATTTGCCCAGTGTTGCCAGGGTGGGGGTGGGGAAGCAGTCAGTGCGTATGTGTGAATTTATGGAGGCTCTGTTTCCAGAGCCCTGTGGGATAAGAAGCAGCCAGCCTTTCCCCGGCAAGAGCGGCCTCAGAGTGCAATGCCAAGCCCTGGCAGAGGCCTGGGAGGGCCAGCCTTGGGTGGTGTCCCAGCTGTCTCTGCCGCTAGGGCAATTTCAGACATTGGAACAGCTAGAACTTATGTGATGTTCCTGAAGGGAAAGACATTGTCAAATGACCTCACCTAATTTGACCTGGACTTCGTAAGCCCCTGTCCTTTCATTCTGACACAAATCTCACCTTTGGCTTAGATGTGGCCGAGCTGGGCTTGGTCGCTAATGGAATGTTCCGGACACCCTGAGACTGTTCAGTCTCTGACAGCGGAAGTCACATGCAGAAGCCTCTCTGTCCCTGTAGAGACTGGCTTTGACAAAAGGATTTCTATTAGCAGCCTTCTCCCTCTTTGTTTTGATAGATGTCAAAAGACAGCTCTGCCTTAAGAAATGTAATTACTCAAGAGGATGATTGGAGGTAAGAAGTTAGGAGAGGTAAATAGCATGATGTTTAAATAAACAAAAATCACCGCAGGGGCAAAACCCCTATGCCGTCACCTGCAGGTTTGGGATTGAGAAGTGAAAGGTGCTTCCCAAGGCTGTGTCCCTGGGCTCATGACCAAACCAACGATTTTAGCTTGGGCGATACGTGCAGCGTAGGACTAGCTAAAAGGTTCTAATATCTGTGACATTGGAAGGTACCAGAGTGACACTGATGCCCTGAAGTTGTGATCAGCCAGAAAAGACCTTTGCTCATTCTGAGACCTAGGTCTTCAGTGGGAAGTACCACCTGTCAGAGGAGGGGGTATGGGGATGCCGGACCCCTCCACAGCCCAGCTGATGCTTGGCCAGTGATGACCAAATTGTCCCATGACCATCACCAGTTGGACACATCAGAGAAAGGCACTGCCCAGTTCTAACAGGGAGACCAGAGGTGACTATCTGCAGAGATTTTAAAATAATAAACATCTGGCAGCCAAAAGGACAGCAGGTTTCTAGTCTTCTTTCCATTGGTTGTGAGTCCCAATGAAGTAGACAAAAGCATGTTTTATTTTATCTTGAGAATATTAGTGCAAATGGTCATTTTTGCAGATGTGAGGGCCCGTCAGTAACCGTGATCCGTGACTGTTGCATTGTTTGGCCGCAGAGATCAGCTGATTCTTGAACAGGAGCTCTCTTCCTTTCTCTTCCAGGAGATGAGCAGCAGTAGAGTTTCCTTATTTCTGTAAATTACTGTAGAAACAACGGGCTGCAATTATCATCACATTTGAAAAGTATCTGCTAATTAAACTCAGGACAAACTGCACTTAATACCTATGATATCTATTATGAGCAAATCAGTGTGATGCTCTAGCATGCACTGATCCCTTTATCTTCCAATATTCGAAGAAATAATTGCTCTGTAAAGAGTTCCTTAAAAGCCTGGCCTGCTGGGGTTCTCCTTGGCAGCTATTTCATAGGCTGTAGTCTGAGGGGGACAGCACGGCTTGGGCTCTTTAATTTTGGGAGGTACAGCTCGGCAGAGTCCTACCTCAGCCACTCACTAGCTGTGTGATCTCAGGTGAGTTTCCTAACCTCTCTGAGCCACTGTTTCCTTCTCCATAAAATGGGGGCAGGAATAAGACTTATGGTGTAGGATTATTATGGTGATTAAATGCATCAGTACGTTTATAGCATCTAAATTGTTGTTCTGGTGTGTGATTTAGAGCTTCTGGAAGGCTTAGTCCTGGAAGGTTGCCCCAAACAGCCTCTTGCAAAAAGTGACAGTGTTGAGCTAAAGCAGTGTTGCCTGGGGATGACGATATAGATCTGAGTCTGGCCAGACCCCCCACAGTGGAGGTCAGTCCACTCAGGGCTCACGTGGCATCCTCTGGAGGACTTGGGCAGGTTTTAGTTTCAGCCTGAGTCTTGGGGAAGGAGGCCTGAATTTGGCTGCCGGTTGCTTCATGCATATGACCAGTGGAGCTGGAATCAGAATGCTGCTCTCCTAGCCTTACCAGGAGACTCAAATGAAGCAAATCACATAAAAGGGGGTTTCGAAAAGTAAGCTGAGTGGAAAATAAGATGTTGATAATCATAACACTATATTATTAAAAACATGGCCCTAATTTATTTGTTTAGCGCCCCCTCTGTTCCCTCCTCTCCCACCCACTACCTCTGCCTTAGATGAGAGCCTGCCCAGGCTCCAGTCTGACCCTTCACCTGAGTGCATCTCACAGCCAGAACAATCCTCCTAATATAACCAGCCACAAACCACTTTGGGTGAAGTCTTTGCTTCCTCATTGGCCCAGGTTCAAGTTCAAGCTCTCGGCAGGGCTCCTTTCTCCAGCCCTGACTAGCTCTCTAGACTAACCTCTACTCACTCACCACTTCTCTTCATGCTCCAGCCAGATGGAAACTTCTGTTGTTCTTGGAAAATGCCACATCTTTCCTCTGCTCCTGTCTTTGCAGGACCATTGAGTAGTTACAGGCAAAGACTCTAGAGCTAGACTCTTCAGATTCAAATCCCTGCCCATCACTGAGAAGCTGGGTGGCCTTGGGCAAATTATTTAACTTCTCTGAGCATTAGTTTTCCCACCAATACTATGGAACATCTACTTCATAGGGTTATAATGAGGATAATTAGTTAAGATATAAACTAAGCTAGGGGTCTTGGGTTACTTTTTTCTTGTGAGATGTGTCTTAGGAAAGGGTGACTCCTGGGCCAGATGTGAAGATTAGTCTTCTGATATGGGAGAGGCCTCTCACTCTCTTTTCTATCTGTGGACACTTGAAGGCTTAGGTTTAAGCCCCCCTTTCCCAGGAAGCTCCTCAGTTCTCCATCCCACACGGCTCTCTCCCACCCCACATGCTTTAGCTCTGTATTAATTACTATTCAGTCTCCCAAGACGTGATCCTAGTAGGACCTTAAAATGGCAGAGAAGCCCAAAGCCAAACGGAAACTTGTAGTTTCTAGACCTGGCCTTTGACATGACTGATACACCATCATTTTTTTTTTTTTTATTTCTACATGATATGTGATGGTTTTTATCTGGCATGTGATTGTAGAGTCACATTGAGGATCATTCTAGTCTTGCTCTAATGCTCTTTCTGTCTGGAAAAATAAATACAAAGCAGAGGGAAGAGGAGTATAGTTCTCTATGATATGACCCTTAATTAAGAAATGTTACCTGGGAGAAGAAAATGAGGAAGATGGAGGAGAAGATGACAAATAAGAAGGTGGAGGCAGAGGGACAAAAGGAAGGAAGGAAGGAGGGGAGGGAGGGAGGGAGGGAGTTAGTTGAGATCCCCTGTCTAGCTTCCCGGGACCCAGCTCACTTTCCTCCAACTAACTTGAAGCTGGTCTCATGGAAAAATTGATGCCTCAAATCTGATCCATTCTGTGTGACAAGGACAGGGTGGGTGGCTTCTGTCTGCAATTTAAGGTAAAATTAACGCATATGCTTCTTCGGTATTTTCACAGTATAAGACTTCCAGCCAAATGTGAGTGTTTCCACACACTTCCTTCTCAAGAAGACAGATTTGCATACGCATTAAGGCCATTTTATCAGAACGCACACACAGAGGAATGACACATCTCATTGACAGCGCCCAGGTGACGGATAACTCCACACAAAACTTACATTTGTGAGGAAAATAGGAGGAGGAATAGAATTAGGGCTGGTGTGCGAGTGGCAGTGTGTTTTGTGTGAGGAACCACAGATCACACTGCCTGACTCACTTCTCCACACTGGCTCTGCGTGAGTCGTGAGTCAGGTGGCGACAGGTGCTCCCAGATCGGATCTTCCTGTGCTCCCCGTTGGGGCCACTGGGCACCTGCGTCTTTGGTGTTTCACGCCTGAGGCACAGTAAGCCCCACCTGCCCAGTGGTTCCCGCAGTCTGGTCCCTGATCATGCTTTTACCTCCTCCCCATCACCTACCCAGATGCTCTGCACACACTTGTGTCCCAGAGTCCAGAATGCCCTCCCTGCAGCCTGTCACATGGGGCGTCCAGAGGAGAAGTTCCTGGCAGCCCATGCACCTTAAGCTTGGGGACCCTTAACTCTCAGGGTCCATGAGCGCCGTGAGAGGTGGAGGTTGGGGTGGGAAGGAAGACCAGCTAGCAATCAGGAGGCATTTCAGGGAGCACCTAAACAGCCCTCAGAAGGCCCAAATCGCCAAGTCCCCAGTACTGTGATTTCTTTTCTCATTCTCAGTAAATAGTCACTCTCATATGCATACATTTCTTACAGAGGGCCCCCCAAATTATGAAAACCTCAGGATCCACAAATTCTCGATCTGCCCTGTGCAGGCTCGTTTCTATCAACTCAATTCTCAGCACAAATTTTACCTTCTTGGAGGCCTTTTGTATTATTGCTGCCAAGCCTCAGTTACTATACTTTACCCTGGTTTATAGGACTTAATGGCACTCAAAAATTGTCCCATTCATTTATTCATTCATGTCTTACTTGTCTGTTCCATAGCTCGACTGTCCCTGAGCACAGGGCCCTGGTCTGGTCACTCATCCTCATGTCCCTACATCTACAGCCACTTACAGCAGGTGTGCTGTTCATGACAGTTGATTGTCCTGTCTCCCCATGACTTTCTCTGCCCTCTGGAAATCTCATTTACTTCTCTGGAATTACAAGCGTCCTCGTGGATGAAGGGGTTGGCGAAGTGTATGAAATTTTCTATCCATGCTTTTTGTGTCCCGGGAACTGTGCTAGGTTCAAGGTGCTCAGATAACATGACAGGAGCAGTTCCTCCTTTCGGGGAGTGCAGTTTGTGGAAGACACAGACATTTTATGGAAAATCACACAATGGTTTAAATAGAGTTGTAACGGGTAACTGAAGGCTCACGGGAAGGGCAACAATCTACATCTAGCGTGCGTTCCCGGTGCTGTCAAGCTCAGTTCCGTGTTGGTATGTTGGAGAGTGGCACGTGCAGAGGGCATTGGGCCCTTCGCCCCCAACCCCACCCCCAGGACCTCAGCGTCTCTCAGCCTCTCTTCCTCAGAGCAGGCATGGGGAGAAAAATTTCCTGCCGCTCCCTCACCTTCCTTCCCCACACCTATCTCCATGTTCAAGGGTCCCTGGAGCCCCCTCAGATAGCCGTGTTACCTCTTGAAGTGCCATCTTCTCTCACCTCCCAGCTGAGTGATTGACTCCAGTGACTCTGGGGACTGGGTTTTCGAAGGAGAGCTGATGACCTATGGCCCCAGGTGGCCGACGTGGTCGACCGTACCAACTCAGATGGGGTCTTCCCATTCTAACCATCTGGGAAATACAAGTGAAAAGTTAAACATGGGTAAAACCCAAACCTTCCCTTTTTATTAAACGTCTATATAATACATGTTGATAACAAATGTATATTTGTTTTTTTTTAATTGAAGTATAGTTGATTTACAAGGTTGTGTTAGTTTCGGGTGTACAGCCAAGTGATTCAGTTAAACATATATATGTGTGTGTATGTATACAATCTTTTTCAGATTCTTAACTATAGATTATTTACAAGATATTGAGTATAGTTCTATACAGTAGGTCCTTGTTGGTTGTCTATTTTGTGTATAGTAGTGTGTATCTGTTAATTTCAAACTCCTAATTTCTCGCTCCCCCCATTTCCTTTTGGTAACCTTAAGTTTGTTTTTTATGTCAGTGAGTCTATTTCTGTTTTATAACTAAGTTCATTTGTATCATTTGTTTAGATTCCACATATAAGAGATATCATATGATATTTGTCTTTCTCTGTCTGATTCAATGTGTATTTGTTTTTTCATAAGGCCGGGGTGAACTGTATTGGCTGTCTTCCCTTTTGTGAATCTCTGGACCTGGCTTGCTTGGGAAACCTCATGCATAGATTCACCTCTTTGATTCCCTCAGGGCTACTAGTGACCTGAAGAGTGACAGCTGGGTCACGTGCTCATGAATGTGACGGCTGAAAGCTTATGTCCATGACGGACACTCAGCCAGTCTTCACTGGATGTTAAAATGCCGCTGCAGGCACACACATGTACTGTTCTTAGGTCTCCCTCTGTAGGAGCGAACAATGAAATTTGGGATGGGGAGCACCTTAGAAAATTGTATACAGTTGGCCAAACTGGCCTTAGATTTAATCACATTAATCTGCATTATTGACGCATATGATCAAAACTTGCTAACGCTTTTAGCTGTTTTTCGCAATGCACATGCAGCCAGAGTCAGAGACATAGACCCAGGTACATATGGGTATTTTAAACTGTTCCTATCCTATTCTTCCAGGCAGCACTCAGTTGAAGCATGTGACTAACAGGGGGGACCAGAGCCACCGCAGATCACCAAGGATAATTTGTGAGAGGGCAAAATAGCTTAGTGCAATTAACCCTATTGTCAGTGGTTAAGATTCCTGCAATGACAGGTGTATCCAAAGTGCAAGATATCAGAGCTCTTTGTTGTTAAGTGCCCAACCTAGAACTCTATTATTTTGCTAAGAAATTGTAGAAAACTCAAAATTTTTCTATCAAGTGTCTCACTGGGTGCTGAGTCTATCTTGTTGCAATGTATTAATTTTATTTCTCCATCGGAGACTTTGATGATAGCTCACATCTGCACTCTGCCTAACCTGGTAGCTTCCCTACGTCTTTAGGAGAGAGTTTGTAATTGTTGGAATATTCCTGGCCATCCTTCATTTGGAATTTATGTGGTAATTTCAGCAAAACCGAGACCTTGTGCAGCAGTTTTCATCTTTTTCAAGGCTGCCTCTATTTCTTGAAATGCTGGAGGGTTTCCAATTATTCCTTCTGGTCTCTTTGGATGTGAATCGTAACAGATCAGCTGAGAGTCGCAGTTCAACATTGTTAAGCTTATCAATATAAATATAATGTTAAACCCCTTTTAGATAATTGGAGCTATGTGTGAAAATGTGACCAATTTGTGCATAAATTGGTCCTACACTTCTTCCTGGCAAAGACAGAGAGAGAGGGAAAGAGAGACCAACCATATGTGAGGCTGGTTTGCTCCTTCTCAAGGACTTTTCTGCACCTTGAATCCTTGATCTGGTTTTGTGGCTGTTGACAGTTGGAAACCTGCAGAGGTTATGTAAAACCATAAGGTCCTTTGCCCCTTTGAACCAAATTCTTCCGTCCTAGAGGCTATAGAGTGAATATCAACAAGGCATTTACACATCACACCAACAGGGAAGATGCAGACAGTCTTGAGAATTAAACGTCTCTGCTTGGACCACTACCAAATTCAAACAACCAAATGGAGAGACTGACGCCCATGGAGAGGGAAAGAGAGGGTGCTGAGGGAAATCCTGGAACTGACTTCTCCTGCTTGGAAACCTTGCTGTTACTTCGGGATCCTGGAAAGCTCATACTCTCTTTGCTGCGTGAGTGTTCGTGTGTGTGTATGTGTGTGTGTGTGTGTGTGTGTGTGTGTGTGTGTGTGTGTGTTGAGGGGTGGGCGGTGGGAACTAGTCCATTTCTCCAGTTGTGGGTCCTCCAGAGCTAGTTAGGAGGCATGGGATGATTATTATACAGCTGCCCGAAGCATTTTACAGCTTAAGAAGAGTGCTTAACAAAATCAATCCTCTCAACAATATTAAGCTAAGTATTATTATTCAAACTTTACAGGTAAAGAAATGGAGGTTCTCAGAAGATTAAGACCAAAAACAAAACAAAAACAGAAGTTTGAGGATACTCGGAACAATGTTTGAAGTCCACTCCATGGTTTTTAAATTTTTAAGAAGGGTGTTTCTTTACCTGCAACAAAGCTGCAATGGGGGTGTAATTAAGGAAGAAATAGCTGAGGCTCTTGTAGTCTGTGGGGTCATCTGGCAGGTTTCTGACAGGCCTGATGGTGGAGGTGACACCTTGTTTCCACCAGCTGACTGGCTAAAGTGTTCCTGGGACTGGAGGCTTCCAGGTGGGGGCAGGGCTCTACCCCTCTGGGCCCCAGTAGTGTTCTGGGCCCATCTCAGGACACAGAACAACAGACCCACCAGGTATTACAACGATCTGGAGGAAATATAGACCGAAGTCCAGGGTCAACTGGGCAGGTCCACTCTGCCATGGCCACTGGAGAGAGCTAAGCAGTGCCAGGAGGCAGACCTCTCCGCTCCAGCTCACCTAGAAAGCACAGTGGTTACCTTCAAGCCCCAAAGGTTTGACCTCTGACTTTAGGGGTGCTCAGGGTGGAAGGATATATGACAGTTTCCTCCAAACAAAAAGGGACCCAGAGACACTTTGCCCTGGAAAGAACTGTTTTCTGGGAAAACCTACGGTGACCATTTCAACTTGTGGTTACAATTCCAAATGGACCCCAGGATTTCATGGTCATTCGAATTTCTTCAATTCCTCATCTTTTCTCTTCAGTCTGCAGGGAAGGGCATGTATAGAAGAGGTTTCTTGGACATCAAGCGTTCTGTTGAAGCAGGAAGATGAGTGAAGCAGACATGAATCAGAAAACATATGGATCCAATTTTGGTTTAAAAATTAATGGGAAAACACATTCTCATCAAACTCAAAACAATGAAAAATATTTCTTAAGCAGGCAAAAACTCCAAAATACAGCTGGGTTGCCCAACTCCGCACAGATTCCTTAACGCCCCTGGTCTCCTTCTTTGTTTTTCAAAAATAGCAAGATGAGCTGAAGGGTGTGTGGAATGAATGAGGATGACACCAGTTAGGTGTGGGCCTCCAACGGGATGGACCACGAGGACAGGGTCCTGGAAAGACACTGGTGATGGTTGATGCTTTACCACCAGCCCCTCTGGTGCTGTGACCTGAAGGCAGGTCCTGGGATTGAAGAGGCGCCCGGAAGCTGAGAGTGACACTGACGCTGCTCATCCAGCAACAAAGAACCTCATAAAAAGGAGAAGTGGAAACAAACCAAAGAGAAGTTCATCTTCTGTCATCCATTCATTGCGTGGGAACCTCACCCTCGGGGAAGAACCGTTTATCAGGCACAATTCCCAGTCGGTCCTTCCCCAGTACACTCCTCTGTATCCTTCCCACACTCCTCCAGCCACAGATCTGCAAAACCCTGGTCTCTGAGCTGCTTCCTGGGATGGCTTTTCCGAAATGAAGCTGTTCTCCTGTTCCCCGGTGCCAGGCCTGCTGAAGGATCAAGGATGAGGCAATCTGTTGATGGAAATGACAGGCTAGGGGAGGGGAAGGTCTGAGCTGTCAGCCTCAGGGTGTGTTCAGCCAGCCAGACCGGAGCCTCTAAATTGCCCACCGTCGCCTAGATTTTTCTGGTCGACAGTGTTCCTGGACTCCATCCTCCTCAAATCCCTGAACCACTTCCTCATCTTGCCGCTCCTTCTCAGCCGATGACCATGCCTCTTACTTTAAGGACAAAACAAAAGCCACCAGCTGAACTGCACCTGAACCTGTCACCACACCTGACACTCCACTCACATCAAACCCCATCCTTTTGTCTTTCCTCCGTGTCAGGAAAGAGAGGATCCCCTCCGTCCAAGGTGATCCCTGCCACTGTGTGTGTGCTGGCTCCTGTCTCTCTGCCTCCTCAGGGGCCCGAGACTCTCCATTCTCTGCCCTATCTCAGACGCCTCTCTTCCCCGCGGGGTGTTTTCTGCATGGTGTTGAAACGCTCCATCTTGGAGCCAGCCTGCCTGGCCTTGTGACCTGGAGGATGGCACCCAGCCTCCCCGTGCCCGGTGTCCCCATCTGCAAAATGGAGATAATACAAATTCCCATCTAATGTGCTTGTTCTGGAGATTGAAAGAGTTAGTCCATAGAGAACACTCATAATAGTGGCTGGCTCACCATGAGCATTAAATAAGTGTAGGTCACCCAGCTTCCCTTCTGCCGATATTTAAAAGTGCTCAAGTCTCTCTGATTTAAGAAGGAATTCTTTCTCACCCTCACATCTGCCTCCAACTATTGTCCTCACCCTAGCTGTCAGATTTCTTGGGTGGGAGAGCTATGTACCCCTGTGGTTTCTTCCTCCTAAATCCACGGTGTCCAACTCTCCCTGCTTCTCTGCACCGAAGCTGCTTACACCATGCACTTCCTGCCACTAGATCCAAAGAACATATTGCGACTCATGTCACCTGACCTCTATTCGCCCTTGGCCCTGGTGACCCATCTGCCCTCTTCTAATACGACTCCATCAGCCTTCACATTCCACCTCGGGGCAAGTCCTCTTTGCACCTCTTCCTCTGCCAGGTATGTAAATATGACATGTTTTTTAGGACCTTGACCTCACCATTTCCTACCTGCTGACCCCTGCTTGCCCTCTACAGCCCAGTCCTCTCCCCTGACCCCACTGGGAAAGGACCCTCAGATGCCTCACCAGCATCCAACTCTCCCCCTCCCCTTCATTCCCCAAGCTGTACCTTTTTAGGAGTCCCTACATCCATGGGGTGTATCACTGGGCACCCTTAGACCAAAAACCTCGAGGTCATTCTTAAGCCTTTCCTCTCCCTCACACTGATCCTATTTCCTAAATACCCATAAGATCCCTGGGCATGTCTCCAGCTCTAACTCAGACCACTATTATCCCTCCCCTGGATTCCTGCAATTGCCCATCAAGTGCTATTGCTCTGGCTTCCAGCCACTCCCCCTACACTCATCCTCCACATTCCAACAGGGAGCACTTTCCCCATGTGCCTGTCACTGCCACCACCACTACCCCCATCCCCACCGAATGACCATGAATGGTTTCACATTGCTCTGAGGATAAGAGTCAAACTCCCTAACCTGATCTCAAAGACTTTGACTTACTGGTGTCTGCTAAAATTGCCAGGGGGAATTCTCCATCTCTCCTTTTATACTCTATCCTCCAGCCACACAAAGTTTAGTGGATATTTGTCATGTATATGTTGCCCAGCATCTGAATAGTTTACTTTGATTAAGGGAAATCTTTAATATGAGTCTACACTCAAAAGGATGTAGATATTCCCTCTCTCTGCTCTTTGTCACCTTACATGAGATCGTGTGACTCAGATTAGCCAGGCATGTGCCCAGTGATGGTGACCCTTGTGACAATGTCCTAATGAACCTTTCCTATGGGATAAGCTTGACTAGGGTCTTAACGGTCCAGCTTCCTTTGGCTCCTGACTGATTCATCAGCCCTCCTGTCCTTTGATATGCTAATATTCTTCCAATTAACTCCTTTTCCTCTGAAATTACCGAGAGTTGGTTTCTAGTGTTAGTAATTAAGAACTCTGATGGTTACAAGGAGTTTCTTGCAGACCCTCAAACATACAAGGTACCTGAGGTGCCCTCTGTATATGCTTCACGTAGCTCACTCCTCCTAACCCTTCAGACCTGGATTTAAGGATCCCTTCTTTGTTGGAGCCTCACCCAACCTTCCTCACTTAGATCAGCTTAGGTGCCCCCGTGGAATATTTCTGGAGCACTGTTTTTTTTCTATCATGGCATTCATGGCCCTTTCATGTGATAGCTTGCTAAGTTGTCTCCTTCACTGGATGTAAAATAGTCAAGGACCTCATCAGTCTTGCTTACTCTTGCTTTCCCAAGGACCCAGCATAGCATTTGTCACATAGCAGTTCTCACTAAATGTTTGCTGAGTGAGTGGATGGATTGCAGCCTCATTCCAGTGTCTGAAGTGGTGTTCTCTGAATCTTTCTTTGAACTCACAGATCCTTGGTGTCTAGTGTGAATGGCTTGCCTAACTCATCTCCAGGCTCCACCTCCTAGACCTCTCGACCCAGTCTCTTTGGTAGACACCCCCGACTACGGCCACACCCACAGGCCTGGATTCTCTCCTGGGAGGAACAGATCTGTGATGTGTCATTTTGCGGACTTGTGCATGGAATACCACCGGAGCGCTTGACCAAGAACCAGCTAGAGTGCAACACCCTGCCAGAGACACTGGAAAGATTGAGAAAGCTGGAAAGGAACAACAATGAGAAGGTGTCAGTCTCCCTCACTAGAATGTCAGTTCTATGTGAACAGAGTCTTTTTTTTTTTTAATTTTTATTTTATGTTGGAGTATAATTGATTTACAATGTTGTGTTAGTTTCAGGTGTACAGCTAAGTGATTCAGTTATACATACACATATATCCATTCTTTTTCAGATTCTCTTCCCATATAGGTTATTACAGAATATTGAGTAGCATTCCCTGTGCTATACAGTAGGTCCTTATTGATTATCTATTTTATTTATAGTAGTGTGTGTGTTAATCCCAAACTCCTAATTTATCCCTCCCCACCACGTTTCCCCTTTGGTAACCATAAGTTTGTTTTTGAAGTCCGTGAGTCTGTTTCTGTTTTGCAAATAAGTTCATTTGTATCATTTTTTTAAGATTCCACATATAAGTGATATCATGTGATATTTGTCTTTCTCTGCCTGACAGAGTCTTCTTTTTTTTTTTTTTTCCCCTGTGCTATCTCCAGGCCTAGAGCAGTTCTTAGCATATGGTGAGTACTCAGTATACATTGATTGATTGATTGATTGAATGTGTATTACTTACAATAAAGCAACATACAATACATGCAAGCATCTTCTTGATAATTCAAAGATAGGACATTCAGAAAGTATTCCAGAGAGTAAAGCATGTAAATGGCAAGGTGTTGCCCAGCACCTTTTATCACTGGCTGAAGATGGGCAAAGGGCAAATGTCATGACTTTATTTAGATCACACCAGGAATATTTAACATACGGACTTTCACCATGTCACTTAAGCACTTGGTCTTCTAATTCCCTCTTCCTCCCAATATCCTGATTAATTGCTTGTGAATTCTCCTGATTTGGGGTTTATGTTTCAGAGACATACACCCCAGGGGAAGGGACTGTCCTCATCCACCTCTATCCATGGTTCTTTTCCACAAAAACACCTATTCCCTCTGGTCCATTCTTGTTTCATTGCCCTCCTTGCTGCTCTACCCAGCTCCTACTGCAAGGCCTCCTTCGTCTGACTTCCTCTGAGAAATCTCTCTGGATCCCTTAGCCCATCTTCTCCTGCCCATCTCTGAACACCTCCAGGACCTGATTTCATCTGGACTACTACTCTGGTTGTGTCATTTATAAGTTGTCTGACAAAGACAAAACGAAGTCAGAGACAAAACTAACCGTCTGTTGATTTATAACCATACAGCAAGGGAACCCATCTGGTCACTTTCCTGGACAGGCATTCAAGGGCATTAGAAAGGAGAATACACTTTGTAAAGTAAAAGGGGGAGCTATTGAGACAGTCTCTGATTGGCAAAGGCTTATCAAGGTGGGGTTTTGGAAGCTGCGGAGACTTTCTAAAAGGTCTTGAAGTATGTTTGGCAATCCTTGGTTGGCTTCAGTTTGGGAGAGGAAGAATTGTTCAGGGCTGGGGTGGAGGATTTTCTGTGCTGGGCCATTTCCTGGAAGCAGTGGGGGCAGGGCTGCTGGCTGCCATGACCGGCCGTCTCTCAAGTCTGAGTGCAGCTTATGGGCTGCCATGAGGCAGAAATCATGTCTCACACGTTCCTTATATGTGCTTCACTTCTTGGCATACAGCCAGCACTCAGCCCTACTTCCAGATTTAACATGAAGACTTGTTGAATTGCCTTTGGGGGAGAAAAGGTACTGTATGACATACTCACCTAGTATATTCATGTGTCTCTGTGTGTAAATTCCCATATCGGAAAAATGTGAAGATTGATTTGAGGAAGGGGCATGAATGGCTATGTATTGTACCTCACTGCTTTCAATACCCCCATCAAAGAAATCCATTTTTGAATATGTGGGTCCTCAAAGTCTAGCTGGTTTTGAGGTGTCTGGACAACTATTGAGGCATTGGCAAAGTAGCAGTTAGGAGACAGGTGTGTCCTCTACAGAGGACCGTCCTGGCTCTACCCTCCCCAAGGTACAACTGGGCTGAACTGGCTCTGTTTCTTTTGAGCCATCCAATGTCCATCAGGGTGGAGGTGCTCTGACAGAGGTGGGAGTTGCCCTCCAGTTTTGGGTAACCAGATATAATGCAGAGAAGGGGCATATGCCATAGGGCTGGCTGTGTGAATGACGATGGAAAGTTCACATTGACATTATAGAGCCTAGTGTGTTACTGCTCCACTGGAAACACAAGCGCGAAACACAATTCTGCGGCTAAAATCCACAGAGCATAAGACAACTTTTGGAAAAGTAAGTGCTCAATAAATATTTGTTAACTGAAGGATTGAACAAATGCATGTTCTTAAAAGTGAGTGCCAGATCACTGCCTCCCAGCAGCTCTGGACCCACCACACTGATGCGCCATTATGCATTTTGACCACACATTGGGTATGGGACGTGATGATAGCAGAGGGGTGACCAGTGGGGAATGGCATCTGGTGGGGAGGGGTATTTCCTAGACTTAGGTCCAGTGACACGGCTTAGTGAGAATGAGGAGCTGGGGTGTTGGGAGACAAGGCAACATGTAACATAGCTAAACTGTTCCGTCCTTGAGTGATCAGGTACTTGCGGGGGTGGCGGGGAGGAGAACACCCTTAAGGAGGATGGCACTGAACTTGGCTGTCTCTGCAAAGAGAAACCGCATCCAGTACAAAATCTCTCCAACTGCCGGCTATGACTTTGCATCTCTTGTTGAATTTTTTTTTCTCCTCAAAATTAAATGACAGAGTCATTGTGCACTTGGAGCTTCCATGGTATAAATGCAGTGGTCGGTCTTTTGATAAATAGACTTTGAAATGCTCTACATATGCCTACAACGAGCTTTTATCCATTTGGCTAATTTTATTCTTTGTAAGGCACAAAAGACAGGGGAAAATGGCCCTGTGATTAGATCTGGCTTTGAGACTAGGAGAGGGAAGTGGAATTTGAGCTGCCCAACAAAGCACGAGCAAAGCATCCTTTGTACGAAAGGTAGAATCAGAGCATCAGGGGCTGGGAGGGACGTTGGAGCCCCTCTGGTTCTGCGACTCTCAACATTAACCCTCCAGACTGGGGCTCAGAGTCGTTGGGGGAAGCTCGGCATCATGCACATGCCTGCTGGGCCAGATTTATCAGAATCTCTGGACAAACAGCCTGACCGTTTGTATTTTGAAAAGTGCTCCCTGGGCTGGAGGTGGGTGGAGGGCAATAGAATAAAGCAAGCTTGCTCTCACAATACCAGGTTCAAACACAGGCTCCACCACTGCTTTGTGTCTCTGTTGCTTTTCTTACACAAAGGTGGGAAAATAGCATCTATCTCACAGGGTCGTTGTCACCAGTATGTGTGACCAGCCCTGGGGTGTTTTCAGAGCAGAGTCTAGCAGTAAGTGTCCATCATGATGAAGACCACGGCGAGGACGAAGGCTAAGTCGGCAAACCACTGACCCAACCCAGCTGCCCTCGCAGCCCAGAAGGGCCTTCCTCAGTGTCCCTAAGGGTGTCACCCTTTCCTTTCCTCCTCTGAAGAGCCTGGCTGTTGGAGGGTGTGTCCTGATCTGATCTCACGTAGCTCTGCCTCTGGACACTGTTGCCAGCTGACCCTGGTCCTCGTCCTTACGTTATCTGTGGTCTGGGTCCTGGGCAGTGCTGGATTGGGCTCACTAAACCCTGAGAGCAGGAGTTCAGGCTGAAGGTCCTCCGGGGCCACTGTGGAGGGCTGTTGTCACAGGGAAGTTCGGTCATACCTCAGTGCAGAACTTTTCCACAGTTCTCTGATGTTAACCTGCAAGGGTGTCTCCCTACCCCGGTGTCTTATTCAACGTTCCCCACCACCTCCTGGAAACCCCCTCAGCCAAGCCATGCCCGTTGGATGAATGTGAATGAATACCTTCTCTGGGAGGGAGACACACACCTTCTCGGCTGCAGCTCTTGACGAGCAGTGCACACATTTGCTGAGGAATCAGGTGATTTCATCAGATGAACCATTCCAGCATTTAACCAAATGTTAAATTTCTCAGGCCAATTCAACCAGCAGTTAAAGTATCCTTCCTGAGTGCAAGACTCAGAGCTAGGTGCAAAGAGGGAGGCCACAGTGACATGGCCCAGAGATGGGGTAAAGCAGGTATGCCTGTGGTGACAGTGTTGGGGAAAGGGCTGAAGGTGACGTTCTTGCATGGACTGGGTATAAATTGATGAGATTTAACTCAGGCCAAATTCATAGCCATGTCACCTGTGCAGTCTTACCTGGGCCCCGTGCTCACTAGCTCCCCACACTTGGTTTATTGTCTTGCTGTCACCATCTTAAGATTCTTAATAATCTTTGTACAAAGGGTTCTGCATTTTCATTTTGTACTGGGCTCTGCAAATGAGGTAGCTTGTCCTGGATTGAATTGTAAATGTACATGACCTACTGACACCAACACTGTCCTGACCCTCTTCCTCCTCCCACAATGGTCAAAACCACCGGCCTCCCTGGCTCTAGGGACAAGTGAACAAGGAAACCTGAGCACCTCCACCACCACAGACCCTGCCCCTTGTTGTCAAAAGATATGCCATTTTGCTGCATTTGCCCCAAAGTTGCACAAGAAGAGCCCCGCACTCTTATGTTGTGTGTGTGCGCACACACACACACTCATCCAGAAGTTCATAACTTGGCCAAGAGAAGAGACTCTACCTTTTCTGTGTCCTCAGCTACCCTGAGAGGTTCAGGAAGATTTGTCAGTTAAACAAGGATGAGGATGAGTCATCTGTTTGCCCCAAGCCCCGCCCCCTGAAGTCTAGTGCAGCCTGGATGCTGAGACACAGCATCGAGGAACATGTCATGATTTTGATGGCTGTTCATCTTGAATTTTCACACTGATCTTCTCTTTACTCTTAGGCTGCAGACCAGGCCATTTTACGGAGGAGAACACTGAGGGTCTGAAAATAAGTGGTTGTTTGCTTTCCCCAGTGCTCTGCTCAACTGAAGCTTGAGGAGAAGGAATGAAAATCCCACACACAACCTGTCGTGACTGTCACTTCCATGCCCTTCTCAGGTAGAGCCTGTGCTAGCAGCCACCTTTGGAAGGAATCTCCCCCTGACTTTAAGTAGAAGTCTGTACACTGTGAGGTGGTGGAGAGGGCCGCTGGGAGAGACTGGAAGGGGATAGCTCCCTGCCAGGAATCTCCACTGGACCATGAAGGAGAAAGGGATTCTGAAAATATCCTCAAGCCTGGATGGCTGCGCTCGGCACCCTTCCCTCCTGCAGCAGCTCCTTCCTGCCAAGCATACTCTCTGAGGTCCTTAGATTGTTAGCAGACAAAACCAGCCACCTCTGGGGACCAGAGGAGGTGCACAGAGAGTCACAGAATTCCATTGTTGTAGAGCTTTGAGGGGATGCTGGAGGAAACAGTCTGGGTCACCTCTCTCATTGCGCAGGTGAGCAGGCTACAGCCTAGGGAGGAGGAGGGATGGGCTTCCACAGACCCCTTGGAAACACCTCTTGGAAACTCTCCCACCCATCAACTCTCCATGCCCTGAGGGCTCTGCTGGGTGGTTGAGGCCTGGCTTTTAACCCAGGACCCAGTGGTTTGGACCAGAGACACATGCTTAACCCCAGTGGGCCTGCCTCCGTCTTTTTCCTGAGTTTGTATGTAACCTGGATCTGAGGTTCTGGTTGACTGGTGGTGTCTCCGGAGTGCTGAGAACATCTAGATGGTGGCCCAACCTTCCTCCACCACATGGATATGGAAGGGGACAAAGCCTGTTAGTGAAGGGAACAAATGGAAGCTGAAAGGCGACCCGTCAGCCCTAGAGAGGCGGAGAATGCGCTTGCCCTGCTGGTCCCTTCTGCTTCTAAGGGTCTCCTCCTGCAGAATGATGCCCACCTGGGATCATTCTCCAGGCTGCCTGTGTGCAGTGTGCATGGCACAGCCCTGGGGGCCCAGGGGTGATGACCACAGAGAGTCACTTCCTCTGGGCTTTTTCCACCTCATCTGACAGCTCTTCTGTTTTGTATTGTTCTGACCCATGTGCCCAATGTATACCCTTCCTTCAATTTCCACAACAAATTACTTAGACATTCTGTGCACTGAATTTCCTGAAATTATTTTGGTGAGTTAATGCGAATACATGGACAAACAGAGGACAAATTCTGTATTAACACCCTTGTCCCTGAAAGAGATGTGGCCGCTTCACTGAATACAGCACCAGCACCAGCTTCATCTGCCAGCTGTCACTCTCCTCTCACTCCCAAGTGTCTGATCATTTAAGGGCAACGGCTGAGCTCTCTTCCATGCTGTCTCATCTCCCAACACCTCAACTCCTCAGAGTCTCACTTTCCCCACGGAGTTTCATGGAAGAACTTCAAATCCAATGTCAGTGGCCTTTTGGAGAGGAATCTATCAGGTGGGGGGAGACTCAGGCTATTTTTACCCCAGCATCCCTGGATGTGATCCATTCAGACCTGGAGTTCAGGCATCCTGTCCCTGAAGGCTACTTCGAGGTGACCCCTGTAAGAAGCCCAGCACCCCACCATGACAAATCCGGTGTCTGGCACCCAAGTAAGTACATATTTTTGTCACTCTCAAATGCATTTTTTTTAATGCTTGATTGAGATATTCCATAAAATTTAACCATTTAAAATGTACAGTTTCATAAGTTTTTGTACAGGTTTACAGTAACGCAATGGCCACAGAATCAAGACTTTGAAAATTTCCATCACCCCCAAATCCTCTTTGTAGTCAATATCACCTTCACCCCAAGCCCTGCACAGCCATTGGTCTGCTTTCTATTGCTATAGAGTTTCAAATAAATAAAATCAGATAGAATGTGTCTTCTGTCTGACTTTCACGTAGCATAATGTTTTTGGGTTCATCCATGTGGTAGCAAGTATCAGTACTTCTTTTTTTATTCATTGCTAAGTACTACCCCATTGTATGGATATACCATGATTTGTTTATCCACTTGCAAGTTGGTGGATATTTGGGTTATTTCCAGCTTTAGGCTATTATAAATAAAACTACTAAGAATGCTTGTGTACACGTCTTTGCCTGGGCCTATGTTTTCATTTCTCTTGGGAAATAAATACCTAGGAGTGGAATTTCTGGGTCATAAGGTACATGCGTGTTTAATTTTATAAGAAACTGCAAAGTTGTTTTCCAAGTGGCTGAACCACTACCACTTTGCTTTCTCACCTTCACTATGTGAGACTTGTAGTTTTCCCAAGTCTTTACTAACACTTGATATTGTCAGTTTTTGTATGTTAGTTATTTTAATGAGTGTACATCTCTTTTTTAATTTACACTTCCTGAATGACCAATGATATTGAACATCTTTTCATACGCTTATTTGCCTTCCTTGAATTCTCTTTGCTGAAGTGTTTGTTGAAATCTTTTGATCATCTGTGAGTCAGGTTTCATGTTTTTTTGATTATTGAGTTATAAGAATTATTTATATATTCTTGCCTTTTTATTTTATTAATTTTTTTCCAATGACAAAGTTTTTAATTTTGATGAAATCCAGTTTGTCTTTTTTTTTCTTTTATGGTTTATGCCTTTTGTGTCCTATCTAAGAAATCTTTGCCTAGCCCAAGGACACAATTTTTTTTCCAGAAGTTTTTGGTTTTGGGTCTTACATTAGGTGATCCATTTTTTTTCTTTTTCCTCTTTTTTTTAATTTAATTTTTATTTTATATTGGAGAGTAGTTTAAGGTGTACAGCAAAGTAATTCAGTTACACATATACATATATCTATTCTTTTTCAGATTCTTTCCCCATATAGGTTACTACAGTGTACTGAGTAGAGTTCCCTGTGCTATACAGTTGGTCCTTGTTGGTTATCTATTTTACATATAGTAGTGTGTATATGTTAATCCCAAACTCCTAATTTATCCCTCCTCCTCCCACATGTCCCCTTTGGTAACCATAAGTTCATTTTTGAAGTCTGTGAGTCTGTTTCTGTTTTGTAAATAAGTTCATTTATATCATTTTTTTAAGATTCCACATATATGTGATATCATATGATATTTGTCTTTCTCTGTCTCACTTACTTCACTTAGCACAATAATCTCTAGGTCCATACATGTTGCTACAAATGGCATTATTTCATTCTTTTTTTATGGCTGAGTAATATTCCATTGTGTATATGTACCATATCTTCTTTATCCATTCCTCTGTCGATGGCTGTTTAGCTTGCTTCCATGTCCTGGCTATTGTACATAGTGCTGCAATGAACATTGGGGTGCATGTATCTTTTCGAGGTGATCCATTTTGAATTGCTTTTTGTGTATGGAGGAACGGGTCAAGGTTCATTTTTCCTTCCATAGCTATCCAGTTCTTCCAGCACTATTTATTGAAAAGACTATTGTTCCCTCCACTGAATTACCCTGACACCAGTGCCCTGGCAGGTGAACCTTGGTAGCTGTTGCAGTCATCACAAAGGACCCCTTTTCCCAGGTAAATGGGCACCTGGAGAGGAAAAATGAGACTTTCCTTCTGAGATGGAGGCAGAGTGTCTGTGACATGGGCCTCGGGTTGCAGATGGTCAAGAATGCCTTTGCTAAGAACAATACTTTTATGGTTTGTACCATCTCGTAATAGGGTAAAAAAGCCTGCCTCCCTCCCATCTTCCTTTCCTTCTCCTATCTTCCTTTCCTTCTCCTATCTTCCTTCTGACTAGAAAGAACAATAATAACTTGCAGGAGACCAAGTAGGACCACTTAGAATCTTCAAATATCAAAGCTAGAAGGAACCAAAAATATAATGAAGCACAAACCCCTCACTTGTAAAATCAGGGAAGAGAGGCCCAGAAAGGTTAAGCAGCTTGCCCGATGTCATGGCACAAGGAAATGGCAGATGGGACCAGATCCCAGGTTTCCCAATTGCTTCTGGTGTCTGATGCTCATTTTTCACCCCACAGCCTCCCTTCTAAGGACTTCTCTGATCACCAGTGGCTCACCCTTTCTTGGAACTTTACAAAACCATCTGGAGGAGGAGTGTTCTCAAGCAGAGTTTGACGCAGACCTGGCTGTGGAAGGCAAAGACTCAGGAGGCTTGAGTTAATGGCATCAACCCCTTTCCACAGTGGTCATCTGAAACTGCTCAGTTGCCTGCTAATTGTTCCCACACTGTCACAGATTTCAGACCGTGGGGGGCTTCCCATCATCCAAATTCTACCAGACTCTTGCTCCTTCATCTGTGGCTGGTGCATGGCTACCATCAGTTGTAGACAGAGTGTGTAGCAGGTATGGATGTATCACAGTGGAAATCAACACTGTCCCCACCACATGGCTTCAGGGTCTTGGTTGGAAGAACGAGTGCCAACCTCAGCTTCTGGAGCCACCCAGGCTGACAGCAGCACCCTAGGGGAGTGAGTTGTCCAAGAACATCAGCCCTGGCAGTGACATCACAGACCATCGTGTCTAACTCCATCCTTTGCTGATGGGGAAACTGAGTCCTGGAGGGGACGTGACGTGTTCCTAACATCACACAACAAAGTTGCACCGTGAACTTTAAAGTATAGAAATTCAACTCTATTCATCATTATTTCTTTCCTTTTGTTTGATGAGACTTAAAATAAAAATTATATTTTTATTTCTACTTTTTATTATATACTTTTCAACTGTGTTGGCATTGACACATAGAAATTACTGAATAATGTTATCTTCAGAAATCCACATATACTGTGCTTTATGGCTGATTTATAGTATATGTAGCCAAAATAACCCTTGAAATGAGATTTTCAACTTATCCAGTGCCTCAGAACCTAACGCTCTGTGAACGATGTGACTCTGTGTAGCTGTTTAATCTTAAGGGAGGGAGGGAGGTCCTGACTCCTAATTAAGCACTCTTTCCCCAGCACCAAGCTGCCTTTATCTTCTAGGGAAGTGTCCAATTTTTGTCTGTTTGCCCCTCCCCAAGACAAAAAGGAAAAAGGGAGAGGGGGCGCAGGATGGTGGATTTTCCCAGGAAGTTTGCAGATGGGGGGACATGTAAGTAGCAAACATCTGCGAAGTTTCTAATGGACGCAACAATAAGGGTTTAATCTGCAAAGCACCTCCCACCCCCAACTCCCAGCCCACCACAGCTACAGCTCGGCTTCCAGGGCTGAGAGCAGCCCGTGCCATATCCCTTTAATGCTGGGTCTTCCTCTGGGTTCTTAGTCTCTCTGGGAAGTGACTGTGTACAGGGAGAGTGTAATTGACAGGCTGTGACACTCCTGTCTGCAAGTGTCTCTCTAAGTGCAGCACATTTCAGCCTTTATCTGGTGATGGCTGCTACCTGAGAAAGGCCCTGGGCCATCTCAAAGGGCTTGTAGCAGCTAATTGTGCCTGTTAGGACCAGCAATTAGCTGGGAACTATGGACTTGGAAGCTCCAACACCCACCAGCTTTCAGCTCGTTTCTCTCCCTTTCACTTAACTAGCCGAGCCTAATAGAGGCGGTGAAGGACAGGTGGGGGAGATGCAGTGAGGACAAGGGGGCGGGGGCTAGCCGGGTCTTCACCACCGACGCCCCCTCTGAGTCCCACACTCCGCCCCCGCCCAAGAGAACCAGTGAGGAGAAGCAGGCACCAGATGCTGATCCCATGCCATAAATACTCCCTGTTTATTGCAGGACCGAGGCTGGAGGCTTATTAATCGGTATTGGGAGTCATGCTGCCCCTGTTTGTACAGTTTAAGCGTGAGTTGGAAGATGACAATAAAAAACTAATTAGGCGCAGGTCATAAAGGAGATCGCACATGCATGTTGTCTGCTGGTTACTATGGGCACACGATGGTTTTGGTGGAAACGTGAGGCAGAACAACTGAAAATTGAGACAATAAATCAGTTTCATTGAATAAAAGCCATGCATTTACCCATTAATTAAGGATAATGGTATCCTATAAGCTTTTGTGTACCATAGGTAATTTGTTATACCTTACCATAATAATATACATTGAAGATTAAAAATTTGGTATACTTTACAGGTATTTGATTAACCCACTCAGAAAGAACTGAAGATGTGAGTCCAATCCTGCATTCAGGTCCCCATGATCGTTTTGGTCCAGTGACTCAGGCCTAATTATTGGCTGTTCCTCCCTGCCGGCCAAGTGAATCTCCATCCCAGGAACAGGGATACAGTCTGGCGTAGTGAATTTGTGTTTTGTTTTTTTTTTTTAGCTGCCCACCATACTATCCCCTTCTTTACAAAACAGCATCCTGATTTTGGGGGAGGGGGATTGCCATTCGTTCCCCTGTTGTTTGCTGTCTTGTTGGGGCTGTCAATCAAGGTGCCAAGGCGGGCATGCAATCAGGGATCAGCCAAGGACATTCACTGTCCCAGATTTTGGACTCAGTGAGCAGAGAAATGGAAGAACAAAGACAGGACTGTCAATGGGATTCTGCCTTGGAGACCTCAGTCACCTTTGGCGGTGAGCAGAATAACGGGCCTCCGAAGGCATTCACACCCTAATCTCCGGGACCTAAGACTATATTATTTTACGTGGCAAAGGGACTTTGCAGTTGTGATTAAAGGTACAGACTTTGAGAAGGAAAATTAGCTTGGATTGTCCGGGGGTGGCTGGTGTAATCACATGAGTCCTTAAAAGAGCAACATCTTTCCTAGCTGGGTCAGAAAAAGAGACGACAATAAAAGAGGTGTCAGAGATGGGACATGAGAAGGACTCAGCCATCACTCCTGACCATTCCTGAAGCTGGAAGAAGGTGCCCAGAGCCAAGGAATGTGGGTGGCACTAGAAGCTGGAGAAAGCAGTAAAGCATATTGTCTGTCCCCTAGAGCCTCCAGAAAGGAATGTAGTCCTCCAGACGTTTTAGCCTGGTAAAATCTCTGTTGGATCTATAGAACTGTAAAATCATACATTTGTTTTGTTTAAGCCACTGAATTTATTTGTTACAGCAGCAATAGAAAACTAATACGCCCCTTGAGCCAATGTCCTCAGTCTTAATCAACATGTTTCTGCTGCTTGTAACCAGCCCTAAGGGAACTGGAAAGAGCAACTGTGCCTTCTAAGGCCTCAAGCAAATATAGATGGGCCATATGCATAAGCTACCGGCTAGGGACAGGCTTGCTAACTTAACAAATGAAATGGAGATGGAAATGAAAGACACTACTTACTCTAGCTTCCTGTGTTTCCAGCACCAAACCATCCACAGACACATTTACCATCTATGCTGGGAAGATTTTCCTCCACTATCCCCCTTCCTCTCATCCTTAAACTTTAGTTCTCAAAACATGAATGCCTGGGTCTCCCAACCCAACTGACACCTCAAAATTTCATTTGCTTTTTCTGGGAAAGGCATAGACATGTGACCTTTTTTTAAAGCTCACCTGAGTATTCTGATGCCTGTGGGGTTCTGATGCTGGAGAGAATCACTGGTCTAATTCAAATCCAGCATTTCCTGATAAAGTAATTGAAACTTGAATAATGTAAGCATCCTGCCCAATGGTCCCACAGCCTAGCAGTGATAGAGAACTCTGGGATTCCAGCTCCAGGTTCGGTACTTGTCCTGTGACCAGGGCTGCTGTGCACCCTATGGCATTACAGAATTCAGTGTGTCCTCCATGATCTATCATCCAGAAATTTTTAATTGGAGCATTTCATTCATTTGCAATTTAATGTAATCATGTCATATTTGGATTTAAATCTACCATCTCACTAGGTGCTTTTGATTAGTCTTACTGACTCTATGCTCCTCTTCTTGTCTTTGGGTTGACTATTTTATTACTCCTTTCAGTGTTTACTCTATTACTTTGGGAGTTATATACTCATTTACTATTCTTTTTTAGTTAGCCTACTGAAGTGGTTTTCAACTAGAGAGATTCCTCCCACCATAAGGGAAGTTTGGCAATGTCTGGAGACAAGTTTGGATGTCACAATTATGGCAGCAGAGTTTGGGGAGGGTGTTGTGTATTATCCAGGATTCTCTAGACAAACAGAACTAATAGGAGATATATAGCTATAGATATATATAGAACCCTACATCTATTTATCTATCTATAGAACCATAGGTATAGATAGATATGTCTCCAGGCATACCTTAGAGAGATTTCAGGCTTGGTTTCAGACCACTGCAATAAAATGAGTCAAACAAATTTTTTTGGTTTCTCAGTGCAAGCTACGTTTACACTATACTGTACTATATTAAGTGTGCAATTGCATTATGTCTAGAAAAGCAATTTACATACCTAACTGAAAATTACTTTATTGTTAATAAGTGCTAACCATCATCTGACAACACAGGGTTGCCACAAACCTTCAATTTGTAAAACAGGCCATATTTCTGAAGAGCAATAAAGTGAAACACAAGAAAACGAGGTGTGCCATTACTGAGCCTGCGCGTCTGGAGCCTGTGCTCCGCAACAAGACAGGCCGCGATGGTGAGAGGCCCGCGCACCGCGATGAAGAGTGGCCCCCACTTGCCGCAACTGGAGAAAGCCCTCGCACAGAAGCGAAGACCCAACACAGCCATAAATAAATAAATAAATAAAAATGGTTATTGTTTAAAAAAAAAAAAAACGAGGTGTGCCTATATATATGTATGGAAATTTATGATAAGACATTGGCTCATGCAATTATGGAGGCTAAGAAGTCCACCATCTGCCGTCTGCAAGCTAGAGACCTAGGAAAGCTGGTGTTATAGTTTGAAGGCCTGAGAACCAGGAGTGCCAAGGGCAGGGGGAGATGGGCGTCCCAGCTCCATCAGAGAGTGAATCCTCCCTTCTTCCACATTTGTGTTCTATTCAGGTCCTCAACAGATTGTTTGATGCCCACCCACCCTGGGGACAGCAATCCACTCTGCTCCGGCTACCAATTCAAATGCAAATCTCTTCTGGAAACACCCTCACAGACACACCCAGAAATGATGTTCCACCAGATATCTGGGAATCCCATAATCCAGCCAAGTTGACGCATAAAATTAACTCTCCCAGATTGCTAATGGTGGCTAGTTAGTAGGGGCCAGAATTGCTGCTAAACAATCTACAGTATGCAGAAAAGTCTCCCACAGCTAAGAACATATGGCCCCACATATCATAGGCCAAGGCTGAGAAACCCTGCCCTGGAGATGACAACTTTCATCCTTGCCTTATCAAAATCTAATATCAGTTTGGTAATTTTACATGCTTTCTAGAAAATGCAATAGAATACTTTACTTCCTTTGCCCAGTTTCAGCTCATGTGCTATTGGCGTTAGGCATTCTCTCTACATTTTAAATGCCACAAAATATCTTTGTAATTGTTTGATACAGCCAGTTCTTCATTTAGATTTGCCCAGAGCTCTTCATTCCTCCTGCATCTCTGACCTTCCATCTGGAATCCTTTTCCTTCTACCTAAACAACTCCCTTTTCTATTTCTTACAATGCAGATCTGCTAGTGAGTTCTCCGAGATTTTGTTTGTCTGAAAATGTCTTTATTGCACTTTGTTTTCGTTTTTCTGATATTAGTATATTTATCAGTGTCTACAAGGAGAAAACCCTGCCCCCCAAGAATAAAAGCAAACATTCTTCTACCACAACCACAGCACCATTATCACACGTAAGAGATTAGCAATGATTTAATGATATATAAAATCGAGTTAATATTCAAATTTCCATAGTTGCCCCCAAGAGGGTTGGATCCTTTTATAAGGATTCACCTGGTTGTTACGTCTCTTTAGTGTTTTTCAGTCTAGAATTCTGTCCATTAATTTTTAAAATCATTGTTATTACTTTTGGTCTTTCATTACAGTGTCATTTTAGAAGAATCAGGCCAGATGTCTGATAGAACATCTCACATGCTGGGTTTTTTTTGATTATTTCGTCATGATTTGATTTAGGTTCGATATTTTGGTAAGCATTTTGCATGGGAGACGCATGTACTTATTGCCACATATCAGGAGGCACATAGAGTCAGGCTGTCCTACTAGTGATGGTCACTTAATTAAGGTGGTGACTTCCAGGTCTCTTTAGTGTAAAGATTTTTCTCTGGTGCTAAGTAGGCTATAAAAAGCAAATATTTATTCCCCTTTGTAATCAGTAAGATATCTTCCTCATTGAGACTGTGACATATCATCACCCTTAGCAACCTTCACGCAGGCACTTATCATCCATTAATGACTCTCAGCGATTGCACTGGGGATTGCAGATGCATTTTATAATCCCTCTGTATTGGATCAACTACTTTTCAAAGGATCCCTGGTTTCCTTGAGTGGGGAAATGTACTTAGAAACCAAGATCTGGGCTGTAGGTGCGCTCCTCACTAACTGGTTGCTATTGCTTCTAACTCTTTTTAGGCGAAACAATTAGGAAATATATTTTTTCTCAAACCTCTGAGTTCATACTGATAAGCTCCAGTTCCATAGAAAATTGATTTCACATTTACATTTCCGTCCTCCCACAAAGAGAACCCAAGTTTGCAAAAACGTATTTGCACATTTTCCTTATTCTATAATGGACAAAATTCTTTCAGATTATACACTAATACCAACACCACCTACAGACCTCCTAAGTAAAGGTTGATATTCCTTTGGGAAATTTTTTAAATATATATTTTTTAACTTTAGACTACATCTCTGTAGGAATGTGTGATTAGAGTACTGTGTTCAAAAGTTGCTTAACGTTTTTCTCTTCATGGTTATGTTTTCAATATTATCAACTGAAAGTACAGTTTGAATAATTTGTTTCTGTATCAAATTTTCACATTTTTTTTTTAATTTTCACATTTGAGTTTATCCTTTTGATATTATTTTGCATACATAAAATATTTACAAAGTTCAAAGCTATTGTTCAAAATTCGAAACTATGATTCAAAATTCAAATCTATGTAAAAAGATATTCTCAGGGAATTCTCACTCACATAAATATTATCCCATCCCACTCCTACTCATCTTCAGGGAAAAACTTTTCATTGGTTTCTGGTATATCATACTGTGTTTCCTTCTGCAAAACTAAGTATATATGTATGTATGCATATACATACATTTTATTATATGTATTTATATATTGTAACATATACATGTTATTTCACAATCTTTTTAAAATAAAAGGTAGCATATTCTCTATATATCTTGTTCTTTGCAATTGATAAAACATTCAGAAAAATATCACAATAGTAGCTTATAGAGACAGGCTTCATTCTTTCTTAGAGCTAAATATTATTCTACTGTGTGAATATACCAAGGTTTATTCAGATAGTCTTCTATGGATGTGCAGTCAAGTTGATATTACTTTCTATTACGTTGGGATAAATTCCTAATAGTGGGGCTGCATTGCTCTTAAAAACAAATTGTGGGCATTTTTTCCTACCTTTAACCTGTGTATTTTTCCACGTAAATGCTAAAAAACTTTGTTCAGATTCTGGGGGAAAAGTATTGGTATTTTATTGTGATCCTTATACATTTATATATTAATTTGGTTAGATGGCATCCTTATGATGCTAATTTTTTTTTTTTTTTTTTTGGCCAAGAAGAGAGAATGCATTTCCATTTGTTCAGGCTTACTTTTGAGTCTTTCAGAGTGTTTCTAAATTTTCTTCATGTAGGTTTTGGGCATTTATTATTGCATTTATTTATAAGAATTTATCTTTTTGTTGTTATTTTAAGTGGGCTTTTTATCTTTAATTACATCATCTAACTGGTTATTTGTATATTTAAAGGCTAATTTTATGCTAATTTTAGATCCTTTTACCTTACTGAATTCTGGGTATTTGTGTGGCTCTCTGTGTGTATATTGCTCTTGATACTGACTTACTCGGGTTTCCAGGTGCATTGTCGTATCATATACACATAGAGGAAGTTTTACTTTTTTCCAGTCCTCATGCTTCTTATGGTTCTGAAAATATTAGCCAATCAAATTAGACAAAATTTTAAAAAGTACACAACAGTAGCAGTAGTGAAGATGATGGGATCACTGCTTTCTTCTGAATCTTAGTAGAAATACTTCTAATGTTAATCCATGAGATAAATGCTACCTTTTGGACTAAAGAATAAATATTTTACCATTAAGAAAGTTTTCATTAGGAGTGAATTTTGGCTTTTGTTGAAGCCCTCTTCAGCATCTATAGAGATAATCATGTGTTCTACTAATGTTGTGAATTATGTTAATGGATTTTCTAATATTAAACCATCTTTGAATTTCTCAAATAAGTACCACTTGGTATAATGTATTATTTTTATCTTTTTTTGAATTGCCATTAATAATAATTTCAAACTTTCAGGATATTTAAGAACAGTGCAATGGAGTTTCTTTACCCAGACTCAAAAATTGTTAACAGTTTGCTACATTTGCAATTGTGTATTTCCTTGAAAAAAGGTCATCACATAAGTGCCACAAAATTTTGAAAATCAGGAAATTTAACATTGATATGATACCATTATTTAATTATAGCCTAAATTTTATTTTTTTCTTTTTTTTATTTATGGCTGTGTTGGGTCTTCGTTTCTGTGCAAGGGCTTTCTCTAGTTGTGGCAAGCGGGGGGCCACTCTTCATCGCGGTGCGCGGGCCTCTCACTGTTGCGGCCTCTCTTGTTGCGGAGCACAGGCTCCAGACGCGTAGGCTCAGTACTTGTGGCTCACGGGCCTAGCTGCTCTGCGGCATGTGGGATCTTCCCAGACCAGGGCCCGAACCCGTGTCCCCTGCATTAGCAGGCAGATTCTCAACCACTGCGCCACCAGGGAAGCCCATATAGCCTAAGTTTTAATTCTACCTACTGCCCCCATAATGTTCTTCTTCAGTCCAGTATCTAATCCAGGACCAGCCTCTAGAATTTAGTTGGTCTATAGTTTCCTTTAACCTGGAACATTTGCTATTCCTTTATTGTCTTTCATGACATTGGCATTTTTGAAGAGAAACAGGAAAATTGTTTTGTAAAATGTCCTTCAATCTGTTGGATGTTTTCTAATGATTAAGTTTAGGTTATGTGCTTTGGGCTGGACTTCTATGGCAGTAATTTTGTTATTTTCAGTATATCTCTTCAGTAGGCACCTGGTGTCAATTTGTTATATTATTTTGTTGGATTTCTAGCTATACCTCTTTGATTGCTTTGTTATTTGCTCCAGGGATTAAGATATGCATCCTTAATTTTTATATTAACTTTGTTCACCAGGTTTCTCCACTGTAGTGTTATTATGTCTTCTTTTGTAATTACTAAACACTTTTCTGTAATGAATTTTGGTTGAATTACTTTAAACATTTGTTTTAGTCAATTTAAGCTACTATAACAAAAATACCATAAACTGGGTGGTTTATAAACTACAAACATTTATTTCTCACAGCTGCAAAATCCAAGATCATGATGTTGGAAGATTTGGTGAATGGTGAGGGCCTGTTTCCTCTTTGATGGCTGTGTTCTCACTGTAACCTCACATGGTAGAAGGGGCAAGTTAGCTCTCTGGGATCTTTGAAGGACGCTAATTCCAATCGTGCGGGTTCCACTCTCAGGACCTAAGCACCTCCCAAAGGCCTCACATCCTGATACCATCACCTTGGGATTTAGTATCTCAAACATATGAATTTTGGGGAGACACAAACATTCAGTCTACAGCCCTGTCTAAAATGTTCCTGCTTCCACAAAAACTTTTAACCATGGTTTTAATTTTCAATGATTTCATCAATTATCCTTACCTAAAATAATGATTACATTGGTTTTTTTTAAATTGTGCTTTTCTAATCTGATCATTTGTTCAGGGTTTTATAGCTAACATTCTTCTCCACAGAAGAATATTACTATGAATTATTTATTTTTAATTCCTGGTATTATAATCCATCTCCATCATTATTTTTGATGCTAAATTTGCCCTTCTTGTGGACCATGAGAACCCCTGTAAACTTATTTTTGTGCTGTTTTGAAATATCCTCATCTGTTTTTGAGTACATTCATTCTTTTTAATTGTTTGTATGCTGTATATTTTCCCGTCTTTTTACTTTCAATTTGTTTGTGTCCTTAAGATGTATCTGTTATAGACAACATACCATTTGATGTTGCTTTTTAAAAATTCTTTCTGATCATCTTTTTCTTTTAATTGGAGTGTTTAGTCCTTTACACCTAATGTAATTACTTAACAGATGAATTGTGAGATTTGTATCTTCTGTTTTACTATTTGTTTTTGGTTTTTCCCTTCTGATTTTTGTTTTTCGGTTTTCCTTTCCTGTCTTATTTTGGTCTAGTTAAACATATTTTATGATTTTTTTATAATTTATTAGATTATTAATTATACCAATATGATTGTTTTTTTACCATTTGATCTAGGAATTGAAATATTCATCTTTAATTTTTCACAGTAAACTTATAGTTAGATTTGTTTGTCTTCCTCTGTTCCCCACTGTGTCCTGCATACTATACTTGCCATATATATATATATATATATATATATATATATATATATATATACACATATATATGCCAAGATAGATATATAGATATAGATATAGATATAGATATAGATATAGATATAGATATAGATATATCTTCAAATAGCTTTATGGGGGGTTTTAATTAAAAGAAGAAAGTATTTTACATTTCCTACATGTTTACCATTTATGGGACTCTTCATTCCTCTTTGAAAATCTGAATTTCAACCTGGTATTATTTATTTGCAGAATTTCTTCTAGAGTTCCTTTTGTCTACTAGAAATCCATTTTATTAGTTTTAATGTATCTGAAAATGTCTTTATTTTACCTTCAGTTTGAAGGGTGTTTTCACTGGATAAAGAATTCTGTATTGATAGCTTTTTATTTCTTTCAGTATTTTAGAGATGCCATTCCACTGTTCTGACTTCCAGTGCTTCTAATGATAAGTCAGCAGTCATTAATATTGTTGCTCCCTTTAATGTAATGTACTGTTTTCCTCTAGCTGATTTCAAGATTTCTTCTTTATTTTAGGTTTTCAATATGGTGTGCCTAGGTGGGATTTTCTCTGTATTTCTTTTACTTTGAGGTTTGCTGAGTTTTCAAATCAGCAAATCTGCCCCTCACCAAATTCAGAAAAATTGGGGACATTATTTCCTCAAATATATTTTTGCCACATATTCCGACTCTTCTCATTCTGGGATTCCAAGTATATACGTGTTAGGCCTTTTTGCATTGTCCCACAGATCACTGAGCTTCTGTTCTTATTTTTAATTCTTTTTTTCCTTGTCCTTTAGATTAGATAATTTCTATTGATCTATCTTCAAGTTTGGTGACTCTTTCATCTGTCATCACTAACGTACTGTTTATCACACTCCGTGAATTTTTTTATATTCTCCATTTATTGATGAGGAAATTGGTGCAATGGGAGCTGCTCCAACATTACCAGAAGCAGAATTCTCCTGAAGAAAAATGTGTTATTTTTCATACATTTCACTTTTATTCTTGAAGGATATTTTGAGGGGCACAGAATTCTTGTTTAATACACATTTTCTTTCAGCACAAAAAATAAATATTATTTCATTTTTTTCTGGCTTCTATTTTTTTCTGTTTAGGAGTCAGTTTTCAGTCTCATTACTGATCTTCTGACAGCAATCTCTTGTTTTACCTGGCTTTTAAAAGATTTTTTTCCTTGGTTTATTTTTCAATTTTATTATTATACCCATAAGTATATGTTTCTTTCTCTCTTTTTTTAATTCTCTTTGACACTTCCTCAGTTTCTTGAATCTGTATTTGATATCTTTCATCAGTTTTAGAAAATTCTCAAACATTATTTCTTCAAATTCCTCTGCCTCATTCTCTTTCTCTCTCTCCTCTCCTTTTGTAACTCCAATTAAATTTATGAAAAACCATGGGTTTTGAAGACATTGGTATTTCTTTGGTGAACTATTCTGTAGTATCTATAACTTGTAATGAAGTCTACGTTAGATATCAGGGGAGGAACATTTGTAGAGGATGGCTGACCTTCCAAATAGCAAATAAAGGCAAAGCCGAAAATGGTTAAAATAAAATGTATATTAGACTTCTCACTGTATCATCCATGGCTCTTATTTCCCTTCTATTTTTTTCTTTCCTATGTTTTTAGGATAGGATACCATAGGTCATATTTCTGTATGTTTCTTTTGATACGTCCTCCATTTTACTAATTTTCTCGTAGCGGATTGAAATTGGCTGAAAAACTTATACACTGAGTTCTTAATTTCAGTTGTATTTGTTGTTTAGAATGTCCCTTTTTATTCTGCTATGTCACTTTTTCAGAATTCTACCCTCTGTAAAAATTTAAAATCTTATCTTTTTTCTCTTTGGACATAGAGAGTATAATTATTTAGCAAAATTTTAAAGACTATGTCTTATGTTTTCTTCATTTGGAATCATTGGGATCTGTTTCTACTGTCCTATTTCTGCTAGTTTCCTTACATCTTGTTTTGCCAAGCAATAAAACACTATCTCCTCTCATTCCCATGCTAGGCACCATACTGAACAATATTCATGACTACATTTGATATTTATATCAGCTGTATTGTCATCTCTATTTTGCAAATAAGAAAATTGATGCTCAAAGACATTAAGTAACTTCCCAAAGCCACACAAATATAAGTAGATCTCCTGGAATTCAGACCCATAACTATCTGCTTTTAAAGCTGAATGCTGGGTTTTTATCCTGTAGCTACTTAGGAGAGATTGAGTTGGTGAGACCCTATTGTCCCAACTGAAAGAACCAAAACCAAACCAAACAATTGACAAGGATGAATATAGTGGTCAACTCTAATGGAATCTTTCTTCTCAAATTCCCTTTGCACACTGAATCTGTAGCATTATAGTGGCAGTGAGCAGTTTTTGGTCTATGACCTGGAGCTGGACAGCTGACTCCCTTAGTGATGAGTGTGAAATAAGAGAAGTAGCAGTTTTATGATCACTTTAGGGAGGCTTCTCTGAGATTTAGAGCTGAGCAGTGGTGAGGTGCCTAAAACCTTCTGCCAAGGCAGAAGGCAGCCAGGAACAGCTAGAATAACAGACCCCAGGGCTTTTGTTATTGCTACACATTCCAAATCCTCTCTACATAGGTGATTAGACACACACACACACAACAATAGATAACATTTATTGAACACTGATCCACATGATTCTAGAACTTCACATTTATTAATGCATTTAGTCTCATAACAACACTATGAGGTAAATTGTATTATTATTGACATTTTACAGATGAAAAAGACATGACACAGAGAGATTATGTATCTTTCCTAAAATGGCTCAGCTATTCAGAGTTAGGCACAAGACCCATTCAAACAGTCTCATCACAGAGCCCACATTTTTAATAAGTATTTAACTGTACTGCTAGTTAGTTCCCTTTAGGTTGGTGGCCTTTTGGTGAGTGGAAAAGTATATAATGACCTAGAAATAAAACAGAATGTGAATGTGAGGTCTGGCAGAGGCCAAGTCCTGGCTCAATTGAGACCCAAGTGCCAGGAGCTGAGGAAGGGTCAGTGGTCAGTGGAAAGCCCTAGGGGTTGACTGTGGACGTGAATGTACAGCCATAACAGATTACACCCCAGCACAAAGAGGAACATTACAATGGCCAGCACTAAAGTCTATGGCTGAGACAGTGTGGAGTGGCAGCTGGCTCCACCCATGGAGGTTGAGACCACATTTCTGCTTAGCTACTGCCAATAACATGTGTGTCTCTTCAAAGCTTCCTTTTACTACAGATTTTAAATACACAGTTGAATAAAAATTAATGCTTTCACTCAGAATCTCTTATGCAACAATTCTTCCACATGCAGATAAATGTGTCAAAAGAGATTCAAGTGTTTTATTTGTAAAGTATCTCAGGGCCTGGGCAGTTTTTACCCTTATAAAAGATGATATTTTATTATTTTTCCATTATTGTCCCCTTAATTTCCCATTAGCTTTCTCTCTTTGTATATTTTTGTAGTGGGCTTGCCCAATATCTTGGGTTCCTTTCAGATGATAATTGTCACTCAGTTTTTAATTGCATTAGGTGGTGGTTCTGAGATCCAGGGACCTAGCTCAGCAGTTTAGTAATGACAAAAATGTCCTGTGGGTTAGCTGTGGAAGTTCCTGTCCTAAGCTGAGTACTCCTGCCTGAGAGCACAGACTGGGTCCAGCTGTGGACAGCAGCCTAATGGGTATGGGGACACGAAAGTGGTCCCTTTGTCCAGAGCCAGCTTATGGAATCAATGGCCAGACTTTTCAGAGAGTGTCACTTCACTTGGGGCTACCTGGCCTCCTTGGCTTTGTCATGGAGAAGATTTAGGGGGCGTTGGCCTACTTGATGGCTGGATCTTAGGCTCTGGTGTCCCTCCCTCTGCTAGCTCTAGAAGATAGGAATTAACATAAAAGCTAGATCAATTCTTATCCAGACTCTCAGGCTTCTCACCCTGCCAGACACACGGACACCAGGTGGGGCTGTGCTGGGAAATCTAGGCTGAGTGCGCTACATATTTTGGAGCCTGGCTTGTTCAAGACTTCTTGCTTGGCTCTGAGTTAAGCAGAACTTTCTGTGGGAGAAGCGGGGGTATGGACCGTGTCATGGGTGGAGAGGGAAGCCGTGTGGTCCTGGAGGTGGAGCACTGGCCTGGGGGTCAGGAGATTCAAGTCTTGGCTAACTTGAATCTAAACTAACTCCAGAACTCCTCAAATACTGAACTATTGGAGCTCAAGGGACGTTCCTATCTTGCCACATGGAGAAGCAGCAAAGTGTAGCAAAGGGCACATCCATTAGAGTCCAACAGACTTGGAGCTCACCAGACTGTGCCTATTACTTACCTTATGTCTTTGGCCAAATCACTTTAGTGTGCTCCTACTTAAAACAAAACTGATAATGTCTGCCCTGCACCCAGGGATGCCCAACCAGGACACCCTAAGACAACACTTCTCTGAGCTTCGGTCATGATCTGGACATAGGTGTGGACTCACATGCGTTGTCCTGATGTTGTGCCCCAAAGAGTAAAACAAGGGAGCAAGGATGTTGACTGAGTGCCAGCTGCACATGCCATTCTCCTATTACAACTCTGAGGGGAGATGTGATCCTCAATTTCCAGATGAGAACCCTGAGAGTACATTGGGCTATGAGCTCAATCAGGACAGGGAGGGTTACTTCCAAATCCCATCTCTAGCACAGTAGGGTCTCAATGGGTGTCTGTTGGGTGAATGAAGGAACATGCTGACGCTGACCCCACTCAGCCTATACTTTACTGAGTCAGCTGCCACCCTTCTCCTTCCTTCCTTGGATAGTGAAGGCTGTGCTACCTCAAGGCCTTTTTTCTTCAGTCACTTGTCATGGGGGGGATGACCCCTATGTGACCTCCTGAGATTTCACAGTCACTGGTATGAAAACCAATCCTTTGCTGCCTCACTCTCTGGCACGTAGGGACTGATGCCTTTTACCATTTATGAAAAAAAAAATGTAAATGGCTACAAAAGCTATTTTTATAATGTTTTTATCTATTCTGTGACTGACATCAATAACACATAACAGTTTCATTGACATTGTATTGCATCCAATGGACCCAGTGACCTGATTCAATGTCAGTAGAAAAGCCTCGTATATCATCTCTGTGGCTGAATTGCAACAGATCCATTACTGATGCTTCAACCCCAGAAGAGCCCCAGAACTGATGCCAAGTCCATTTCAAGGGTTTGTCTCCTTCCTGAGCTTCCTTTTTCACAACTGTCTTAGTTCTCTGACTATGGACATCCCCCGTAGCTCACCCTCTTAAACCGGTCCACCCTGAACTTGCTTTTAGACTTGATGATTCTTGAGGGGTGGGGCAGGTCTGTGCATGAGGCACTTCACAGGGCACACAGCAGGAGCTCAACTTGTGAATGAATGAGAAAAGGAAAGGGGAAGAAGGAAAAATGGGAAGGACACCTGCTTCTCCAATACAGAATACAGTAAGAGCTTATTGCACAGGTTCCCACACTCCTCATAGCCCAGCCTGAGCTGACACATCAGGGGCCACTTTGCTAGGGTCCCTGGAGGAGTAAAGATTTGTTAGTAGGACAGAAAATAGCAAAGGCTTTAGAATGCTTTTGCAAAATGCAAACCTAGAGTAAGGGAATTCTCTGCCCCAGACTTCAGCCCCAGGACCTGGAAGCCAGCCAGCATGTGGGGAAGAGAGGCGGCCGGCTGGCAAGACCCTTGTGCTGGGCAAACAGAGAGGCCCCCAACCAGCAAGCCCACCCTTGATTCTCCTCACCTTCTCAGCCATGCAAAATGGGGACGAACACTGACTCCACAGACTTAACGTGGGTTTAAGCCAGCCTTCACTAATACCACAATATATTTGTCATTTGCTCACTGGTAAGCCTGTTTAGTAGTCAAAACTGTAGAAAATTGAATATATACTCATTGTATAAAAATGATATGCTTGGTTAGTGATAGCTTAGAAGAAATAAGTACATCTATCATAGAAGAGCAGGCTGTCAGGTCTTTATATGTAAGAAAAATATTGAACACAAATGTGATAAATGTTGGGCACCACTTACAAAAGTTTTCCGACAAAGTTGGTCTGTAATAAGTTTTTCCAAGCAAAGGCGAAAATGAAAGGAAAAGAAAGAGACAGTGGGAAGAAGAAAGCAAGAGGAAATGAAAACGAGTGGAGAAATAGAAAGAGGGCATGAAGAGCTCGGAGATGGTGAAAGACACAGGGACCGGACATGGATCTGGCTGTGGCCCAGAGGGGAGAGGTAGGAGGATTGAGGTCAGCAATGTGAACTGATGACAAACTATAGGACATGGGGATAGATCCATAAATAAGACACTTCCAGGTGTGGAGGGACTTCAAGAACAATGCTGAGTGCTCCAGGTGGGGACTTGGGGCAGTTAGGGGGCCCGAGTGTGTGAAGAGGGGCACAGGCAGGGTCCTCGGGAGTGAGCAGGCTGGGTCAGTGCTGCTCTCTGGGCTAAGCCCTGGGACCGACGCAGGGTCCTTGTCTGGTGAGGGAGGCTGGGCTCCGACATGGGAGCAGTGAGGAGGCAGCCGAGGCTGTGGGTATCAGGTTCAACGAGCCGAGGGGACAGTGAGTGAGCTGGCAGATGACGGAGGAAGCAGAAGGTATATTCCTGGAGGAAATGGAGAGTGACCAGGGCTTGAGGTCAGAGTGGGCAGGGAGTGCTTCCACTGGGGAAGAGCCCACAGTGGAGGTGGAGGGGTCTGTGTCCATTTGGCTGGGGCAGAGAGAGGATGCATTGGAGGGCAGGGGCCACAGAGATAAGGCAGGAGGGAGGCTGGTTGGCAGCATATCTTGGCCTGTGGGTGGGGCTTGAAATCAAGTTCAAACTGGCTCCCCTGGGATCCAATAAACATTGGGAGCCACTGAGGGGGTTTTGGAGCTGGGCAGAGTGAGGGAGGAAGCCAGTGAAGGGCAGGGAGGGGAAGTGTCTCTTCCACCCAAGAGAGTAGCCAGATTCCAGCACACCCTCCTCTGCCCTGTGGCCGTGGCCCTCCCATGGTGCCTCTGCCCTGTCTGGGATCTGCACTGTGGAGAAATTCAGCAGGGCTCAGGGGAGAATGGTGATAGCATGGTGGGTGCAGGTCAGGACAAGGGAGGGAAGGTGAGGATCTCCTCTGCCCAGACTCCTCTCATGTTCAGGAGAAATAGCGATGGGTAAAGGAGCTCTGTGACTTGTGTTACTTCTTCCTTAATCGCCTGGTAATTTATTTTTTCCCTTTATTTTAGCCAACATTTAGATAGTGCTCACTACCTCCCAGAAATTGTTTGAAACACTTTATAGACATTATTTCATTGTCATAATAACCCTAAATGTGGCAGGTACTATACTTAGCCCTATTTTACAGACAAGGAAACTGAAGCAGATGGGAGAATAAGCAACATGTCCAAGTCACCCTGCTACTAAGTGGCAGAGCTGGCATTGGAATGGCACAAGTCTAAACTTTGCTGCACTGGGTAATCCTCCTCCCCCAATCCACCCATGAAGGAAATGCCACTCTTTCCCTGGAGAGGACCCAGGTATTCAGAGAGAGCATTTTGACTGCCCTGTCTGTTCCTTTCAGGAACTCACCCTCTTTGAAGACAGGAAAATGGTCTGAGAAAGGGAGGGATGGGGCTGAGTAAAGAAGGGTTCCCCCATGGCAGGCAGGGAGGTCAGGTCTTCACCCAGCTTCCGCAGCCCTAAACTTTATAACTCTGGATGTACGTTCACTGCTCTCAGCTCCATGTTCCTCCTCATTTTCAAAGAAGCTTTTTTCATGGGGCAGCAAAGATGGGCCAACTTGGCCAATCTCCACTGTCATCATAACTCCTGGCCAGGAGTTTTCATTTCATGAAAGCCCAGCTTTTACTGAGCAAGTTTGTCCTCAGGACTTCTTTTGAGCCCCTGGAACCAGCTGTGCCTGAAACCTGATACCCTTGGACTTCCTGGTTCTGTGATCCAACAGGTTTTTATTTCTCCTTAAAATACAAGCAAGTCATATCATATGATGCATTGTGTAGGAAATCCTCTTTGACTAGTCTCTTTAGGGGGAGGTCACTGTGGCGTTAATAACCAGTGGATCTTACAGGAGAACAGCTGATCACTTCCCTGGCAGATGAGATGGAGATGTAATCCACTTTCAGAGTTTGACCATTTACACTCCAATTCTGTGGGGTATCAAAATTGATTCTTCAGAAGGTGGCATTTGAGGTTAATCCTCAGTGAACTAAGGAACCAGTGAGTTGAGACCATGTCCCCACAGACATGCAGCTCAAGGTCAAGAAACTCCATACTTGGAGCTGCAGGAGGCAAGATGAAATGAGAGCGTATCTTTTCAGAATTTTTAATGCTTTAACTTACTGGAGGAACTAATGGTAGAATGTCAGGCACATTATCAAGAAAGATGAGTAAATTTGGAGCCAGGGAAAGTTTTCAGGTTTGGGCCCAGCACGGAGGATGGATTGACAGCTTTCTTGACAGCTGTGGATACAAACCCATTCTGAGTACACAATGGTGCAGCCAGGGCAGCAGCACAGGGTGTAAGCACATCCCAGGGCTGGAGTACTTGCAGGATTCTCAGGGGAGGACTGAGGTGAGGACAAGGGACAGAGGAACCAATGGTTTACCCCACCCAGGCCTCAGCAGCTTGTTTCTGTGGGCAGAGATCCTGGCAGGTGAGGTTCAGATGCCAGACGAGAAATTCTACCTAAGCCCAGCTCAGACCCAGCCAAGGCTGGCTGAGGAAGAGACCCAGTGAACATTTGCTAACTGGGTAAATCAAATCCACTGGGAAAATTGGAGAGGCCATTTCCTGAGGATGCAGCCATGAGGGTCTTTAAGATGCAGGTCTGCTTTGTTTGATACAATGGCCATGATGCCTCAAAGCCATCACAATTCAAATTTGGGAGCATTGATCTAGATACAAGAGACCCTTCAAGATAAATCACTTAGTTCAACAATGGAGTTTCCATCATTCTGCTTGTAAGGCTGGATTTTGCTGGGGTGTGTTTTTTAAAGAAGAACTGATACTCTTATTAATAAGGTGTGATGAGTCCCAGGAAGGTGAGTGGAGCCCTGGGCTGGCCCTGGAGAAGAAAGGAAGGGGATTGGAGAAGGAGAAGGAGGGGAGGGAAAGGGAAGAGAAAGACAAGGAGAAGGCAGCTGTCTGCAAGCCAGGAAGAGAGCCCTCACCAGAACCTGACCATGCTGACATCCTGATTTCAGACTTCCAGGCTCCAGAACAGTGAGAAAATTAATGTCTGTTGTGTAAGCCCCCCACCAGTCTGTAGTATTTTATGTAGCCCAAGCTAATACAGATGGGGATTAATATATATATATATATGTGCACAAGTCTGTTTCTGGATTCACTTTTTGTTCTATTGCTCTATTTGTCTATTCTAGTGCTAATACCACTCACTTTTCATCAAAGTGAGATTAAAACATATTTCAGACAAACTCCTCCTCTTTTATTTTTAAACATTTACTATTTATTGGTTCTTCTTACACATGGACTCTCCTATATAAATACTAGAATCAGCTTGTCAATTTCCATGAAGTCTCTTGTTGGTCGTGATAAATTCTAGGCTGAATTCATGAATTTATTTTGGTAAAATTGGTAGATTTTCAATGCTGAGTCCCGTCTTTCCAGCGTACAGTTCACGTCTCTTGGATTTGAGTCTTCAGCTCACCTCCTTAGGGCTTTCCTGGGGCAGGTCCACCTTCTAGAGATTTCTCTATTTCTGAATCTCTGACTCACTGCACTATCTTATATACATATCTGTACTCTCTTATCTCCAGCTATTGTTATTCACAACTGAGGAGGATGTAGGCACCCAGGGAAATGTAATGGTCTACTTATAAGTACAAAACAAATGACAAAGTCAAGACCAGAACTCAGGTCCCCTGACATTTCACCCACCTCATAGCCAGGCCATAGTAACTGAGCTACCACAGGCCTGAGGCTATTTCTCCACCCAATGGTTGGTCCCCATCACTCACACTAATCTCCTGCCTGCCCAGCCCAACAAGATACAACATGGCTACTTTATATTCAGATGTGTTCAAGACATCCATTCATAGGTTTACTGAGTGCTTCCTGAATGCCAAGTCCAATGCTATATGTTGGATACACCAGAATGAATGAAACAAGATCCCTGGCCTGAGAACATTTCATAGGGAAGTCAGACACGTGCACCCAATTTACAGATGTCATGGGGGTGAGAGGGTGTGTCTGTGCATTGATTTGCAATGCAGGTTTTCATTGGGAATGGGGCTGTGGGTAAGGGAGCTGGGAAGGAAACAGCCCCTTCCCATGAACTCACATCTTCCAGGTCCTCCCTCTTACAGAGAAAATCCCTGGACACAACACAGCAAACAATCACAGGAAAACTGTGAAAGGTGGAAAGCAGAAGGCAGACTGCCTAGGGACCTCAGGCCTTGAGGTCCAGAGTCATGAACAAACATATTCAAGAAGCTGAGTGAACCCTAAACAGAATAAATCCAAACAAATCCATGCCAAGATCATAATCAAATTTCTGAAAACTAAAGACAAAAAATTTTGAAAGGGACTAGGAAGTAAGCACTCCACTCAACAATAGCAGAATGCACATTCTTTTCACATTCTCATAAACATATACCAAGATATTTGAGGTCATAAAATAAACCTCAACAAATTTAAAAGAATTAAAATCATACAGAGTATATTCCTTGGCCAAAAGAGACTCAAAATAGAAATCAACATGAGAAATAAAACATAAAAATCTCCGAGCACTTGGACCTTAAACAATACACTTTTAAATAATCAATGGGTTAAAGGGGAATCTCTAGAGAAATTTAAAAAATACACTGAAATGAATGAAAATAAAAATACAACGTATCAACTTTTGTGAATTCATCTAAAGCAGTGCTGAGAGGGAAATTTAGAGCACTAAGTACTAATACTAGAGAAGAGTAAATGTCTTAAATCAATAATTAAAGTTTCTACCTCTATAAAATAGAAAAAGAAGAGCAAAATAAACCTAAAACAAGAAGAAAGAAAACAAACAAAAAAGATAATACCAGAAATCAATTAAATTGAAAAACAGAAGATCAATGAAACAAAAAGATGGTTTTTCCCAGAAAATCAATAAAAACCCCTAGTAAGACTGACAAAGTTAAAGAGAAAGAAGACACAAATCACTGATAGAAATGAAACAGAGCCTGTCACTACAGCCTGTAAGAGGATAAGAAGGATATATTATGAACAACTTTACATCCTCAAATTTGAGAATTGTAAACACACACAAACACACACACACACACACACAATCTAACAAAATTCAACCAATTGACATTCTGAATAGCCCCATAACCATTAATGCAATTAAATTTGTAATTATAAAGCAACCAAAAAAGGAATCTCCGTGTCCAGATAATTTCACTGGAGATTTCTATGAAACTTTAAAGAAAAATTAGTGCCAATTATACACAATTATTTACAGAAAATAAAAGTAGAGGGAATATTTTACAACTTATTTTATGAGGCCAGTATTACTCTGATACCAAAACCAAATGAAAGTATAAAAGAAGGAGAAGAAGAAAAGGAAGGAGAAAAAGAAAAAGAAGAAAACTACAGATCAGTAATTCTTATAAACTTATACACAGAAGTTCTCAACAAAATATTAACAAATCAAATACAGCAATGTATAAAACTAATTATACATCTGGATTGTATTCTTTTTCTAGGGCCGCCATAACAAAATATCACAGACTGGTGGCTTAGACATCAGAAATTTATTTTCTCACAATTCTGGAGGCTGGAAGTCTAAGATCATGGTGTCAGCATAGTTGGTTTCTTCTGAGTCCTCTCTCTTTGGCTTGCTGTGTCCTCAAATGTCATCCCTTTGTGTTGCCTGTGTCCTAGTCTCTACTTCTTATAAGGACACTAATCATATTGGATTAGAGCCTATTCTAATAATGACCTCATTTTATTTAATTACTTTTTAAAAGACGTTATCTCCGAATACAGTCACATTCTGAAGTACTGGGGGTCAGGGCTCCAACATATTGAATTTTCAGGAGACATGGTTCAGCACATAGCAAGGACCAAGTAGGATTTATTTTGGGTATGCAAATTTGGTTTGATGTATGAAAGTCAGTTAAGTCCAGGAAGTTGGAGAGCAATGACCTTGATGTTCAGCAGGATGGTAGTTGTTGATGCTCATGAGCTGTGACAGGGGAGTGATATGGATGTAAGCCCAGCTGGAGCAGCTGAGGAAAAAATGGAGAGAGCACAGATTGTGGAGAACATTTTCAAGGTTCTCTAGAAATTGGCCCCCTGAAAGCCTTAGTGGGGACAACTTAGCCAAGTGAGTAATATTTGAGATTTGGGGACCTGAGTATATCCTTGGGTAGGAACTCCCTAAAGAACAATTTGGGCATCCTAGATTTTTCTGATCTGTTACCTAGCATTGGAGCTGAAGTGATGCGATGTGAACCCAAGGCTGAGTTCTAGTTCTGCCCCTAGCTTGCTGTGTGATCTTGAGCAAGTGCCCTCTCTTGTGTGGGCCTGAGGAGGAATATGTGTGGGTTTTTTTTCCTTCTTGTTAGCCCCCATTCCCTCACAACTAATAGTTCAGTTCTGCCCCTACGCATGAACAAAAGAGTCCCAACCTTGTACCTCATTGGTACTTCTACAGCCTTGCCCCTCCCCACAAGACAAGGACATTTGGCTGAAGCCCATGCCTCCTTCTCCTGACCACACCAGCTATGTGGATCCCCTGCCCAAATTGTCCTGAATCTGAGACCAAGCCTGAATTTACCTCTTCCTTGGGTCCCACCTCTCAAGTGCGGACCGTAAACCCTGGGTTGGAGTTATGGCCAAGGGTCTGCTGTTTGTCAGAAGAATAGGCAGAGCATGACATGCAGGCTGGGTATTCACCTATGTGAATGGGAAGCCCTTCAGGATGCAGGAGAGAGCAGAGGTGGGAAGGAAGCTGTCTGTAGGCTGAGGAGGGGCTTGTGCGGTGGTGGGGGATAGAACCGGGTGCATTCTCTTTGAGTAGACAGAATTCCAAGATTTTTGGGAATTCTAAATTCAAACATGACCTCACAGGCTGTTCTAAAGCTATATTTATCCAGTAGAAGGATGTAACATGTTTTATTTAACAGTTTGTAACTTATTTGTAACATTTAAAAATATTTTTACTCATATGGGGATCCATGAAAGTGTTAGGTAAGATTGGGTCTATGACAGATCCTTGGGAGAAATGTCCTCTCTCTGATTATATGTTGTTTTAGGAGGGACGGAGAATCCAGATCCATTCCTCTCCTTACATAGAAGTAGCAGAAGACCTTTCACCGGAACCTTCCTTTCCTTGTCCTTTAGGCACCAAAGGTCAAGCATATGACCTAAGCTCAACCAATCATATTCTTTCTTCCTAGACTTGGACCTGGGACTAAGTAAATAGACGTAAGTGATGTTCATTCTAGCAGGAGTGAATCCTGGGGTTAAGTGTCCCCTGTTCTGGCTCCAGCCTTGCTGCTCAGCCTCAGACTCCAGGTTGCTTACCCCATACATTCTGGAAGCTGCTTGATATCTTCTCTATTGTGTTTAATTTGGTCAGTTGATTTCTGTTGTTTATCTTCAGAGAACCCTTGGGTATTTCAGACCTCAACTTTCTGCTTTGTCAATGATCTCAAAGGATCCTTCCAGCTCTGATGCTCAATAGCCCATGTTCCAGAAGCTGCAGAAGCTACTCAGCTTCCGCCAAATGATAAGTACATATTTGTAGACAGGAGGTTTCTCAGCTAATGCTGTCCACACAGCACAAGTTGTATAGATCTGGTGGACAAGATAATGAGTAGGATTGGCACTGGTCCTGGAGGTGGGGGGATAAAGATGTGTCTGGGGATGTGAAGTGGACCGCTGTTGTGGAATTTCTAGATTTGACCTTTGTATTAAAGGAAACTCTGTGTCCAACATTGCTTTAATGGATTCTGGATGACCTTAAGCCACTCTGCCCACAGGCCAGGAGTATCCAACTCCAGCTGCATCCTTTCATTTGATGACTCAGTTCAGCCCAATCTAGCAAGTTCAGATTGGTACTATTTGAATGCTCTGAAGGTCACTGGATCCTTCAAGGTGAGTGTGTATTAGCATCTGCCCTCAAGGAGCTTATAGGTCATCTACTGCTTTGCCAGGCTTCTCCAAAGCACCTTTTCCTTCTTCTTGCCCTTAGTCCTCCTAGCAAGAGAGCATTTGCAACAACCCCCAGAGTGTGAGATTTACAACACACACACATTCTAAGAATTCCAAAAATGATATCTGATTTTGCAGAATTTATATAACCAAAACCTGCACTTTTATATACGTCTTCAGCCCCCTTCCTAACTCACCCCAACCACAGATATGGAGAGAGGGTGATTCAGTAGAACTCCATTTGGCCAAGGTTGGAGTTATGTCTCAAATACTTCTCTGAATTGATGGCAGACAAAACCTCCTCACTATCCAGATCTGAGACTGTTACTGGATTGCAAAGTGGTGGTGTTTGTGTTGTTCCCTCAGTTCTTAACATTGGGAGGTTCTGGCACTCGGTGGGGTGGGGTGACTGGAAGCATTGGGGGGAGGGGTGTTTGGGGGCTTGATGTGTTTGTTCTTTCATACACAGCTCACTCTGTTCCTAGCCCCCTTTACAGATGACAAGAGGTGCTAGACAGTGGAAAGTAAGATGTGTGGTGCTGCAGGCAGAAACTTGATATAGTGTAATTACTGTACATTAAAATAGATGGAATTTGGATATAAAAGCAAAGCAGACCATATCTTACGTGATGCTGAGAAGGGAGGCATCACCCCACTCTGCATGTGCATGTGCCTAAAAGTGCGTTCTAGTCTCTGAAAATGGCACATGGGCCAAAAAATCCAAATAAGCACCTCATTGCTGGGAGTGGGAGGGGAGGGGGCTCTCACCAAGGCAGATGAGAGTGGATGTGAATCAAAAACCACACTCATATGAGCCATCTTTTGGTTTGAACTTTTACTCAAATATGAGGAACTGAATTTCTCTTTTCAGAACCAAACTAAAGCCATGCCAATTCCTTTCTTTGGGCAGAGAAAAGCAATTCAGTTTCCCAAGATTTTCCTGAATAACTGTGCCAGACTAGGTGAAGGGAGAATAGGTTACCACATGCCCCAAGTAGCTTACTAGTTTATTTGACAGTCTAAAGACCCGTGAGAATAACTTTTGAAAATACAATTTATAATTGAGTATTATTATGCTTAGTTTGACTAAGGATGTCAAAAAACAGAGGGATCAATTATTGGTCCAAAAAATTCACTGGGAAGGTACAACTTGAACTAACCTTGAAGAGTAGATTCAACTAGACAAAGGGGTGGAACATGTACTGTCTAGTTAGGGGTGGCAAACAGCATGAGAAATAGCTCAAAGTTAAGTACTGAGATGGTATATGTGTGAATAGATGGGGGAAGAAAAGAGAAAGGATACTTTGGGTGCTATAAAACCAAGAGAGTTCAAATGTTAGACATGGACTTGACTAGTGAATCCCTTACTGCCCCATATCAACCCTAAGAATCTCTGATCATAAGGTACCCAGAAAAAATAAAGGGCTAAGCTTCAGAGAGTGGGAAGGTGCCATGGAAGTGGGGTATGATGGGATTTATTGGAGAGGGTGCTATGAGAGTAATACTGATCCTTAGCTTTTGACTGGGTTTTACATTTCTTTTTTGTTACTCTTTTGATCGCAGCACCTCAGCCAAGGGAAAGACAGAATAAAGCAGCCTTAATTTCTCTGTGAAACATTATTGAATTTTTAGAAAAGAAGATGTCACACGGGGTGTCCTGCCCACCAGACGGCTGGCTTCCTGTGGGTCTGACACTGAATTTCGTGATCTCTTTCCCAAGTGACGGAGTACACACAGCTGTCACCACTGAGATGCACCTCTTTGGGTGGTTTTCTAAAATTGCTCTTAACATACATTTAAATATATGAAAGTCATTCCTGGAGGTGAGGTCATTTTGAATGCAAAGTGATCGTCACATCCCTTGCAATCATAGAAGAAACTGGAAATAAAGTCCAGCTTGCTGACGTCATAACCAGCACTCATGAGCTGAGATAACAATATCATGTGTTTAAACGTGGGCTCCATCTCCCAGGCGAGCCCTCACTTTTCCTCACTCCACTTCATTGAGGTCTCTACCATGTTTGACTGATGTCAAAATGAAGAATGGAGAGTAAGCAGGCCTAAGGAAGACCACTTCCTGTTCAAAAGGACATCTGGCTAGGAGACCTTGATTTAGCTGCACCTCCATGCTCACACACACACACACACACACACACACACAATTCTGCCCAAGTACTGATGAAGACAGATGGGGAAAATGGAAATTCACACCATCATCCCAAACAGAAGCTAACAGACATTAATGCCAGCAGGTGGAAGGAATTCTACTCAAGTGACAATATCTTTAGAAATACAAAGAAAATTGGGAAAAACACAATTATAATGACATCCTTTAACTTGATTTTGTCTCTGAGAGATCAAATAGGAAAAAAGTGAGAAAATCTGAATAATATAACACTTTACCTTATGGAGAATATGCCTTATTTCCTAGCACCCATATAATTTTTATTAAAACATAAACTTCTGATTTTTAAAGATACACTTTTAAAAATCAGAAGTTTATGTTTCACACCTAACCAAGTATAATTAAAGTAATACTCAATGAAAAATATTTAGTAAAAATAACAATCATTAGGAAATTAAGTAATACTACTTGTCAAATAAAAATTCAAAATTTAATTATATATTTATATTATATTTATATAAAAATTTAATTATATATTTATTTACATTATATATATATAATCTTAAAAATGGTCACTTTGTCTGAGAGAAAAATTTAAAGCATTACATATTTTCATTTTTAATAAAAATTTTAACGAGCTGAATATTAACTCAAAGACTTAGAAATATAACAATAAAAAATCCAACAGAAAACGTAGAACCAGTTAAGACCAGAATTTAAACGAATTAGAAAAAGAAAAGGAGTAGAATATATTGTGTATATGCACATATTGTGTGAGTGTGTGTATATATATAATATTTTAAATCGTTTTTCTGAAAGTTCTAGACATTGCAAAAAAATACATGACCTGTATAAATACTGGGGAAAAGAAAACAAAATTATTGTGATTTACTGTTAATTAGATTATTTCTCCCTAAATGCTAAGACAATTGAGCAATGATTAAAACTAATATGAAATGTGATTGGAATAAATTACATGATTTTTTTTGAAATTTGACAACCTGACTTTAAGGTCTATGGAAGAAACAATAAGTGAAAAAGTCCAGAAAAAATTTACATGCAGTAATTCAGGAAGTTTTTCCCTTTACACATTATACATCTGCAATAATAAAATCAGTGTGGTTTGGTTTTCTATGACAAACCAATGGACCAGAAGAAAAATTTCAGAAGCATGCCTAGGTTTATGTAATATGGAATTTAAACTCTGTAGATAAAGGATAAATGGCTCATTTGATGCGTTGGAACAATGGCTAACTTTTTTCAAAAAGAAATATTATCAGTAATTCATAACAATAATCAAAGCAAGTTTCATGTAGATAAAATATTTAAATGTAAGTAATGAAATCATAGAAGTACTAGAAGCAAACGTGGGTATATATATCATTGGCAGATGGGTGGGATGTTTATTCTAAACTATATAATTTTAGAATAAACATGTTTCTATTTTAATTATAGTAAAATTTGATACTTATATAAATGAAATAATATTTGTTATATCAAATCCATATATTAACTCTTTTATGCTGTCTACTTTTGGTGTCTTGCTTGGAAAACCGTGTGTGTGCTTGCTTGTGTGTGCACGTGTTTGTGTGTGTGTGTACGTTCTAAAAACAAGGACCCCATGAAAATCAGACTAGCATAACATTTAAGAGTACAGATTCTGCCATCTGGCACACTTAAAATCCAACGTCACGTGACCTTAGGCAATTTAACCTTTTTATGCCCCAATTTTCTTAACTGTAAAATGGAAATAATAACATTACCTAATACATTGGAGTGTCTGGAGGATTAAGTTAGTTAGCATATGTAAAGTACTTAGAATAGTAGTTGGCAAATGTAAACATTATTTAATGTTACTATTAAAATAGTACTAATGTACATTAGAAAATTATTTAGAACTGAAAAAATATACATGGCCAAAAATTACACTAAAATAACTAAAATTATTTTACATTTATTTGGTCAAAGAAATGCAGTTAAAATATTAATGGGTTCTTATTTTTCACCTATAAAAGTGGCAAAGACAAAAATGATCAGTTCTCAAAGTTAGGAAGTTGGCAGAAAAATAAACACCTTATAAATTGGTATCAAACTTCATAGGGTAATTTGGCAATAACTACCAAAATATTATCGATGTATGTACTTTTAATCCATCCATTCCTCTCCAGAAATGTATCTTATGGAAATTATTATATGTAGACAAATATTCAGCTACAAAGATAATCTTTCTAGTGTTGTTTAGAGAGGTGATATAATTTCTGTCTTAAATGCTTGATAGAATTCACCTCTGAACTAGTGCTCTTTTTGGAAAGGTCATTATTGATTCAATTTCTTTAATGGATAAAGACCTATTTATATTGGTTATTTCTCTGTGTCTGAGTTTTAACATATTTTGTCTTTCAAGGAATTGGTCCATTTCATATAGGGCATCAAATTTATGGGTGTAGAGTTGTTCATAATATTCCTTTATTATCACTGTAATATCCATGGGATCAGTAGTGAAGACCCCTTTTTATTTTTGATGTTAGTAATTCATGTGTTCTATCTTTCTTTCTTGGTTGGCCTGGCTAAAGGTTTACAATTTTATTGATTTTTTTCAAAGACAAGCTGTTCATTTTCCTCTATTGATTTCTCATTTTAAGTTTCATTTATTTCTGCTCTAATTTTTATTATTTCATTTATTATAGTTACTTTGGATTTAATTTTCTTTTCTTTTCCTAGTTTCCTAAGGTGGAAGCTCAGATTATTGATCTTAAATCATTCTTCTTTATTAATATATACATTCAATGCTATAAATTTCCCTCTAAATACTGCTTTTACTGCATCTCACAAATGTTGATAAGTTGTATTTTCATTTTCACTTAGCTCAAACTATTTTTTATTTATCTTAACATTTCTTTGACCCATGTGTCATCACATGAAATCACATGAAATATCATCTCCAGATATTTGGGGATTATCCAGCTATCTTTCTGTCATTGATTTCTAGTTTAATTTCATTGTGGTTTGAGAGCAGATATTGTATAATTTCTCTTCTTTTAAATTTGTTAAAGGTATTATATGTTCCAGAATGTGCTATATCTTGGCAAATGTCCCATAGGAACTTGAGAAGACTATGTATTCTGCTGTTGTTGGATGAAGTATCCTATAAATGTCAATTAGATCCAGTTGACTTATGGTTCTGTTCAGTTTGACTATATCCTTCCTGATTTTCTGCCGGCTGAATCCATCAGTTACTGATAGAGGGGTGTTGAAGTCTATAACTGTAACAATGGATTTATTTATCAGTTTATCAGTTTTTGCATCATGTATTTTGACTCTCACATTAAGTATTGTTATGTCCTCCTGAAGAATTTAGCCTTTGATCTTCATGTAATGCCCCTCTTTATGTTTGATAATTTTCCTTGCTCTGAAATCTGTTTGGTCTGGAATTAATATGGTGTTTTGATTTTGATTAGTGTTAGCATGGTATATCTTTCTCCATCCCTTTACTTTTAATCTAATTGTCTTTTTATTGAAAGTGGGTTTTTGGTAGACAGCATATGGTTGAGTTTTGGTTTTTATCCATTCTGACATTTTCTGTCTTTTAATTAGTATATTTAAACCATTCACATTTAAAGTGATTATTGATACAGTTGGAGTAATAACTACCATATTTGTAATTTTTAAAATTCTTATCCTTGTTCTTTGTTTCTTTTTTTTTTTCTCCTTCCACTCTTTTTCTGCTTTCTCTGGTTTTAATTGAGCATTTTATATGATTTCACTTTCTCTCCTCTCTTAGCATATTAATTATATTTAAACTTTTTTAAAATAGTTGCACTAGAGTTTGCAATATACATTTACAACTAATCTAAGTATTTTCAAATAAATCTATACATCTTCATGGTAAGTATAGTTACCATATAACAGAGTATCCCCAGTGCCTCCCTTCTGTCCCTTACAACGTCACTGTCATTCATTTTCCTTATCTATAAGCCGTAATCACCCAATATATCATTGCTATTATTATTTTGACAAACTAGTTATTTATTAGATCAATTAAAAATAAGAAAAATACATTAAAAAAATTTTACCTTCTTTTATTCCTCTCTAATGCTCTTCCTTTCTTCATGTAGATCCAGGTTCCTGACCTACTTTATTTTCCTTTTCTCTAGCTTTGTGTTGTTTATAATAGTAAACATTTGGAGACAACAGATGTTCAACAATTGGATAAAACTGTGGTAAATCCATGTAATGAAAAACTATGAAGCCATTGAAAATGATTGTGAACTTCCATCCTTCCCCTGCTCTCCACCTCCTGGTGGTCCAATAATTAATCATAGCTGAAGAAAGTTCATTGGGGATAAATTTCAGGCAGCAGAGCTAACTATTTCTGCTTCTTCTTGTACTTCTGAGAATCTTCCCCACTGTTGGTGGAGGAGGAAGGGCTGCCAGGAAGGAGAAGAGTGCCAACCAGATGCAGCAGACACAGAATGCAGATTCCTGGGCATGGGTGAGAGGTTCCCCCATAAGGCTTGGGAAGTTCAGCTCTCACAATATGGGATCAGGTGGCTAGAGAGAGGGCCTTTTCCTTGACCTAGTGATTCTGTGGTTGTTACTAGAGGGATTGGAATATGGCTGATTCTCCCCAGCAAGCATCACCTTTGCCTGCCCCTCATTCAGAGAACTAGGCTTTTTGTTCTCCTGGCTTCAGAAAAGGAGAAGACCCTAAAAACAGAGGAGGAAAAGGCATCTCTTTCTTCAGAATTTCAATAGAATTTCAACAACCCTTGGAAAAACTGCAGGACTCTAGGTACAGACAATATTTTAAAAGAAAACATCATGACTAAGAGTCTCTTCCCAAGTCTAGGAAGGAATTTCAGGCTGGAATGAGGGAGAGAAACAGAGAAATCCATGTTTCCTGCAGGGGTCACTGTGACTTGTACCCTTGGCTGAGCCCCAGAGAATGGGAAAACAAGACAAGTTTGTAGGAACTCTAAAGCAATTGTGACCTGCACTGTTTCCTGGGAAGAGACGAGGAAGGCAAGAAGCTCAGTGAAGACAGACAAGGTTTTGGGTAATCTGGTGGGATTTCCAGATAGCAGGTAAGTGCAGAAGAAGGAAGCATCTCAATCCCTTTGTGCTGGAGGGCAGCATGGAAGTTGCTGGGTGAATTGACTTTGGACTGGGAACATGGGACATGTCATAATGAGTGGAATGGACCAATGACTCAGACTAGACATGAGGATGGGCATCCTGGTGAATTTCAGTGCAGACAAATGACATTGAGGTATTAAGAAACTGAACCTTAAAACCTAGAAGCAATTGGTGGAGAAGGATTTTACCTTTACTGAAGTTGGATTTCTCCTACAACGCTGGTAAAATGATTGCTCAGAATAAATGATAATTGAATTATAAAAGATAAAGTTATACTTATTAAACACTTGTGTTTGTGGACCTAGATTCTTATTTGATCATTTTTATGGTAATTTTAGCCTCAGACTTCCCTAGGGTGATGACATGAGGAGAGGCAAGAATAAAGACAACTATTAGCAGTTGTTGGGTCTGATAATACCCTCCCACTAAGGGTTAAGGCAGGCCATTTCTTACCCACATTGAGGAAACAGCAGCCCTGATTGTAAATAAGGAATTAATGTGTGCATCTAAGACAATGTCGAGACTGCATAAAAAATGAGCAGTTCACACCTTTTTTTTCAAAGTTAACTTTTTTTCAGCTTAAAAACCTGATAAATGATTTCAATTAAGTTACAGAAAAAGAAAATTATATTGCAAATTCATGCAAAATCTTCCTAAAAAATCACTTGCCTAATTACACAAATCAATTCTTCAGACTGGGAATCTAACCTCAAAATAGAAAGTATGGATGTTTCAGCAGCAGTTGCACAAGTAAGGTGGGAACCTCAGGGTGGTCTGCTCTGGCCCCATTTTTATCAGGATAAATCGAGTTAAAGATCACAGAAAACTAGTTTTTCAGGACCCATTGTTGCTCCATAGAAAACTCAGCACAGTGCCTAAGGAGGTGCTCCATATCTAGTTCTTTCTCCTCTTTAGGCAAAATGAATAATGAACTCCTTTACCCAAGAGAGAGTTGTAGAATACGTTAGTTCTGGAGCAACTGAGAATTACCAAGCAGTATCAAATGCACATGTGGATGCTCTCAATTACACCATAATTCAAATAAATCATTATTATCATTGTTGTTGTCATCAGCGCAATCATCATCATCATCTAAGAACTTTGCAGCTGTTTGGATGGACCCTGATGTAATAGGAAAAGAATTTGGGTCGGAGGGCCAGGATGCTAGATTGACTGAGACTTTAGCTGCTTGTTTAATTTTGGCAGGTTGCTTCCCTGCTCTGGGACTCACTTTATGCTTGTATATCTGAGTGGGTAGTCTAGGTGGACCAAGGATTCTTCTTTTTGGCATTCTTTATTGTTTCACACCTGCCCCTACCTTCATAGTTTATGAGTCTTTAAGGTCTTTGAGGGCAAAGATCTTGCTTTGTTGACTACGGTATCCCTCAGGAGGTCTCTCTGGTCTGTCTCAGGGTATGTGCCTAACATTATTGGCTAAGGTGAGTTAGAGTTTTGTTTTGTTTTGCTTTGGGAGGGGTCTGGAAGGAAAAGATAGAAGAGGTAGTGGTTTATGCTGTCCACTTAGAGGCATTGGTTTCCCTCACCTTGCTCCCATCCTCAGGGGGGTAGAGTCCTAGAACTTTGTCCTCAGTTTCTGGCAAACACATGGGAGTCATGCAGCATGTCTGCTTGCATTCAGTAGCTCTACAGTCCCATATTTCCCCAAAGAACTGGGAATTGTGTTTATGTTTTATTCCTGGTAATTGGCTGTGCCGTGGAGGTGGAGTGGCCTCCATTTGTTTGATTCTTAGTGGTAGTGCCACCCCACCGAGTCTGCATGGTTAATGCCATTAATGATTAAAGGAGGAACCTAGGACAGGGACTGTACTCCTCCTTGACAGAGATAACATTTTTGGCTCTAACTAAACAAACACAGATACAATAAAACACACTCACTCCAATACACAACAAAAAAGCATCCAGAAGTACAGGAGATGGGAAAAGGAGGGGAATTTCCTAGAAGACTCCTGATTGAAGAAAACTAAGGCATTTGAGTACAAACCTTGGTGCTGAGCTTCTGGAGAAGCCAGGAAAATGGAGGAAACAGAGACATGTGGAGTTTCAGAGCAATGTCATGGTGGTGCATGAAGTGAAATGCATTTCCAGGTCCTGGCTTTTGAGATGTACTGAGTAATATAATGAGCAAGAGTTTTCTGGATCAGCTCTTACTGCATAATGAATCATTTATTTTAAGCCTATTAATGGCTGAAAATAACAACCTAAAGCTTTTTATTTCTTTTGAATCTGTAGGTCAGCTGGACAGTTCTGTTGATCTAGGCCAAGACCAGCTAATCTCAGCCAGGGAGTCTCATGCTTCTGTGGTCAGCTAGTGGATCAGCTATGTTAGCTGCTCTTAGCCCCAGCTGGCAGAACTTTTCTCTTCTCCATGTTGTCTCTCATCTTCCAGCAGGCTAGCTGGGGCTTGTCCAATAGCTACAGAGTTCTAAAAGGGACTGGAGAAGTGCAAGAGGTTTCGGGGGGGCTAAACTGGGTGAGCCAAAAGTGAGTCATAAGGACAACACAGAGGGGAAGGGAAATAGTCTATTTCTTCATGGGAAGAACTGTGAAGTCACATTGCAAAGGTCATGGACACAGGGAGGTAAAGAATTTGAGCCACTTTTGCACTCCACCTACCACAGTCAAACCTCTGTCCACAATTATTCACATTCTTCATACAAAGTTCATTACACCCCTCCTGAGACCCTTACCTCCCAACTCTTATCCAATCATGACATCATACTCCAAGTCTAAGATCTGTGATTTGCATCAGCTCCAGACCCAAATCTTGTTGATCCTGAGACCCATGAATTAAAAACCAAGTTATCAGTCCTCACACATGCTACATACAATGTTGAAATGAACAATAAAACCCCAATGAGAACACTCATTCAAAAGTGACAAGAATGGGAGGCATGTGGCAGTCACTGGTCTACAGGAGTTCTGAAGTCACACTGGGTAAATGGTGGGGTATGTTACTTGATGAGGCAATGATTCTATTCCCTGGGAGTAGCTGCCCCATCCATTGGTTTCCATAGGTCTCAGCTTCACTGTTTGAGACCTCCTTCCTTTTCTATCATCCTCTGGTTACTTCTAAATAAGTGGCCTGCTTTAGCAGCAAGTTGCTTTCTTAGTCTGCTTCTTGACCTTCAGAAGTTGGAGGCACAGGAATCTCTTTAAAATTTAAAAAATCTCAGTCCTTTTATTACACACTAGTAGCATTTGCCGATTCAATTTGATTTAAAACTTTGGGGGTTTTCTATGTAGCTAATTGTTATTTACCCCATGTGTTTAAAGCCACAGCTAAAATATCCTCTGAGACAGACTCTTCTCTTTAAAGTTACTTCTAGTTTGGGATGTGGCTTCTCTATTCTTAAACTTCCCTTTAGTCCAGCTGAGAAGGTCTATATAAACTTAACATTTTTGATTTTATCTTTGTACTTATGACTCACTTTATTTTATTTGTTTTAAAAAATCAGTATACAATAAAATTGACATTTATTGTATGTACAGTTCTATGAGTCATAATACGTGGACAGATTTGCATAATCATAATTACCACCAGTATAGGGAACCATTCCATCACCCTAAAAACTCCTCTGTGCTATCCCTTTATAGTCACACTTTCCTCCACCCCTAACTTCTGACAACCACTGATCTGTTTTCCATCACTATATTTTGCCTTTTTAAGAATGTCACATAAATGGAACCACATAGTATGTAGGTTTTTGACACTAGACTTACTCAAGCATAATGACTTTGAGTTTTTGCTTGTATCAACAATGCATTCACTATTAGTGCTCAGTAGAAAACCAGTGTATGAATGTACCCAGTTTATTTAACCATCACCCACTGAAAGATATTTGGTTTGTTTCCAGTTTGGCACAGTTTTGAATAGAAATTCTCTAAACAACTGTGCATAGGTCTTCATGTAGATGTAAGGTGTTTTTGTTATTGTTTGTTTGTTTGTTTTTTAAATTTTTCTGGGGTAAATACCTGTGAATGGGATTGCTGGGTCATAGGGAAGGGTATGTTTGCTTTTATAAGAAACTGCACGCTGTTTTACCTCATGATTATACCATTTTGCATTCCTACCATTAATGTATGAAAGTTCCAGTTGCCTTTCATCCTCCCTAACGCTTGGTATTCTTAGTATTCTTTATTTTAGCCAATCTAATATGCGTGTAGTGGTGTTCGTCTTAGCTTTAGCTTGCATTTCCCTAATGGCTAGTGAGAACATATTTTCTTTGGCTTATATGCCATCTGTATATCTTCTTCAGTGAAACATCTGTGTCATTAACCATTTTCTAATTGGATTGTTTGCTTTTTAATGTTGAATTTTGAGAGTTCTTTATATATACTACATATGCATCCTTTGCTAAATATGTGGTTTGCAAATATTTTTTCCCCAAGATGTGGCCTTTTTCCCATTTCAGTTATTAATTTAACTAAGTGTAATTGCACAAATGACAAAAATAAAAAAATTTAGACAGTCAGCTTTTAAGATAAACAAGGAAAAAAAAGACCTCATAGGCTTGATGGTCTGAAGTTAACAAGAACTACAAATATGTAGGCATAAGGAATTGTTAATATCCTAAAGATTCTTTGCTATTTTCCACTGTAATCATTCATGTCATCTACAAATAGGCACAGTTTTATTTCTTCCTTTCCAATCTGTATGTCTATTATCTCCATTTCTTGCCTTATTGCTCTGTCTAGATCTTCCAATGCTATGTTGCATGGCAATGGTGAGAGTGGAATCCTTGCCTTATTCCCAGTCTTAGTGAGGAAACATTAAGTCTTTCACTATAAAGTATGATGTTAGCTATCAGTTTTTAAAATAGATGCTCTATATTAATTTGAGGAAGTTTCCCATTATTCCTAGTTGACTGAAACTTTTTATCATGAATAGGTATTGACTTTTATGAAATTATTTTTGCAACAATTGATATGATCATATTATTTTTATTCTTTAGCATGTTAACATGGTGGATTACATTGATTAATTTTCAAATATTAAACCAGCTTGGGCTCCCTGAATAATCTCCACTTGGGCAAGTATATAATTGTCATTATATGTTATATATTGTTTGTTTGGAAGTCCTATTATTCTTTGTGTATATGTTTATAATTGTTATATATTTGCTAATCTTTTTATCATTATAGAATGTCCTTTTATGCCCCTATGAACAACTTTTGTTTGAAAGTCTATTTTTCTGGAATTAGTATAGCCATTTCCAGCTCACTTTGGTAACTGTTTTCATGGTATATCTTTTTTTGTTAATCCTTTTTCTTTCAAACTACTTGTATCTTTGAATCTAAACAGTCTTTTATATAGGCAGCATATAGTTTGGTCGTATTCTTAAAAATATGTTCTCCCAATCTCTACCTTTTAATTAAAAAGTTTAATCCATTCACATTTAAGGTAATTACTGGTACAATAGGATTTATGTCTCTCATTTTGCTGTTTGTCTTCTATATGTCTTGTATTTTTTGTTTCTTGATTTCTCCATTATTGTCTTATTTTGTGTTAATTAGATATTTTCTTGTGTACCCTTTTAATATTCTTGTCATTTCTTTGACTATATATTTTTCAGTTATTTTCTTAGTTGTTTCCTTGGGGATTGTCATCAACATCTTAATTTATAAAATTCTACTTTGGATTAATACCAACTTAATTTCACTAGTATGCAAACATTGCTGCAATATAACTATTCCCTTACTCTTTTATCCTATTATTGTCATAAATTACATCTTTATACATTGTGTGCACACCAACATATATTTATAATTATTGCTTTATGTCGTTGTCTTTTCAGATAGAGAAAAAAAAAGTTACACACAAACATATTTATATTATAATTTGTATTTATGGATATGTATATTATAATTTGTATTTATGGATGTAATTACCTTTAATTATTCATATATATTCAATTTACTGTCTAGTGTCCTTTCACTTCAGCCTGAAGGACTCCCTTAAGTATTTCTTGTAGGGCAGGTCTGCTAGAGATGTACTCTTTTTATCTATCTTAATTTCTCCTTCATTTTTGGAGGATAGTAATTTTTTTTTGTATATAGAATTTTTGGTTAACAGTTTGGGTTTTTTTTCATACTTTGAAAATGTCAGCCGAATTCCTGACTTTGTGGTTTCTGATAAAAAATCTGCTGTTAATCTTATTGAGGATTCCCTGCACATAATGAGTTGCTTCTCTTTACTGCTTTCAAGATTCTCTTTTTGACCTTCAACAGTTTGATTATGAGTTTTAGGTGTTGATATCTGAATTTATTCTACTTGGAGTTTTTTGAGCTTCTTGAATGTGTAGATTAATATTTTTAATCAAATTTGGGAATGTTTTTGCCATCAAACATTTATTATTCTCCTTTCTCTCTCCTCCTCTTCTTCTTTCATTCTGAACTCCTATTATGGATATGTTGGTACTTGGATGTTGTCCCACAGATCTCTCATGGTCTGTTCATTTTTCTTCATTCTTTTTCCTTTCTGTTCCTCAGACTGTATAATCTCAATTGACCTGTCTTCAAGCTTGCTGAGTCTTTATTCTGCCTGCTCAAATATGTTGTTGAGTCCCTCCAGTAAATTTTTATTTTCAGTTATTGTACTTTTCAACTCCAGCAATTCTATTTCATTATTTTAAAAATGATTTATATTTCTTTATTAATATTCTATATTTGTGGAGACATCTTCTCATACTTTAGTTCTTTAGAGTGTTTTCCTTTAGCTAATTAAGATAGCTGATTTAAAGTCTTTGCTAGTAAGTCCAATGCCTGGGTTTCCTGAAAGTGCTTTTATTGATTGCATTTTTTCATGTATATGGTCCTTACTTTCTTGCTTCTTCACATGTCTTGTAATTTGTGTTGAAACTAGATTATTTTAATTATTATAATGTGGTAACACTGAAAATCAGATTCTCCTCTCCTTCGCGGGGTTGTTGTTTTTGCTGCTTGTCATAGTTATTATTAGTTATTTTTTGTTTAGTGATTTTTCTAAACTAATTATGGAAATCTATATTCTTAATGTGTGTTGCCACTAAAGTCTCTATTTAGTTAATGATCAGTTAATAATTGGACAGAGATTTCCTAAGCTTCTGAGATAAAGATTCTCTCACTTTTACTGAGGGGCTCTGCATAAATTTTGAGACATGCTTTCAACACTCAACCAGGTAGTTGAAAATCCTGCCTTAGCTTTCACTTCCTGCTTGTGCAGAACTTCAAAGTCAGCCAGAAGTGAAACCTAAGGTCCTTCTCCAGTATGTCTTGAGCATGTACACAGCCCTATGCATGCTCTTGCCTTTCTAGATTCCCAGGAATATGTTGCAGCTTTTCAAAGCCCCTATGGATATCTCATTCTTCAACTTTCCCTTTTATGCTTTTACCTTTAATCTAGTCTATTTCTTACCTCAAATATTGTCTATTGCCTCAGGCAGCCACAATGTTAAAACACTTGCCTATGAATGTTTTTGTTTGTTTCATACTGGAAAGAGGCTTTTAACAATAATAAGCCCCAAGTCTAGCCAAATAAGGACAAAACCTTAAAGTGACATTTTATAGGGAAACACCAGACAGGTCAAATGAGAATTCTTTGATTATCTGCTCCATTTGGTACAAGAAATGTGGACTGTCATTTTTCAAAGCAACTAATGAACTGAGTAGTGAGGGGATAGAACTAGGGTAAATTAAAACACTAAGAAATTTGTGGTTCTTTCTGTGATTCAGCCACTTTTCTTGAATAAACATACCTTGTATAATTGCAAGTCCCTCGTTAAATTCCAAAGTTTTGAAAAAGTTAATTCTGACAATCTTTTTTGCCAGTTTTTTCACTGGGTTTTATATAGAGCCTAATTTTCAGAGGTCCTTGCTCCATTATTTTTGCTGACATTAACTAGTTCTGTAAATTATTGCTTCACGTATTTTGCTAGCCTGTTGTTTGTTACCTACATATTTAGTATTGCCATGAACTTTTGGAAGAGTGACTCTTGTCATTATTTAATGTCCCTTCTGTCTCTGATAATTTTCTTTGCTCTGAAATTTACTTTAGCTAATTTAGTATAGCCCCTCCTACTTTTTAAAATTAATGTTTGCATAGTATGTCTTTTTTCTATTGTTTTACTTTCAACCTACATATATTATTATATTTAAAGTGAGTTTCTTTTAGACAACACATAGTTGGGTCAAGTCTTTTCATCCACTGTGTTGATCTCTTTCATCTAAGTCTTTAGGACCATTTACATTTAATATAACTATTGACCTGTTATGTTTAAGTCTGCCTTTTTTTTGGGGGGGGGCGGTTTTTTCTGGTTATTCCCTCTGGTTTCGTTTCTCTGTTTTATTTTTTCTGCCTTCCTGTGGGATACTTGAACATTTTTTTTTAGAATTACATTTTGATCTATAGTGTTGTTCAGTGTATCATTGGCTTTTTTTTTCCCCTTCCAGTTTTATTGAGATAAAACTGACATACAACAAGGTAGAATTTTAAGGTGTACAGCATAATGATTTGACTCACATACATCATGAAATGATTATCACAGAAAGTTTAGTGAACATTCATTGTCTCATATAGATACAAAACTAAAGAAATAGAAAAAAAAATGTTTGTGATGAGAACTCTTAAGATTTACTCTCTTAACAACTTTCATATATAACATACAGCATATTTATCATGTAGTACATTATATCCTTAGTACTTATTTACCTTATAATTAGAAGTCTGTACCTTTAGACTGCCTTCATCCAATTCTTCTTCCCTCTTTCACCCACCTCTGGTAACCACCAGTCTGATATCTTTATCTATGAGTTTATTTATTTTTTTGTTTCTTTATTTGTTTTTGAAGTACAATTTTCCTACAACACCATGCTAGTTCCTATTATACAACAAAGTGATTCAATATTTCTACACATTTCAAAATGATCACCACAATTAACCTTGTTAGAATATGTCACCATACAAAGATATTATATATTTGTTGATTATATTCTCCATGCTCTGGATTTCACACTTGTGTCTGATTTATTTTGCAATGGTATGTTTGTACCTCTTAATGTCTCTCAACTATTGCTTTCCATGACCACCCCTCTCTCTCTGGCAATCACTTGTTTGTTCTCTGTATCTATAACTATCTTTCTGTTTCATTATATTTTTTCAGTTGTTTTGTTTTTTAGATTCCATGTATGAGTGAAATCATACAGTATTCCCCTTTCTAGGGCTGACTTATTTCACTGAGCATAAAACCTCTATGATGATTTATGTTGTCACAAATGGTAAGATTTTATTCTTTTTATGGCTGAGTAATATTTCATTATATATTTATGTATATATATATATATTCATTTTATTCTTTTTGATGCGATCATAAATGGTGTAGTTTCCTTAATTTCTCTTTGTGATATTTCATTGTTAGTGTATAGAAATGCAACAGATTTCTATATATTAACTTTGTATCCTGAAACTTTACCGAATTCATTGATGAGTTCTAGTAGTTTTCTGGTGGCATCTTTAGGATTTTTTATATATAATATGTCATCTGCAAACTGTCAGTTTTGTTTCTTCCTTTCCAATTTGAATTTCTTTTTCTTGTTTGATTATTGTGGCTAGGAACTCCAATACTATGTTGAATAAAAGTGACAAGAATGGACATCCATGTCTTGTTCCTGATCTTAGAGGAAATGCATTCAGCTTTTCACCATTAAGTATGATATTAGCTGTGGGTTTGTCATATATGACCTTTATTATGTTCAGGCATGTTACCTCTGTAGCAACTTCTTTGAGGGTTTTTTTTTTATTATTATTATACATAGATGTTGAATTTTGTCAAAAGGTTTTTCTGTATCTTTTGAGATGATCATGTGGTTTTTATTCTTCAATGTGTTAATGTGGTATATCATACTAATTGATTTGTGGGTATTGGACCATCCTTGCATCCCTGGGATAAATCCTACTTGATCATGGTGTATAATCCTTACAATGTATTGTTGAATTCGGTTTGCTAGTATTTTTTGAGGATTTTTGCATCTATGTTCCTCAGTGATATTGGCCTGTAATTTTTTGTGTGTGATATCTTTGGTTTTGGTATCAGGAAGATGCTGACCTCATAGAATGACTCTGGAAGCATTCCTTCCTCTGCAATATTTTGGAATAGTTTGAGAAGGGTAGATGTTAACTCTTCTCTAAATGTTTGGTAGAATTCAACTGTGAAGCCATCTGGTCCTTGACTTTTGTTTTGGGGAGGTTTTGTTGTTGTTGTTGTTATTACTGATTCAATTTCATACTGGTAAACGGTCTGTTCATATTTTCTATTTCTTCCTGGTTCAGTTTTGAGAAATTGTACTTTTCTATGAATTTATCAATTTTTTCTAGATTGATCATTTTATTGACATATAATTGTTTGTAGTAATCTCTTATGGTCCTTTATATTTCTGTCGTGTCAGTTTTGATTCTTTTTACTTTCTGATTTTATTGATTTCTGCTCTCTCTTAAGGTCAAATGCATTGTAACAACTCTATTTTTACTCAACCAGCACCCAAGTTTACTATTTTTAACATCATATTTTACATAGTTTTGATTTGTGTATTCTTTAAGTACTTATTGTAGATATAGATGCTTTTACTACTTCTGTCTTTTAACCTTCCTAATAGCTTTATACCTGGTGGATTTACTGTCTTTACTGTACATTTATAGTTACCACTGAGATTTTTTTCCTTTGTAATTTTTATATTTCTAGTTATAGACTTTTTCACTTAGAGAAGTCCCTTTAACATTTCTAAAGCTGGTTTGGTGGTGCTGGACTCTTAGTTTTTGCTTGTCTATAAAACTTTTGATCTCTCATCATATATGAATGAAAGCCTTGCTGGGTAGAATATTCTTGGTTATAGGTTTTTCCTTTTCATCACCTTAACTATATCACACCACTCTCTTCTGGCCTGCAAAGTGTCTGCTGAAAAGTCAACTAATAGACTCATGGGAGTTCCTGTGTATGTAACTTATTGAAAGCTTGTTTCCCTTGCAGCTTTTAATATTTTCTTTTTATCTTTAATTTCTGCCATTTTAATTACAATATGTCTTGGTGTGGCCCTCTTTGGGTTGATTCTGTTTGGGACTCTCTGTCTTTCCTGGCTATGGATATCTGTTTCTTTCCTATGTTAGGGAAGCTTTCAGCTATTATATCTTCAAATATGTTCTCTGCCCCCTTCTCTCTTCCCCTTCTCTCTCACATACTAACATATGAATGTTAGTATGCTTGATATTGTTACAGAGGTCTCTTAAACTGTCATTTCTTTTTATTATTTTCCTTTTTTTCTGTTCAGCTTCAGTGGTTTCCACTACTCTATCTTCCAGTTCACTGATGTGTTCCTCTGGATCATCTAATCTACTGTTGATTTCTTCTAGTCTATTTTTTATTTCAGTTATTGTAATTTTCATCTGTTTGGTTCTTCTTTATATTTTCTGACTCTTAGTTTAAAACTTCTAACTTCTCATCCTGTTAGTCCAATCTTCTCTGAAGTTTTTGAACATCTTTAAGATCATTACCTTGAATTCTTTATTGGGTAGATTGTTTATCTCAACTTTACTTAATTTTTTTGGGGGGGGGTGGATTTTATCATATTCCTTCATTTGGAACATATCCCTCTGTCACCTCAATTTGCCTAATTGGCTTATTTTATTTCTATGTATTTGGTAGGTTGGTTTCTCAACCTTGGAGAAGTGGCTTTTTGAAGACGTACTGTGTGTCCCAGAAGCACCCCCCTCCCCATAGTCTCTAGGGGGTCCTCCCATGTGGGCTGCATAGGTCCCTCTGTTGTGGTGGGTTGACTACTGTGGGTGGTCTAGTAGGCGTGGCTGGCCCCCGGTCTGTCTGGTTTCCAGGCACTGCCTTGTGTGGAGGTTGCTGGCTGCTGGTGGGCAGGGCAGGGTCATGGAGTAGCTTGCTGCAGAACTCTGGGAGCCCCAGGGCTGGAGCTGGCCCATTTATGCGTGGAGCCAGGTTTTAGGGTAGGTAGTTGCAAGGTTGGGCATCCCAGATCTAGTGTTGACCTGCTGGTGGGCAGAGCTAGTTCCTTACACACCTGTCTGTGGGATCGGAGGTAGCCCAAAGCTGGTGTTCGACTACTGGTCAGTCGGGCTGGATCCCAGGTCAGTTCGCTGAGGAATCCAGAGTGTTAGAGCTGGTGTTTGTCTGCTAGGGGGTGGGGCTGGGACCCAGGGGCATCCCAGGACTGATGTTGGACTGGTGGTGGATGGAGGCAGGTCCTGAGGTCTCTGGCTACAGGGCTCTGGGGGACCTGGTGGAGCTGGTGTCAGCCCACTAGTGTATGGGGCCGAATCCTGGGGCAGCTGGATGAAGGGCTCAAGGTGTGCCAGAGCTGTTGTTGGTCTGTTGGTGGGCCAGGCTGGGTGATCCGTGGGGTTGGTGCTAAACTGCTTGTGGGTGGGCTGCATCCTTACATGGAAGGCTGAGGGGCTGCCGTGGTACTGGAGCTGGTGCTCACCCACTGGTGGGCAAAGCTGAGTCCTGGATTCTCTAGCTGCAGGCCCTGGGGTTCCTGAAGCTGGTATTGTCCCACCAGTGTGTGGGGCTGGGCACAGAGGATCCTGGGGCTGGTGCCTGCCTCCTGCTGGGTGAATCTGTGTCCCAGGATTTCTGGTTGCAGGACCCAAGGGCTCCTGGGGCTAGCGCCAGTGTACTGATGTGTGGGACCATGTTCTGGGCCCTCTGGTGGACAGCGCCAGGTCCCAGGGTGGCTGTGGGTTCAGAGGGTCTTAAGGAAGCCAGCCTCCTGGTGGGTTCCCAGGAGGGGAACTGTTTCACTGACCAGCTAGTTGCTTGGCCTGAGGTGTCCCAGGACTGCTGCTGACAGGTTGGTGGGCAGGACTGGTTCTCAAGCTAATAAGCTAGAACGAGGATTCCAGAATGGTGTTTGCCAGCACCAGTGTCCACATGGTAGAAAGAGCTCCCAAGATTAGTTGCTGCCAGTGTCTATGTCCCCAGCATGAGCTCCAGTTTAGCAGGAGCAGATTAGCAGGTGGGGCTGACCCAGGCTCCTTTCCAATTATTGCTTTTGCCCTGGGTTCTGGATCACGTGAGATTTTGTGTGTGCCCTTTAAGAGCGAAACCTCTATTTTCCACAGCCTTCTGGGACTCCGGAAAGTAGGCCCCACTGGCCTTCAAAACCAAATGTTCTGGGGCTTGTCTTCCCACTTCAGGATCCCTGGGCTGAGGACCACTATGTGGGGCTTGGACCCCTTGCTTCTTGGGGGGAACCTTTGTAATTATCATAATTATTGCAATTTCTTCCTCTTTGTGGGTCACCCACCTAGGGGTGTGGGTCTTGACTACACCACATCTCCGCCCCTCCTACCATCTCACTGTGGTTCCTTCTTTATATCTTTAGTTGTAGATTTTCTTTTTTTGCTAGTCTTTCAGTTTTTCTTATCAATAATTTCTTTGTAAGTAGTTGTAGTTTTGGTGTGCCCATGGGAATAGGTGAGCTCAGGGTCTTCCAACTCTGCCATCTTGGCCACTCCTCTGTTGAGTGTATCTTTGATCAGCCTTTTTAGTAGTTGTGCTTGGTTACATACATATCCAAGTCTACTGGTGTCTACATTTTACTATTTCAAATGAAGTGTGGAAATTTTACCTCCTTTCACATCCCTTTACCTTCTCCATTTATAATATAATTATCTTAAATGTTCTCTCTCTATATATTGAAGATCACATTAGACGGTATTTTTTTTTCCTTCAGTGATAAAACATTATTTAGAGAACACAAGAGAAGTAAATTTTATTTTGTTGACCTATACTTTTGCCCTTATCATCTTTCTTCCTTCCCAATATTTCAAGGTTCCTTCTTTTATTATCTCCTTTCTTTTTAAAGAACTTCCTTAGCCATTCTTTCAGCGTAAGTTTGCTGGCAACAAATTCTCTTAGCTTTCCTTTATTTGAGAATGCTTTATTCCCTCTTCATTCCTAAAAGATATTTTCACTAGATATAGAATTCTGGGTTAACAATTATTTTATTTCAGTTCTTGAAAAATGTTGTGCCACTTCCTTCTGGCCTTCATGGTTTCTGATAATAAAGCTGCTGTAATTTGAGGTTTTTTCCTCATAGGCAATGCACTGTTTTTCTCTAACTGGTTTCAGCATTTTTTCTCTGTCTTTAATTTTCAGATGGTGAATTATAATATGCTTTGCTTGGCATGGATTTCTTTGGGTTTATCCTATTTGGAATTTACTTAGCATTTTGAATCTGTAGGTTTATATTTGTTGCCAAATTTGGGAGTTTTTCAGGCATTAATTTCTCCTAATACTTTTTTAGCACTTCCCTTTTTCTCTTCTTCTTCTGGAACTCCAGTGACACAAAAGGTGGACCGTTTGTTATGGTCCCATTCGCCACCAATTTGATGGTACTTCAAACGCTAGTCTTATTTCTCAATATACATAATACTATTTACTTTCAGAGTCATGAAAATGCTGCTTTATGCATTTTGTATAGATTTTACATTTGCAGTCAGTGGAAGAAGGAGGATAGGGTGTGCTTACTCCATCTTATCCAGAACTAGAACCTCCTCATTTTATTTTGAGAATCTTTATCCAATTGGAGAGTCTGAAGAGAAATAAACAATTTTATAATCTAATCCTGAAAGTTCTTGTCCTTCTATATTCTGTCTAAATTCTGATTGCAAATTAGCTAGTGTTTACTTTAACTCTTGTCTCTCTTTTACGATTTTACCATATACAACTAGGTGTAATCAGCTAACACTTTCAAAAATCTTGCTGCAAATCATTTTTCCAATGTCAAAATCAAGTCAACTTTTATCTCCCATGTTACTACAAGAATCAGTTTTTAACAGTTGTTTGGCCATTTAATAACATAAGTTGCCACTTTCCTGCTTTTGTTACGGGTTCCATTGTTGCTTTTCCAGATTTACTCTCTACCCAGTTCCAAAACTGATGCTACCTATTTCAGGGTTTTGTTAGAGCAGGGCCCCATTCTTAGATACTAATTTCCATATTCATTTGCTTTTGAGGTGTGACCACTCCAAAATGAAGTGGTTAAAAAAACAACTATTTGTAATTTCTCATGAGTTCACGGCTCAGCTGCATGGTTTTGCTTAGTGGATCTTAGCTGGGTCTGCTAATGTGTCTGTGGTCAGCTAGAGGGCCAACCAGAAGTGATGTAAATAGAACATCATTGATTTTTGAGGGCAACAGAGGGACACACGGGAAGAACATGGATGCCGCTCAGCAGGTTTGCATCCATGGGAATCACGTGGTCATGGAGAATGCAACATCTCCTGGTCCCTTAGAGTCCCAAAATCTTAGAGATATTCTTACTTATTAAGGGAATCCATTCCAGACTCTTCTGGACCTCTCTTGGTGATAAAATATCCACTGAGACATTCTAATCCATTTCTAGGAGGCTGTTAAAACCCATTTATTTAGTCTTTTGTGACTCCTGTTAGCTCACTAGGGACTATGTATTTGGAGTCTCCATGAAGCTGAACATGGCAGTTAGAAAGCTTTTGTCCTAATGAGGTCCTAAGTTTTTGTGCCACTGGCTTGAGTTATGCAGCTTCATATAATAGCCCTAGACACCCTGGGGTTGGCAGGTCCTTCTGTAGAGATCCAGAGATAATAGAAGCACACAGGAATGGTAGTAGACATATTCAAGATGGGGTTGTGTGTCAGAAAGTGTTCAGGGCCTTGGAGCCGGGAAGCCATCCCCAGGCAGTGGGCTTCAAGAGCCACTGTCCTATAAGTAAAACACATTGTCCTTTTTACTTTAATTTGCCTGCTTTTTTTTTTTTTTTTTTTTTTTTTTTTTAAGTGAGGTTAGGTCATTGCCTCTGCACTGCTTTCTCGAGAACTGACACATCCAGTGCAAATGAAGCTGATGATGAGAGACAATATTTTAATGTTAATTAGATATTCCATGTGTCTTAGTTCATAAGAGAACTATTGCTCTTTTATGTACCAGATGAAAGCACAGCTCTTGCTTGGAGGAAAACAGAATACACAGAAAAGAAAGTATTTTCAGTTTTGTAATTATTCAAATTATTGTTGCTCTTTAGAAAAACTCAGAAGACTTTGAGAGGGCAGAAGGATACTTAGCAATAACACAACTGCATGGCAGGCAGCCATTGCAGAGCCTCAAAGACCCTCTTCATTCTCTTTCAGAAAACATTGTTAAAAGCTGTAATCTCCAATTAGGAAACAAGCTCTCCAAGAATTACTCAGAGTGGCCTTGTTAGACAAACAAGAGATGGTAGGACCAAGCCTACTTCTGAATGGGTCTACCGAGGAGAAAAGAGCCAAAAGCATGCCAAAAGCCCCCTGGGGTCCTTTGGACTCTTAAGGTGTCAACATCCAAGTTGGAAGAAAGACACTGGCACACACATGGTGAGTAAATACTTCTTTAGGTTCACTTAAAAATAATGATTGGAAAAAGAATGAAGACAATTCTGTTCCCTCTGTGAGTTCCATTTTCCCATCAATAAATGAACATTTTGGACTAACTCAGGAATTCTAAATGAAGGCTGTAGACTTCTCTTCTCTAACCTCTAAGATGTATAGTACAGTCACAGGGTCAGGGCGGGGGTGCTTTTAAATTGCATGTGTCCAAATGAGCCCCTGTTACTATAGGAATATGTTGTACCCTTCTGGCAGGTTAGAGAAGCAAAAAAGTTTAAAATCAGTGTACTGGGTTATCTAATTGTCCTACCAACTCTTTCCTTGCTTAATCTGAGAATTAGCTGACCTCACTTGATAGGTGAATAAATGAATGAATAAATGGTTGGCATTTATGAATAAAACACTTATTGTTTTCATGTTTTTACTTTTGAATTTTGTTTTCAAAAATTTGGAATAATTTTAGATTTACAGAAAATTTGCAAAGAGAGTCCTAAATAACTTTTACCCAGTTTCCCTTAATGCTTATATATTTTACATAACTATGGTAGATTTGTGAAAACGTTGGTGAAGTACTATTAACTAATCCAAACTTTATTTGGATTTCACCAGTTTTCCCACTAACGTCCTTTTCCTATTCCAGTATCCAATCCAGGATACTACATTGCATTCAGAAAATATTTATTTTTGTGTGTAAATTTCTATGCCAGGTATTGTTTGGTTGGGTTTACGAATCAAAGGATGATTCATGGCCCCCAGTCTCTAGAAGTTCATTAGTCTGGGAGGCAAAATCATGTGTGCAGAAAAATTCATGGGTCCTTGTCCCTGGATCTTCAAAACATAATGCATGAGGTTTGGGGGCAGGTCATTCGGCCTGGCCAGCTAAGCCTTATGTGCTGGCAGCCTCGGGATGTGGTGGGTATGCAGGATGCTCTCACCTTCCCTTAGGATGCTCTGACCAGAACCAGTAACTACATGGGGTAAGTCAGTCAAATGAATTCCTGAAAAAATAGTCAAGCAAGTTACTTTTCGTCATGCATCCAATACTTTATTTTTCTTTTGCTTCTTTGCATTAGGCAAACTCAACTTGAGATGTGTGGATAATTATTCATCATCAGAAAGAATAACACAAATAAAATTGGCAAAACTTTTAAAACGGTTAACATCTGCTGTAATGAGGGTGTGGGAAAATGGGCACTCGATTGAACTGCCGTTGGGAGAATGAACTGATGTATTCTTCAAGATGATCAGGGAATTTGTATTTCACGTCATCAGAATATGCCTACTCATTGACCCAGTTAGCCAAAAGATACTCAGTACAGTGTTGTTTACAATAGCAACAAATTAGAAGCAACATAAACCTTTAGCCAAGATTGTTTGGACAAATTATAGAACGTACATATAAAATTAATACACAGCTTAAAAAAATAAATTGTAAAAGAATACTTCATGACACAGATGGTTATGCAATACTACTCCAAAGAAAGAACATTACAAATAGTTATGTACAGTATGACATATTTTTGTTTATATATATTTGTATGTTGAAAGTTATTTTTACTAAATATATCAGTAGTGTTTTTTTCTGGGAAGTGGGAATTGTCAAAAACAGCTTTATTGAGATAGACTTCACATATCATACAATTCCCCCATTTAAGTTGTGCAATTCAGTTTTTAGTACATTTACACAGTTGTACGCTTACCATCACAATCTAATTTTAGAACACTTTCTTCACCCCAAAAAGAAATCCTGCAATGTAGTCATTCCCAGTTACACTTTTCTACAGCTTCTGGGAATGTAAACCACTAACTTACTTTCTGTTCCTATAGTTTTACCTGTTCTGGACATTTCATATCAATGAAATCAAACAAGATGTGGCCTTTTGTGATTGACTTCTTTCACTTAGTATAATGCTTCTAACTAAGATTCAGCCATGTTGCAGCATGTATCAAGTAATTCATTCCTTTTTTTATTGCTGAATTATAATATTACATTTTATGTATATACCACATTTTATTTCTTCATTCATCATTTGATTGTTTCAATTTTGTGGCTATTATGAATAATGCAGCTATGAATATTTGTTTGTGTACAAGTTTGGGTTGGAACCCTACATTTTTAATTCTTGGGTATATGCCTAGGAGTAAATTGTGGGGTCACATGATAATTCCATGTTTAACTTCTTGAGGACTTCCAAACTATTTTGTAAAATGGCTGCACCATTTTCCATTCACACCAGAAATGCATGAGGGTTTCAGTTTCTTCACATTCTCATCAACACTTGCTATTGTCTCTTTTTTTTTTTTTTTAATTTTTTTTTTTACATCTTTATTGAAGTATAATTGCTTTACAATGGTGTGTTAGTTTCTGCTTTAAAACAAAGTGAATCAGTTATACATATACATATGTCCCCATATCTCTTCCCTCTTGCATCTCCCTCCCTCCCACCCTCCCTATCCCACCCCTCTAGGTGGTCACAAAGCACTGAGCTGATCTCCCTGTGCTATGTGGCTGCTTCCCACTAGCTATCTATTTTACATTTGGTAGTGTATATATGTCCATGACACTCTCTCACCCTGTCACATCTCACCCCTCCCCCTCCCCATATCCTCAAGTCCATTCTTTAGTAGGTCTGTGTCTTTATTCCCATCTTGCCACTAGGTTCTTCATGACCTTTTTTTTTTTTTTTTCCTTAGATTCCATATATATGTGTTAGCATACTGTATTTGTTTTTCTCTTTCTGACTTACTTCACTCTGTATGACAGACTCTAACTCCATCTACCTCATTACAAATACCTCCATTTCATTTGTTTTTATGGCTGAGTAATATTCCATTGTATATATGTGCCACATCTTCTTTAGCTATTGTCTCTTTTTAAATATAGCCATTGTGGTATATGTAAAGCGTTATCTTAGAGTTTCAGTTTATATAATACTTCCTTAAAGTCTAATGATGTTGAACATCTTTACATGTGCTTATTGGACATTTGTATATCTTCTTTAGGGAATTGTTTATTCAGACCATGTGTCCAATTTTTAATTGGGTTATTCATCTTTTTATTATTAAGATGTATAAATTTTTTATATATTCTTGATATAAGTCCTTTATGAGATATATGATTTTCAGATATTTTTTCTCATTCTGTAGGTTGTCTGTTTACTTTCTTGATTTGCAACACAGAAATTTTTAATTTTGACAAATCCAGTTTATTTATTTTTTTCTTTTGTCCCTTTTGCTTTTGGTGTTGCATCTAAGAGAGCATTTCCTAAGACAAATTACAAAAATTATTCCAGTTTTCTTCTAAGAATTTTATAGTTTTAGCTCTTACATTTAAATTTATTACCAATGTTGAGTTAATTTTTGTGTATAGTGTGAGGTAGGGGTCCAACTTCATTCTTCTGCATTTGGGTATAGAGTTGTCCCAGCACCATTTGTTGAAAAGATAATTCTTTCTCCATTGAATGATCTTGGCACCCTTGTCAGAACTCAACTGATGCAAGGATTTGTTTATTGGACTCTCAATTTTATTCTTTATTCCACTACCACACTGTCTGGATTAGCACACTTTGTAGTAAGTTATGAAATATGTAATTCTGTAGTAAGTTATGAGATGTGTGAGTTCTTTTCTAAGATTATGTTGGCTCTTCTGGGACCTTGCATTTCCATATGAATTTTGTGATTATTCCTGATCATAAATTTCTGCGATTTCTCCAAAATGTGGCTGGATTTTGATAGGGATTATATTGAATCTGAAGATCAATTTGGACAGTATTGCCATCTTAATTAACAACATTAAGTTTCCCTATCCATGACCATAGGCTATCTTTCCATTATTTAGATATTCTTTGATTTTTTCAACAATGTTTTGTACTTTTCACTATACAAGATTTGTACTTTTTTGTTCAATTTATTTCTAAGTATTTTATTCTTTCTGATTTTATTGCAAATGGAATTGTTTTCTTAATTTCATTTTCAGATTGTTTATTGCTAGTAAAGAAATTAAATTGGTTTTTATATATTGATCCTATATCCTACAACCTTGCTGAACTCATTTATCAGTCCTAATAGGTTTGTGTGTGTATGTATGTGTGCATGTGTTATTCCTTAAGGGTTTCTATATGCAAATAGAAGCAGTTATGCCTCCTCCTTTCCAATCTTGGTGCTTATCTTTTCTTTTTTTAAGCTAATTTTTCTGGCTAAGACCGGGTAGAATATGTTGTGGAGAACTGGCAAAAGAGTCTTGTCTTATTTTTTTCTTCATTTTTCTTATCTTGATCTAAGGGCAGAATGCATTCCTCCTTCCACCATCAATTTCATTATTTACGGTTTTTGAAAACTTTTTCTTCCTTTGCTTATATGTATTTGTTAAATTTTTTATAATGTACTAATCATTTTTGCAATTTAAACGTTAGTAAGAAAAAGGAATGAATATCAAAGATCCTAGCAACTAATATTATCAGGGTTTGTGGCGGGGCAGATATGAAAGGGGAACCCAAACGACCTGCTTTTGTTGTGGGGATAATGTGCTCAGTGATTTCACACTTCTGTTTTCCTGCTGATCCAAGGCAGCCAAACAACAAGTAGAAGGGGAGAGAGGAGCAGAAGTTATTCATAAATTTGAGAACCGTGCCACACTTTCCAAGGAACCAAAGGAGAGGTAGTCCCAGGGTAAGGAAATATATTGCTAAAAAATGAATGGTCATAAGCAAAGGAATTGGGTGATGCCAAAAGCAGGTTGGGTTTCCCCAAAAGCCGACCCTGAAACAAGGATTTAAGTGCAAGTCACTTATATGGGAGTTGATCCTGGGAAGCACCAGTAGGGGAAAGAGGAAGTGAAACTGGGAAGGGAAGGAAGGCAATGCAGTGTGTCAATGTGTAAGATAAGTCAGTGGGCAACTGGGGACTCCAGAAAACTGTGAAACACACCTCAGGGTTGTCCCATCTGAGGGTCAAGGAATCTGGGGTGTTTATCCTCAACTACCACTTGTCTTTTGAAAGACAAGTGGCACATACCTTGCCGAGTACATCAGGCCTGTCTGAGGGGCCACCATGCTCCTGTGGCCAGCAAGAGCCTGCAGGCAGAGTCACAGGGCTGACACTGAAAGCCCTATTCATGTTTGGGAACTGGAAATACTGAAGGGATATGCCATCTGCTAAGAGGATGATCTACATTTCTTCAGTAGTCCTCTCTGGGCCCCCTTAACCAGCTGGCTTTTTAATGAATTTAAAATATAATGTGGTTTCAGTAGTTTAGATGATCATACATCGTAGCAAACTTTAAGCCTCCAGGGAAGGGAACCATTTCTTATCTAGCTCCCCTCCACACTCCTCTGCATTTTGCCTGGGGTGAGAAATAGAATGGGGACTCCACAGAGTTTTGTAGAATTGATCAAGGAAATACAAACGTGTCCAGGTCACACCTCTGTAGTTGGCAAATGTGAGTCTGGGGCCACGTTTAGGAATAATGGTTTTAACTAAAACAAGCCAAGCATTGTGTCCCAGCAGCTGGGATGGGGATGGAGACGGGTGGGAGCACAGGCCTTCCAGCCTTTAAGAAAGGAGACCCCTGTGTGCTATATCCCCCTGGGAGCTAGCCTTGTATTCGTCAGGGCTCTTTCATAAACAGACCATAACTCTAACTCACCTCGAAGAAAAGGGAACCTATTTGTTCATTCCACCGGGAAGTTCCAGGGATGCCCTCAAGCAGAGTCATCAGCAAATTCATTAGGACCCAATGCCTCTTCCTCCTCAGTTCTGCTTTCTTCCCTGTGGGCTTCACTCTCGGGCAGATTTCCTTCTGTGGTGTCCTCTGTCAAGTGCAGAATGATATGCTCCAAGTCTATCAAACCCAACTGGAAGAATGTCTTTCACATTAACTTCAACAAAAGGCAAGTTTTAAGTCACCTTGGCCTGGTTTGGGTCCTGTGCCCTTCCTGCAACAACACCACCAGCCAGGGGGATGGTGTTGTCGCACAGGACTAGGTTCTGCATCCATTCCTAGAGGGAAGAGGTGAGAGAGATGAGGTCAGCTGAATGAAAACCATATGCACTGAGAATAAGAGAAGACATCCCCCCCGCAAAAAAAAAAATGGCTGCTGTCAGATGCACAGTTGACACTGAGCTCCCAAATGACTGAGCTCCAGGTTGCAATCAATGCCAGTGTTCTCTCTGCCTATGGATACCCTCTTCTGCCTTTAAGACCCATTAATCCATTTATTCTTCATTCTCTATTCTCTCTCTATATATATATAGAGAGAGAGAGAGACTTAAACTTATATATATATAGACTTAAAGCCATTATGTAACAGGCATTGAGCTAGCCAGAGAACTATCAATCATATAATCACATGGCTAAGTGTATATTTAAATGCAAACGATGCATAGAGATCAGAAAGCTGATCTAATGACTGATCACAGAAGTTATTCCTGGTTGCCTATTTAGGCATCCAGCTGGTATCAGGCTGACCCACCTCCATCAAGAGGGTTTGCCCTCAAACTCAACCTCACATGGGTAAAAAGTGCCCAAGATTTTCCGTGGCTGGGCAGCTGACATATCCTAGAAACTGCTCTAAACAATACAAAATAAATATGCAAAAGATTATTTATAAGAGGTTGATAAATATACAATCATAGTAAGTTATTTAATGCAACTCCCAATAATTGCAAAGAAAGCAACAAAAAATATTAAGGATATAGGGCATTTAAACAAAGCTGATATGTTCATGGTCATATATACAGAGAACCCTAAAACCAACAAAAATAGAACACATATTATTTTCAAGTATACATGAAATACTAACCAAAATGACAATATTCCAGTTCATGAAGTTTGTCCCAGAAGATGCCAAAGTGTTAATATCATAGACGCAACATTCTCTGACTATAAAGCAATCAGTTTAAAAATCAGTAACAAAAATAAGTTAAAAAACAGTTTTAGGGGGAAAATACATGTTTCTAAATAACTCATGAGTCAAAAAAAGTGAAAATGGAAATTTGACAATATTTAAAGTTGAACAAAAATGAAAATGCTACATACTAAGCCAGAGCAAAATATATACCCTTAAAGACTTGTGTTAGAGAAGGAAACCTGGAACATTATGAGGTAAGCACCATACTGAAAGAGTTAAAAAAAAATGAACAGTAGAGTAAATCAAAGAATACAGAAAAAGAAGCAATAAAGGTAAGATAAAAGATTAATGAAGCAGAAAACAAAGAAATGATAAAGGGAATCAAATCTTATCTGTTTTTTTGAAAAGACTATAAAAATAGACAAACCTCTGGCAAGACTGAGCAAAGCAAAAAAAGATCAAGTACAAATAATTTTAGGCCTGAAAGAGGAGCCACAACTACAGATATTGTAGAGATGTAAAAAATAGAAAATACTTGGAAATTTTATGGCTCTAAATTTGAAAAACCATTTTCTAGAAAAAAAAAAAAAAGACTTCTGAAAATTGACTCAAGATGGGAGAAAATCTTCACTATATATCTATATCTATATCTATAAATAGATGATAGATTAGATAGATAGATGACAGATAGGACTGTGTGAGGAATGCACAATTAACTCTTACAACTATTATTATATAAGAAGACAGCCTAATATTTATAAAGGCAAAAGGTTTGAACAGGCATGTCAAATAGGAAGACGTAAATGTCAATAATTACATGAAAAAGTGCTCAATGTTAGTATCTCTGATGAAATGCAGATCAACACAACAATGAAATACCATTTCATACACAGCAGAATGGCTACAATTAAAATTCCCAAAACACCAGATGCCGGTGAGGATGTGGAACAACCAGCACTCTCATACATTGCTGGTGGAATGTAAAACGACGATAAACCACTTTAGAAAACTCTTTGGCAGTTTCTTATAAAGTTAATCATGTGCATATCATAGGACTAAGCAATTCCACTCCGAGATATTCATCCAAAGAGTTGTACACCAATGTTTATAGTAGAAGTACCTATAATAGCCCCAAACTGAAACAACATAAATATCTATTGAGAGAAACGGATAAACAAATTGTGTCTATTCATACAATACCACTTTACCTAGCAAGAAAAAAAATGAACTAATGATAAACCAGTAACACAGATAAATCTCAACAAAAATTATTTTGAGTGAAAGAAGCCAGACATAAAATAATGCATACTATATGATTTTTTAAAATGGTGTTTTACAAGAGGCAAAACTAGCTTATGATGAAAGAAATCATAGAAGTTACTGTCTGGGGAGACAGTGGGGAGCATTGGCTGAAAGGGTACATGAAGGATTTTTCTAGAGTGATGGAAATATTCTATATCTTCATGGGGATGTGGGTTATGTGGGTGTATGCATTTGTCAAAATTCATCAAACTATATACTTGAGAACCTGCATGTCACAATATATGTTATACCTCACTAAAATATCTTAAAAACCAACTGAACAAAAGAGAAAGAAAATGAATCAGTGATTAAATATCTGCATATACATATCCATACACATACATACATACAGCTAGCAAAAAAAAATGGGCCTAAATGGTTTTACAAAGATCTACCAACCTTCAAAGGACAGATTTCCTCAGTGGTAATGATCCCACAAGCTGGGGGAACTTCCCTCCATGCCAATAGCAGGGTTCATGGCACCTCAGTGTGTGGGGTGACTGAGGTAAAGAAAGCTCCTGGACCACAGAAAGGCGGGGGGAGAGTAGACCAGAATGAGGCTGGAGAACTCCCGGGGCCATACCTGATGGGTCCTGGAAGCACATGTGACAGACAGACATTGGCAGTTGACTACCAAAGTGTCACATTCCCCTAATGTCCCTTCTTTCTTGCTAATGAAACAATTTCATTGAGGTAGGAGTCAACATTGAGATTCAGGGAAAGTTGGGCCCTACCTCACCTCCAGGAGATGAGTCTCCATTAGTATAACCAATGGAAACACCATTCTCCTTACCTTGATTGGTTTTAGGGATGGCAGGTGACACAATTCTGGCCAGTGGGATGTGAATGGAGTCTGCTAGTGGAGAGGCAGGAGTGGGTGGAGAGGCTTTCAGAAACCCTTCCTGGACTTTATAAAGGACCAAGAGAAGGGACATTCTGTCCTCTGGCTTTGGGCACTGCTGTGTGTGAATGTGATACCTGGAGTTCCTGCAGACATTTTCACCCCTGGGGGACCAGCCCCAAGAGAAAAGCCAATGAGGAGGATGCCAGGAAAGCTGGAAGGATGCTACATCCTTGATGATATTACTGAACCACCAAATTAACCAAATCTGAACATTTCTTACCTCTGGACTTTTATGGAAGATCATAAATGCTCTTGTTGTTTGAATCATTTTGAGTTGATTCTGTTACTCTGTCTCTTGCCACCCAAATCATCCTAAATAATTCTTCATAATAAGGATTTGAGTATTTATTTGATTTGAGTAATGAGAAGATACTGGTAAATTTTAAGCCAGGGATGGGACCGACGTGCTTAGGTTATGGTCTAAAATGATCACTCTGCCTGCAGAGTGGACTGGGGGAGAAGGAAAGAGGGCGAATAGGAACCAATGGGAATAGCCCACCAAAGAGGTGAGGACAATGGCATTTTGAACTTTGATGGTGGAGTTGATGATGGAGATAAGTGAATGGATTCACATCTATTTAGGAAGAAAAATTTCCTATGTTGTCTCCTTCAGAAAGCCTTCTCTGACTTTCTCAACTAGACCCTGGCTTTAAACTCTCCATCCCCTAAGCCCTCCAGTGATGGTTGTGTGGCCTTCTCTTTGGGCACTGGTTCTGTCTTATATCATTCAAACATGCCCCTCTGATGACCTGTGAGCTCTCTGAAGATGGAAACCCAGTCTCGTCCATTTCTTGCTCCCACGACGGTCCAGTGCAGTGCCTGACACTCACGGCCACTCAGCAATTGCCCAACTTGCCTGAAAGAAGTCAGACTTTGTGCTGCTCTGTGTGGTTGGCAGGCATGCTTCACCATTAGTTCTGGTCCACCCTCCCATCCATCTGTGCTCCCCCACAGGGAACCTGGCACGGTGAGGCATGGGACCAACTCAGGGTCGGGAGGAGCAGTGAGAGGGGCCCCAGCGCTCCATGCACGGTTGCACATGGGGAGACCAGCCCTGCCTCTGCCGCCTTGGGAAAATCATCTTTCCTGTCAAACAGGTGGGGCTGAGGGGAGGGGCTGATTGCTAAGGATTGACCCTGTGGTTGAGGGGGTGGCCCGTCTTCTTCACAGGCTCCCAGTGACTCACTTTATTCCTGAGAACTAAGTTCCATTGCAAGAAGCCGGGAGCAGCAGTGAGGAACCTGCTCCAACAGAGAACAAAATGAAGCTTTGCATCGTAAAATTCCTTTCTCTACAAATTCACATTTTGTGCTTTCAGTGAGCAATGGAAAGCAGGGCTCTTGGATTTTGAGGACTGTTTATTTCAAGGAAGCAGGTAGATGACGGCAATGGTGATGGATCCATTCTCAGATAATAGCCATTGTTTGTGGCCCGGCTGAGCGCGTGACTGCATCCCGGGTCCCTGGCCTCCCCTGGGCCCCTCTACACCTAGGGAGCCGGAATGGACAGACCCTTCACAGGTTGCCCGGCTCCAAGACATACCAGAAGGACATAAATAATCAGCCACCAATTCTTCAGCTCGACTATAAAAAGCATGCATATGCTCTGTGCAGGTTTTCTTAAGGTAAGGGACAGAGCCTGGGCAACGCTGAGCTTCTGGAACTGCCCATATGGGGAGGCGGTCTTTCACCGATGATTCTGCAGACAGAAATTGCCCATCTGCACTCTTTGCAGGTGTTTTGAATGATTATATTATTAGCTCTGTCTGTTCAACTTTGCTTTTTTATGGTGGCTTTAGTATTGCAGTAAAAAAAAAAAAAAGAAAAAGAAGAAGAAGAAGAAAGAAAAAAGAAATATAAAGGCAGCCATCTGGTTCCCAGTTTGTGATAGCGCTCTGTCAGGAAAGAGGGAAGAAGCATCCCCTGCTGTCTTGGGGGATGGGACAGACACTGGGTGACCCCTCCTTCTGCCCTTTTCCCAGAGAGTGGGATTTTAGGAAAGCAAGATCTTTAATTTCACTGAAGGAAGCTGATTTATTTCCTCATTTCTCCTCTCCCCACCAACTTGACGCTTTGCCCACTGCCTTGAAGCTCACCTGGGTATTGGAATTGGTGATTGATATGTCCCACAAAGCCCCAGCCTGGCCAGGAGAACCACCTTGTACATCAGTGTGGCCCCAGAGGGCTGTACTGAGCCGTCCATGCCACCCATGATTCTGGGCCTTAATCTGCTCTGTGCTGCGACCTGGGACACTTTGCAGGGCTCCTCGACTGCAGGTAGTAAGACAAAGATTTATTTGATTATCTGTGCGTGGGTAATTCTTCCGGGAAATGCCCTCTGTGTCAGGCAGTGCAGAGCAGGGCTATTCAGTGTTGTGCGGTCCATCCAGGGCTGGGAGGTTGCCAGGAGCCATGAGCCCAGCAAGATCTCTGTGCCTCCGTACCACAGGAGATGCCAGGCAGGTCCCAAGTCACACTTGAGCCAGAGGGTGACACCTGCTTTTTCACTGTTTGGGGCAAAGAAAATGGAATTCTGTAGGGTTTTTTTCCCTGAGAAGGACAGAAACAATGCTCTGACGTAATCTGAAGAAGCAAAAATGGGTCTGACACCCAACCTGCTCTTCCCTCCAGGAGCCCCAGACCAGACAAACAATTGCAATTGTATATGTCATTGATCCCTGCAGACTGTCTTCTGCAACACGCAATCGTGAGGTGGGAGGTGACATGTGAATGCGTAGGTCAGCTAAACGGAAGAGGCAGCATTAGGCCATGGTATGTCTTAGAGATCCAGAAGGAGGCTGAGAGGAAGGTTCCAGAGAAGAAAGGGGAGAGTCCCTGAAACCACATTTTGGTTCCGTGATTTTGATCACAATGAACAGAACCCCACCCAAACATGCACCAGAAAAGGAGGCTTACTGGGAGCCCGATTGGGATGGGAATTGAATTCTGTTCTTTGCACTTTTCTCTCCCCACTGCACTTCACTTCCAAAAGCAAACCGGCACTTCGTATTTTCTTTTTCGGGGGCATGTGCATGTTTAAAGCTGGGGGTAATCCCTTTTCCTTTGTTTTATGAAAGCTCAAGTCATGAGGCTTGTGTCCACAGTGGGGGTTCCTTAAGGGAGGTGGAGACCCTGGAAAGCAGCTAGGGAGACAGAGAGAGTCCCTCAACCAGGAAAGAGGACAGAACTTGGTGGTCCTCAGGTGGCCAGCGTGGCCCCCTTGCTCGTTGACCATGCCTGAAGCTGATAAGACTTTGAAGGGGATGGCTTCATGGGGCACCTGGTGGGGATACAGCCAAGTCCTGTGGTCCTCAGCCTTGGCAATGGAACACAGGAGCGGCAGAAGTAACAGACGTCAAGGGACCATGTCAAGGTGGACCACGGGCATCTTAGCAGTAACCGTTATGGAGAGAAGAAAGGAGGCCCCTTCCTGGGACACTTTGCTTTGTGTAACATCCCAGAGGCTTTGCCTGACTGTGAGGAGGTTGGTTAAGTAGCAAAGAGATGTATAAAATGCCTGAAATGGTGTATTTCTATCGAATGAAGTGATCAGGAATTAAGGGTCTAATATCTTTGATTAGAATAATATTGAGAAATGAGGTGCTTCTGGTTTTTGAGCCTGGAGCTGCAAACTCACATCTGTACAGGTACTTGTGAGGTATCAGAAGAAAGTCCAGAAAAACACAACATCAGGAGCCACAGGACCCTGGAACAAGGGGGCCCGTGGGCCTCAGCAGGAGGAGTCCATGGAGTTAGGCTCTGAGGTCAAAGGTGCACGGCACTAGGTTGAATCGCAGAGAAATGCTGTATTGTAGGGCCAAAACAGCAAAATACTGGCTGACAGTTTCATACTGTTGAGAACACAGCCTCAGGAGTCAGACTACCTGGTCTGAATTTTGACTTCTTGATTTATTAGTTGTGTAACCAGGAGTAAGTCCTTCTTCCTTCCCTCTTCCCTCCTTCCCGCCCTTCATTCCTTCCTTCCCTCCTTCTTTTTTCTCCCTCCCTTCCTTCCTTCCTTCCTCCCTCCCTCCCTTCCTTCCTTCCTTTCTTCCTTTCTTTCTTTCCCCCAAGATTCCTTACCTGCAAAATGAGGGTTGATAATGCTAGGATTGTTAAGTGGATTAATATATAAACTGCTTATAAGACTACCTGCCACGTGGTGAGTGTTCAATAAACACCACCTAGAATTAGTATGATTGTCATTATTCTCTGCATATCTGCTTCCTTTTTCCTTTCTTTATAGCAAGAGCAACATAGTGCTCATAGAGAAATAAGAGAACAAAATTTGGAGCCATGCATCCAGGAACGCAGACAAAATGTGTTAGTTATTTAATATTATTAATATCATCATCATCTTCATCATCAAATGGTTGCCCACCCTCCCTGGTCTCTGTCTCACTCCTTCCTTTACCTTTGACCTGTTGGGACCACAGCTCACCCTCTGGGGTCCACCACTGCAGGAATCTTAGTTCTTTCCTTCCTGTCCCATGTGCTGCCTCCTTTCAGGGCTCAACCCCCCAGTGAGAGGAAGGACATAGAGAACTTTCTTCCAAGTCAACTTACCCGGGGCCTGAACAGAGAACAGTGTACCTCCTTGGGTATAGCTCCTGCCAGGGGAGGTAAATCAGGACATTGACCAAGAGGCCAGAGGGACTTTCTCGGGTGTAAAGTTTACATTTAACACATTCATTCATCCTCAAGTTCTTCCCCATGACCTCATGCCCAGAGGATCTTCCAAGCTTTCCCCAGACCTCCCCGCAGGAGGGCCAAGAGGCATGGCTGTTTACTCATTTGCACGTGCTTTTGCTCCTCAGTGTGGAGTGGAAGCAGCAGTGAGTTGTGTGTGGCACACGCAGGCCAGCCCCCCGGTCAAACCTGTGCTGTCTGGTAACACACAAGTACGCCCTTGAAGCCCCTCCCGGCCCTGGCAGCAGGAGAACACACGTGGTGTGACTTCCCCTTCTTCACGTGTTCTCCCTCAGTCTCTTCAGAGCCTTTGGGGACCTGTCCATAATCCCTTGAAGACACTGATTTCAATAATAATTAGCAGCAAAAACTGCTTTATAATCTCTTCCACCTCAGAATTCTCCCTCTGAACCATTTTATATACACTCAGCAATTTTCATGTTTTTGACTTCATATTCCCAAGGCAGAAAATCAGTTGGGCCCAACCCATCTATTCCAAGGCCACCTCCTGGCCCTCAGCCATGACTAGGAACAGGGTAGTGGCCCATGGAACAAAAGAGCCTGACTCCCTGGGAGTGCAAAACTCCATAGGGGAGCTGAATACATCTCATCCTGAGTAGGTAGCAGGCTCTTTCTAGTCCTGCGATAAGCCCTTGCTTAACATTTATCTTTTTCACATGAAGAAAAAAATATATAAATGCTTGGAAAGAAGTGTCACTACACTGTGCAAACTCAGCCACTTGGAGGCAAAGCTGGTCCAGAATCTTATCTCCTCTAGGCAGTTCACGCCTCTTAAGCATCCTGCATGCCCTGAGGTCTTAGAGCTCTTTGAAGTCATTTGTTGAAGCCAAAATAGTGGCCACAGGCTCAGATATCCCAGTGAAGCTCTCTATGACCCCTACTCCAAGACAGGTTTTATTTTTTATTATATGCTGTCTTATGCTACAATTCTGTCTTTAGAAACTCTTATGTCTTTATGATTATACATTCCTCATTTGATTTTTCTTTCATTCAACACATACTTATTGAGTGCCTATTATTTGCACTGCCCCAAAGAGCAATGACTACAAGATAAAATCTCTGCCCTCATGGAGCTTGTGATGGAAGGGAGAGTGGAGATGGGGCAACAGCACAACAAGGGGGAGGACAGGAGGGCTGAGGAAGAGAGGGCTCCTTTATACAGAGTTCTCAGCACAGGCCTCTCTGACAAAGGACGCTGCAGCAGAGACTGGAATGCACTGATGATGGGTGCTATGACAGTATTTGGCGAAGGAATGTTCTAGACGGGAAGATGAGAAAGTACAAAAGCCTTTTGAGATGGGGTTCTTTTGACTTGTTTAGAAAGAGTAAAGAGGCCAGTAGTGTGGAAGCTGAGTGAGTGAGAGGTGTCTGTAAGCCAGACAATGAGGCCACATAGGATTCTGCTGAGTGAGATGGGAGCTATGGAGGGTTCTGGCAGAGGAGTGCCATGGATTCAAGGGATCATGTGGCTTCAGTGATGAGAACACTAGCTGGGAGACCTTTGCAATCATCCACATAAGAAACAATGACTCTGTGTGATAGGGAGGTAGCAGTAGGGGGTGATTCTTTTATTGTGTTTAGCCAATGACTTGGAGGATTGTTTGTTACAGAAGCTAGCATGAATTATCCTGACTAATAAAAGCACAAGGTTCCTGCCTTCAGAGGACTTGCTGCCTAGTTGAGAAGACAGACATTAACCAAAGTTCATTTCTTGCTCAAAATCCAGTGTGGGTTAGACAGGTCTTGTGGGAAGTTTCTTCCAGGTGGTGACTCAGAGATTCAGGCTCCCTCCATATTATGTCTTTAACATCTTGAAATCTTTCACATCTAGCATGTGGATGGAGGGAAGATAGAGAGATCTAAGAAAGAATGAAGCCAGAGAGTCTCAGAGTCATAGAGGACACTTCTGGGGGGAAGAGGCAGAGGTGAGGTGTTGGACATCCCAAACTCTGTCTCTGCTTTAATCGGAACAGTCCCACTTTTAACTGTTTTGTATATCAGGATTTGACATATGATTTTCTTTTTTAGATGAATTCTATTGCTAAAATTTGAAAGCCTCCAGATTTGATGATAATCCCAAGATTCTAGGATTCCCACATATGTGTTGGGGGGTGGGCATAGTAGAGAGTTGTCCTCAAGATAATTTGTTGTTTTTAACTCAGGTTCTAAAAATGATGGGAAAGCTGGTCTCTCTCACTCAAATAGTAATCAAAAGTTTTGTCTTTGCTTCAAGATGAATATTTGAAATGGTCTAGAAAATACCAAAGGAACAAGCTAAAGACACAGCAACCAGGGGAGTGTAATGAAATGCTGCATGGTGGATCCAATGCCCTGGACCCAGAGCAGGGTGCTGTGCCCTGTCAGTCCTCCAGCCCTGACACTGCTCCCTGAGCCATGTTACTCTGCCAGTTCTGCATTCCTCTCCTCCTCCCCTCGCCCCACTAACCATCTGAGCTGTGGGCAGATTTGGGACCACAGGGGCTGGCTGTCACTGGGCATGTTGTCTGCCAGAGAGATAGAATGACTAGTGTTTTCCATCTCACTCCTCCCACACCCTTACGGGCAATTGCTCTGATGTCTACCTTGGAGAAGAGAGAGGGACCGTTCCTCTGAATTGCTGCTCCCTGAACTGTGGAGCACTGGCTTGGGTGGAATGTAGTGGACCTAAAAAGGATCTCGTGGCTCCCACTCCTAGCATGGAACCTGTTATCTGTAAGACAGTGGGCAATTCTATTAACTCTCCCCCAGATTCTAGTAGTTGAGCAGGGACCATTATTCAGCTTCTACAGGTGAGAACACCAAGGCAGTGAAAGGGGAAAATATGTCTATAAATTCTCTGTAAGTTTTAAAATATTATGGGAAAGATCCTATAACATATAATCCCCAAATGATTGAATTAAAATCTAAATGTTGATTTCAAATTTTAGTCCATGCCTTGCGGGTAATCATGATTACTTTGAGCCTGATCAGAGTTCTTGGTTTGGACTTGCATCTTTATTTTTTATTGAAGTATAGTTGATTTACAAGGTTGTGTTGGTTTCAGGTGTACAGCACAGTGATTCAGACATAGATAGATAGATGATAGATAGATGATAGATAGATAGATAGATAGATAGATAGATAGATAGATAGATTGATATTCTTTTTCATATTCTTTTCCATAATAAGTTATTACAAAATATTGATTATAGTTCTCTGTGCTGTACAGTAGGTGCTTGTTGGTTGTCTATTTTATATATAGTAGTGTGTATATGTTAATTCCAAACTCCTAATTTATCCATCCCCCTGCCTTTTCCCCTTTGGTAACCATAAGTTTGTTTTCTATGTCTGTGGGTTTATTTCTGTTTCATAAATAAGTTCATTTTTTTTTTTTTTAGATTCCACATGTAAGCAATATCATATTTGTCTTCTTACTTCATGTAGTATCATGATCTCTAGGTCCATCCATGTGGCTTAAAATGGCATTATTTCATTCTTTTTTATGGATGAGTAATATTCCATTGTATATATGTACCACATCTTCTTTATCCATTCATCTCTCGATGAAGATTCAGGTTGCTTCCATGTCTTGGCTATTGTAAACAGTGCTGCAATAAACATTGGGATGCATGTATCTTTTTGAATTAGAGTTTTCTCCAGATATATGCCCAGAAGTGGGATTGCTGGATCATATGGTAGCTCTATTTTTAGTTTTTAAAGGAACCTCCATACTGTTCTCCATAGTGTTTGTACCAATTTACATTTCCCACCAACAGTGTGGGAGGGTTCTTTTTTTCCACACCCTCTCCAGCATTTATTATTTGTAGACTTTTTTGGTGATGGCCATTCTGACCAGTGTGAGGTGGTACCTCATTGTAGTTTTGATTTGCATTTCTCTAATAATTAGTGATGTTGAACATTTGTTCGTGTGCCTGTTGGACTTTCTTCTTGACTAGGAAGAATCTGCCCTACAGAAAACTGGGGAACCTCGCAGGAAAGATCCTCTTGGAGTGATTTCCAAGGCACCTCCCTGGAGGTTTGGAAACTACCCAAGACCTCTGGGCATGGACTCAGATCTGATTTCAGAGCCCTGGCTCACAATGGCAGTCTGGGCAACTGGTCTTGCTGGTCCTGTGCAGTGGTCGTGGTGTGAATATCTGTGCACACGGGACGTCTACACACAGAAATTCTTATGATCCTTTCATCTCTCTCTCAGGACAGCACACTGAGCAAAGCATGTAAGAAACCAGGCTCTTGGGCAAGAGACAGCAATGCCAGCTTCCCACACAATCTCACCAATTCATATCCTTGGCTTTCTGTTTGATTTTGGGGGGTTCTCTTATTGGATGCATTGAAAAAATAATCACCTAAAGTGGGTATGCTGAAATCTATTGTTCAGCAATCGATTGTGCAGAAGACTATAGGTTTTGTTGTTGTTTACAATTTGTCATTTCCAACTTGGTTTTTTGCTACCAGAACGCACACTTTCTTGGGAACAGACTCCTGAGAGCAGCTGGAATTATATGATTTGGCATTTTCTCTTAGGTAAGTTTCTTGACATTTGGAGGAAGAATCTATAATGCTGAACATTTCAATTGTAAGCCCTACCCCACAAATCTGGCTTTTTCCAGATAAGGGTGAGTTCTGGGTCCCAGCAACCAAGCTGTGAGAGACCCCCAGCAAGGTCCAGGCCCAGGGCTCATTCCTCGCCCCATTTTGTTCTGGAAGCCTTTGTTCTCCACTGTGAAGGAGCTCTCCTGTGGAGGGACTATCACCCCACTTCTGATCCTTGAAAGAACACCCACCACACAGACCACAGCCACATCAGAAGTGCAACTGATAAAGACGCTGTCACCGTTAGCACTCCAGACACTCAGAATTAGCAAATGTGCAGAGCTCAGAGATTCTGAAATTGTCCTTGGGACCACACCCAGGCAGTGAGAATTTTCCTGATGGACGGAGTGAAGAAAACAGTCAACTCCAAGTCCTCTTCCCAGGGTCCTGCAGGTTGAAAGCAGACCAAGGCATGATCTTTCATACAATTTTATACAATGCAATTGTCAAAAGCTGTATAATCATTTGTAAAATCTATCCCATCACAGTAACTAAGGCTTTGGATACAAAACAGAATTAAAAACTGGGTCAACCATCCCTAGGCCTCACTCTGTGGTTGATGCACTTGTCCATTTATGTAATCAGCAGACACCAGCCAAGCATCTATGACGTGGAAGTCACCGCAGAGAGCAGAGAGAGGTTGGCTGCCCGAGGGAACCCTGCGCAGGTGCCCAGTGTGGACCACAGCTCAAGGTGGGAAGAGTGAGGGAACAATAGAGAACTGCAAGGGCATTTGATGTTCCAATTAGCAGAATTATTTGCAAATATCTGTTTCATCTAGGATAAACTCAGCTGTGACAGTTTGAAAAATTGGGAGTTATCTAGTGTGGTACCATGCAGATCTGACATAAAACCCTCATTTCTCTTCTGATTATCCTTTCATTTTTAAATATCGGGGTGCTTTGAGCAGTGAGGAGAGCTTGCTCTATTGCTTTATAACTATTTCTTGCTCTTGCAAACCCTTCACTTCATGCATGTAGGTTCTTTAGAGTTGTTATGAGTTGAACCTTTAGAATGCAATTGACTCTAAGACGGAAGCCTCGTTCTTGTGGGTGTCATTAGGGTAGAAAGGGAAGCATATACCCACTGTTCTCTCCCTGGAAGTCAGGCCCGAGCTGAGGCCCCTTTGCGTTGCCTATGTTGTGACCCTTACAAACTTGTCTGAGCCCTTGTAACTCACAATATCCTGGGAGTACAGAGCAACAGCTAAATAAGTGCCAGTTTTACCTGAAGCTGGGATGTGGGCTGGGATTGGGCTTTGCCACCCCAAATTTAAAAAAAACAAAAAACAAAAAACAAAAACAACAACAGGAAAGAAGAAATAGATTAAAGTACTCCATGCTTTACGTTAAAATTGTTGAACTGGGGCTTCCCTGGTGGCACAGTGGTTGAGAATCTGCCTGCCAATGCAGGGGACACGGGTTCGAGCCCTGATCTCGGAAGATCCCACATGCCGCAGAGCAACTGGGCCCGTGAGCCACAATTACTGAGCCTGCGCGTCTGGAGCCTGTGCTCCACAACAAGAGAGGCCGCGATAGTGAGAGGCCCACACACCACGATGAAGAGTGGCCCCCGCTTGCCACAACTAAAGAAAGCCCTCGCACAGAAACGAAGACCCAACACAGCCAAAAATAAATAAATAAATAAATAAATTTTTTAAAAAAATTGTTGAACTGAAGCCATGAGACAGACATTGTCTAGAGAGCAGACTCTTTGGGCTGCCTTAAATTACACAACCTAATGTCCCCAAATAAGCTCAGATTGAGGTTCTGCCCTCTTTGATCTGTCTCTCTCTTTCTTCTCTTCTTTCTCTCATTCTTACTCTCTCCTTTTTGAAATATAGGTTCAATGGAAAAGTGTATCATTTTGGATGAGGAAAGAAGAAGGATTCTGGCTTCCTTTGAACCTCCAAATGGTATTGAAGACAAAGCCTAGTATATGACAAAGGACAATTTGGAAGCCTCCACTTTCCTATCCCCACTACTGCTCTTCCCCCCACCTCCCCTGTGCCGGGCCGGCTCCTGTCTCACCTCTGCAGGGAGGAGGTGAAAGCACTCAGGCAGGGGAGGCTGGCAGAGTCCCAGGCTCTGCTACTTGCTCACTGCAATTGACACTTTGGTCAAGTGTCTTAACATCTCCAAGACTCAGTTAACCTATTCATAAGTGGGTATAGTAAACTTTATCTCAGCAGATTGTTATCAAAACTAAAAGGCATCATGAGTCTAAGGCACCAGCACGGTGTCATGTGTCATGTCTCTCAACACCCACACCCGACAGTACTGGGTATCCGGTAAGGCCTATTGTGGGACCGGAGGCAAAACAGGCTTCAACAACATTAGTTGGCAGATTTTCTGTGAATGAAATGATCAGCTTCTGGTTGTATTTGATGAGAACGAAAGTGTCTGGGTCATATCCCCGAGCTGGGGTCTGAAAAGTGGTCCTAAGCATGTCCCATCAGGTGAGACCCAAGGATGCTCACTTTTAAGGGGTGGGGCCAGATGAGCGGGGCACAGCCATTAGCTGGACTGTAATCTCAACTCTCTCCCCATGTTACCCAGGGGCCCATTTGAAGTAAGGACGCTATTTGGGATGAGCAGTGGGCTGGTTGGCCAAGGAAGGAGGCTGGTTTGGCAGAAGAGTGTTGGAGGGAGCCAAGAGGCCCCCTCACTCAATATGGACATGGGCAGGACAGTCTGGGGAGAAGATGAAAACACTGCAAGCCATTTGCTTTAATAAATATGAGAAATGTACACACATTTTAGCTTGCTGGTTTGGAGACACCAGCATCTGCTGGAAGAAAGGTGAGGTGTTTCTGTAAGGCTGTCTGCCATGTTGCCTAGGTTCCCATGAGTGGGTCTGGCCTGCAGTGGATCCCTAAGTGCCACTGATGACCACTGATCGCAGGAGACCCTAAGTGAGGCCTGCCCTCTTCTTTCCTTCACTGTGCCGCTTAGTCCCATGTGCTGTGGGTGAGCCCTTCCCTCTCTTGGGTCTGTTTTTCTCATGTGTAGCATGAGGGTTCCCACTACACCTGGGGTGAGTGCCTTTGCTGGCGGTTGGTGACCGAGCCTTAGAGGGATAATCTTTCCCTTGAGTCCAGTGCTCACAAAGAAACTGCCAAGGACGAGGTGAGGGCAGAGAGAGTCACGGTGTGAACAGTCCCTGCCACTCTGCCTGGTATCCACTCTGGGCAAAGACTATCTGTGCACTCCTGGGTCAACCGTCATCCCCATAGGCATCCATGCTTCTCTTTCAAGGAGGGACACAGTCCTCAGCTTAACCCTGGGCCTGGGTAGCATCCTGTGGTCCAGCTGGCCACACAATCAGATAACTGAGCTGACCATTTGCTTGAAAGTACTCAGAACCAGCCTGCCCAGTGTGCTTCCCCAAAACGCCCTCTTCCCATGATTCTCTAAAGTTTAAACTGAATAGACGAATGGTCCAGTAAAATCCAGTTTGGCCTGGGCTGGGTTTCAGGTGTGCAGTATAGAAACACCCTAGGACATTTTTAAGGAATTTCCTTCTCCAGGTTACACTTGTCCCTTGTTGTGTATCTAGCTTTGCAAGAAGAAAAAAAGTTCACACAAGCAGGAATTTCTGCAAATTTACTGGGTATGTCTTGGAGAAAGTAAGGATTCTTTGATAAAACTTTAGAGGGGTCTCTGCTTCTCGGGGCTCCAGGAAATGGGCATAAACTACCCTACGTAAAACTGCAGGAGAGGCTGATCTGGAGCTTCATGTTTTATGTTCCATAAGCTCTTGGAGGAGACACCCAGGCAGCTGCAAGAACAATACCCCAAACACAATAAGATCTTTTTACAGCTGATATTTTTTTAGTTCTTGCTCTGAGTGGGGCCTTGTTTCAAGCAATACATGTTTATTAACTCATTTAATCCTCGTAACAGCCCTCAGAACAAGTTAAGTTACTGGATGCACAAGGCAACTCTTTGCTGCTGAACAGAGATGAGCTTTCCATTTTCCAGGAAACATGCCACATAGACGATATCCCATTTAAACCAGTTCACCAACCTCATGCACCACTGCATGAGCTCTGGAAGCAAGACAGCTTTCCCTGAAGGAGTTTGTCTTCCCACAGGGAAATAAAACATCTGTATTTCACAGAAAGAACTGAGAGGACACAGAACAGATATCAAGTCTATGACAAGCGAGGCACTCCTCTACGCTTCTATGCCCAGGGTAGACATCGCTAGTCAATCAGAAGCCTTCTTTCTTGAAGAATCCAGGTTCAGCGTCAGGATCCTTCTCAACATCATGTTCCTGGGAACCACTGTTAAGTGATTTCTGTCACTGTTTTTTGACATCCCAGGGATGTGCTTTTACAGAACAAAGGTTTTTCTGTATCCTTTCTCAATAGGTCCGCTGGCAGCTCTGCGAAAGATGCAGGTAGGAGTCATCATCTCCAAAATACGAGGCAGAGGACTGATGCCCAGAGAGGTCAAGTGGCTTTCCTAAATTTGCACAGCCACTTTGGAGCAGAGTCTAGCTGGCCTCACTTGGGCCACCTGCCTGCTGCTTGGCTAGTTGAGCTGAGACACCTTAGTGTACAGCACACTGGACTGCAGGCGTGGGAGTAGAAGTCATTTCCAAAGAGACACCCACACGCTTTTACAAAAACAAACAAAATAAAACAAAAAACAGTTTAAACATTAAATAGTCAAAAAAAAAAGTTCCTCTGTACCCAGAATCTGATTTCTACACAACCTAGCCCCACAATATCTTTTTAGCCCTGTACTTGAACTCATCCCAAGTTCTAGATCGAGTTTCAGCATTGGGTCTGTGTATGGGCTTTGGCATTTTTGCACCTACCATGGGAAAGTCTGTTCGCCTCACCTCATTTAATCCTTATAAGAATCTTGTGAGACAAGCTTATTTTCCCCCACTTTCTAGGTGAGGAAACTGAGACTCAGAGACTTAGAGACTTAAGGAACATGTTCAAGGTCACTCGGCTAATAGGTTCTGAAATGAAATCAAGAGTCTTCTCAAGTTATTTCCAGAGAGTCTAAGATCCATTTATGTATTATATAATTAATTCACTCATCATTTGTTAAGTACCGAATATCCTTTAGACTTGCCTTCTTTTGTGTCTTTGCTCAAGAAGGCCATCCCCTTGGGAGCAGCTCTATCTCATCCCCATGGAAACCTGACCTATCTTTCCAGGCCCATGTCCCTGGGCACCTTCTTCATACAGAAAATGACTTTCTATTGTTAAAACCTCTGTTTGAGCTCTTCTGGCACCAGCTCCACTCACTTATTTTGAGAATCTTGGTTTCCTCACCCACTGGTCCCTAAGTTCCTGGAGGCTGGTGCTATGTTCCCCTCATTAAACACAGGGTGCCACAAGCTGGAAAGCTCAGTAATGGTGGTTGATCTGAGCTACTGAGGTTGAACCATTTGAAGTTGACAATAACTATTTTTTCACCTAAAAAATACTGCAATCTCATATAGTTCAATGGCAATAAATTGCATCTGCCTTTATTGGGGTTTATGACTTATCAAGAGACAATTCTGAACTTTATACACTGGGATCTGTTGATCTTGTATGTTCAATATATTTCCTCATTGTAGCATCCTGTTATCAGGGAAGCATAAGTTCTACCTTTAGTTTTTCATGTTAAACGTCTTAAAAAGTTAAAGCCATACACAAAAGTAAAGAGAAGAACATACTGAAGACCCAGACACTCTTCACCCACCTTCAAAACTATCAAATTTATGTCCCGTCTTATTTTATCTCCATCTCACTCCACCCACTTCCTCTTTCCCCCATCCCAATTATTCTTAAGCAACTCCCAGATATCAAGATATAAAATTATTGGAAGACAGTTCAGCATGTTTTTCTAAAAGATAAGGAATATTTTTAAAATATATATAACCAAAATACTTAAAAACAAATTAATGACAATTTCTTAATATTGTCAAAGATTCAGTACACACACACATACAACATAGAATCCAATAAAGTACAGTCAGACAAAGGATAGATTGTTTGAAGCAGGGTCTATATTAGGTCCGCACATTGTGTTCGGTGGACACGACTCTAAGTTTCTTTTAATCTTTATATTTCCCCTCCCAGATATTCCCTTAATCGAATAGTTCCCTAACAGTTCCCATTGACTTAAGTGGACACTGGGGGCCCCGAGGTTAACTGGTTGTGTCCAATGTCCGAAATGAAGCCAATGACACAGGCCAGGGATGGAATCCAGATGTTGGGTGGTGCAAACCTTCCCGCCCCTCACCCGGAGGCCCCACCCAGGTCCACTTGGGGGAGGCCCAACCTGGGGTCAGCACCGCTGCCCCCTACAGATCATCACTTCCTGTTTATCTTTCCAGGAGGCCGTGAGCACTGCTGAGAAAAAGGTTCAATGGGTTCCCTGACACACAAAGCCCCTTAAAGGCAATATTTTGATGATTTAAGTATAAATGATCAGAAACATGTGGATTTCATTTCCTTCAGAATACACTTGGGTATGAAAATTAAGGGGAAACGTACTTGGCAAAGTACAACCCGGGCTTCCTCAAACCCCTGAAGAGGTTTAAGATGTTTAGCGAATCTGAAGTGAAGTTCCCCTTTCCCTCCGCACTCTCCCACCAGGCTCACGCTCATGTGTGCAGAATCTGCTACTGAGGGGGGCTGTGACCTTGTTAAGAAAGGCAGAGGGAGAGGAGAAGCGAGAGAAAGAGGAGGCAGGGCCGGGTGAGGGAGTCAGGGAGCTTCTCCTAACCGCGCTCTGCCTTGCCCAGAGGAGGTCTGGCCTGTCTTCAGAGTCAGCTCCCAGGAAGTCCTGCCAGGCGCCCCCTGCCCTCAGGGACCAGCCGAAATCCAGCCACCTCTTTCCTTTCCCCTGAGGAATAACCTTTCGGAGTCACACAAGAGGCAAAGCAAACACTTGGGGGATTTTTTTTCCCTCTTTACTAGTGATAAGATGGGATTGATTCCATGACAGAGGTAGATGGTCTTCAGAGCTCCAGGTAATCCAGGGCCACTAGGAAACCAGTTTCTGGTGTGGGAAGAGAGAAGGCAGAAAGAGGTTCTGAAGAAAGGAGATTGCAGTGGAGAAAGAAAGAAGAAAGAAGGAAGGGAAGGAAGAAAGGGAAATGGCGGGAGAAAAAAGGGAGGGAGGGAGGAGAAGTGTGTAGTGTTGAGTGGGCAAGGTGGCCTGGGGACCTCCAGTCAGGGTCGCAGGCTCTAAAATAGTGTCTTGGTCAGCAAGCATTTCCAGACATGCCCCTTTCTGGACACACTACAAAAAATATGAGAAGCAATTTTGTGGGGTAAATTTCATGAACCAGGACAGACTTCCTTTCTCTCTGTTTTTTTGTTTCAATCATCACAGTCAGCAAAATAGCCTCCAGAGACCTTGCTGCTTGTCCTGATGAATGGGCCCCAGCCCTCTCTGTGTCCTGGGGTACCCACTGTGGAGAGGACTGTTCAGGATCCCAGTGCCGCCACCCATGGGGCCAATGATCGTGGTTGGGGTCTCCCAGGTGTCCCCAGCCAGGTCATTATAGAGGTGGGCCCATCCCAGGTATTAGCCACTGCTGTGGGGGACCCTGAGGACAGGGCAGAGGACAAGAAAGGGCGGGCTTCCATTCCTGGGGGCTCACACAGGACAAAATACTTTTCTTGGTGGAACAGCGGGGACAGAGCAGAAACATCATATTCCCAATCCCATGCTGGCATTAGTCAAGGTGAGGGTGACTTGGTTTGGGGTTCCCCTAAAACACACGCCAAGACAAGGCTCTGGGGGCAAGTGGTGTTTGTGGGAGGTGACACCAGGAAGCACGGTGAGGGTGGGCAGAAGCGAGACAGAGAAGGAAGGAAAGCCAAAAAGGCCTTGTCAGTGAAGAGGGTAGTGCTGTGGGAAACTGAGGCTCAGTCACTAACATCGGGGCTCCTTGAACACCGTTAGAGTGCCCCTCAGGATGGTTCAATCAAGAGGTGAGCAGCTGGGGTGTATATCTACCAGCTCATTGATCGAGGGTGACTCCTGGGGCTGGAAACTTCCAGCTCTCTGGTCCTCCCTCCCTGAGCATGCTTCCTAGGTCCCTAGAACACCCTCAGGTAGGAAGCTTTGGGTTGAACAGAACCTTCTTCAGGTGGCCTCCAGGGTGGGCCCAAGGGGGTCTGGGCAGGGGTTCTATACTAGCTCCACCTTCCAAGCAAACACCAACACTCGCCCAGATGAACAGGGTGGGACCTGTGGGTAGAGGGCAGGTAGCAGAGACCAGCAGCTGCACTTCTCCCTTCACGAGATGGGCAAGCAGCCCTGCCTCAGGCACTGCCCTGCACAAACCTACCGCTGGTGGGCCTGGCCCCCATTCAAGCCACCGCGGCTCCCTGGGCTCCAGCTCTTCCGCCTAGAACCAGGCACAAGGAACAGGAAAGTCCTTTTGCTCTGTACTTTGGGTGGCCTGGATCAAGTTCACAGTAATTAGAAGGAAATGTGGAGCACGATCGTGTATGAATCTTCAGTGGCCACATTAAAGGAATCACCGGCGAATGTTTTGTTTTTGCAGAATTTTCATGAACAAGTGGCATTACCATCCATTATTTATCTCCTTTCAATTGCAGTGAACAGTTTCAATGACAAATATCAAATTTCTGTATTTACAGAAAACCGGCACATGCGTTGATAATGGCACAATCCAGTATTTATAAAGTGCTGACTTGTTTTTCTTTAATATAGACATTTGGTAATTATTACTATAACTGTTCATTAAAATGTGAAAGTAGCTAAATAATAAAATGATAGGCCATTTATTTTGTGCTCCCAGAAAAAAATAACCAGTTTCTCTTTGGTATTCCTGGCTTTTTTAGATTTTGGACAATTCTGCTTCTAGTATCTGAATGAGCAATCAGGAGACAGCACACCCTTGGCACATGGCAGATGATCAATAAAAATATTGGACAACTGTTTATTGGTTGGCAAAACTACTGAGAATTGGCTTTATCCGTAAATCCTCTAGGCAGAGTTAATGTCACTCCATGAAGTTTCCACCACAGGTATGGTCAGTGCAGCCGTGCTAAGTGACAAAATGAAGCCTAGCTGCACGGTTATCACACCTTTAACTTAGCAAAGATCTTGAGCAGGATCATTTTAAAAAGCAGTTTATAAGACTGAAGGTAAATAACCACAGTGCCTCTTAAGAAAATCCTCCAAACTCATTGAACAATGGCTCCCATATCTGGGTCTCACAACCTGAGAGAAATGTACCTATAATGACACTCCCTTCATTCATTCATCCATTCTTTCATTCATTCATTTATTCTGATGGAATCTACTGCAGGAGAGTAGCACACTGGGTGGTAAGGAGGCAAAGGAGAACAATATACAGCCCTGTCCTCCAGAGACCCAGGGCTTGGAGACAAGAGACCCTCACATTGGAAAGTGTCAAGGATGCCAACGGAGTCTGAACCAATCCCTGCAGGTGAGCAAAGGAGGGAGGGCCCTTAAAGACCTGGGGGTTCTGTCCCATGAGCTGGGTCTCTCTTATTCTCCGTTGTGACATTGATTTATTAAGTGCAGCCAGTGCAGGCGGATACAGACGGAGGCCAAAGAGACAAAAGTTAAAATGATTACGTCAGTTTCAAGAGGCCAGTTGTAAGTTATGAACACGTTTACAGATACTTCCTCTTGAATCTAGTAGAAATGAATGCTGTATCCTGTAAGTTTCTGCATTGAACCCCATGTCTCCCAACTTTCTTACAATTTCAAAAATTAAATATATATATTTATATTTGTGCGTATGTGTAGAGCTCCCTGGGATGTAAGGTCTGTACTGACAACAGCCTTTGCAATTGACCCAAAGGCTTAACCTTGGACTTGGTCCTAAAAATTAGCCTTTTGAATTTTTTTTGTTGTTTAAACAGCAGCTGCTTCCAATGACTTCTCAAGTTTTGCTTCCTGGTAGCTAACATTCCAAAGCACTCTAAAAACCAATTTTACACTTAATAAAGTTTAACTATTCAATATTTTTTTCATTTTAAAACTAAATAACAGACATTTAAAAGAATATTTCTTTTTTAATGACACTCATGCCACTATTTTATAAAGCCAAATGACATCCACCGTGCATTCCTATCTCTTTAACTGCCAAATACTATATTAGTCAAGTTTGCTCATATTTACAAGATTTTGGAGGGAGAGGGGATGTTTTACTGCTATCAGAAGATCTAACATCTGTTTCTCCAGGGATTCTCCATGTGTTTCTGTAGTTTACAACAATTGAAACCACTGTTTTTGAAATGCATTTGTATTAAACGCAATGTACTAAGACTGGATTTCACTTCACAGGAGCCCTGCACATACATCTGGGGCTCTCGCTCATGTAATTTTTCTGAATGGTGAGACATTCACTCTGAATTTAGGTGGGTGACATAGAATAATAGCAGACCCCAATGAAGTGCTTGTGTAAAATTATGTGTGCGAAGGCACTCAAGTGTGGGAGGGTTTTCCTGGTGTCTCTATTTCTGCCGGGAGCACCACATTGGAAAGGGTATTCCCTTGGTTTTTTTCCTTTAGAAACCAGAGCAACAGGGACCACTCCAGTTCATCTCCTTGCCTCCACGCAGGAGAGGGAGTCTTTCTGGCTATTTATCAACAACACTGTCCAGTAGGACTTTCTGCCAATGAAGGAAATGGTCTATATCTGCACTGTCCCTTTGATAATAGGATAATGCCCTTAACCGCATGTGGCTATTGTGTACTTGAAACATGGCCAGTGAGACTGAAGAGCTGAGTTTTTCTTGTATTTAAGTTTTAAAATTTTCAATTTAAATTCTAATACCCATTTATAGCTAGTGGTTACCATACTGGACCGTGCATAGAGCCTCAGCCATACCAAGGCCAATCATTCTTTGAAGTGTCTGTACTGAGGTGTCTCATTTCTCTAGACCACCAGAGCAAACAGCACCATTGTCCCAAACTAGTTACTACTGTGCCCAGTGCCAGTCTAGTTACCACTGATGGGCAGATCAGGAAAAGGGGCTCTTCCTAAAGACATTTTTCTCTCATTTGTTGCAAAGTGACATCATAATAAGCAAATCTACCATGTCAAAAGTATGGCAGTCACCCCCTAAGCTTCTGCCCAACCATATGTAGGAGCCCTGCTTTCTGTGTGGTTTCAAATACTTGGATGTGGGCATGGAATGCAGGCTACTGACTCCATGAGAACAGAGGCTAGGTGCCCCTCACCCCGACATCCCAGGGCAACATTCAGGGGTCTAGACAAACCAAAGAGGCTTGGTAAGAAGCTGACCATGGGAACAGTCTTCTTCCTGACCCAGAAGCCCATTTCCTAGAGGTCTTGCTTCTATTGGGATTCTGTGAAGAACTATCATAAACTCTTTCCTATAGGTTATCCCCACATCCTTTCCGGTTTTGGGAAACAGTTACAAAGCACCCCTTCAGCCTTATGTTCCTTACAACAGGTGTCCTGGGGTTACTTGACTCTGCTCCACATGTCTCTCTTCCTCCGTCAGAGGAGCCCAGGCTTGTTCTCATGATGAGACAGAGGCCAAAGTATGCAAGACCTCCTGAGGCCTCACTCAGCATGGACAGGCCATCACTTCTGCCTTGGATTTTGGCCAAAGCAAGTCACATGGGGTGGAGAAATGCATTCTGACGTCCTGAGAGGAGTTCCAAAGTCACATGGTGGAGTGCATGGAGACAGGAGATCTGTCCATCACAAATTCTAAAATGATACTAGCCAAGATGTGAATAGTGTTATCTCTTGGCAGTGAAAATACAGATGATTCTTTTTATCTTTGCTTTGTTTATAGTTTATCTTTTTTTTTTTTTTTTTTACATTTTCAAATTATAGAATAGGTGCATTTTAATGTTTGTTAACAAAGGGAATAGGCTTGTGAAAATAATTTGGAAAATATAGAAAAGTAGGAAAGAAACACCCAAACTGTGTTTTTCACCAAGACAGTTACTTGTATTATGAGACAGTACCTTGTTGGAGACTGTCACGTGTATTGCAGGATGTTTACATTTTTGGATCCCCCAAAACCAATGGCAGTAATGGCTTATGTCATTCTGACAACCAATCCTGCCACCACTGCCACCAACACTCATGATTCCAAATGGCCTCATGAGTTCTTTCCCATTGAGAAACACTAAAAAACCATATTTACCCTTTGGTGTTCTTTCTTTTTGGTATTTCTGTGCATAGCATTGATTCATTCATTCATTTTAATAATTTTAATGTTTATCTTATTTAGTATTTTATTACTTTCCAAGAATAAAATACATCACATGGATAATTTTGATTACAACACTTTTTCATTTAATTTGATGTAATGTATCTTCTTACATGCAACCTAAAAGCCCCAAAACTTTTGACCATCTAAAGTCATCTTTTTTTTATGGAATTCATTAAAGTGAAATGAATATGTAAAAAATAAAATAAAGTCATCTTTCTTTAACAAAAACAAAAAATTTTAAGGTGCCCAATTGGCTGCAGAAAGTCAAGTCAACGCCTTCCCTAGGACTTTTTGTGGATTTCTAGAAGGTGGGAGAGAGGCGCCTGCATTCTCCTCATGGCAATGGCTGTAGTTACTCCCCTCCATTGGCTCTCCCACCATCGTCCCACGCACCTCTGCTTCTGTCCTCATTTCCCACCTCCTTTCATGGACATTTCTCCTCTCCTCACTTATTTCCCAAGGAATGCTTTGCTCAAGGCATCCATTTCTATTATTAGATAGTAGAATTTTCCTACAGTTCTGGTGATAAGGGAAGGTGACCACCGCCTGGAGCTGGGAACAAGCTGGAAGTGCATTTCAGGCATCTCAGGTGCCCAAGGTCACTGGCCGTGACATGTTTTAGGGCACTCCTGGGGTTTGCAGGGGAGAACTCCATCATACACTTCTTACCTGTAAGTTCTGAGTCGATTGAGAATCAGATGCAAGCTTTGGTGAGATAACTTGATATCTACTAAATTATCGGAGAGAATAGCTTGGACCTACAGCCAAAGTCAATATTCTGGTACTCTCCTCCCACGTTTAGACTTTGGGAATTCTTACCCAGCCAGATGAATGGAGAATTATGACCCATTTCTCAAGAGAGGCCAGTTGCAGAGAACACATAGTTAATGTGTTAAGGGAAATGAATTAGAAGACTGCATTCAGAGCAACCACCAGGAAACTTCCTTCTCAACCCCTATCCCACCCTCTACACACCTATAAACTGAGCATCCATCAGTTGAATCTGAGAAATGCCCTCTAAGAAAAGTAAACCTCCTGGTAAAGGGTTAATAGGGGCTCATGGAAGGAGCAGAGGGAAGATAGTTTCTCTATAAAGTTTCTGTTCAAATGTTTTGTTCGTTTTTCTGTTAGGCTATTTTAGATAGATAGATTATAGTATCTATCCTATTTATCTATCTATCTATCTATCTATCTATCTATCTATCTATCTATCTATCTATCTATATGTTTGAAAGAGCTCTTTACATATTCTGGGTAGAAATCATTTGTTAGTTATGTGTGTTGCAAGTATAGCCTCCCACTTTGTGGCTTCTAAGTTGTATATGGTATGTTTCATTTTCTAATTTTGATGTGGTGAAATTTATCAATCTCTTTTCTTTGTCATTAGTATATTTTGTGTCTGTTTAAGAAGCCTTTTCCTATATCAAAGGTCATGAACATATGCTCCCAAATTATTTTTTAAAAGTTTTATAAGTTTTGCTTTTCACATTTAGCTGTATAATACACCTAAAGTTGCTTTTTGTGAGCAGTGTGAGGTAGGAATCTAATTCCAATTTTTGCTTCTGTATGAATACTATATTGTTCTAGAATCATTTACTTAAAAATAAATGTTTTTTCCCCATTGCTCTACAGTAATCTCTCTGTGGATTTTTCCATTCTACTGTTTTCATCTTCTGGATATCAAAGACTTATTATAAAGCCAGTGTGATGTCGGCCACAGATTGGTAAATATATCAAGTCTTCTCACCATATTCTTCCATTTCAAGAGCGTCTTGACTATACTCAGCATTCAATTTTTCCATATAATTTCAAAATCACCTTGTCAAATTCCACAAGATCAGTTTGGGGGAAAAAATGACACGTTAAACATACTGAGTTTTCAAAACCACAAACACTATTGTTTTGTTCAGCCTTTATTACTTTGTTTTAAGTATGATTTAACAAACAGCATGCGGGATTTTGTTTGTTAATCCTGAGACTTGCTGACCATTCTAGCAATTCCAGCAACTGCTGGAGTTCAGTCGTTTACATTTAGGGGAATCATGAATGTATTTGGTTTCAGTTCCTCCATCTAACTTTATGTTTATTGCTTGTTGCACACTGTGGTGTCCTGTTTCCTTTTCCTTATTTTCCTGGTTTGATCATGTTGCTATTCATTCCACTTTTGCCTTTGCTATTAAGGAGATCTACTGTACCTTTCTTTTACACTTGTAGCTAATTTCCCTTCCCCTGCTCTTTGATTCAAATACATATTACTCCACCATTATTCAAAAGTCAGTTACCATTTATTTCCCCATCAAGATGCACTGTTTCTTCCCTCATGAAGCCTTAATTTCCTCCATCTCAGAATTCCTTAATAAGATGAGAACTATAGAGTAATTTCACTTCCCCCAACTCTTCCTATTCCTTCTTCTTGCTTAGTGTATGATCTTTGATATGTTTTTTTCCTCCCTCTTCTCTACCTATCACTCTCATTTGTAGATTTTATTAAAATAGTTTAGTTACTATGTGCCTTTTATTTTGTGCCTTTACAAATATAATTAAACTTGCCATATATATGCATGTATATATGTTGAATATTTGATATTTCATATATTAGCCAGGTTCATTGATCACTGCACTTTCCTCTTCTTTTAATCTTCCCTCATCTTTATTTTTTTCATTAGAGTCATTTTACAGTATTCTCCTCAGATGGGATACTTGGGTGATGTACTTTCTAATTTTTTTAGTACATTTCTTTCACACCATTAGATTTATGATACTTCACTGGGCATAGAAATTTTAGGTTATAGACCTTTTCTTACTCATCTGTAGATACAATTCCACTATTTTCAAGCTTCTAGTATAGCAGATCAAAAATCTGATGTCACTGACTTTTGCTTTCTACTTGGAAACATGTATAATTTTAATTTTTCTCTAAAATTTAAGAATCTTACCAAACGGGTATAGACATGTGTTTGTGTGTATATGTGTTTTCTCATTAATTTAGTCCAACTTCTTTAAGCACTTTAAATCTGCAGACTTTTCTCAGTTCATGGAATTTATACATTTGTTCAGGTTTAATGACTGTCTCTTGTATATCGGCTGCTTCTTTTCCAATAATTTCTGTCATTCACATGTTAGATCTCTGGGATTTATCCCTTAATCCTCTTATCTTTTCCATCAAGTTCATAATCTTTTTATATTTTTTTCTCTGTTCTTTCAAATAGCTCTTGCTCTTGTTTTGTGGCAGCATTAATTTAATCTTAACAGTGATAAATCTTTCATTTAATTTATTGACTATTTTTTTACTTTAAAATAATATTTTAAGCCTCCCAAAGTATTTTATTATGAGAATTAATTTCCTTAAATCTCATAGTTCTTTTTTATCTAGATATTCATCAGCCTCCTCCAGCAGTCTTTTCTTACTGGGTTTGCATGCTAATTGTTCTTCCTGATCCTCCTCATTAAGGTTTCTGGGCTCTTTTAACCAGGATATTATTATTCTTTCTGGTTTATACTGTTGAGTTAACCATGGCTGTTGGAGTTCTCTAAACAGCAGGGGTTGTGTTGTGTAGCTGGTAAAAGATGTGGTGGTTCCTGGTCCCAAGGGCCTTTAAAGTAAAAGCAGCTGTCACCTACCACTAAGGTACCTGGAGAGATCCCTTGCTCTTTGATGTCCCAACACACTTCCAGCACTAGGAACAGAAAAGTCTCAGTTCACCCATCCACTTTACACTTTGACCTTCAAGAATGTCCCTAGACAGCTCTCCCCAGGTCACATTACACTCCTGTCCTCCTCCTGAGCAACATCACTGCTGCTTGGTGACTTATTCACCACCTATGTCCCCTGCCAGGGCCATTACTTTCCAAAGACTCATGCCACCAAGCCAACTCCTATAGGTTTCAGCAGCTCTGTGGTTAGGAGAGGCTGGTAGCTTGGATTAGGTAGTGGAGGCAGAAGGGAACTGGGTTCACTAGAGTCCCCTTCACACCATTGCCCAGGATGATCCAAATAATCAGAAATTTTGCAGGTAAGGATTCAGTGGAGCAAGGTCCATAGACCGTAAGAATAGAATTTTGAACCTAGAAATCTATATCCAACCAACCAACATTACATTGGGAGGGAATAATGAAAATAGCGTCATCTTATATACTTGTAAACAGATGTTTGTAGCAACTTTTTTTTCATAATTGCCAAAAACTGAAAACAAACCAAATGTTAATCAACTTGTAAATGGATAAACAAACAGTGGTACATCCATGCAGTGGAATACTGTTTAGCAGTGAAAAGGAATGAACTATTAATTCACGCAAAAACTTGGATGGCTTTCAAAGACATTATGCTGAGTAAAAGAAGCCAGTCTGAAAAGGTTACATACTATATAATTCCACTTAAATGACATTCTCAAAAAGTCAAAATTATAGTGATGCAGAATAGATCTGTGGTAGACAGGGATTAGGACTTGGGGGATGGATGTGACTGACAAGAGATAACAACAAGAGAGGTTTTTGGATGATGGAGCTCTACTGTATACATGTTGTGGTAGTGGTTACATGAATCTATGCATGTCAATTTTTTAGAAATGTCCACAAATGTCAATTTTACTCTAAATTAATTTCAAAAAGAAAAGAAAGGAAAGGAAAGAAAGAAGAAATGTAAAGAAGAGAAAAGAAACAACAAGTATAGTGGATCCAACCTGAAGCTATGCCTTTGGACTAATAAGAATTCCAAAAATGGAGAACTGAAAAAGCAGGGGAAATGAAATTATATTAAAAACATATAACAAATTTCTCAGAACAGAATCTTCAGTTGGAAGTACTCCATGATAAATGAAAATATACCCACACTTAGACTTACCATATCAGTATATTCAGAGAAATAAGACATCCTCTACAAAGGAGCAAGCATTAGACTGGCATCACATGCCTAACCCTCTCTACTAGACACTAGAAAAAAAAAATGGAGCAAAATCTTCTAAGTTCTGAGGGTGGCCTGTGAATTGACTTTCAAATTGGAGGCGTGTAGCCAGGCAAACTATGAGTCAAGTGAGAGTGAAGAATAATATTTTCAGACTGCACAGACCTGAAAACTTACCTCAAGTACACTTTTTTTTTGGAAATTATTTGATGACTTTAGCAAAACAGAGTAAACCAAGAACCAAGAAAGAGAATGCTGTGGGATCCAGAAAACAGTGGATCCAAATTGAGAAATAATTATGTCCTATTTCAGAATCCCTGCAAACACCAAGCCCAGAGAGCAACAAGTTCAGACCAGGGTGGGAAGATGGCTCCAGAATAAAGGAACAATTGGAGGATTATGTAGAATGATTGAGGCATTAGAAAAACTATGGGACATGCTAAAGACAATTGGTGATGTTAGTTTTTTGAGAATGAATTTAAACTTGACTCTGGGTACATTCTTCTTTGAGTGGCTTTGTGGTCAAGAGGTTGGTCTCCTGGTGAAAGAAATGAATCCTGGTACTTTACTTTGTTCTGCTGTAAGCAACATTCATATAATCATAATAAAATGAACATCGTTTATGAGTCTTTGACTAGCAGACTCACTCCATAGATGAATCACAGTAGATCCAACTTTTATTACATTGTAAATATTACAAATCTTGGCCAAATAAAAGTTCATTTGAAAGAGGTTGGGAGGTGTAAATACTATCCTCATTTTACGAAGTTAAAATTCAAAAGATTTAATTCCAAGATTAAACCTATCGTTGATTGAATAAGAAATAGAGACAGGGAGGATGGTATAGTGGTTAAGAGCATGGCCCTCTGAGTTTGAATCCCAGCTCTGCCATTTATTAGCTGTGTGACCTGGGACACATTACATAATCTTTCTATACTTCAGTTTAGAAAGCCCCATCTGTAAAATGAGGGTATTAATCGTAACCACTTTAAATGAATGAATCTATCTAAAACACTTAGAATAGTGTACGGCACATAGTCAGTATTATGTACACATTTGCTACAAACTCAGAGATGAACAATGGAAAAATTAACAAAAGTGAAAAAAATATTTTGGGAAGAAGAAGGATAGAAATATTACAAGATGTCATGTAATTGAGCAAAAACGTCATTAAAACATGGCAAGAAGTTAGTAGACAATACCTACAGACAATAAGTCAAAAATGGTGAACTAAATTTCTAGAAATAGTAATAAGAAGATATAAAGAGGTTAAAGAGTTCACTTCTGGAAAATCGGGCTGGGATTGGGAAGTGTAAACTTCTTGCTTTCAAGAGTAAGGGCTTCTGAACTATTTGATTCTTCAGCCAGGTCCATGCATTATTGTGATAATTTTTTTTCAAAAGTAAGTCAGACAGAGAAAGACAAATATCATATGATATCACTTATATGAGGAATCTAAAAAAAAGGGCACAAATGAGCTGATTTACAAAACAGACAGTAGAGTCATAGATGTAGAAATCAAACTTATGGTTACCAGGGGGTAAGGGGGGGAGGGATAAATTGGGACATGGGGATTGACATATACACACACTACTATATATAAAATAGGTAACTAATAAGGACTTACTGTATAGCACAGGGAACTCTACTCAGTACTCTGTAATGACCTATATGGGAAAAGAATCTAAAAAGAGTGGATATATGTATATGTATAACTTTGCTGTACACCTGAGACTAACACAACATTGTAAATCAACTATACTTCATTAAAAATTTAAAAATTACATACATCAAAAAATATGTACAGGGGCTTCCCTGGTGGCACAGTGGTTAAGAATCCGCCTGCCAATGCAGGGGACATGGGTTCAAGCCCTCGTCCGGGAAGATACCACATGCTAAGCCCGTGTGCCACAACTACTGAGCCTGCGCCCTAGAGCCCGCGAGCCACAACTACTGAGCTGCGTGTTACAACTACTGAAGCCTGCGTGCCTAGAGACCGTGCTCTGCAACAAAGAAAAGCCAGTGCAATGAGAAGCCAGCGCACCGCAAAGAAGAGTAGCCCCGGCTTGCCGCAACTAGAGAAAGCCCACACGCAGCAATGAAGACCCAACACAGCCAAAAATAAATAAATACATAAAGAATTTAAAAAAATATGTACAGATGAATAATATAAATGTGTAACTTCTAAATCACTTTTGTGATGAAACTGAACAAGGAAACCTTAATCAGTCCAATAGAATGCAAGAAAGAAATACAAACAAAAGGTGGAAAACATAAAATAAGATGATAGGAATTAATCTAAGCATTAAATAATAGTGATCAACTGCATGTGTCAGGGGACTTACTCAGATTTCCTGTGATGAGAACATAGTGAGTGACAGCCCCATCTGTGCCCTCTCCAAATCCTCCACCACATTCCTCCCAAGGCTAAGCTTGCCCTGGGCAGCTCCCAAGGGTACTCATGCAGACCAGTTCTATAGAACACGGGACCCCTGGAAGAGGCCGCTTTGGCTGTGGGCCTCACATAGGCCAGGCTGGAACTTTCCTGGACCTGCGGAGGAGTCAGAGGCTCTTCCTCCCCAGTCCTCTTCCTTCCCCTCTGCTACCATAAGGGGCAGACCTGTTTTGCTATAGAAAGTCCCTCCCTGCCTTTTCCTATTTATGACCCTTTTATCTTGACCTGCACTCCCCCAATAAATGTGGTACATATTACTGTCTTCTTTTGTTTGCTTCTTGGAGGATCCAATGGATCTACCAGAAGACAGAGTTCCCAGATTTAGTGATCAAATAAGATGCAGTATGTAGCTGTCCTTGGAGGTACAGCTAAACAAATGAGAACAGAAAGGCTGAAAATAAGAGGATGGAAAAAGTGCATAAGGTAGAAGTTTACAAAATAAACAAGGAAATCCAGATAAGGATGTTAACCAAAACAAATAAACAAACAAAAGAACCCAAAAAAACAATGCAGCAATATTGATGTCTAAACAAATAGAGACATGGACAAATCCTTGATTATAGACAGACTTTAACACAACTCTCTGAGAAAATATAGATCATGTCAACTGAATTATGCAAAGATATGGAGAGTATGATTAACACAAATAACATGCCTTAATCACACATGCAAACACACTCTTTCCCATCCCCCAATTTTTAACACCCATGGAACATTTACAGAGTTGTGTAATGTAATTAAAATCAAAAATTTTAATATAAGTTACAAAAAGCATAAATCATTAAGGCCATTTTTCTCCGGCCATAACAAAATTAAGTAAGAGATTAATATCAAAAGAAAGCAAGTGTGTGGGGTGGGGATCAGGGGTGAGGAGCAGCAATGATTCACCTGAAAAAAAATCATTTTAAAAATCTCTTGATTTAAAGAAAAAAGCCCCAAATCATGAACAAGTTATAAATGAACAACAATAAATATTCTACACTTCAAAATAGATAGAATGTGACCAAAGCGGAACTCAGAAAAAAGTCATAGCCATAAATGTTATTTTAAAAAGACAAAACAAAAAAATCTTAAATTAAGACAAAAGGTAGGCATAAACAAGGAAGTAAATAACAGAAAAAATAAATTCTAAGAAAGTAAAAGAAAAGGAGATCATAAAGAATAAAAAGTAATGAAGTAGAATAGCAATATACAAAGTTACACCTTATTAGTGAATCCCAAAGCTGGTTCTTTCTATGACAGCAAGAAAGACAACCATCAGAACTGCATAGAGCCTGATTGTTCATGCACGTGCCTCTGGAGTGATTTACTTGCAGTAACCTATGTCACCATCTCCACTATTAATGTGGATGCCTCAAGGTGGGTACCATTATGTGGCATGAAGTTTGTGTGTCTTTATAGTCTTGGTTTCCCTTTTTATATGGTGATGATTCATTCATTCATCTATTCATTCAACAAATGTCTAACACCTACCATGCACTACGGCATATTTGGGGAACTGGAGACTTGAATTAAAGAATTGTTCCATAAGGTCATTTTGGGATTGCATTGAAAAATATTGATCATAGCTGTCACGTTACTATTTAAATTTTTATTGAAACTCACGTTTTTATATTTACAGATATTTTCCTATTGATTTTTATTGAGGTATAATTCATATTAGATGCAAATCACCATTTTTAAGTACACAGTTCATTGTAACACATTACATGTACAGTTGGGTAATCACTGCACAATCAAGACATGGAACATTTTTTTCAATCCTCCCAAATTTTTCCTGCCTTTTGCAGTCAATCTCCTCCTCTACCACAGTCCCTGGCAACCACTTATCAGTTTTCTGTACCTATAGGTTTGTTTATATAAAATATTGTATAAATAAAATTACACAGTATGCAATCTTTTGTGTCTAACTTCTTTCACTTAGCATAATGTTTTTGAAATTTACCCATAATGTTGCATTTATTAGTACCTAATATTTTTTCATTACTAAGTAGCATTCCATGGTGTGAATAAAACACAATTGTTCATTCATTCACCTGTTGATAGATGTTTTGGTGGTTTCCAGCTTGGGGCTATTATGAATAAAGTGCTATAACAATATATGTGCTTATAGGACTTTGTGTGGACATATGTTTTTATTTCTCTTGTAAAAATACATAGAAGAGGAATGGTAGGTTTGGATAGTAGGTATATGTTTAACATAATAAGAAACAACATTTTTCTTTCCAACATGGGTGTACCTTTCTGCATCCCTACTGCCAGTGTATGATGGTTACAGTTATTCCACATCTTTGGCAACACATGGTATTTTCAGGTCTTTTAATTTCATCCATTCTAGTGAGTGTGCAGTAGTATCTCTGTGATTTTAAATTGCATTTCCCCAATGACAAGTAAGGTTATTGCCTTTTCATGTACTTACTTGCCATTTGTATATCTTCTTTATTAAAACATCATTTCAACGTTTTTGTCCTTTTAAAAAATACATATATATATATATTTGCTTTTCTTATTATTCAGGAGTAAGAGTTTTTTACATATTTAGGATAAAAATATATGTTTTGTAAATATTTTCTCCCAGTGTGTGGCTGGCTCTTTCACGTTCTTTCCCACCCTCACAAACTCTTGATCCTAATTTTTTATAGTCCCTAAAATTATGGTTTAATTAAAGCTGAACTTAAAGAAAAAAATACATATTATGCATACAGCTGGTAGTTATGATTTTCCAATTTGTACCTCATGTAACCAAATTTCATTATACACACACACTTTTTATATTATTGGTCAAGATTCTTAGTTGTTGTGAAAAACTCTGGTATAGATTTTAGGCTGAACTATTGAATCACAGTCTCACCAGGAATTTGTCTTGTTCATTCACCATCTCTTTTTCCCCCACATTCTTTTTTTTTTTAAGAAGTTTTCTTTTCTTTTTTTTAATAAATTTATTTATTTATTTATTTATTTTTGGCTGTGTTGGGTCTTCGTTTCTGTGCGAGGGCTTTCCCTAGTTGCGGCGAGCGGGGGCCACTCTTCATCGCGGTGCGCGGGCCTCTCACTATCGCGGCCTCTCTTGTTGCAGAGCACAGGCTCCGGACACGCAGTCTCAGTAGTTGTGGCTCACAGGCCCAGTTGCTTCGCGGCATGTGGGATCTTCCCAGACCAGGGCTCGAACCCATGTCCCCTGCATTGGTAGGTGATTCTCAACCACTGCACCACCAGGGAAGCCCTTTCCCCACATTCTTAACCATGTCTTTTGATGAGCAAAATATTGTAATTTTGATTAAATCAAATTCACCCTCTTTTGTTTTATATTTTATACTTTTTGCATCCTATCTAATAAATCTTTACCTAACTTGAGTCCCCAAAATTTTCACTTATATTTGTTTCTAGTTTTAATTTTTACGTCTTACATTTAGGTGTTTGACCTATTTTGAGCGTGTAGTGTGAGAAAACGGTTGAGATTTTTGGTTGCTGGTTTTTTCCATATAGATATCCAATTGTTCTAGTATCTTTTGTTGAAAGACTATCATTTTGAAAAATATTCTCCTTCCCTCCATTGAATTACCTTAGTATCATTGTCAAAAATCAACTTACCATACATGTGTAGGTCTATTTTTTAGCCCCTCCATTCCCTATTTTGAAGCTCTGTTGTTATGTATGTACCCATTTCAAATTACGTCTTCTTGGTGAATTACTCTACCATTTTGTAGTGTCTTTCTTTATCACTGATAACACTCCTTGCTTTGAAGTCCATTCTGTTGTATTAATATAACCACCTTACTTTTCTTAAAATTAATGCAGGCATATTGAATCTTTTTTTCCATCCATTTATTTTTAACCTATCTATAATCTTTAAAGCCACTTTTTTGTAGACAGCATGTAGCTGGGTTTTGCTTTTTATCTAATCTGACAAACTTTGCTGCCTTTTAAATGGGGAATTTAGACCAATTATATTTAATGCAATTACAGATATTGTTGGATTTAAATGTATTACTTTCCAATTGTGCTCTTTTTATTTCAACTGCTATTTTATCCTTTTTACCTCATTATGGATACTTTTAGATTAAGTACTTTTATGATTCCATTTTATCTCCACTATTGGCTTGTTATACATCTTCTTAAATCTTTTAGTGTTTTCCCTGTGGTTTCAAAATACACCTTTTAATTTATTACATTCAAATTATTTTATTCTGCTTCATGTATAAATTAAGAAACTTGCTTTAGTACCCTCACAATTCCTCCCTCCCTTTTTTGGTGCTATAATTACTACGAAGTTTCCTTTTTATGTTAAGCTCCACAACTCAGTCAGGTATATTTTAGAGTAATTAAAAATAAGGAAAATGCCATTTTAATATTTACTTCATTTTTGCTGTTTCTAGAGATCTTCATTTCTTTATGTAGATTGAAATTTCTGTCTAATATTATACTCTTCTGTTTGAAGAGTTTTATTATTTCTTGTAGCTCCAGTTGGTTAACAGTGAATAGTTTCAGGTTTGTTTTGGGTTTTTTTTCCTAAAAAGGCTTTGTTTCACTCTCATTTTGGTAAGTTATCCTAACTGGATATAGAATTGTGAGTTAATAGCGTTTTCCCCTCTGTAGTTTAAAGATGCCATTCCACTGCCTTCTGGCTTCCATTGTTATTGACAAGAATGCTGCTGTAGCAGACTTCTCTTTATTCCTCTACAAAATGAGTCCTTTTTTTTTTTGCTGCCTTCAAAATTTTCTCTTTTTCATTCTTTTCTGCAGTTTCACAATGATATACCAAGGGCGTTTTTGTTCTTGCTTTTGGAATTTATCTTGATTTGAGCTTCTTAGATCTTTGGTTTGGTGTTTCTCACTATTTTTAAAGAATCTTAACCATTCTCTCTATAAATATTTTTTATGCCCCATTCTCTCTTCTCTTTCTGGGATTCCATTTATAAATATGTATATGATAGTTTGATATTGTCCCACAGTTCTTGGACACTTTGTGCTATTTCATTTTTCATGCTCTTTTTCTCTTTGTGTTTCAATTTTAGTAATTCTATTGAACTATCTTCAAGTTCAATGATTCTATCTCCAGCTGTTTTGAGTTCATTGAAGGAATTATCCATCTCTCATACCATATGTTTTAAAAAAGTCTAACATAGTCATTAGACATTTTCTTATAGTTTTCTTCTCTTTGCTAAATTTCCCCATCTGATCATGCATGAAGGTCATCTTTTCTACTGATCCATTAAATATTAATTACAGTTTTATTTTTAAGTTGTTGTCTCATGATTTCAGTATCTGGGTCATTTATGAATCTGACCATGAATTGTGTTTTTGTTTTAGATTGTTGTTTTATTGAGAGGGCAGGGAAAGCAACAGTGTTGCTTCTTATGTTTCTTGTCACTTTTCATTAAATGCTGACATTGTGTGTGGACCAGTAGATGCTGAGTTGGGCTTAGATTTTATTGTTTCCTTAGTTTACCCACAGTGCACCATAGGTTTCAACTTCCATTAGTAATGGGCTGTCATTTTTTTGTACTTAGGTGAAGGCTGAGTAGCCAGAAGTTATTTCTTAGAATCAGTGCTCCACCTTCAGATTTTCAGCTCTCTTTGCTCACTTGCACCACAGAGGTCTCTCTCCATGCTTTCTCCTCTTCACCAATGGTAGATTACTGTTGCTTGGTTTTGGTGCTTGCTAAACAAATAGTGGGTGTCTTCAGGCTTCTCTCTTGTCCTTTTCCAGTCTTAGTCCTGGAAGGGCTTTTATGCCTGAATCTCAAGCATATTTAGCAAAGAAGATACACGCAAACAATCACATGAAAATATACTTGACCTCATTAGTCATTAGAAAAATGCAATTTATTTTTCCAGCTTTATTGAGGTATAATTATACATATAATTTTATTTATAAATTTATTTTAATAACATTATTTATTGAAGTAAAATTACATATTTTTACTTAATTTTATTTATAAATGTATTTATAAAATATTATTTATAAATTTATAAGTAATATTACTTATTGAGATATAATTATATATAAAATTTTATTTAAAGTATATAATGTGATGGTTTCATATATATACATATATGCAAGTATATATATACAAATATATATACATATATATATATATATCAAGCCATCACATATACTTTAAATATATATATTGTGAAATGTTTACCATAATCAAGTTAATTAACACATATATCATCTCAGATGGTTTCCTTTTATAAAGTGTGAATATGGTGAGAACTCCTCAGATCTACTCTCTTAGCAAATTTTAAGTATATAAAACAGTATTATTAACTATAGTCGTCATGCTGTACATTTGATCCTCAGAATTTATTCATCTTATAACTGAAGTTTGTACCCTTTGACCAATATCTCTCCATATCCCCCACTCCCAACCCCTGGCAACCACCATTCTACCCTCTGGAGAAATGGCTATTTAAAACCACAGTGATATACTACTGCATGCCTACTAGAATGGCTAAAAGTAAAAAGCCTGAAAATACCAACTGTTGACTAAGATATGGAGTTACTGGAACTCTCCTACATTGCTGTTGACAATGCAAAATGGTACAGCTACTTTGAGAAAACAGTTTACCAGTTTCTTACAAAGCTATACATAATTACCATGGAACTGAGAAATTCCTCTTCTAGGTATTTACACAAGAGAAATTAAAAGATATGTCCAAACAAAGACTTTTTCATGCATGTTCATGGCAGTTTAGCCCCAAATTGGGAACAATCCAAGTGTCCATCCACTGGTGAATAGATAAACAAACTGTGATGTCCATACAAGGCAATATTACTCAGCAATAAAAAAAAGAGATTAACTACCCAACAGTATGGAAGAATATCAGAAGCATTATGCTAAATGAAATAAGTTAGACATACAAAACTACATATTATATAATTCTGTTTATACTGTAATTCCAGAAAAAAACAAAAAACATGAAACAATCAAAAAGCAATAATGAAAGTAGGAAAGTGGTTGCTTCCTGGGGCCATGGTAGGGGAAGGCATTTATTGCAAAGGAGCCTGAGAAAATTTTTTAGAATGATGGAAACATTCTACATCTTGATTGTGGTGGTAGTTACAAACTATATATATTTGTTAAAATCTTCAAACTATACACTTGGAATTGGTGAATCTTACTGTATATAAATTATGCTCAGTATATATGATTAAAATAATAAGAGAAAAAATAATTTTAATAAGCAATGAAGTAATGAATTATTTTCAGGAGAGGGGCTAAAAAAAGTGAGAAGAAAGTTAAATACTGGATGAGAAATCAGAATTAGAGAAATAAAGCTAGAGACTGAGGAGAAGAGGATGTGTGGAGAGAGCAGTGGAACTTGAGGGTTAAACATCAGAAACAAGGAAAGAAACCTGAAGAGAGGAGTGCAAGGAGTGGGAGGCTTTGGCAGGGGATGGATGGAATAGGCAGAGAAGCTGCTGTTTTCTCTCGTCTTCCATCCTTGCTAAGAGGCTACTACTGGCCTACTCATCTGCCAGTCATCTTTCTGGAGTAGTGTAGACTTGGAACTGGGTGGTCTCATTCCATCCATATTAGTGTCCAGGGTTACTAAGTCCGTATTTGATTAATTGTCACCCAGGTGTCCAATCAAAAAATAAATAGAATAAAATAATGAAATTAAATAAAGTAAAATGAGTATGGGAAAGTGAGCAGAAAATAAATATGAAATGTAGGCCTGCCCTAAGACCAACAATAATAATAGTAATAATAAATAGATGTACCAGTTAAGTCAGGGCATAGGCATTGGCGGCAGGTCTATGATGGTGCATTCTTCTTGAGCTGAAGTGCCTCTGAGGAATCACTAAGCTTCCACAGATCTCAGTCTGAAAATCAGCAGCCTAGTTTTCTTCACAACCATTGCAGTAGGGGAAAATGAGAGCCAGAGAGGATGTGGATTTCCCAGGTCATATAGTTCCATAATCTCAGTTCTAAGATTTTAGCCAGAATTACGTAAGGAGACAAAATATTTTTAAGGAGAGAGCCAATTATTTTCCATTTATCTCTTTCATACTCTCAATATTTTTTGAGAATCAACTAGCTACATGACATTAATCTAGACACTGGAGTGATACATAGAAAAGTCACAAATCTGGTGCTCTAAGTACTTTCTTTTGAGGAATGAAGTTCACGTAGTATTTATATATCTTTTCCAGGAGTGAGTCCATTCTGATTAAACAGGCACATCTTTTACTACAACAGCAACAATATAGAGATTTTACCTCTTGAAAGTCATCCCCTGCTTCAATCTACACTGGGCATAGTGCACCCACTTATCACTGGGAAAGTGCTCAGTGAAGGAGCTTGCTTTCCTAGGAGTTGGTATGAGAACAACGCATCAGGGGCAGGAGTTGGGATGCGGCCAACTCTTGGGGACTGTTAGACAGGTGACTGCAGTGGAATGTGGGATTAGAGAAACTCATCTCTTCTTCCGGGAGGGACCACCACCTCTTTTCTGGAGTCTCAAGTTTGCTTAGAAAGATGATCACAAATTCAGAACACTGATTTTAAAAGTGGTGACTCTGGGACTCTCTTGCTTTTTCCTCTTTCCCCAAAGAAATAATTCTTGTGGTGTGGTGCTGTCAACAGAACCACTCCTGTTGGTCCAACACGGCCATGTTTACCTATCAAGCTCCTGCCTTATTTCCTTTGGGCCTTGAGAGTTATATGTCTCATCTCAAGCTCACTTAGTTGCTCTTTTTTGTTTTTTTGTCTCTTTCTTTGCCTTTAAAAAATTTTTCTTTCATACTTTTTTTTTTATTTCTGAGGGTGGAGGAGAAAGCCATTGTCAAATAATAGGGAGACATTTTCACCAGGTGTTTCTCAATTATCACATTGGCAGCCAGCCCCTTCTGTGTAAATTGTATTAAAAAAACAATCCTTCCAGTGCAGAAACCTTACTTGGGATTGTAACCAACTCAGTGTCTTATTTTCTCTGAAGAAGGATTGTCCTTTGGGAACAGCCCTGCTTAGAACTATAAGGAAAGCCAAGGTTGCTGCTTCCTGCAACATCATGATTTAAATGTGTTAAAGTGTGTGATTATCATTAGGTCTTAAACACTCTAGATTTGCTCCCTCATTCTGCACAAGTTTGAGAAATAAACCTGCAGCCAGTCTCCAGGAGAGATGGATGCTTATTCTGTGTCAGAGGCCTGGTCTCCAGATGTCCCCATAAATTTGTCTGCGGGAAGACCGTAAACATAATTCTGAGCATAGAAGTTATTTTGATTTGAATTAATTGCTTTTTCAGTTTTTTTTTCACATATGCAAATTGGAATAGCCAAAGAAACATGCTCATAAAAAAAGCAGTCCATTCTCCTGGAGAGATTCTGGAATGTCCTTGCCAAGGTGACCAGCCTCTTCTCAATGAAAAGGCAAAGGTGTATTTTAAAAAATGATGCATGTGTGTGTGGGTATCTCCTCTTGGTCTGGCATCTTCCTAGTCATTAAGTCTCGGATTTTGTGTTGCTCAGAGCCTCTCTGACTTCAACAAGTTACCACAAAATGAAATAGGGCTATCAAGTCAACTGTGCAGAGGAAAATTCTCCTGGCCAGCCCTTGGAGCCTGTGGAAAAATGATTTTGTAGTTAAGGCTGGAAACAAATGCAGGAGAAGACTTGCTCATTGTCTTAAAAGTTATCCCATGACACTGGTTGGGCAACCACCGCTCTTCTCATCAGGCTCCTTGGTGAGATCAGGAATGTCACTGCTTAGAGTTGCTACAGCACAGCAGCCTGGCTTTGACAGAGACCCCAGGAGCCCACTTGGGGGGAAACATGGTGGCTCATCTGGACCACAACTTTTGTAAACATCCACAAACTGGGAATATCCTATAAACGTTCTGAGTCTGGAGAAATGCCCAGTTTGTGCCTACTCCTGTATAACAAGTTCCAGATGCTTTCTCTCTGCCACACTGGGTGGGATTCCCCAGGCTTTGTCCCAAAACCATTTTGTCAGAGCCCAAAACCAGGGGAGGGAAGTTGTAGGGTCAGATCCCTGAACAGGGCAGTACTGCTCAGCCTTTGGTCATCTCTGCTCACAGTATGCCTGCCCAGAGAAGATGTCTCATGTTCAGACAGAGGAAAGAACTTACCCCCCCCACCCCACCCCCTGACTTCAGTAGGGAGTAATCGAAGGTTGCCTGGGTGATCTTAGTCAGGTTTTGTGCAGACTCGAGTCCAAGTCCTGAACCAGGAAATACAGAGGTCAGAGAAGCGTGGAACTGTGAACTCCTCTCATTGCGTTAGGTCAGGTTTCCAGGAAACAGATGCTGAGATGGGGAGTCTGTTGCTGATAACTTCCTGGGAGAGTGCTCTCAGGGGAACCAGCAAGGGGTGAGGAACGCAGCTCAGGGCAGGGGACACAGCCAGGCAGAGATCCGGTTTTAGCTGAAGCATGGCCTTGAGCACATGGGAAACTCTAAGAAGACACATGCTTCCCAAATCCCCAGAGTTGTCCTGCTCTGAGGTGAGGGACCGAACTTTATGCCCGCATATCAGTCGCCAACTGGGGATACCCCTACCCCACCCAGGAAAGAGTATGTCAGCTCCAGGGACTCAGGGCAAGGCAGCTTCTGAGGGCAGTTCTCTGGAGAAGGGTGTGTCTGGGAGCCGTGAGCAGCCCATGCTGGTCATTGACTGTGGGTGCTGGGCCCATTAAAGGGCTTCTGAGCAAAGCATTAGGACACTGATGATACAGCTGTAGGGAAGAACATGGTTTAGATGCATGGCCACAATGGGCCTCCTAATACAACTCCCGAAGTCTCAGCCTTGGGGGCCACATGGGGTGGGTGGGATAGGGATTGGATCCGGGTTTCCCAGGCAGCTTATGCAGGACCAGGGTCTGGCTCACCCCAGTGGAAGGCAGAAGTGTCTTTAAGCTGTAAGTCTTGTCTGATGAGAAACCCATGGATGGCTGAGTCTTGCCATGCAACCAAGTGGATGAGTCATTACACCTATCCTCTGTGTGACAGCTGTCCCTGGAGAGAGAGCACAGGGCAGCAGTTCCTATCCAATTATTTAGAAAAGGCAAGGGTTGCTCCTTTCAGGTTTGGGGGAAGTGTAGGATGTGATCTAGAGAGAGAGCAGCAGAGTTTAGCCAGGAGGGAGGAGGCATGCCAGGTAGGATGCCCGGATTGATGTCGATGCCCACCCTGCTTCCCTGACACTCGAAGTGATGAGGCAACAGCTCTTCAGACACCCTGGAGAAAGGCCATGGGCCAGGCCTCAGTACCACTTATGCACCGGGGTCTGCAGGCCCTGAAGTTGGAGACTCTGGAAGTCCTCAAGGGCTACTTCTGGAGCAGAGCTGCATCCTGCTGTGAAAATCGTGTGTGTGTGTGTCAGTGCTTACTTAAAAAAAAAAAAAAAGAAACCAAAAACATGAGACACAAGTTAAAAATCAGGAGATTTCATATAACACTAGGCTTTTAGGTTTTGCTGTTACTGCTTTATGAATCTGAGTCCTCGTCATGTGGCCTCATCTTTCACATGACTGACTGAGCCTCTTATGCTCGGCACTTGTTCTCCAGCTCATCAAGAATCACTGCCTGGCCCTTGAGAGTGTCCAAGAGTGTGACCCCGGAATACATGCATGGACTGGAGGTTGGCAGATGGGCACGCACCAGCATTTGCAAGCTTATGTGGCAAGAGCAACAAAGAGGAGCCCAAGGCTGCCCTGGAGTAGGGGGAGGACACACAGTGTGACCAGGAGGTAAGACCTGGTCCAGATGGATGATCAAAGCCCACAACACGGCCAGTGGCTATGTCTCCAGGGTGACCTGCATCAGCCCCCTCTCCCCCAAGAGACTCTCCAAGACCAGCAGCCGTGTGGCTGACAGGGTCTTACTGCTCCAGTCTGGTGTCAGGTCTGAACTTCAGAGGTGGGAGAGCCGAGTTCAGGACATTGGGCCACTAGAGAATTCCTGGCTCCACATAATATCAATTGGCAAGAGCTCTCCCAGAGATCTCTGTCTCAACGCTAAGACCCAGCTCCACTCAATGACCAGCAAGCTCCAGTGCTGGACACCCCATGCTAAACAACTAGCAAGACAGGAACACAACCCCACCCATTAGCAGAAAGGCTGCCTAAAATCATACTAAGTTCACAGACACCCTAAAACACACCACCAAACACAGCCCTGCCCACCAGAAAGACAAGATCCAGCCCCACCCACCAGAACACAGGCACCAGTCCCCTCCACTAGGAAGCCTACAAAAGCCACTGAACCAACCTTACCCACTGTGGGCAGACACCAAAAACAATGGGAACTATGAACCTGTAGCCGGAGCAAAGGAGACCCCAAACACAGTAAGTTAAGCAAAATGAGAAGACAGAGATATACACAGCAGATGAAGGAGCAAGGTAAAAACCCACCAGACCAAACAAATGAAGAGGAAACAGGAAGTCTACCTGAAAAATAATTCAGAGTAATGATAGTAAAGATGATCCAAAATCTCAGAAAATACAAGAAAGTATTAACAAGGATCTAGGAGGACTAAAGAGCAAACAAACAATGATGAAAAACACAATAAATGAAATTATAAATTCTCTAGAAGGAATCAATAGCAGAATAACTGTGGCAGAAGAACGGATAAGTGACCTGGAAGATAAAATACTGGAAATAACTACTGCAGAGCAGAATAAAGAAAAAAGAGTGAAAAGAATTGAGGACAGTCTCAGAGACCTCTGGGACAACATTAAGCAAACCAACAGTTGAATTATAGTGGTCCCAGGGAAGAAGAGAAAAAGAAAGGGTCTGAGAAAATATTTGAAAAGATTATAGATGAAAACTTCCCTAATATGGAAAAGGAAATAGTCAATCAAGTCCAGGAAGCGCAGAGAGTACCATACAAGATAAATCCAAGGAGGAACATGGCAAGACACATATTAATCAAACTATCAAAAAATAAATACAAAGAAAAAATATTAAAAGCAGCAAGGGAAAAGCAAATAATAATGTACAAGGGAATCCCCATAAGGTTAACAGCTGATCTTTCAGCAGAAACTCTGAAAGCCAGAAGAGAGTGGCAGGACATATTTAAAGTGATGAAAGGGAAAAACCTACAACCAAGATTACTCTACCCAGCAAGGATCTCATTCAGATTCAACAGAGAAATTAAAACCTTTACAGACAAGCAAAGGTTAAGAGAATTCAGCACCACCAAACCAGCTTTACAACAAATGCTAAAGGAACTTCTCTAGGCAGGAAAAACAAGAGAAGGAAAAGACCTCCAAAAACAAACGCAAAACAATTATGAAAAAGGTAATAAGAACATACATATCAATAGTTTAAATGTAAACGGATAAATGCTCCAACCAAAAGACATAGACTGGCTGAATGGATACAAAAACAAGACTGGTACATATGCTATCTACAAGACACCCACTTCAGACCTAGGGTCACGTGCAGGCTGAAAGTGAGGGATGGAAAAAGATATTCCATGTAAATGGAAATTCAAAGAAAGCTGGAGTAACAATTCTCATATCAGACAAAATAGACTTTAAAATAAAGACTATTACAAGAGACAAAGAAGGACACTACATAATGATCAAAGGATCAATCCAAGAAGAAGATGTAACAATGGTAAATATTTATGCACCCAACATAGGAGCACCTCAACACATAAGGCAAATGCTAACACCCATAAAAGGGGAAATTGACAGTAACACAATCATAGTAGGGGACTTTAACATCCCACTTTCACCAATGGACAGATCATCCAAAATGAAAATAAATAAGGAAGCACAAGCTTTAAATGACACATTAAACAAGATGGACTTAATTGATACTTACAGGACATTCCATCCAAAAACAACAGGATACACTTTCTTCTCAAGTGCTCATGGAACATTCTGCAGGATAGATCATATCTTGGATCACAAATCAAGCCTCAGTAAATTTAAGTAAATTGAAATCATATCAAGTATCTTTTCCAACCACAACGCTATGAGACTAGATATCAATTACAGGAAAAAAACTGGAAAAACTACAAACACATGGAGGTTAAATATACACTACTAAATAACCAAGAGATCACTGAAGAAATCGAAGAGGAAATCAAAAAATTCCTAGAAACAAATGACAATGAAAACATGACGACCCAAAACCTATGGGATGCAGCAAAGGCAGTTCTAAGAGGGAAGTTTATAGCAATACAATCTTACCTCAAGAAACAAGAAAAATCTCAAAGAAACAACCTAACCTTACACATACAGCAATTAAGGAAAGAAGAACAAAAAACCCCCCCAAAGTTAGCAGAAGGAAAGAAATCATAAAGATCAGATCAGAAATAAATGAAAAAGAAATGAAGGAAACAATAGCAAAGATCAATAAAATAAAAGCTGGTTCTTTGAGAAGGTAAATAAAATTGTTAAACCACTAGCCAGACTCATCAAGAAAAAATGGGAGAAGACTCAAATCAACAGAATTAGAAATGAAAAAGAAGTAACAACTGACACTGCAGAAATACAAAGAATCATGAGAGATTACTACAAGCAACTATATGCCAATAAAATGGACAATCTGGAAGAAATGGACAAATTCTTAGAAAAGCACAACCTTCCGAGACTGAACCAGGAAGAAAGAAAAAATATAAACAGACCAATCACAAGCACTGAAATTGAAACTGTGGTTAAAAATCTTCCCACAAACAAAAGCCCAAGACCAGATGGCTTCACAGGTGAATTCTGTTAAACATTTAGAGAAGAGTTAACACCTATCCTTCTCAAATTCTTCCAAAATATAGCAGAGGGAGGAACACTCCCAACCTCATTCTACGAGGCCACCATTAGCCAGATACCAAAACCAGACAAAGATGTCACAAAAAAAAGAAAGCTACAGACCAACATCACTGATAAACATAGATGCAAAAATCCTCAACAAAGTACTAGCAAACAGAATATAACAGCACATTAAAAGGATCATACAGCATGATCAAGTGGGGTTTATCCCAGGAATGCAAGGATTCTTCAATATACACAAATCAATCACTGTGATACACCACATTAAAAAACTGAAGGATAAAAACCATACGATAATCTCAATAGATGCAGAAAAAGCTTTTGACAAAATTCAACACCCATTTATGATAAAAGCTCTCCAGAGGGCTTCCCTGGTGGCGCAGTGGTTGAGAATCTGCCTGCCAATGCGGGGCACACGAGTTCGAGCCCTGGTCTGGGAGGATCCCGTATGCCGCGGAGCGACTGGGCCCGTGAGCCGCGATTGCTGAGCCTGCGCGTCTGGAGCCTGTGCCCCGCAATGAGAGGGGCCGCGACAGTGAGAGGCCTGCGCACCGCGATGAAGAGTGGCCCCCGCTTGCCGCAGCTAGAGAAGGCCCTCGCATGAAACGAAGACCCAACACAGCCAAAAGTAAATAAATAAATAAATAAATAAATAAAAGATTGAGGGACTCTATGATAGATAAAAAAAAAAAAAGCTCTCCAGAAAGTAGGCATAGAGGGAACTTACCTCAACATAATAAAGGCCATATATGACAAACCCACAGCCAACATTGTTCTCGATGGTGAAACACTGAAACCATTTCCTCTAAAATCAGGAACAAGAAAAGGATGCCCACTCTCACCACTATTATTCAACATAGCTTCGGAAGTTTTAGCCACAGAAATCAGAGAAGAAAAAGAAATAAAAGAATCCAAATAGGAAAAGAAGAAGTAAAACTCTCACTGTTTGCAGATGACATGATACTATACATAGAGAACCCTAAAGACTCTACCAGAAAACTGCTAGAGCTAATCAATGAATTTGGTAAAGTAGCAGGATACAAAATTAATGCACAGAAATCTCTTGCATAACTATACACTAATGATGAAAAATCTGAAAGAGAAATTAAGGAAACACTCCCATTTACCATTGCAAATAAAGAATAAAATACCTAGGAATAAACCTACCTAGGGAGACAAAAGACCTGTATGCAGAAAACTATAAGACACTGATGAAAGAAATTAAAGATGATACAAACAGATGGAGTGATGCACCATGTTCTTGGATTGGAAGAATCAACATTGTGAAAATGACTATACCACCCAAAGCAATCTACAGATTTAATGCAATCCCTGTCTAACTACCAATGGCATTTTTCACAGAACTAGAACAAAAAATTTTACAATTTGTATGCAAACACAAAAGACCTCGAATAGCCAAAGCAATCTTGAGAAAGAAAAGCGGAGCTGGAGGAATCAGGCTCCCTGACTTCAGACTATACTACAAACCTACAGTAATCAATACAGTATGGTACTGGCACAAAAACAGAAATATAGATCGATGAAACAGGATAGAAAGCCCAGAGATAAACCCATGCACCTACAGTCACCTTACTTTGATAAAGGAGGCAAGAATATACAATGGAGAAAAGACAGCCTCTTTAATAAGTGGTGCTGGGAAAACTGGACAGCTACATGTAAAGAATGAAATTAGAACACTCCCTAACACCATACACAAAAATAAACTCAAAATGGATTAAAGACCTAAATGTAAAGCCAGACACTATAAAACTCTTAGAGGAAAACGTAGGCAGAACACTCTATGACATAAATCACAGCAAGATCCTTTTTGACCCAACTCCTAGAGAAATGGAAATAAAAACAAAAATAAACAAATGGGACCTAATGAAGCTTAAAAGCTTTTTCACAGCAGAGGAAACATAAACAAGACGAAAGACAACACTTAGAATGGGAGAAAATATTTGCAAATGAAGCAACTGACAAAGGATTAACCTCCAAAGTATACAAGCAGCTCATGCAGCTCAGTATCTAAAAAACAAACAACCCAATCCAAAAATGGGCAGAAGATCTAAATAGACATTTCTCCAAGGAAGATATACAGATTGCCAACAAACACATAAAAAGATGCTCAACATCACTAATCATTAGAGAAATGCAAATCAAAACTCCAGCGAGGTATCACCTCATACCGGTCAGAATGGCCATCATCAAAAAATCTACAAACAATAAATGCTGGAGAGGGTGTAGAGAAAAGGGAACCCTCTTACACTGTTGGTGGGAATGTAAATTGGTACAGGCACTATGGAGAACAATATGGAGGTTCCTTAAAAAACTAAAAATAGAACTACCATACGGCACAGCAATTCCACTACTGGGCATATACCCTGAGAAAACCATAATTCAAAAAGAGTCATGTACCACAATGTTCATTGCAGCTCTATTTACAATAGCCAGGACATGGAAGCAAGTGTCCATCATCAGATGAATGGATAAAGAAGATGTGGCACATATATACAATGGAATATTACTCAGCCATAAAAAGGAACGAAACTGAGTTATTTGTAGTGAGGTGGATGGACCTAGAGACTGTCATACAGAATGAAGTAAGTCAGAAAAGAGAAAAACAAATACCGTATGCTAATGCACATATACGGAATCTAAAAAAAATGGTTATGATGAACCTAGGGGCAGGACAGGAATAAAGATGCAGATGTAGAGAATGGACACGGGGAGGGGGAAGGGTAAGCTGGGACGAAGTGAGAGAGTAGCATGGACATATATACACTACCAGATGTAAAATAGATGGCTAGTGGGAAGCAGCTGCATCCCACAGGGAGATCAGCTGGGTGCTTTGTGTCCACCTAGAGGGGTGGGATAGAGAGGGTGGGAGGGAGACTCAAGAAGGAGGAGATATGGGGATATATGTATACATATAGCTAATTCACTTTGTTATACAGCAGGAACTAACACAACATTGTAAAGCAACTATATTCCAATAAAGACGTTAAAAAGAAAAAGAAAAAAAGCCCACAACACATGCCCATGACCTCATACTGTCCTCACTCTTCTAACACAGGATAGAGAGTGAGAGCATACAGGGCAAGAGAAATGTGGCATGGCCCAGGGAGGGGTCGGCCTCCAAGTGCTGCTCACCTCTCTGCACTGCTCTCCTTCTGTGCCCAGACCTCACAATCGCTTACCTGGATCAATGCCCTCGTCCCCACAGCCTCCTCCCTGGCCTCCTCCTTTTCCCCACCTCCAGCCTCACCCAGCTCTGTCCCAGCCTCCATAGCCATCTGCTTTCAGCTCAGCCCAGATCATATTCCTCCTTGGGAAAAGAGACCCCAAGGACCCCCAAAGTCTGGGGTGTGGTTCAGACTTCTTAGCCTTAGTGGTCAAGACCTAATGAAGCTGGCAGTGGGTCCTGCATGTCCAAGATCAATCCCGATGTCTCAGGATGCTACATCTCAGGAAACATCAGCTTCTCAGTTAACCCAGTGAAGTGGAAAGTGCTAGCAAGTTCCCGGCTCAGGAAGAGTCTCGTGGGGAGGAGACGCAAGGTGGCCTCACAGAAGAAGTACATCCTTTGCCTGTATTCTCCACTGAGGGGTCAAGGGAAAAGGCAAGCAGGAGAGGTTGTTGAGGATTCTGGGACCTATCCTGGGAGGAGCCACACCCCCCTGCCCAAAGCGCAGGTGCGAGAGCTGAGTGTGCTCTGACCCAGCGCCCGACTCACAAGGCCCCGAACACACTGAGGGGAGGGAGACAGTGGAGCGAATGGGAACGAGTTAGAGCCTGAGAACAGGGCTGAGGAGACTTCTCCCAAGCACAAATCCACTCTGGTAAGTGTGGTCGTGATATTATCTAAATATCTATCTATCTATCTACACACAGTATAATACTGCCTTCTTTCTTTTGTAAGATGCTTTATGCAAATGTGCATTCCCAGTTATGGGTTCATTTGGAAGCTTCCAAAACTTCCAAGTTCTCATTCCAGGTTCAGCCAACCTCAACCACGAGTGACTACCTCAGTGATGGAGGGAACATTGTTGCCAGGGCAAATTTCTCTCCTATCAAACTAGAGAACTTCAGGTACATGCCTCGTCTGAGGTCATGTCACGTGGGGTGAGGAGGGGAGATCATCTCTCTGCAGAGGAGAGGTCCCTTCCTGGCAGCTCACTGGGGCTCCCTGGAACTCATGGTGGCCCAGGGGCAGTGACAGATCTGGGGTTCAGGTAAGTACCTGCATCCCTAATTAATAGATGATGAATCTGAAGATGAGGGAGTTTAGGAAAGCTGCTTAAGCTGGAAAGCTATACTTTAATATATAAATTCAATGTAATCCAAACAAAATTATCTTTTTAGGAAACTGATAAGATAATTGTAGGTGCTATTTACAAGAATAAACAGAGGCTAAAATGATGATTTTGAAGTTAACCAAACATATAATAATAATGAGCTGCAACCATGATTACAAAATTAATCAAACGTAATAATAATGGAACAAACAAAAAAAGAGTGACAGGAGCTTGCTTTCTTGCTAACAATTTACACACAACAAAGCTACAGTAACTAAAATAGGGTCACACTAGTGCAGAGATGTAGGTCATAAGCTAAAATGGCAGTTTTTAGCTGTACATTGGAATCATCTTGGAGCTTAAGAAAAAAATACAGATGTTCAGGTCTCACCCCCCACCTGAGAAATGCTGATTTTATTGGTCTAGATGGGGTGTAGCCTGGGCTTCCCAGTTCAAAAGTGCTTCTTAGGTGATTCTAATGGGCATCCAGTTGTTGAGAATGACTAGTCTAAACAGAATCAACTGGAGAGTGTGTTACAAATGTGTATTCCTGGATCTGAGCGCACAGATTCAAGATCGCTGAGAAGAGGGTTGTATTGAAAACAAGGTACACAACACACACTGAAATTTTATAACAACTAGAAAAAAATAGTCCTGAGTGCATGGAGGAATTTAGTAGATTATAAATGTGACATCTCAGTACACTGGAGGAGAGATTATCAAGGATGTGGGTTTAATCGATCAACCACTGGTGATTAAGTTGGATCTTGAGTTGACTTCTTTCAACAGAAACCATAAAAGAAATAAAGCTGACTAATTTATAATGTGGTGGAGTAAGCCCTTCTAGGCTTTCTAAGAAAGCCAGAAACTTTATATGAAACAGAAATTTGATAGATTTAACTACATAAAAATGAAACTAAATTATGAACTGCAAAAATACACAAATAAAAGTGACAATGTGCAAAAGATGAAGTTGCCACACACATTACAGAAAAAAGCTAATAACCCTAATTTGCCAAAAATATTTATAAACCAAAAGGAAAAAAAAAATCAGTAGAAAATTCAGTAGTAAACACAAAAAGGCAAGTGACAAAATAAAATATATAAATTGTCAATATATACCATAAGGTATTCTACCTCATTAGTAATCAAAAGTGCTAATAAAAGTAAAAATAACTCATGTTTTTTCACCCATCATATTAGAAAGGAGTAAAAGGTTGATAAAACCCCCAAATAGCAGGAAAATTGAGATTATCTTGCAAACTGGTATTCTTTTCTGGAGAGAAGTTTGTCAACTGAAATCAATCTTTTGTTGTTGTTAAAGAAACATGTCTTTGACCCAGCAATCCATACTCTTAGGAATTTATTCTAAGGAGATAATTGCTAAAGGGTGCAAAGATATGGGCGTGATGGCATCCATTAATGCTTTTAATAATGAACTTCTGGAAACAACCTAACTATCTGTACATAAGTGAGTGTAACAATATACACACAAAAAGCCCTCATGTTTGAAATAATACATAATGTATAGATTTCCATTTATTAGAAAGATGGTACTCTCTCATACCTCCTCATTTTGTATACACTGTTCCTTCTCCGTGGGCTGCCACTCTCCTCCACTTCCATATCTGGTTCACTACTGATCAGTCCCAAACCAGCTCAAATTGTCCTTTCCTCTGTGAAGTCTTTCCTGCCCTTCTGAGCCACATGAGTAGCTACCGCCTCTGAACACTCAAGACATTCCTTTGCTACTTCCATGTTAGCATTGTTTAATCACTTAGTCCAGAAATATTTTATTGAGCACCTAGCACGATTTTGAGCACCTCTAAAGTAATTGACTCTTTACATGGCTAACTCTCTCACTGGATTGTGAGGCCCTGTAGAGCAGGAGCTGAGCCTGATTCATTCTGTTACCCCAGATTCCAACCTGGAGCCTCGAATGAGAAACATAAGCTTATTGAATGAAAGGAGGAATTGATAGATGATAGATAGATAGATAGATAGATAGATAGATAGATAGATAGATAGATAGATGATAGATAGATAGATAAGGGACAGATGAATGGGTGGATAGATAAATGTAGGATGGATGGATGGATGGAGGGAGGAAGGGATGGATGGCTGGTTAGATGGAGTGAGTTAGTGATTTAGTGAGTGGCAGGGTGGGAAGATAAATGAATGTAGAAAGATGAGCGGTTGAGTAAATGGACTAAGTGCATAGATCAGTGAATGGATAAGCAGATGGGTGAGTGAGTGGGCGGAAGGGGTGCAGTGTCCCTGAGTCCATCGGTTGCCATCCTTTCTCAGGAAGGATGCTCAGAGAACTCTTACCATTTAACACTATTTGCACAGCTATGTATAGGATCCTACAAAGGGTTCAAAGTTGTGACGATTGGTTCTACCATATCAAAACAGAACAATATGAAAGCTCTATCTGCCAGGGTTCAATTTGGAAAACAGAAAGCAGAGAATCTGTTTCACAGATCTTGGAAATACTGAGAAGCCAACAGAGGAAAGAAAAGTAGCCCAGAGATTGGTAACAGCAGTAATCCTCTACCACGCCCAGGCCGGAAGGAGGAGAGGAGGGCTCAGTGTTACCAGATCCAAGAGGCAGAGTCATTCAGTGGCAGCTGGGACCACAGTGGGATCCACCAGTGGGAGGTAGTCACAGAGGAAATGCAACCAGTAACCAAACAAGTGGGGCTTTTCCTCCTTTCCTAACTCCTGGGCCTCCCACTGGCCAAACCCACCAGGGACCCAGCTGACAGAGGAACCTGGGAAAGTGGACATAGGCATCGGCAGAGAAGGAGGGGTGAGGAAGGGATCTGAGGGCCAACTGGCCAACACCCTGCACACCCTACAAAATTGAAATCCATACATATTTAAATGTATCTGCAATGTCACATCCTTTATGTCAGCCAAGCAACTGCAAAGGAACACTTACATATATTATGAATAAATTGTTGGGAGTGTGTACATTTTAATATGTCTGATGTGATGGGAGGGGGAGAAGGGGATGCTGGGAACAATGAAGGCCTAAAGTGACACTCCTGACACTCTCTGCCTTTTGTGCACGTTTCAAGGCCCAGCTTCCTGTTCTCTAGTTGAATGACTCTGGGCAAATTACTTTACTCAGTTTCCTCATTTCTAAAAATACATGTCATTTTTTTCCCGAATCCTGTGAAGTTAAAGTGAAGTTGTTTTGTGGAAATACCCTGAAGTGTACCTGACATGGCAGAAGTCACTGTGGTTTCTTTTTTTTTTTTTTTTTTTAATTTGAGTTTTTAATATATTGTCTTTTAGGAATTGCATAAAGTCACTGTGGTTTCTGAGAGACACTGGCTCAACCAGAGGAAGCAGGCATAGGGTATCTAGGTGGGCCACTTTGTATTGGTATCAAAAGTCTTAACATGTGTTTCTTCTTTGAACTAAAAATCCCACCTCCATCAACTAATAGTGGAGAGATAATGGTGGAAGGGGGCAAGATTTAATGACAAGGACACTCATCTTAGTGTATTTATATTAGTGAATAATTTCTATTCCCATATGTTGAGCAAGAAGGGATAAGGTAACTTAGGGAGCATCACCCTTGATGGAATGTAGGGCATATATGTGTTTCTGTATGTGAACATAAATTGTTTTCAGTTGTAATCTCTACAGTAAAATTATGGGTAATTTTTCTTTTCTCTGCTTTTTAAAAACTTTATCAGTGTTTTTAAAATTCTACTTAATAACTTTCATAACTTTTGTAATAAAACTGCAATGTATGTTTAATGACAGCCCCTTTGACTCAGAGCCACAGCTCAGAAAAGGACAATGGAGCAATAGGAGTACAGGAACTAAGGGCAGATAATGATTGAGGTCTCTCTCCGTGTGGTTCCTCTGCTTGGTGATGAACTAGACACTCATGGCCCCCATGTGTTGGAGGTCACAGTCTGGCTGGAAAAGTGGGTCTTCTAAGCTGTACCTCCAGAGTCTCTCTCTGTTCTGCTCCCTGCATGACCACCCTTTGGTGTCATAGGTAGAAACCCTCATGGTCCACAGGGACGTTAAGTCCCTGCATCAGGGCCATTCACAGGGAGTTTAATGCAGCCACAGGCATACTAGATAAGGTTCTATTTCCCTGAAGAAGTCAAACCAAAGGGAGAATATATTTATATATATATATAGAGAGAGAGAGAGAGAGAGAGAGAGAGAAAGAAAGAGAGAGAGAGAAAAAGATATATTATAAGAAATTGGTTAACTTGATTATGGAAGTGGTGGGCAAGTTCCAAGATCTGCAGGGTGACTTGGCAAACTGGAGACCCAGAGAAACTGATGGTTTAATTTAAGTCTGAGTTCAGTGGCCTGAGAACTAGGAGAGTCAATAGTGTAAGTTCCCATCCAAAGGCCAGCAGGCTAAAGCCCCAGAAAGAGCTGATATGATATTTCAGTTCAAGTCCAAAGACAGCCAGCCAGGAAGAATTCCCCCTTACTTGGGGGTAGGGTCAGCCTTTTTGTTCTATTTGGGTCTTCAACTGATTAGATGAGGTCCACCCTCATTGGGAAGGACAATCTGCTTTACTCAGTCTACCAATTTAAATGTTAATCTCATTCAAAAACATTCTCACAGAAACACCCAGAATAATCTTTGACCAAATATCTAGGCACCCTGTAGCCCAGTCAAGCTGACACATAAAAATAACCATCATAATACCTAACATGTTTGTAGAAATTTTGTATTTTTTAATTGGCCTTTATTAATTTATTTATTTATTTTTAATTTGAGACAGCTTCAGTGCATTCCTGGTATTCAGTACCTGCTAAGAAAATGCTAAAGCAGGAGGTGGTAGATGAGACTCAGGAAGCTTCAACTGAGTGCCTTTCTGCAGGCTTGTTTGTGGCCTTGGAAGAGCCCTGGGGACCCCCTTCACCTGCCTGGGTGTCAGTGTCTTTTCTGTGAAAGGAGGGATGGGCAGATAGCCCCAGAGACCCTGCCAGTTCTCTAAGGTAAAATGCATCCTCTGAGCCTACATTCAATTTTAACTAAGATTGTGAAGCAATGATCTAAAGCAAGGGTCAGCAAACTTTTTTTTTTTTTTTTGCAAAGGATCAGATAGTAAATGTTAGGCTCTGTTGCCCAGATTGTCTCTTGCAATTATCCAACTTTGCTCTTGAACACACACAATGCCACAGACAATGAACAAATAAATCAGACTAGCTATGTTCCAAGAAAACGTTATTTACCAGCCAGGTGGTGGGTTGGATTTGGCCTGTGGGCCATAGTTTGCAGACCCCTGGTCTAAAGGAAGCTGTGTTTCCAAAGGCTTTAATTAGTGACTTGGATAAAAATTCAGATGGAAAATAATGGTGATGAAGAGAATACATACCTCTTTTTTTTTTCCTTTTATATCAGGTACATGTGTTTCTCAGATGTAAAAATTATTTTTTAAATTTTTAACTGTGTTCAGCAGAATAATATCTCCTGCCCTCAAACATATTCATGCCCTAATCCTCAGAACCTGTGACTATGTTACCTAACATGGCAAAGGAGGTGTTGCAGATGTGGTTAAGGTTATGGCCTTGAGATGGAAGATTATCCTGGATTATCTCGGTGGATTCTGTCACATCACACGAGTCCTTAAAAGTGGAGAACCTTTCCAGTTGACTCAGAGAGATTTGAGGGCAAGAAGGATTCAACCCTCTGTTGCTGACTTTGAAGATGGAGGAGGGGATCAAGAGAGCCGAGGAATGCCAGGGGTCACTAGGAACGGACAAAGGCAAGGAAAGGATTCCTTTCTTGGAGCCTCTGGAAGGAGCACAGCCCTGTCTAGACCTTGATTATAGCCCCTTGAGACCTGTAGAACCACAAGATAATAAATGTGTTACTTAAGCCACTAAGTCTGTGGTAGTTTGTTACAGCAGCGGTAGAAAACTAATAAGCTAACTCCTGAGAAAAAATTGGAGAACACTAAGTCTAAACTACCACCCATAAAGCCACTCAGGGATACCCACTATGAACAGATAGGTAATTTTTTTCAGCTTTTTCTGTATGTATTCAGAAAGTTAGAGAAAGAAAGAGAGAGAAATATAAATACATTAGGTACATTGGCTATAATTCATATCCTATGTTATTTCATTTAACGTTTTAACAGAATTGTCCTGTGCTAATAAATTTTCTTCAAAAACATGTTTTCTAGTATAGATGAGTCATAATTTATTCACTTTCCTCCTTTTTCATTGCTTCTAATCTTTCCACTAGAATAAAAATTGCCAAGGAGAAAATTCTTACACATATTGAAATGTTAGGGTGTTATAAGGTTACTGTCTCTTTTTGCCATAAAAGTTGCAACTATTTTTTTCCAGTTTTGTTTGATGTTAATTTATTCAAGGTCATTTTTGATGGGTAGAAATCTTACATTTTGTTTTAATCCAATAGATCAGTGCTTCTCCATCACTTCTTTTCTTCCATGGCTGGAAAGGCAAATTCCCACTCTCAGATTTGTGTTTTCTTCTAGTTCTTTTAAGAGTTTGTGTTTTCAATGTTATCTTTGGTCTAGCTGGTGTTTGTTTAACTTCCCAATTAATTATATACCACTAAGCAGTGTTTCTATCAACATCTATTACATGATTCTTAACTTTAGCATTGGATATTTGAGACCCGTTACCATACCCTACTGCTTGTAAAATGCAGATTTTCCCCATGTTAGCCTCTCTGAAATCTGGAGGACCTTATAGTCGCTAGTGTCTAAGGTCTTTGCTGGCTCAACTTGAAGGCTAGTTCTTCCAGAGGTTTGCACTGTTCTCGCCATCACATGAGGGCACTATGAGCCAAGACCAGTTTAGATTTACAGCCTGGAGTTCTTTTAGACTTCACTCTGCAACACTAGATGGGTATTAGCTCCAATTCCAATTCTCAGGGGAGAAGTATTCTCCTCCCTCCACTCAGTGACAAGGTTAAGACACACATACATTTCTTTTTTGTCCCATTCTGCATGATGGGTTTCTTTCAGGTGGACATTTACAGAAGATGTAGCCAGAGGAGTTCCCCTATTAGATTCCACCCTGGAAATTTTTCTTGTTATTGGTACATATAATAACACTGTGTTTTATAATCAATAATGCATCTTAGAGTCGAGGAAATATGGTATATTATATATAACATGTAGTGTATCTTGGGTTCAGTTTCTGGATTACGTAGTCTGTTTTGCTTTGCACCAGTATAATGGTGCTTTGAATTTTTTTTTTTTAATATCTAGTAGGACAATTTCTTCCTCATTACTCTTTCTTTTTAAAATGTTCCTTTTTTTTTTCATTCCAGATTAAGATTAGAATTAATGCTTCAAGTTCTCACACATCATCCATATCAATAAATTAATAATTTTTAAAAAAGCTCTGTGGTATCTTTATTGGATCTTTATTAACTTTATTAATGAATATGGGAAGAATTGATATCTTCACAATATTCAAAAGCCAATATATTTCCTAATCAAAGATCAGTATATTTTATCATTTTTAAGACTCACATCTTTTGTATCATTAACATTTTATTCATATAAGTTTTTTCATATATCTGGTTAATGACATTTTTTCTAGTTATATATTTTAGTGCTACTGAGAATAGATTTTTGTTTTCATTAATTTTCTATTTGGTTATTTTTTGCATACAGGATAGCTGATTTTTTTTTTGTATTTTGATTTTGTAACTAGCTACCTTTTTGAACTTTCTTAATCATTCTCAAGTGATTTTAAATAACCATCAACTTTTAGATTGATCAAAATTTTAAATACAGATTCTTTAGGAAAACCAAAGAAACACTGCCATGTTAAATGAATGCATTGTTTACAAAAAAAATGCATTTTGATGTTTAAAAAGTCCTACATCTTAGAATGAAGGAACTTAGATATTATAAACAGAACAATCATACTATTGACCTATAATGATAGTATCATCTCTTCTCCTAGTTTCTCCTCTTATTTCTCTCTTATGTGTTATTTTACTGGCTAATATTAGTGATATTGTTCTTGATTTTAATAAGAAGGCCTCTAGTGCAGTGGTTTTTAATTACCTAATTTTTCTTGAGTGTGGGGAAGGTCATGACCCTTTTCAAAATCTGCTGAAAGATGTGCAGATAAAAGCAAATGTGAACCCACACCCAGACTCCGAGAGTCTAAGCTTTCAAAATTCTCCCAGCCCCCATAGACTTCCACGAACCACGAAAGTCCATGAAAACTGATTAGGGATTATTTCTCTAGGATTTTACCTTTTGGAGAAATGTTAAATGTTAACTTAAGATAGATAATCTTTGCCTGATTAAGCCATTCTCTTTATTTCTATTTTATTTTTCCCCTTAAAATCAGTAATCAATGTTGAATTCCTGTAAACACCATCTGGGTATTGCAGTGGGATGCATCACTCCTCCTATTTCTCCAGCCGCCCTGTATTCACACACTTTGCAGTTTCTCTGACTAGAGAAAGAGTAGGTTTCTCTGCCCCATTGTCATTGGGCTCAGATCCGTGACCTTCTTTGGCCAAATGGATGTTCAAGCAGAAGTTCAAGATGTACATGTGTGGCGGACATCCCATCTTGTGCTTCTGCCATTACCACAAGAAGAGCATCTTCCAGAGTAAGCCTCTACTACAAACAGAAAGAGAGATAGATGAACAGACCTGGCTCTAAACTTTAGGGTGGAGCCAAGACACAGGCCAGGAACTGTTCCAAGCTCCTAGGGACCACCTTTGGGGCCACCTTCAGTTCCTCGTCATGTAGCACTTTCCAGGGAGCCATGTCTCACAACAAGGAAGCTTGATTCTTCAAAGCCAGCAAAAGAGAGTGAGGGGTGGGGAGGGTGAGAGTCTCTGCTCTAGATCCTTTTATGAAGGGCTTACCCGATTAGGTCAGGACCACCCAGAATAACCTCTTTCGATTAACTGAACACCAGCTGATTAGGAACTCTACTTACACCTGCCAAACCCCTTTATCTTTGCCATATTCTATTGATCAGAAGCAAGTTACCATTCCCACCCATAGTCAGGGGGAAGAAATTATACAACTTCATTGGGGATCATCTTAAGATTCTGCCTACTACAATCATCTATTTGTTATTTTTATCTACTAATGTTATTATTTTACTATTTACTATGTCACTAATAATAGTTTATCTACTAATATAACACATTAATATAGTGAATGCAAATTAATTATTATTAATTAATATAGTTAATTCAAAGTGGTTTAACAGGTAAAGATTACATTAACATTTTAATATAATTAACCATATTAGTAGATGGCTAATATGATTAATTATATTAAAATGTTAATATAATCTTTACCTGTTAAACCACTTTGCATTCCTGGAATAAATCCCATTTGGTCCTAATTTATAATTCATTTAAAATACTGCTAATTATATTTCATTGGTAGTTTCAGTTGTTCTTTTATTCTCATATTCAAATAGGAGATTGAGCTGTAGATTCTTGGCCATCCTTGTTGAGTTTGATGAAAAAAAAGTGAGGATAACATTGTGAAACACATTCAGAAATCTATAGTATCTTTCAGGGCTCAGTGAGAAAAACAGAACTACCACAGATGTTAAAAAAGAATGAAAAATTATATGGTCAGGAGAGGATCAGGGGAGTGAAGGGTGAGATGTGGGGAAAGTTGGAGGATCAGAGAAACCATTACTGACCTCTTCAGCCTGACTGGCTGGCTGGCTGGGCAAATTAGAGCTTGTGGAAAAATCTGAAAAGCCATAAGTACCTGTAGCTAATGTAGCATATGTGGCCAGATGTCCTGAAAGAGGTCCTCCTGGGGGAACTGTGCCTCTGCATGTTTGCAGCCAAACAGTGGTGTAGTCTTGGGGAGTGCTATGGGAAGATAAGCTAGGAGCAGAGTGACAGTAGAGTGAAGCCACCCTGGGCACCCTCAGGCAGCTCTGCAATGGTCTGTCACTTTGCCTACCTCAACCTCTGTTTCCTTCCCACACTCCAGGCTGTTCTGGGAAATGCATGTCCCAGCCTCAGACAAGAACAGCAGAGACAAGTTGACATCACACAATCCAAGCCCATCTACTCTCATTTTCTGAGGTCAGAAATGATTTAGACAGCATTGGGAATGGTAAACTCCTTGAAAGATGGAAAGGACTTACTCATAAACCTGTGGATGCTGGACAGGGTGACAAATAGGCAAGAAGCAAGAGACACGTAGGAAGCAAGGTCGCAGGTCTGGCAGGGAGAGGGAAGACCCCAGACTAAATAGTAGTTCTCTGTGTACTCACAGGAGTTTGGGCTGACAGCTAGCGTAACCCCCACAATGGTCAAACTACTCCCTCGAGCAAAATACAGGTAGGTCCATGCTTGAAGAGTGCATGGAATGGGAAAAGCTGCTTTCCTTCGCCATCTTTAGAGTTGTAGCCTTCGCTTGTCAAATTTTAAGTTTTTGTTTTTTAAATAGAGGTTTTAAGCAAAGAAAAAGAATATTGTCTTTACTAGGAAAGATGAATTCATTTCCTTTTATTGTCAATTTTTTGTTATTGAGTTAAAGGATCTTAATTCAGTCAACTTGTTCAATGATGTACTCCTGCCTCACTGGTTCCTTTATTGTATGCTTTCTGGATTATATATTCTTTTAAAGCTTTTTCTTTAATTATTTTAAATGTATACATGATGACATTAATTCTAGTAGTGATGTTCTAAAATTAGAGAAACTAAGATTGAAGTATGGTGTTAAATATTTGAAAACATAACTAGGTCTGGCTTCATGCTTGTTGTAAGTTCCTTGTCTGATAATTCCAAAATCTGTGTCAAATCTGAGTCTGTTTCCAATGCTTTTTTTTTTTTTTTGTCTCTTCAGACTGTGTTTCATCTTGCTTTTTAGTGTGCCTTGTAATGTTTTGTTGAAAGTCAGGCATATGATGGGCAGTAGGAGCTGAAGTAAATAGGCCTTCAGTGTGAGGATTTATGTTTATCTAGCTAGGACTTGGGCTGTGTTTAATGTTTGTTCTAGATGTAAGTACCAGAAGCTTCATATTCTTCCAGGGTTCATGTTTTTGTCTCCGTTCTCAACTTTGGGCTTCCCTATGGACACCTCTTCAGATACAGTCTGCATCTTGCAACTCATAAAGCTGTGATCCACTGTTACTGTACAAAACCTGTTGGGGGGGTGGTAAGGTGTAGGGGAGGGGACCATTCTATAATCTTCTGATTAAATCTCAGTATTGTAGTGTTTCTCAGTGTTGTGACCTTCACAAGCATCTTTTAGGTGGCGTAGTTTTTTCTTCTCTGCTCCCTACTCCCTTCTCTGGCTGTAGCATTCCCAAGCAATTTCTTTGAAGCCCTGATCCTTGTTGACTATGTTTCCATCCCTACCCTATGTTTAGGTGCAACAAGAAGGCTGGAGGGGGCTTGAGTGGAGAGAAATGCCCTTCCTCCAGCTGCAGTGAAGTTTCAGAATTGTGCTCTGTCAAACTCCTTTTCCCTAGAGAGCAGACCTTTGCTGTGGAGAAGGCTTGCTTCCCCTCCCATTGCCAGAGCCATAAAGGAATCGTCCTCTATTCTCACTCACCATGAGAACCTGGTGGGGTTCCTGGTGGTCAAGCTCATAAAGCTGTGGGGGCCTCCCTAAGACTTCAACCTCAGAAATTTCTCACTCTCACTCTAGTTCACACTCAGTCTCTAGCAATTCATCAAACTTATCATTTAAGGGTTTCTACCAGTTTATGGCTCCAGTGGCTTCAGCGTCAATTAAGCAGATTTCTGTTGCTGTATCTCTCTGGATGCACCTGTCTCTCCAGATTTCAAGGTGGCTCTGTCCTGCCACCTCATTTCTCTGATGCATCCAAGAAAAGTTGTTTATTTTCAGTTTGTCCAACTTTTGTTGTTGTTAGGACAGGAACAGTGACTTCCAAGCTCTTTTCATATTGAAGGTGAAACCAGAAGTCTTCAGTACTTTTTAACTTAGACACAGAAAGGAGTCTTTTATAGATTATTTTGATTAATTCAGATGCAGACTCTAACCACTCACTGAAAATGTGGAAATTGGCAGCCTAAAGTTCATTGCATCAATTTAAATACATCTTTTTTTAATATATAAAAATTTATTTATTTATTTATTTACTTTTGGCTGAGTTGGGTCCTTGTTGCTGTGCATGGGCCTTCTCTAGTTGGGGCGAGTGGGGGTCACTCTTCGTTGCGGTGTGTGGGCTCCTCGTTGCAGTGGCTTCTCTTGTTGCGGAGCATGGGCTTTAGGCACATGGGCTTCAGTAGTTGTGGCGCGCGGGCTCAGCAGTTGTGACTCATGGGCTCTGGAGCGCAGGCTCAGTAGTTGTGGCTCATGGGCTTAGTTGCTCCACGGCATGTGGGATCTTCCTGGACCAGGGCTCGAACCTGTGTCCCCTGCATTGGCAGATGGATTCTTAATAACTGCCCCACCAGGAAAGTCCCTAAATACATATTTTTAAGGGTGTTTCTTTTTAGAATGAGAAGAGACGCCAATATTGGCCTGGGCAGAAGCATCGGACTTTTGTCATTGGTCATGCATATTACAATACAATGTCTGTGTACATCTTCCTTTGTCTACTCTTAAAGATATCATCAAGCTAGACTTCATGGCTTCCTTAACAAAGAAGGAAAATAGTGCTATTAGTGATGTCTAATGGTTTTCCTGAAGTCACAGAACAAAGATGCCCATCTGCTTCCCATGTTCCATGAACCTGGGAGGGGACAATCATGATAAATAGACACAGCCTAAGGGAAATGCCAGAATTTAAATATAAATAATCAATCATGATAAACAATAGTTATTTCTCAGAAACATGTATGAGAAATATAAACTTTGAAATGAATTGAAACAAGATTTAAGATGCAAATTTGTACGGTATAGGCCTGTTGACGCAGGAATTGAAGGGCAGGATGGAGCCCTGTGACAACAGACCAGCCTGTAGTATAGCATGGCCTAGGATTCAAATCACACTTCCCAAAGATAGACTGGGTATTTGCCTAACGTGGCAAGACTAGAGAATTTAAGGAGGAGGGAACTAACTTTGGTTGAATACTTACTGAACCACATTTCATTCACTCACCTTTTTGTTCATTAATTTGAATGAATTATTGAGTTCCTACTACTTACCATGCACTGTTCTTGGTGCTGCCAATTGAAAAGTAAGTGGGATCTGATTTGTTCCTTTGGGGAGATTATAATCCGGTGTGGAAAGCAGACAGGTAGCCAGGGAACTACACTGCATTATGATATGTGCTAAGAGAGGATACCCCACAGCTTTCTCTGGAATACCCTAGGAGGAGTCTGAGCCCTGCCAAGATTGGGGCAGGGGATGCCAGGAAGGGCATCCTGCAGCAGGACATGAGATACCAGGGAAGAGAGTGAGCATGGGATGAGAGGGAAGAGTAAGCCTGGCAGAAGAAGAAGGCCTAGGGTGTGGGGGAACCTGACTTCTTCAGGAGTTGTTGGGTTCAGTGTGGGTGCCACTTAGGTCCTGTCAATGGGTCAAGGATAATGCCTTCATCCCTGGACAATGGGAGCCAAGAAAAGATTCCAGCAGGAGAGCCACATGATCAGATCTGAGCTTAAAGGAGACCATGGTGACACGTAGGAAAATGATGGATGGGCATAGGACTGGTGACATGGAGGCCAGGTGAGAAACTCATGTAGAAGTGTCGAGGACTCAAAGTTAAGGGTAGCAGTGAAGAAGGAGAGAAATGAAAGGATCAAACAGATATGAAGAAGGTGAAATGGGCAGCAGTTGATGGCTGCTCTGGTTGAGGAAGTGAGGAAAGGGAAGCATATGCAGGATCTGGGTCTGAGCTGTAGTAATGGAGTGATGGGTGGTCCTACTGATGTGATGAGGAACAAAAGGGAGTTCAAGGAACAAGTGAAGTTTGGGTTGTGTTGATGGGGCATCCAGGTGCATGCATCCAGAATTTGGAATTGAGGAGAGACCTCAACTTGGAAGTTGCCATAAGCTAGACAAGGGGTTCTGAAGCAGACCTTGTCAGCAACCCAATATTCTCTAAGCTCACCCACAAGTTGGGTGCTGTGTGTGCCTCCCATTCAGGCCCATGGCTTTCTGCATCTCTTTGTTTGAGCTATTCTCTGGCCTTGGACGCTGCCTGGCACCTGCACAGAGCAGGCCCAAAGTGCTGGGATGGAAGTAGTGTAGTGTAATGTGTCAGAGGTTAGCCCTTGTTAAAACTCAGATTCCTGGGCCACCACCAGAGACTCTGATTTAGTAGGTTTGGTGGGAAGGAGGGGGGCAAGATTTGCATTTCTAACAAGCTCTCCACTACAGGTCTCTTAGACGGGCCCTTGGCATTGTTCCCAGCTGTCCGAATGGTAACCCTTCCTTAACACCCTCAGTTGATTCCCTCCCTTCCCTGGCTCCTTCCCTCATTCTGCTTCCTGGGATTACATCCCAATGGCTTGTCTGAGGTCTGTTTTGGTCAAATCCTAATACAATAGTTGCTTAAAGGCCCTGTCTTATCTGTGATATTGGCGGGGGACAATCGTGATAACTATCTCAGAATTGTCATCAGAATTAAAACAGTTAAGGCATGCATGAGGCATCCTCAGGTTAAAATGGCAGTTCATGAGCTGTACTGACTTCCCTTCCCTCCCTTGAAATATTCCTAAAAATATTCATGGATAAAAGGAGGAAATTGTCAACAGGCATGGACACTTGGCTTGTTAATCAAAGGTATTAAGGACCCCCCATGGGGATGGGGCCCATCTGGGCAAGGAGTCTATGCAGCAGCTCGGCCTTCCCTGGCTGTGTACTCCCGCTTCAGTGAGGAAGCGTCAGGTACTGTTACTGTTGTCATTGTTGTTGTGTTGCCTTTGAGGAGTTACTAAACTTCAGTTACTATTATTATTGTTGTTGTTGCTGCTATTATTATTATCATTGTACAAGCTTTGAGGAGTTAGTGTTAGTTATTATTATGGTTATTATGATGTTATTAATAATAATATCATTATATGGCCCTTGATGAGTCCACGAATCCCCTGAATCTGATGTAAAATTCGATGCCTTTTTCTAAAGGGAGGGTTCACAGCTTTCATCCGATTTTCCAAGGACTCCCCAAAGTGAGGGTAGTTTGGGCCCAGGAGAGTAGCTGAGGTTAAAAAGAGGCCAACAGCTCTCTGTGCGGATTGAGTTCACGCACAGGGGAGCGGCCTCCTGCAGCGGGCAAGGAGAGAAAGGGTTGTCGGTGGCAGGAAAGGAGGGGACGGTCAAAAGCTCAAGCTCTCTAGAGAAGCAGGTGAGGGTGAAAGGTGACTGCATGCTTGAGGTGTCTCCAGGAGAAGGTAGGATCGGGGGCACTTGGCGTGACCCAGGCACTGCAGAGAGTGACCAAGAGGAGGGCAAGTGTCAACAGAAGATACAGACAACGCTTCCAGGAAGCTGGACGGTGAGGGGTGGCAGAGACAGTCCGCAGCCCAGGAGGGCAGCGGGAGAGCAGGAAGAAAGAATTTGTTTCTAAACGATGATGAAAAAGCCAGTGGCCCAGAAATGTTTAAAGACAGGTGACATTCTCTCATCTCAGTTTTAATTATGGAAACTGAGACTCAGGAAGTAAAGAAACTTGTCCAGGTTCACTTAGCCCATTAACCACAGAACTGGAAGTTGGCTTCAGCCTGTCTTTTTTCCGAGTACCCTTTCCAATGCATCATATTTCTTAGAATTGCTGAAAAGTCTTTGATGCCACACCTTTCCACCACTGCAATGCTGGATTAAAATCCCTCCCTAGGGTCCTTTCTCGCAGTTTCTCAGGGTCACATGAGAGTTCAAAGTCCCAGGAAGGGGCAGTGCAATCAAAGTGAGTGGATGGGTCAGACATCAGATGTGTCTTTGGCAGGACGTTGAATGCACTGAGTGCCTGGGGTAAAGCAAAGGAACGGTCCAGAAAGTGGACAAGACAGCCAGCCAGCAAAGACAGTCCACTGGAGTTTTGCGTGGACGTGGCTGGCGGTAAAGACACCCATGTCTTGGTCCCTTCTTCTGTCCTCTGATGACCCGGTGGAGGTGCTGGGCCCATGCAAGTCTGTTACCAACCTTCTCCAGAGGGCAGGAAACCTGTTCCGGTGAGCAGAGGAGTGGGTACTAGGTCCAGGCAAAGGCGCACTGTGGCCAGGCTTCAACCTGCGTGCCCATCTGGGGAGCACGTGGAGAGTGTGAATATTCGTGTGCACACAGGGACACTGCAGTCTCTGGCATTGCGGAAGCCGCCGCCCATGTGTGCCCTCTGCCCACTCCCCATAGGGACCCTGACTGGAAAGGCCCTGGTTGCCAAGACATGGGAAAACTGCCAGTGTGAGGACATTCAGCAAAGGAACCAAAATGCTGTAAGAGAAAACAAAGCTAAAACTCTGGCCACAGCAGAAAGCCAACTGCTAGACTCCCAGGAAGGCCGGCCCAGTCTGTGATCACTGTCTCCTGTCACTGAGAATGCCCTGCCTCCCTTCCTATGATTAACTGTGTTGAAGAGAGAGGGGAGCCAGTGAAGAAAGTGGTGGGCAGGTTGGCCAGGGCACAAGACTTGCAAGCTTAGTAAATTCTGCAGCAGAGACAGGGAGGAAATGTGACCCTGGCATGGAGAGTGGTTTTGCAAGTCTGGAGAGCACCAGCCCACCTTCTTTGCCCAGCGAAAATACAGCTGGCACGGATCACAAAATATCGGAAGGAAAATTAGGACCTGATGCAAACAAAGCTATCAAATACCAACATTTGACATGAATAAAAATTCATCCAGTTTATAACTCATATACTCAAACCCTAAATTTAACCTGTTAGAATATTCTATGTTAAGGAGGATCTCATTCAACCTTCCAGAAGCAAGGCATGCAGCCTTAGCAGGTCAGAAGTCACTGACTTCAACAGTTCTTCTCTGCGTACAAGTCAAAGAAGTACTGAGCTATTCCAGGGAGTCAGAGCCAAGCCCCCAAAGCCAGACTCACAAAAAAGTGTGCATGATGGTTTCCTATCTAAAAGGGAATGGCCACGTCCTGTGACATGTCTGTCCTGCTTTTACCTAGTTACCTAGTAGGTGCTCAATAACTAAGCACTATTGGTTCTATTTTCACCCACATTTTCCTTACAGTTTAATCATTAGCAAAAGTCTCTCCTAAACACCATTTATTTTAAAGAATAATGGTAAGGCATTTAATTTGATTTTAGTACTCATTTCTATGCTGTGTTTAGTTTGCAATTTAAAAATAAAGCATAACTTAAAACGAGTTAAGCTAAGCTTAAAGCAACGGGTTTGATAATTTATGTATGCCACCAAACTAATGGGAGGGATCCAAGGTGAGATCAGTCAGGGTGAGGGTGGAATAGATAGACAGAAGGGAAGGAATACCGGCTGGAAAAGAAGGGAAGAAGGCTGTCCCATGATGTAGCCAAAATGCTGCAAAGAACTGGGCCCATCTCTCTGCACATTTTTCACTGGCCCCCCTCCTGGCCAGGTGTGGCAGGAAGGGGGGCTTCCACGGACCCCTTGCACGGAGAGCCCTTGCCCTTTCTCCAACTGAGTTTGCCTGCCCTCCCCAGGTTGTCCTAACACTGAGACAAAAGACAACATGATTTGCATCCAGATTAATGCAATATTTTGGTTCTGTTTCTGAATGTTGTATTAAGAACTAGGAGTCCTTAAAATTAAATTTAGCCAAACATATTCACTTTCTCCATTCTCACTGTGTTCATTTTTTCGGTCTGCTTCTGTCCGCTCTCACTTCCTGAACAAGGGAACAAATATTACTTCGGTTTAAAAAAGTAAAAAAACCACGGACAGAAGCATGCCCTTCTTCTCTGGTTCTTAGCATTCTGGAACGCACCTGTGTTAAAATATGAAGAAATAAAACAAATATAAATTATGCATTTTCCAACTTAATTTAAAATGCATTATGTTCTGCTTTGTTCTCTGGAATTAGTCTTATTAAGGGGACAGATCTGTATGGATTAATTTTGAGTCAGTTTATTCACTTCTTTGTAATTCAGTGGCAAGGATTTTTGTCCCCAGGCATCAAATTAATTTATTTTTCTTTTTTTTTACTGTAAGTAACACATACGAAATATAGACTTCTTTGTGTTATTTCTTTGTTTACCTAGCAAGCGACACATTCCCATGTTATGTTTCCACCAAATCTTAAACCTCTCCTTTTATAGAGCAAAACTTTCCAAATGATTTTTAAAGCAATGGAACCGTTGTCACAATATTTGAGCTGGGCACAGTCATACCATTATCCTCTTCCTGGTATTAATTTCTAGAGAGATCCACATGGCCTCCCTCCAATTCAAACTCCGAGGCAACCAGCCTCTGGCCCCTGCCTTCCCAATAATTTTGGCAACATGTGAATTGATATTTTACGACGATTTAAAATATGTACCAAATCATCATTTTTAAGTATTGTTTGAGTACAGTCATTCTTTGTTCCGCTTAGACGTTTTAAATCTATTTTTTTGCCCCCTTATACTGAGCAAGTAAATAGTCTGAATTCTTAATTAGTCTTCTTTAAACAAAATACCCTTTCATATGCACTAATAAAGACTAAGGATCATTCCCTTCTTGTTTAAATAACTGCTTGCTGTAGTATAAAATTGTAAGAGACACGATGCAGATCAAGTTGCGGGCTTGAAGTGGGGAAGAGGAACAAGCCGTGCCATAATAAGCAGATTTTAATGATTTACTATAAATCAGCATTTTTGCCCTGTCAGTGAGATTGAAGAGGCAGACAGCCCCTCACATGTCTGCCGAGCAAATGTCTTCCTGATGCATCATGTGCACTGAATCACTGATCGCAACATTCAAACGGCACATCCAAATAATGAGGGAAACATATACACAGCCTCCCGGTGGCCACTCCAAGGCAGCAGGAATATATGTTTTTTCGTTGTGTGGTAGTTAAACCCTTACATCGATCCTTGGAGGGTTCCACGGAGGGTAATGGAAGTGTACATTACCGGGTTAACCGTGGATGCCCTAACGTAGGCTCATCTGCATAAATGCTCTGCCCCACCCCCAGACTTTTGATGAGAATCTAATCTAGTCTGGAGGAGAAGGGGGGGGGGTCAGCAGAAAGACAGGCTGCAGTAATAAACCTAAATGTAAAGAATCTGGCCACAGAAACCAGTAGAAATCAGAGCTAATTTCTGTTGGGTCAAAGGCTCCCTCGGTCTGGGGGCAGCTTTTTCAATGCCCCCCTCTGTCAGGCTCCCTCCTGCCCCAAGTGCCATCTCATCACTTGCTCTATCAGTATCTGATATTCCCCCCAAAGATAACGTTTCAGTGCTTGGACCCATCCCTGGGGAGAAGCTCTTATTTGGAAACGGTGTGCTGAACCCCCAGACTAGACCAGGGGGCCAGGGGAACCAGGCACAGATACCTCTGGCTCAGACACAGAGCCTATCCCTGGCCTTGGATCCATGGATCTCAGGAAACCTTTCCAGCTGACACATCGGGAAGCCTTCCCTCACTGCCACCTTCAGGCCTCACTCCTCCCCACCCCTGCAGCCTGCCATCAGCATCTCACCCTTTGTGTGCTGTTTGTCCCTTGTTGTCCTTATAATGGGCGCCCATCCCAGTGCACTGTGGCCTCCTCAGTTGCAAGGTTACTATATTTTCTTTTTTGAAACTATCCCCACATCTTCCATAGAGTGCAGGCTTTGTCACAACTCACCCACCCCCACGAGCAGTGAATGAATGAGTGATAAAGTCCTATTGCCAAGCTCAGCCAGGCCCACGGCACGCTGAGGGCCCAGGCTCTCACAGACAACATGATGGCGTCCTGGGGCAGAGGATGCTCAGCTTCCTCTTGCCGTGTTCTAACCCTGCTCCCTCTGGCATCCAGCTCTGGTGCTGCATGAGAATCCCCAGGAGAGTAGAAGATGACGTCCAGGGAGTGGGCAGGGAGGGGCCTTTGAAGGGGGCCTATGTGCTGGGGACTCAAAGTCATTCACACAAGACCGTGTCCTCGGAGATGTTATTTAAAATATAAATCCAAGAATAAATCAAAGCTATACCCGGCCCTCACCCCTAGGATGATTAAGAACCTAATTAGAACTCTAAAGCTTTTGTCCTTCTTGTTAATGAGTGGACCTATGAGGTCGGTTTTGGAACATCTCCCTTTACCACCCAGGACTTCATGCAGAGTGGACACAGCCTTCCTATCTCCAAATGCCACTGGAAAACTCAAGAGACGTTGAAAATCCTCCACGGTGGCTCCCTCAGCCCTGGCTTATTTCACTCTGACTTCCCCCTAGTCACTCTCCTCAAACGCCCAGCTTTCGAGACAGGTCAAGGCATCCTGGGCCTTCTAACCTCCAACAGTGGGTACCCAGCTCGTTGCTGGCTCTGGGGAGCCAAGGTCCCGGGCACACCAGCTCCCAGAGCTCAGCGTCTGGTCTGCTGGCTTCATCAGAGCATCCTGGTCCCAACCCTGGACTGAACCTGTTTCACGCTGCTGTTGGGGAAGCCCTCCCAGGGAGCCTCAGCTCTGGCTGGAGAGGAAAGGAGGGGCTGGCTTGGCACATGGGAGCATCGCTGCTGCTTTCCTGCTCAGGGTGTTCCCTCCGCGCCCAGAGCACAGCTGGAGCCCCACACTCCCCACCTCTGTCGGGAACGCCTGCTTCTCTCCGACTCAAGTCCACTCAGCACTGGAAATAGAGCTCCCTCTCCCCTTGCAGTCCTGTCTCATCTCCCACAGTGGAAGTCATCTCTCCTCTCTCTGAGCCCCATTGTGCTTCAGATATTGTGGACATTCACCCGTTCACTGATCCGTTCATTCATTCAACTAGTATTTAGTGGAATGCACTCTGCCTCACCTTGGGAGATCCAATGGTGATGAGAGAGAGACCTGGATTCTGCTCTCATGAGGTATCTACCCCATGGGCTCATCCCCTAGACCAGGCTTCTCTGCCTGGTCCCATCAGGTAATGAGGAAAGCAAGGGTGCCACCGGCGGGGTGAGTGGTGCCGGGAGGCGTGGAACATTTGCCGTGTTCCAGGCAGTATTCTAGACCCAGCAGTGAACTAGTCAGGGCTGGACAAGGTCTCATCCAGGGTAGCTTCAGGGATCTGTGACCTGTGTTATCACACAGGACCCCTGCTCACTGCTTTAATGCTCTGATGTCACCGTCTTGAAATTCTTAAAAATTTTTAAGCAAGGGGCCCTGCAATTTCATTTTGTGAAATCATAACAATCTGGATCCCTTATTGGAAGGGTTTGCAATTCCTGGCAGAGAAGAAGAAATAAACAAGTAAACAAATAAATGAACAAGAAATTTGGGGTAAGTGATGGGATGGAGAGTTGGAAGAGGAGCTACTTCAGACTGGGGAGTCCAGGAAGCCGTGTGAGAGGGCCTTCTGAGTGGGGCCATACATGATAGGAGGCCAAGGACATGCAGGACGGGATACACCAGTTAAGCCCGTTACTGAAATAAGCCAGTTAGCCCCCTGGCATGTATAGGTACCTGCTCAACCTTTTGTTATGTGTGGGATGGAGGGGGGTTGGCTCTGGGGACTTTGCCCCTCTCTGACTCTGGAGGGAAATCAGGAGGTCAGAAGGGGAGCTCCCGTCACCTCCTCCCCCAGCCATCAGCACCACTGGGTACAGAAGGAACACCCTCTGCCTGCACTCCCAACCCCACCTCCCTCCCCCTCCCCCTGGCAGCCTGGGCATTGGGCCCATGGGTCCTCTTGTTCCTGGTGCGGCCGAATAGGTCTTCCATTCTTTATTTGCCTTAGGAAGGCTCCATGGGAAATGCAGGGGATCCCACAGAGAACTTTCAAGACTGGCCACCATGAGGCATCTCAGCTCCTGGGGATGTCCTTGGGGTTTTTGATGCAGGTGATGTGTTGACCTGGCCTGAGGTTTGGGGAAAGGACAAGCAAGCTCCAAGCAGCCCTGATGTACTTAGGTCTCCAGCCCCAGACCCTGTGGTCCCTCAGAGCCCTCCGACGGGCTTGTCGGAGATTTCACTGCGGCCTCCCCCGACCCATAAGTTAAGTGTGAATCCTTTCGCCCAGGGCTTGTGCTTCCTCTGGGTTTCTGGAGAGGCATGGAGGGTGGCGCCCATTGATTGACGGCTCACAGCCCTGTTCCCTGTTCCTCCTCCCACCATCCCAGCTGCAGCCTGGCCTCCTTTACCGGGAAGACAGAGAGCGTAAAGGTCACAGCAGATCAAAATTCAACAATTGTGACCATCCTGCAAGCTCCCTGTGGGCAAAGCCTTAGGACCCGCTGTGATTCCCAGTAGCCTGCGTACACAAAGCCAACAGCCGACCAGGACCGGATATGCAGCAGGTGTGAGGATGGAATGGAAGGGATGGATGGTGGGAACGATGGACTTGGTTTGCGGGCAGCGACAGTGCAGGCTGTGTGCGGGCGAGCCTGCAGGAGACTTGTCAACACAACAAGGGATGACACTGAGCGCTGTGCAGTTGAAAGCAAATTTCAGCCACAATGTAATTATCCACCCAGGAAAAGAGGGGTCCCCTCTCCTGGGACAGCCATCCATGTGAGGAGAAGGAAAATAAACTCGTTCTAGGTCAATTTAAAGGTTAAACGGAGGTCAGCGAGGGGGAACCGAGACTGTCCCTGACTAGGGAGCAGTCGTTTGGCCACTCGCGCAGGCCTTTAACCTTTGGTTCTAATATTCATCTGGAAAAAAAAAAAAAATGTGAAGCAGATAATTGGATATTAACAGGTATACCATTTCAGTAATCTTAGGAAAAAAAAAAAAAAAAAGAGTGATTGCAAATCCAGAGGCAGTTACTTTAGAAAGATAGCAACGTGTAATTCCCAGTTTCTCAGACTGTAACTTTTGCACTTACCACTAATTTCTCCACTGCTCCAAATGCAGTGTATACATTTAGTTCAGAATTTATCATCACCGTTTGTGTATATTACGCCAGCGGCATAATCCATCCTCATGAAGCTAATGCTCGGCATTAGGAAAATGGACTCCGTATGGATCCTGTCAGCCTCTGGCCTCAAACACACCCCGAGGAGACACCGCGGGTGTGCGCGCCCCACGCCCCTCCCCCAGGGTGCGCTGGCTTCTTGTTTTGCGCAGTATCTCCAAATGGCACGGTCTGATTTCTCCAAGTTGCTGGTGTCCATTGTCTGCGGATGTAAAAATCAATGACCTACATAAGATTTTGATTTTGCACTGGGAATTGAGAGAGAAAGAGAGAGGGAGGGAGAGAGACTGAAACGCAGATAGAAAATAATGAAACAGTCATGTTAAAAAAATAAAAGCATGTTGAACTCAAAAAATATATTTTCTAGAGGATATCAATTTTTTTTTCCTTTGAACTATTTAATTTTATAGTCATTTGATTAAAACACTTAATTGTATTAATGTGTCATCGAGCTGAGAGTGCTGGTCCTTGCAAGGTGGACCCTCACTCGGGCACTGAGAACAAAAACCCTAGTTCCAAGGAGGCTTGGGAGCTGGTGGAACTAGGTACTGCTATTGAAACGTCTCAGTGTATATTCAATCCTTGTTTTTATTTTCTTAGAAGAGAGGGGAAAAAAGCCTCAAACTGCTGATTTCTGCAGAAAAATCTGCAAATGAACTGTTCTATTAGCACAAACATACCAAAGTCTTTAGAACCCCTGTCTTCAAAAGCATAATTAGGTATTTATTTCAGACAGACTAACATCTTTGCAGTAGCTAATAAGATGCAGCCCATTTGAATATTAATATAATAAATGATTAAATTAAACAGCAAGATTCAGACTCAGAAATAGCCTTTATAGGTCCCAGGGGGTCACTAAAACTGTTTCCATTTCTTCCTACAGTTAATATAGTGCAAGGGACATGAATGCATAGAGCAATATTTGTCTTATGAAACGTGGAGTTTTATATGGTGCTATTCAGTTTTATTACTCCTCAGTCTGAATCTGGGCCCCAAGTGAAGTCACCATGCCGAGGCCTGAAAGCCCTTCTTCCTGTCTCACCACTCGCTGGCATTCCAGAGATGCTCCACTGCTTGGCAAAGGGTTCGTTCTGATTGTCCCCATATCGAGAGGCACCTATGAAGGCGAGCACCAGGTGAACTCATAATGTGATTAAAAAACAGAACAAAATAAAAACTCGTTCTGCATAACAAACTGACAGGTTCATTTTGTGTGTCTGTGTGGGGAGTTTCACGACTCCATGCTGCGCCTGCGTGTGGCTCAAAAGCCACACCCAAATCCGTGGTGCCTCTGGAGCCAGCTGCACCAGAATAAGACAGGCACTTCATCTCTCCACCAAGAGGGAGCCCCTCCCCCAGCTCCACCAGCACGAAAAAGAATAGGCAAAGTCGGCAATTATAATTGGCCATTATTCCAATAAAGGTGTTTCCCTTCTTAAATTAGTCCATGAAAACTGCGCACTCTCCAAATCCCGTGAACCTGAGAAGTGTTAATAAACATCTGGCCATGGTTTTTGCTTAATTGGCATTCCTTAGTTTGGACAGAAGTCTGTTTATGTAAAACAAAACACACACACACACACACACACACACACACACACACAGATTCTGTTTTGGAAGTCACAGCCCCTCAGACATCCAAAAGCAGCCATCCCTAATGGTTGATGAGAGAATTGGGTCTTTCCAATACTCCTATTTGTCCGCTGAGCATCGGAAGAGAAGAGATATTGGGATCTGCATGCTTAATTTTATTGTACAAGTCTCAGATCCAATATCTAATAACTTGATATAGGCATGCTGTTGGAAAATATTCACATTTCCAAAGTAGGAAGGAGATTGAAGCTTGGAGGTCAGCTTGAATAAAACAGAAAACAACACAAACCAACCTCAGGCATGTCCACAGGCCACATTATTATTATCCACAGCCTGGAATCTCCCAGCCCTATCTCTCTAAGGAGCAGCATTGGCAGGAAGGTAATGGATAAATCGTAACCCGGCTTGCAAGACTCTACTGTCTAAATTAGATAAAAGAAAACTAGGAAGAAAACTCAAAGATAAGTGGTACAAAGTAAATCAGAACAAATCATCTTACCAAACTTTATTCACATCTGATACCATTTTTAGAAATTAAGGTCAGTTTTGTGGAACTAATAGGGAGTTATACCTATATATCTTGGACACCATGACAATGCTGGAGGGGAAGATTTATACCCCATGGTTGCAGATGCAGAAGAAAGATAGGCGAGATCAAATGGAAGTGCATGATAACAAATGAAAAATGGTCCCCGCAGCCCATAAATTAATTGAGAAAAGAAGGTTGTCATTATTTGAACATGCTTTAAAATAAGGTATGGGGTCCAGATGGCTGAGGATAGATAGGCCCAAGAAGTTTGAGTAATTGATGACTTAAAAATAAAACAAGATCTTAAAGAAATGAATCACATCGGGCAAGTTAGAGGAGGAATATTATACGAGAAAGGAACAGATTAAAAAAAGCACACAAAGCCAAAGATGAACCCCAAATCTCCAGGACCATTAAAACCAAACGAAAGCATACAAGCAAGTGCGTTAGTGGGGATTCAAAATGGGGGAGGGGAGGAAAGTCAGAAATAGAGTCTTAATAATGGTACATTTCAGATGTTACCTTATTAACCTATTCAGCTTTGCTTTGGGTATTCTGCTGCAAACACACTCCATTTCCTTTTTTTCTTTTTCTTTTTTTTTTATATGGTCTTAAAATAGGGCTGTGCTGAGGTGGGCCACCAACCTTGCAAATAATAGTTTTCTACTGCTTCCTTTTGAGCTAATCCCCCACAGGAAAATTCAAAAATAATTTGCCTGTGGGGAATACTGGGGGATGGCTAGCAGCTTGGGAATTTTCTTTGTGGCCAGTGGTGGGAGGGCAAAGGAGCAAACCCAACTGATTTCCCACAGCCATAGAGGACCAGACCTTTCTCTAAGGAGGGGCTATCACTGCCTAGGTAAACCCATCTCCTCTGCTTCCTATTGACAATGGGAAGATGGTGCTCATCCATTGGCTCCTCTCCTGGAAATAATATTTCTGGGGCAACTAGATGCTAAATGACTTCTAAGCTAAACATCAAATTCTTTCTTCTTTCCTCCCTCCCTCCATCCCTTCCTTCCTTCCTTCCTTTTCTGCCTTTCTTCCTTCCCTTCTTTTGTTTCTTTCTTTCCTTCTTTTTTTTACCAGACTTCCTTTCTTCCTTCCTTTTTACATTTCTTTCTCCCTTTTTTCATCACTATTTATACCACCATCTGTAATTCCACCCATATCCTTGAAATACAGGAAATGGAACAGCGGTGCCGTATTCCATATTTATGACTTCTCAGTACATCAGAGCATCGCTGACTTTGGGGAGCCCCCGTCTGAACACAACTCGGTGGAAATGCTCCCTGTATGAGCCGAGAAAGGACGGCTTGGGGCAGAGCAGCCTCGGGAGGATTCTCGGCATACCTCTCCATGCTCTCCGGCAGCACACTCGACTTGCTTCCTGTTTCTTAATTTTTTTTTTTTTTTCCCTCTGCTTCTCTTCTTTACACACATGTATATTTTTGCCCTCAAAGCCACGGATTTGCTGTTCATGCTAAGAGAGTATTATGAATATTCTGAATGAAAATAGAACTCTGGGAGAAAACGCTAGGCACAAAGGCTGGTGTCAGTGCAGGCTGCCCCTGGTTCACACGGAGGGCAGGTGGGCAAGGAGTGCCTCTGCTTTCTCAGGTTGCCCCCCTCCACAGTGTACCCCAGCCCTCGCACTAGATTCCCTGGTTACTGATTATTGATGACCAAAAAAATACATCAAACAGCAATGTAATTGCACTGCCTTGGGAAGTGCAAGACCACGGACTACCTTTCCTTCAAGAAATAGATACATGTGCATTCACGTGAATGTGTGTGTGTGTGTGTGTGTGTGTAGCGGCTGAAGCCAAAAATGTGGCATTGTGACAAAATAAAGGCAGAGTTAAGAAGTTTCTCATCAAAGTCCTCTCTCATGTTATTAAAGGTACACTAATCTCCGAAGAGAGACACACGTGGGATAAACCAGAATATGGCCCTCCGTGCTGAAGGCAAGCCAAAGGACTTGAAAATAATCTGAAGACAGAAATATAGAGGCAGCAAACATTTCAAGAGAAGGAGACTTGCCAGCAGGATTGATTTGAATACTCTGCCTGGAGATTTATTTGGCCTTCTCATCATAAAAGGCAAATGCACCCCTCTCTTCCCCAGACAGTGAAGGAGAGAGGAGAAAGCCTCTTTGGCCGAGCGGCAATGGCTATGTTTTAGTAGAGGCTAAAAATGGATGAGAAGTATCAGAGAAATGAACTTCTGCGGTTTTCAAAAAATGGTTCAGAATAGATGAGCCAACTCCTTTACATGTTCAAAAGAAAGAGGGAACAATTTTGTGAAATGCTAAGGCAGTGCAAAGTGAATGTTAAATAGTTTTTATCCACCAAAAAAAAAAAAAATAGACTTATTCAAATGCATGTCTTGCTTGTCTTTAACTAAAGTGAAATTTCTTAAATCCAGCTGTAGTCTTATGGGCGGTGATGGGGGTGGGGGCTTCTGGGGGGCAGTGGGGGACGACAGAGCACAGAACATCTTCCCCCAACTGAACAGCATGTCGTTTTAAAAGCAGAGGCACACGCTATTGATTTTTTTTTAAATACAAATTTGGCAGATTTCACATGATCCATTACATTTCTCAGGATGGTTAAGATGCAGCTTGCATGATTTATTCAGAATAAGGTCCATTTTTAGCTGTATTTAAGTCTCCTATTTGTTATTTAACATGTGTTTAATGTTTTCTGTCCCCGCTGTGCACAGCTGCAAGCTGCTATTTTTTGGCAATTTTTGTGACTGGGAAGTGATTTGTGTCTTTGCATCTCACCTTTCTATTCTATGGCCTGCTGTTTTGATTTTGTCCTAAACTTTGAGAAATAAGCTACTCTGTGTCGTGACCTCTGCTTCCCTTTGCTGGGCAAACACAAGGGCTTAAAGGACACAACCAACCGTGACAAACCTCTGATAGGGTTTTTAGAAAGACATTGCCGAGGAGCTGGGGTGAACTGAAATTTCAGAAAGTTTATATTAAAAAACAAAGTTCTCCCATCTTAGCCTCTCATCAGAATGGATTGAAGCTGCTGATCTGAAAAATTGTGCCTCCTCCAGTAAGAATGTCTGTTGAGATTTAATGTGATGCCGGCATGACTCTTGAGGACTTAGCCAGGTAGGAAGCAATGTGTCATCTATCACCTGTAGACGGAAGGAGGCAGCCTCCCTCCCTACCCAGTTATTTTAGAAACATGGAGGCACTGGCCCCCCCTCAAAGTCTTTGCCAGTGCTGCCTTTCTGGAAGAACTGTTCCCTTGAGATGGAGAGCACGTCTGACAGTGACGGCTCTTTCCAGCAAGCGCCAAGTCAAGAAGACCACTCAGCCACTGCCCAGACGGGCACAGGAAGTCAGCAGTTGGCACACACACTGCAAAGTCCAGAGCATCAGGCCTGGACAAACGGCAGTTTTGCCAGCCCAGTTGGACCGATCACATATAAGTAAACAGTCGGTAAGTGTTTATCTGATTCAGGCAAACATGGTGATGGCATCGAATGGCTTGCTGATTTTTTTCCCAAAGCCTGTAGGATCTTGCTTAATATTGCTTGATATATGCTAACCTTCCCTTTATAGGGTCTGCAATTGAAAGCCATGTTGCAGTGGTTTAATCCTGGCCTCCTACTTATCTAAAACACACTCTCCGACTGTGCTGTGAAAATTGAATCTTTTCCTCACAATCTTACTGACATGAAAAATATATAATACACTAAATGATTAATGCAGTTATAAACTATACCTGAGATAAGATTTAAGTATTCATATTTCTATCATGTTAATACAACACGATAAACCCATGAAGCAAACTCGACCAGGGCATTTGTTATTCTGTCCAGTGTTCAATTATTCTTTGTCCAAATACAATTTAGGGGCCTGCCGTAATGCAGTCACTCGCTGCAACACATTATGTGCTTCCGGGAGATAATAAGCCGCGCCTCGATGGTCAGCCTCAGAGACCCCGCTCCGTAAAAGGCCCCACGAAACACAGGCGAACATGCAGATGCAGAGCACGGGCCCTGGGCCGAGGACAGGCTTCCTGAAAAGATCATTTTCGCACCAGAATATCAAGCTCATTTTATCTACCCTTTCTCCCTTTTATAAGAAAGTCTCCCATTAAAGGAAAACTTTTTTGCCATCATCAAAAGGAAGCTTACAATAAGTGTAACTACTTAAAATCTGTCTTCCCCTAACACTGAAGATGGCTTTCTATCTGGGGCTGGAGAAAAGCCCTTTCTTTGTTGACTCTAAATGGCCCCTCCTTTCGTTGTGCAAACGGCTCACACACGTAGTGTTCCATTTCCCACCCACCTCATTATTTTTATACTTCTGATGATGTCGATTTTGATTTTCAAATGCCAGCCATTTATAGCTCATTCTGAAACACAAGAAATTAAGTGATTCGAGATGTCTGCCATTAGCTGGGCTTTGGGGGCCTCTCGTGAAGTCCAGGAAAGGCAGGAGAGCACGGTGGTCACCCACCTGGGTTTGGCGTCTCAGATCTGTCCCTGATTAGCCGTGAGACCTTGATCAAGTGACTTCGCCTCTACAAGCCTCGGTCCCCTATCCCTTAGGGTTAATATGCAACCCCGAACAGAACGTGGCATATATGAAGTTCTCAACAAATGTTCATAATTATGAGTAGTCATTATTTCCTGACTTCTCAGGACAGCGAATCAGCTGACACTGGACAGCAGGCTCATGGTTAACACGTCCCTGCTCCAAGCTGGACGGGAGCTCTCAGCTCCACATCTTGATCCAGGTCTCCAGCCACGTCTGCGGCTTTGAGAGGTGCTGCTGCCTTTGGCATTCTGACCGCAGTGACTGGGAGGACACGTGCCTCCAAGGTCCCTGAGGGCAGGCACACGTGGGCAACATTCTTCAGGAGGCTCACTAGGCACCCAGCACAGGTGGGGCTTAGAGCAGGCTTGGAGTCTAAGGTGTGGGGGTGTTAAGAATGCAAACAGGTGTGGTGCAGTGTGTACACAACAGTCCTGGGAGTATCTGCACACAGGTCCTGTGAGCCACTTTTGATTATGACCTGATGGTAACAGAAAGTTCACCCGATTGTGCGCTTAACATTCTCAATAGGGCAGAGTTCATGCCAAGAAGATGGGAGAAGCCAGGTCTCCCTGACTCTCTCCCTAGCATCCAGCCCTCTGCGGGGATGGGGGATCCACCCCTCAGATTTGCCACACAGTAGACAAGTTGTAAAGAAGAAGGAACCTCTGTACTTGTTTGAGACCAGGATGAGATGGGCCATTGGACTGGCTCCTGGTGGCCAGAGAAAAGCAGGCAGAGTCCCCTGGTCTCGGGGTTGGAGGGAAGCTGGGAAGGCTACGTGCTAAATTGAATGAGCCCTTTGAGACTGGACTGCAATTACTTTATGGTGGGGTCCAAGTAGGGCAGTCTTCAACCCTACTTTTAGAAACTAACATATTAATACTTATTTTGCAGAGCTTAATGAAATCAGGTGTCTGCCCAACTGCCTTTCTGAAACAAACAACCTGGTTCTTGCTGGATGCTTAGTAAATACTAGCTCCATCAGAATAAATGCCTTTCCTGCAACTGTAGGGTCAGAAATTTACACTTTGGAAATCATGCTTTCGGTAGGCTCTCTGATTGCACAGTGTCAGGGAGGGCGCTAATGGGGCAGAGTGTTACGAGGCACCAGCCCGGTCCTTGACTAGCTGCTCACCACTCCCCAAACCTGGCAACCTGGACATCTCTCCTCTTCTGGTGTCCTTCCTCTGTCGCTTAGACCTGGAAAGGAACAGGTCTGGGTCTTCCTTCCATGAGGCTGTTTGGCTATTCCCACGGTGGGGCTGGGCTTTCCGTGGACTTTCCCCCAAAGTCTTCTCTACTTGCTCCTTGATTCTGAAAACTTCTTAACAAAAGGAGTATTTTAAGTATCTTGAAGTAAGTTGAGATACTTAAAGATGATCTTAGGTTTGAAAGGGTTTCTTCACCAAAGCTGAAAACAGATTTTCTCCTAAGAAGGTTTTTAGCAGGAGAAAGGCTATACATCCCTTGAAACCTGTCATACGCCTGGTACCAGAAACATATTTGTCTAATGAATGACTAAGTGAAGTCTACATGAGGATCTGCGTGTCTGGCAAGGAGGGTGCCACAAATTCTGAAAATTACTTTCTCAGAGACACTTATTCTCCTCTGTCCCTCCAGCAACCATCAGCGTGCTAGGCACAGAGGAGGCATTCAGTAAATATTTGCTGAAATGAACTGATGAAAAAGCGAGCACAGTACACTTGGTTACTTAAAAAACTGACCTAGAGGGGTGGGATAGGGAGGGAGGGAGTGAGGGAGGAGATATGGGGATATATGTATATGTACAGCTGATTCACTTTGTTATAAAGCAGAAATTAACACACCATTGTGAAGCAATTATACTCCAATAAAGGTGTTCAAAAAAAAAAAAACCTGACACAGGTCTTGACATCATCTCAAACATGCTTCCCTGTTCTTGGCCACATTGGCTCTGGCTTCATGAAACGGCCATGACGTTGTCCCTGCCCTCTTCTGGTTCTGATTCTTCTGACACTCTGTGCCTTGATGTCAAAGTCCTCCTTGTATTCACTGGTCCCTGTGACTTTCATTGTATCCCCTCCTCAAACCCCCAATCAATGCCTTCAGAACACAAACATGCAAACTCCCCATGGTAATCCCAATGGCCATCTGGACAGACCCTCTTCTTTTCCTCCCTCATTTTTACATCAACCTTATGCCTAAGGGGTTGCAATCATCAGAACATTTTCGCAAATAACAGATGCAAAAATCTCTTGTGACCTAAAATCATCATGGCTTGCCCAAGACTGTCCTGGTTTAGGAATGGAAGTCCCGTTTCCCAGGAAACCCCTTGGTCCTAGTCAAACCAGGATGGATGGTCACCCTACCCAGCAGTCCCACATCTAACAATTTGCTCTAAGAAAATACTCATAGGTGTGTGTCAAGATTTAGCCACTAAGCTTTTGCCAGAGCATTAGTTATAATATTGAAACATTGCAAATGAGCTCAGCATCAAGCAATAAGTTTCTCTCTTTGCATACAGTAGGCTGTACTGCTGCCATGACAAAGAATGTGCTATAGGAACTTGTGGAGACTTGGGGAAGATGGAAGAGGATGTATAATATATGCATATATAATGAAGATTTATGTAAATGCACACATTCTACATAGGTAGAGTATGCATAGTACTTAGGGTTCTGGAGCCAAACCAGCTGGCGAAATCCTGGCTTCACTGCTTGCTAGCTATGTAATATAGGGCAAATTACTTAACTCTACCACACCCCAGTCCCCTCCTCTGTGAATGTGGATATTATCAGCCCCCGCCTTGTCAGACAGGAGTGAGGATTTAATGAGTTAACACAGGTAAAGCATTTGGAACAAAGACCAGCCCAGAACAGGTACATCACAAAATAACCACTGCTGCTGCTAGAGAAAGTGCTTGCTGAGTCTGCGTGATGTGCCAAGTTCCAGGCTAAGCTATTGTGACTTTGTTTCTCACAGAGTCTCCATAAACTTGTGTCAAAAGTTGCCGAAGGTATCAGGCCGGTGAGTGGTCAGCCAGGATTCAAACATGGGCTCTTTGACTCTTACAGTCAGTACTGAGAGCAAGCAGCTGGCCCCTGGTCAGTACCTTGGGACATGGTTGTACACAGGCAAACTCAGCTCTGGATGGAAGTGCACCTGTTTGTCTGAATCTCACCTCTGCTGGGAGTCGTTAGCACTGGGACAGCATGAAGAGAGAATGATAACTTAAAATTGGACCCCTGGTTGTCAATCAAAATGTTTTTAGAAAGATGCTACCATGAATCAGAATGAAACCAATTTTTTAACTTTATTTTTTATTTTTTCAAATTTTATTGGGGTACAGTTGATTTACAATGTTGTGTTAGTTTCAGGTGTACAGCATAGTGATTCAGTTATACATATACATATACTCATTCTTTTTCAGAGTCTTTTTCCATATAGCTTACTGCAGAATATTGAGTAGAGTTCCTGTGGTATACAGTAGGTCCTTGTTGGTTATCTATTTTATGTATAATAGTGTGTGTATGTTAATCCCAAGTTCCTAATTTATCCCCCCCCCCAAACGTTTCCCCTTTGGTCACAGTAAGTTTGTTTTCAAAGTCTGTGAGTCTGTTTCTGTTTTGTAAATAAGTTCATTTATATCATTTTTTTTTTAAATTAGATTCCACATGAGTGATATCATATGATATTTGTCTTTCTCTGTCTGACTTACTTCACTTATCATACCAAGTGAAACCAATGTTTTAACGTGGACAAAAAAGATGGACCATCACATGCCTGACCATGAAATTACAGATGGTAGAAACCCCCAGGTCCTTAGGGATAGAGGAAGGAATTTCACAGTTAGGAGAGCTCTGCGTGTCTAACTCAGGGAGGACTTTCTTTTAGTACCAAACACGTATCTGCCTAAAGCTTCCAACTGGTTTTCAAGAGAACACCCTTGTCTTCAAAGAATACATGTCTGAATTAAGGTGGGCGGAAGTTTATTTAAAAGTTTAATCAAATAGGAAAGGCAGACCAAGCCCTAATATACTTTGACGTACTTCAAAGATAGGCAGTCGATCATAAAAGTGTTTGAAGATATCAAAATCAAGATCACCAATGTGGATTTTGAAAAAACAACACTCCCACGAAGCGGGGCATTACTGCTTATGGCCAAGCGTAATTGAATGTGAAGGAAGCATAGATTCAGTATGTGTGTGTGTATATATATATATATATATATATATATATATATATATACACACATATATATATATACACATACATATATGTGTGTGTGTGTGTATATATATATATGTATATATATAGAACTGATTCACTTTGCCGTACACCTGAAACTAACACAATATTGTAAATCAATTATACCCCAATAAAAATTTTTAAAAGAGAAAGCATAGATTCAAATTTTGATAAATTTGTGATTTAGAAGAATAAATCAGAATGAAATGGAATGGATAAATGAAAATCTTATTTCTGAGTCAAAACATTTTTCTTTTCATTTAACATAGTGTCCTCCTCTCCCAGTAAAGAATCTATGGTGCTTCTTCTGACTGATGGTGCCATTAAACTTAGGGGAGAAGGTGTGTGTGTGTGTGTGTGTGTGTGTGTGTGTATGAAATATTATACTATACTGTAGTATATATTTATTAAGTATATATTATATTATCTCTTACTGTATATATATCAATAAATCAAAAGATTTAAAACAAAAAAATTAATAATTATATTTGGGTAGCAGGTTATAGATGTTTTCAAATTTTTCTTTGTCTCTTTCATCTGAATTTTCTACATTATCCTCAATGACAATGCCCTATTTTAGCAGTAAGAAAACTCACACAGAAGAATGCAAAAATATCTGAAGCCAAACCTAGGCGGTCCAAAGCCGTCTGTTTCTAGTTTCTATGCTAAGCCCAACTTACACATTCACAGAACACTATTCCTGTTACATGCATGCAGTAATGTTTCATCAGAATTGCATCTGGAGTCACATCCCTGGCCACTGGGCTGTCAGGGATGAAGATGGGTGCTTCTAAATTCTGGGGGACGGGCTACCTATTGAGCTGTAGGTAGTGCCTGCATTTTGTTACCCGTTGTGACAGCTGCCAATGTGTGAGTGAATGTGAAATGTCAAGTTCTCTGGCACCATTCCTGGAAGAATCTGTAATTTACTGGCTCCGTCATGTCACTCTCTGAAGTATTGCCTGGGAGACAGGCTATGACCCACCCAGGATCTTGGCGGAGTTTTCTTTGGGGTCCTTGGTAGGCCACTTTCCCATCAGGGTACTTTGGTGGGGACCTTCCCACCCATTTCCTCTGGCTTCAGATTTCTCCTTGGGAAGTGAAAGGGGTCTTTGGCACCTTCCTGGGTTTTTTATGCCTGTATTTCTGGGTGAAATCCCATGAAGGCACAAAGTGTGGAGCGGAGGATGCTGTTCGCCCCATCCTATTTTAAACCATGATAAGGTGGCAGGAGCCTTCGACGATCAGGAAGGAAGAGACGCCTGGGGAGTGGCAGGAGTGAGCAGAGCTGACTCCAAAAAGGCTTTGGTATTTGCTGGAGGACTCACAGACAGGGTGCCTGCCAGTTCCTTTTTTATTTTTTAATACCAATTCAGTCACCTGAGCTAACCTAAGGCAGTGTGTAGGTTACTGTTTGTTTTTTTATTTTTATTGCTGCAAATGAAATGCAAAATTAAAAGGCGTTAATTAAAAACTGACACTGGATTGTCTGACTACATCTGATCAAACAAGTGACCCCAAAATGTAAGGAAAGCAGCAGATCCTTCCATAGGTGAACATCACAGACCTCTCGTTTAGGAGGTGTGTTCGTATCCAGTGCCTGACAGGGTGCTTACAAACCATAGGAGCTGGGACTACTCCTTGGTCCCCATACCTGTGTGTTCTGGGGTCGAGGGAATGCAGATAGGAAACCCGCATGTTGCAAACAGCCCCCTCCCAAGCAAAGAATCACCCTGCTCACTCATGAATGACTGGTCAGCTTGGTAGAACAACTGGATGATGGCCCGGCAGGAGAATGGAAGACTGGGGTGGGAGTGGAGTGAGTTATGAATTTAGAGTCGAAACACAGGTTGTCACACACCAGTCTGAGTGGGTGTGCTTGACATGAATTAGGGTATTTCTGTTTTGAGTAACTGATTCAACCAAAAACATCCAGATGCACCTCATTATTTAATAGAATCTGAAGCATCTTCAGCCCTGATCTTAAATACTAAACTCAGATTTCTTTTGAATGCATCCTCTTGGGTGCTCCATCAACACTTTAGTAAACATGCCCATGACCAAACTCATTGGCTGCTGACCTGGTTGATGGAAGAAGGAAACCAGAGCATCTTCTCTGAGCCCTCCCTTTCACTACCCACCCCCAACACCAGTAAATGTCAAGTTCACAGAGCAGCCAGAGTGCTCCTGGACCTTCTGCAGTCCCACCTCTAGTTTATCTCATCTCCAATCGGCCCTCCATGCCACCATCAGAGATGGCGTTCTAAACATGGGCTGGCACGTACCACCCTCTTCCTTGGAAGTGCTTACTGACTCTCTGTTGGCTGTTGGATAAGTCCCACAGATTTTAATGTGCCCTTCCAGGACTTTCTTGATACTCTAGCCTGGTAATGTTAGCGTCCTGATGCTATAGCATCCCTCTGCAGACCTGACAACACAACTGTGATAGAAAGCTCACCGTGAAGGAGCTGCACTACTTGAACTTGAGGAGCCCACCTGGGCAAAGGTGTGGATGAGGGGGAAGTGCCTTTCCCTATCATTGTTCACTCCTCACGATCTTGTTCTCTCAAGGCTCAGCTCCTGTGCGCAGCCTGCATTCGTGCTGCCCCAGCCTGGGCATCACCACCCTACAGAAGGACCATCCTCTGCTGCTGGTGTTCTCTTGTTTATTTACCTGGCAAGACTGAGCATCTTTAGGGTAGGGACCAGGGACCAGTGGTTTTGGGTCTTGTCATCATCCAGCATGCAAATCCTGGAGACCCAAGAAATGCTTGTGAATTCATCACAAAACTGAAGCAATTATTTGGGCAACGTAACCAGGAAAAGGTTCTAACACTCAAGCATGTTGCCAGCCGAAGCTATATTCTGAAATGAAAGCCCGTAGATATTTGCCTCCCCTTTCTCACTTGCTCACCTGGGCCCAGACAGGCTGCTGTAAACCCCAAGTCTTCGGAGAAACTTGAAACTGTCAGCCGGTGGCTCCGTCAATCACATGTCTTTTGCAAGGGCTCAAATTCATTAGGAGGGTAAAAAAGCCTTTAAGAAAATATTGTCAGAGAAAGAATCAATCAATTTAAACATTTAAAAGTAAAATGTGCAGCAGTCTCTATGGTGGGGTTTTCATAATGCAGGGTGTTCCCTCCTGGTCACGAGCTGGAGTCCAGGAACGTGAGGCTGTCCTTCTGAGGCTCGACTGCTCCTGGGGAAGAGGAAGGGGAGGAGGAGGTGGCAGCTCAGGAGCCGGAGGTGCTGAGGCTGCAGGAGAATGGGCTGTGTCCAGCTCTGGCTGCTGCATGCCTCACATTCCTATAAAGGAATGACATTGGTTCAGGTCCTTTAAGGGTCATGGTATAAAAGGATCATTTGGTCCTGATTTCTGGCTGGCATTGGGTTTTCTTCTACTGATTCTTCTTTGAAAGAAGGAAGAAATGGAAAAGGAAAAAAGAAGAAAGGGCTGGAGGGACCTTCATTATTTGCATTTTAATGCCATTGTGGGCCTTTCTGGACTTGATCTTCAGCGTGGCCCTCCAGGCTAGTTATTGCTATCTTCATATTTGCTGTTCAGAGATGTTATATAACTTGCTAAGGACATGCATCTGGTCTCAAGGCAAACTTAGACCCATTCTGACTTTTATCACATTTTTTGAAAGGGCAAAAAGGAAGAAAAAAAGACCATCAAATCAAAGTGGAAACACTCTCTTTAGCATGGGGTAACTTTGCAGATATAATGGGGCAGAACAGACCATCTTTGAAAGCGAGTTTGGAGGTGGGAGGTGAGGAGGTGGCCAGGGGAGAAGATGTGCAAGGAAAGGGTGGATGGGGTGTGATGCCTGTGGCTTCAGCCCATGGTCTTCTCGCCCAGGTCAACAGCTATGGAATCTCTAGAATGGCTCTTCTTGGGTGAAAGTTAGTTAATAAATCCGAGACCAAATTATAGTTTGAGGTAAAAGGACAATTTCTTGAAACTTCAGAATAAAACCCAACCAATGGAGTGAAAAAGTATTAAGTGATTTCTTCTTATATTCATCTCTTGGGACCTCAAATCTTGACGTGTTAGCCAACCAGACAGCTGCCTGCCTGGGGAGACTTCATGGGCTTTCGAGAGTGCCCTGTCCTGTTTCCCTACCCTAAAGGACTCTCTTAAATACCTCCCCTGCCAACTGAAACTCAACCCCTGGAATTGATTTCAGCCTAGGACTTTTACTTTTGCTCACATGCAAACACCCTCAGCAACAAACAACCCACAAGTGTCAATGAGTTTCTCAAAGTAGGAAAGTAGGCTTGGAGAGAAGAATATTAGACATAAAGGAAAGAGGAGGAGGAGACAATGACATCATCGGCTGGAGGAGTGGGGATTAGGAGGACCAAAAACTTTTTTTTTAATTAAAAAAAAAATAAAATTACATTCTTCACAGCTTACTGTGAGACAATCCAATAGAGCTTCTAGGCAAGTTATTTTCAAGGACTGACATATAGGAAAACTGTCCAATACAGAGCGACAGGGAAGGGCTGGGCATGCCTTCCTCTCCTATCACGCTGCTACCCTTGGGAATGGCACCTTTCCCCTTGACACTGTTGGGGTGTCCAAGGGATTCCAAGCCTGCGTGGTTGTTTGCGTCTCTCCTTTGATCTCATGGGGATATGGCACAGCACCTGTTTGTTTTTGCGGGGAGGCAGCAGGGACAGTCAAATATCTATAATATTTAAATTTAAAATTGAAGTGAATTAAAATTATTTAAATCATTCATTCATTTATTTTATTGTTTGAAAAATTTCCATAATAGCTAGAAATCTCATTGGTTATCTTATGCATCAAAGCACACGCATGTACACACACACACACACACACACACACACACCCACTCAGATTATATTTGTATGGTATCTCAGTCTTTTCTAAGCATCCTGGAGGCTCAGAACTGAAAAGAAACTTAAAGTTATATAAACATTCTTCAAGCCCTATATAAAGAAAAGTGTTCCTGCCAATTAGCCACCTAGTGTCTGCTTAATCGCTTCTCATAATGGAGAACTTACTACTTCCTGTTTCCTGTTTAGACAGCTGACAGTTAAATTTTGACTTCACATAAAGATGAAATTTCTGTTTGCCCAGAACATTGCTGAATTCTTTGGACATCCCAGATACTGAGCTAAGACCTCTACAATATTATCTCTTTCAATTATATCAACAGGTCTGTGAGATAGGGGTTATTTTACAGAGGAGGAAACTGAGTCTCAAAGAGACAACTTGCTGGAGATCACACTCTCAGGAAGTGGTTTGGGGATCTGACCCTACGTCTGCTGACTCCCAGATTCTCACTCTTGATCCCTGATCTTGAGCCTCTACCCATTTGTCTGTCCTCCTCATGGAGCAAATCTAATTCCTCTCCCCATGTGTATTAGTCAGGCTTCTCCAGAGAGATAGAATACACACCAATACACACACACACACACATACACATCCAAGGAGATTTATTCTGAGAATTGGCTCAGATGTTTATGGAGGCTGAGAAGTCCCCTGGTCTACCGTCTGTAAGCTTGAGAGCCAGGAAACCCACATGTAATTCAGTTCTACTCTGAAGGCCTAAGAATTGGGGGACTGAAGGTATAAGTCCTGGTCTGAGACCGAAAGCCTGAGAGAGGGGTGTCTGTGTCCTAGGGCAGCAGAAGATGGATGTCACAACTCCAGCAGACAGAGCAGATTGGCCCTTTCTCTACATTTTTATTCTTTTCGGACCCTCGAAGGACTGGGTGATGCGCACACACACTGTTGAGTGTGGTCGTCTTTCCTCCCTCTACTGATTCACATGCTAACCTCTTCTGGAGACATCCTCACAGACACACCCAGAAATAATGTTTGACCAGCTTTCTGGGCAACCCTTAGCCCAGAGGCACATATAATTGACCATCACACCATGGCAGCCCAGAAGGAGGAAGTGGTCAGCCCTTCCATTCCCTCACCCTCACCCCAAGCCTTCCCAAAGCCTCATCTTTTGCAGGCTAAATAGCTCATTCTGGAAACCCAGTCACCATTTCTTAAACACAGGGTCGGTGACCATAGCCTTCTGTGAACATCATGGTTTGAATAAACAAACACTGTCTGTTCACTTTCCATTGTGGTTATCTCCTTCCTACACTATCCTCATAAGCACCAGAGGACCCTTCCCAAAGGGGCAGAGGGGCAGTCCTCAAATAACCACACCCCGCCAGGCCTGGGGGCATGGCCTTCGGCACATACATTTCATCTAGCAAATATCCTCCCGTGCCTGTTCTCTCTTGCTAACTGGACTCTGAGGTCCTTAAGGAAGGCTTTATCCATCTTTGTTCCAGCAGCATCTCCTATGACTCAGGTACACAGCTAACAGCTCAACAACTCTTTGTTGAATAAATGAATGAATGAATAAAGCACTTAATTAGGAATAAAAATTATGTAACCGATATGAAAGGAAAGCCATTCCTATAACTGAAGTTACTTTCTCTTAGGGATAATTTAAAGGATTAGGGATGTAATTATTGACCAGTTATAGAGATAACCTAGTGATAGTCTTGGTTTCTATCATTTAGGAATTACCTTTTAGTTCTTGTTGCTGAAGTAGTAAATGGGAGGTCCAAAGTATTTTCATTTTTTTGTTCTTAAAATCGGAATCAGTTGCCAAAATTGGAAACAAAAAATTAAATAAAAGTTTGAATTTCCAACTTTTTTGGAAAATCCGGAAGACCTGGCCAACCATTTCTTCCTGGCAAAGGTTGGCTGGAGCTGAGTAGCAGCTACGGCTTTAGAAGGGGCCCCACCTGCCCCCGAGCACTCTGGGTAGTTCCCGTCTGTTCGGAGAGGGGTCTGCACTGTGACTTCTCTTTGTGGTCCACGTGCACCACTTAACACTGAGCAAAAGTGAGACAAGCTCTTCCATTCATTTTGGGCCGTGGATGCTTGTGAGAAGCTCCAGCTCTAAAACCCCTCAATTCTGTGTCTTGTCCTTAGGATGCCTGGGTGTCACCAGCAGAGGCCAGCAACACGGAAGTTAGTAAAATCTTGCTAACTAACCTCTGCTTATTAATTCCATTCTCGAATGTTTACTTTGAGGCAGGTTTTACTTGTCAATAAATCATAGCACATCAAGTTCAGTTTTGTTTTGAGAACTGTTGAGACTTTCTCAAGACTAGCCCCAAGCATGAAGCCAAACTCCCGAAACAAGGAAAGCGCCACGGCCCTACCCTTTCCCAGTCGCCACTCCCTGCCCTTGCCAGTACCTTCTGCATGTGTAGAAGGAACCATCCTGGGTTTTTACCATGCCTCCATCCATCACCTGCCAAGCTCTGCCAGGAGCCATTTGGGCTAGTTTGCAGAGAACCCAGAACAGCATCTAGGTCTGGTGGCAGGTGTGTGACTGTAGCTCTATGGGGTGGTCTCACTGTGAGACTCCAAGGATAAGGAGGCAGAGGACCCCGCACCACCTCTGCAGACAGGGATGCCTTCCTGAAGCTCGGTTCTGGAGAAAGGCAGGTACTCTATGGGGATCTTCGCATGGCAGGCACTTTATGAGGCTCTTCGCATGGCCTGTGGTTTGTGGGCACCGTATACATCAGATGGCCAAGCCCACCGGTGTTTCACTTGATGCTGCTGGACTGCTTGCAAGATGTTTTCTTTGAGATGCCTTCCCTCATTCGTTGAGCAGAGGGGGTAAGTCAGGGAAAGCTTTTATGGGGTGGCTGTGTTTCCAAATGTTCCTCTGTGATTGACAGCTCTGCCTTCAGCTTCCCATTATGGCACCTGCAGATAATGAGATATCTTGAAACCGGAATTTCCAGCGCCTGAGCCTGCCAGGAATATTATCATCAGTGTTCTAGCCAGCCATTCCTACTGCACACATGACCTCTACAAATTTGAAATGTCAAAACACAGCCAGGAGCTGAAACCAAGGCCACTCTAGTCCAAGTGGCTACTGGCTCTTGGATGTCCAGGAAGGAGTCTTTTATCTCAGGAGAATTATGGATTGCCAGAAAATAGTGATCTTTTCATTAACCTATATGTATTTAGAATGTAGATAATGTCTGTCTTTCATCATTCTCATAGCCTGTGTGTGGGGAAGCAAGAGGGCTGGGGGACTCAGCATTTCCCCAGTGAATCTGGATCCGTTTGGGAGCTAAATCAGACCATTAAATCTCTTTCTCCTCGGTGACAGTGGGGGCCTTAATTTTATAGATATTATCACTACTTAGATTTTTTTTAAATTAATTTTTATTGGAGTACAGTTGAGTTCAATGTTCTGTTAGTTTCAGGTGTATAACAAAGTGGATCAGTTAATACATATACATGTATCCACTCTTTTTTAGATTCTTTTCCCATATAGATCACTACAAAGTATTGAGTAGAGTTCCCTGTAGTACACAGTTATAACTACTTAGATCTCGTTATGTTATCCGAGAGGCTAAAAGTGGAGGGCACTTGATCCTAAAATTGGAATTTTAATCTTTTACAGGTCTCCTCTCTTCTAGCTCCCTTCCACTTGGGCTGTGAGCTTAGAGCTCTCAATGCTGGATGGTTTGAACTCAGCTCTCTGAACCCTGAGCCACTGGTTTGAATGTTCACCATGTCAAGTGCTCCATGTCAAGAGAATTAAGCCTTCCAGGGATCTGCAGCATACAGGGGGAAACACTGGGCTGAGAGTGACGTTATCATGAACATGGGAATGCAGAGCACAGGGTGATAAATCGGGGGACAAGGGTAGGAGAAGATATTCAGAGAGCACACTATCTGAGTTGGGTCTCAAGGGACGGGCAGGACTTTCTGCCAGGCTTGATCTCGATGGCAGTAGGGGTCATGGGTGAGCAGAGTTTACTTACAGATGGATCTGTAAGAACAAGGACCCAAAGGTCTAGAGGCACATAGCACGTACGGGAGCCAGCAAGCACTGTGATGGGCCTGCCTCTCAGAGTGTCTGGGCACAATGGCCAGCTTGGCTAGAGAGGCTTGGACCACAGCCAGAAGGGCTGCACCTTCCCCCCAAAGCCTGCAGTGTCAGTTCTTCCTACATTTCTCCTCTTTCCTCCTCTTCATATTGTTGATGAACCAATCCTTCTCTACTCTCAATCCAGGCTGGGTCTGACCCTTCCCCTGAGTTCTAGACACGTGAGCCAGTTTTAACCACTTAAAAATTTTTTTGAGTTATAATGGACTTATAACATTGTATTAGTTTCAGGAGTACAACATAATGATTTGATATTTGTACATATTGCAAAATATCACCACAGCAAATCCAGTTAACAGCCACTTTTGAAAGTGCCTCATCCCCCAGTCACAGTGGTTGGTCCAGGACGGGCTATGATCCAAACTGGGCCAATGGGAATCAGCCCTGTAATTCTGGCTTTCATGAGTGAGGTATGCTGTTTCCACTAGGATTTCTAAGAAGGTAGAATATAAGCTGGCGGTCATCCCGGCACTGCTTGGAGAGAGCCTGCCTATGGATGATGTTAACATGGGGGGGAAAAAGATCAAAGAGTTGGAGAGAGGGTTCTAATGGCATCATTTGGCACCTCACATCAGCCATGCCTGAAGCTGGCTCCCCCACTCCTAGATTTTACATTGGCAGAGGACACATTTTTATTTATTTGTTAGATCAAACAAGTTTGAGTTGAAATTCTGTCTCTTGAAGCCTCAGAGAAGCATGACTTATATAATGGCAAATACTGGCATAGCTAATAATTCTATTCTCACCATTGAGATTTTGAGGGTGACCCACTGATTCCTTAGTCAGATGAAAGGAAATTGGGATGAAGTCTGTTCAGACAGGTGAAGGCTACACCTGCACATCTTTCCAGGCACATGACCACCCCTCCACTTACCTGGTCTCTCTCTAAGAAGTCCCCAGGCACCAACTGACAGGTGCAAAGACACATCCCCTGACCCCACAGTGCGGATCTGCCCCTGCTCACCAGACAAGGTCCTCCAGGAGACCAAAACCAAGGACTGCTGAAGCAGAAAACCCGGACCACGTGCTCCAGTGAAGCTGCTTGACTGAAGAGATCAAAATCCCACTAGTGCTCCAGCCGAACTCCAAGCCCCATGGACACATCAGCGTGGGATGACCCAGAAGGTGAAGCCACCCTGGGGAGAAGGTCCTACTCCAGGGAGCCCTGGCCACCAGCTGGGGGTCTGGGGGCGCTTGTCCTATTCCCTTCTGGCGTCTTTGTCTCCATGAGGATGGAGCAGCGGCCCTCCTGCTGGCCTGGGAAGTAGAGATGGTTGAGGGTCTGCAGCCAGGAGGCATATTTGGCCCAGAGGGGTTCTTTCTTGTCAGGCCAAGGAGGTTCAGAGTAGGTCAGAGAGGGTTTACCACACTCCCTTCCCCAACCTCACGCCAACAGCCAAATGCATCCTGAATACAATGGTCAGTAGCTGCAGAAGACTGGAGAGTTGTATTCTGTGTCTCAGAAACCCAATGTCCTTCCCCACACCCGCCCCAAACACAGACACACACACAGACAGACAGGCACATACACACATAGACACACAGGCACACACAGATGCACAGAAACAAGCACGCATCCACACACATAGACATACAGATACACAGACACACACGCACAGACACACACAGATACACAGACCCAAACACACACACACAGACACACAGTTACACAGACACACATACAGACACAGATACACAGACTCACACAGACACATACATACAGACACCCACAGACACACACAGACACACAGATACACAGACATAAACACACATAGCCACAGACATATACACAAACACACAGACACACACAGATACACAGACACAAAGACACAGAGATACACACGCAGACACACAGATACACAGAAACACACATACACAAACACACATACACAGACACACAGATACACAGACACACAGACACAGATACACAGACACACAGACATACACACACACAGACACACAGACACAGACACACACATACACATACACACTATTTTTTAAAGACACAGAAGGGTTCACCAGGGCAAATTCATTCAACTCAGCCAGCTGGTCCGCTGGGCCTAACCATGCACGTATCCCCACTGAGTAACTGACATCACCCCAGGGTCCCTGGAAAGTTTTTCCTTTTCTTTTTTCCTTTCCTCTCAATGGTGTCTGAGGACCAAGAGCAACTTGCAGTAACCCAAACAGGCCTCACACGGTAAGATTAAAAATATCTCAGGAAAGGTACACAAATGGGCTCACAAACAAAACAAATCATTCACCGTCAGCTGCTTTCTCCCCGCTCAAAGATCTGCCGGGTCTTGGGCAGTCCAGGCCAGGCTAGGAAGCCAGCAGGCCTGGTCCCCAGAGCCTGTGCACGGAGTGACAGCAGAGCCAGGCAGCCGGTGGGATGTGTGTCTGTGGCGCTGCACAGCCGCAGGCAGGGCTGGGCGGAGAAAATGGCCACCCTGTCACCAGGCCCTCGTGTGTGGCCCCGTCGGGAAGGAGCTGCGCTCCGGCCGGCCTGGCTGGCTCCCGCTAAGTACTGATGCCGCGGTGGCAGTGGGGGACGGGAGATGAGAGACAGAACGGGGCAGCTGCAAATGAAAATCACCCTGGGGAAGGTTACAACTAGATAAAGTTTTCGACAATAAGATTCCAGAGACTGCTGACGGGAGCAAAGCTCAATATTTTAGTCTCAGTACAAATTTGCTTCAATCTTATACAACTCCCATGCAGCATTGCCCACAGCTGCATGCTGTAAACAACAAACAAATCTATTTCCATCAGCCCTGCTGATGCCAGGAGAAAAGTGCCTGAGCATAAGACATGCACAGATGCAAACCCTCACCTGAGCCTGGTGCTGCCCTCCATTTGGCCTCTCTAACTTAATATCGTTGTTACAAAGCTATTGGTCTCCTGGTAGCGAGCTGGCTCAACGCAGCGCCTCGTCTTCCAGCTAATCTGACAACTCCGATCCAAGAAGCATCAAGGGCCCAATTAAGAAGACACATCTTATCAAGGAGCTTATTTTGCATAACAGAATACAAATGACGAATAAAAATTTAATGTTTAATAACTTAGTACAAAGAGGGCTGTTGATATAGAATGCCTGGAATTTTTATGGAGGCTGTCAGACTTGTGATAAAACTGTTATATAGGAACACTTGGCAAAAAACAGCGTAGAATTTTTCAGTAATGGTGTGTGCATGATATTGCATTAATTCTTGATAGGGAACTAACTGTAAACCTGGGAATCAGCCAGTTTGAGTTGCAGTTTAAGATGGTGTGTGTGTGTGTGTGTGTGCATGTTTGTGCATGTGTGTATGCATGTGTGCTCCATTCAGAGGGCTCTGAGGGTGCACTGAACATGTATACATGTTTCTATCGAAGGGGATCTAAGTGCATTTTAATGAGGATTTTGCTAAGAAGATGCCCAGTCCTTCACAAGGCATTTGGGTGTGCCTCCCAGAAATGACAGGAAATGACTGGGGTTGCTTTCTGTGCTGACCACCTAGTGGGAACGGACGCCTGATGCAAAGGGTCTGACAGGATTATCTGGCGCCCTGCTCTGGCGCCTTGGAGTTTCTCCTTCACCTGTAAATGTGGGTGAGCTGGTGGCACAGGGGACTGGGATGCAGGAGGATGCAGAGAAATATAAGCCTTGTTATTCTCTGGACTCCAACATTCGATCCCAGGCAATAGCTAATACATATACACAAGCCTGAGCTTGAAATATTACTTAATTCTCTGCAGAATTTTCCCATTGCTTTGGCCAAGAGGGATCCTTTCAACGGTGCATTCATTCAAATACTTTTTGAGAGCCTGAACCTGGCTGGGCTCTGGGAGGAAATCTACAGCTGTGAGAGGCAGCTCTTGAGAGCAGATAGGACTACAGGCTTGACTCCTGTCTCTGCCGTGTGTTACCTGCAAGACACCAAATAAGTTACTGAACCTTCATAGCTGTAAATCAAGCTCTGAACGGTACATACCTATCCGACAAAGTGATAACCTACCTTGGCATTTATCATGGAATCAGGAGCACAGTAAACTCTCCATACACATCAGCTTGCCTTCATGCTATCAATACATTTCAGATCAATTGCATCTCCCTCCTAAGCCTGGGCCCACGGGAGCACTGGTGTCCACACTCTGAATGGCTTTAGACTGAGCTGGAAAAACCCTTTGGACATTATAACTGTGACTCCACAAAATTCCAAATGTCCATCAAGAGAAATGGAGCCTTCATCTACTAGGAATGCTTTATTTTCAAACTGTCCATTAACTAGGGCTACACTCAAGCTGAATCAGAGTGGAACTCTTTCAGAAGTACATATTACATCTAGATGAACGCAAGATGAATTTCGTACTCATCCTGTCCTATTGCATTAGTGCTATTATATGGGATGCTAAATGAATTTCTAATGATTGGACACTCAAAGGAAAATGTGACCCCTTTAGAACAGTCATCAAACTCTAAGGCAGATTGGAAATTGTGGGGTTGGGGAGCTCGTCCCAATGGCAAGAAAGCCAAACAGAATAAAACGCTACCCTGAGTGTTATTGTGTGGGCTACTGAAAAACATAATTTACTTGATGAAGCTAATATTCAAATGCAAACTTATATTAGAATTAACACTACAGGAGGGGCTTTTACATGGAGGATTTGTTACAGAAATAAAACCTATCGGTAACACTTTCATTGTTCCATCATTATGAACTCATTTGGTATTCACTGTAATAGCACCGATCATAATGAATTTGTTTGATATTCATGTGGCTCTCCCACACATTAACAGAGTTTCTGTTATAATTCACCATCCAATGAGCATTAGTTAATGCCAATTTTGGACCAATAAGGATATGCCATCCCACCCTAGAGGTGCCTGGAGCTGTCTAGGAGTTAAGGGACTTGTCAATACCACATGGTCCTTCTGGTTCCTCCTGGTTCTCCTGCCAACCCTCAAGCTGGAGAACTTTCTGGATCCCAAACTGGACATAAATGAGAACAGTCGCAACTTAGTGTTCGGAGCCCAGAGAAAAGTCTGAGTTTTGTCCTTTGATGCCACTAACTCAGCCCTGGCAGATGTAGACATTAGAATGATGCTTTTTCTTCCTGGCTGCACCGGGGCTGCGAGGGACCCAAGAAGATAGAACAAAAATGCTGCTCTTGCTGGAGTACATAATCCTGTCTACTCTCCAAAATAATTTTCTACAAGAGATTTCAGCGCTCTGCCTCAGTGATTGTACAAATGTTTACCCTGCCTTCATGCCCCAAGCCGGGAATGGAGCCAGTTTCTCAGCAGCCCTCACTCACTGGCAATCCAATAGCCCCATCCTACAGAGAAGAAAATCCGGCCGATCCTGGCCCAGTTACTTCGTCACTTGTCAGGGCACTGGGTAAGGACTCCCTATTAAACTCTCTGGTAATTAAACTTGTAAAACGTCCCTATGATGCTCCCTAGCTTTGGAATAATGGATTTACCTGAGAAGGCTGCCCAGGAGGGAATTGTCCTGTGATAGGGGAAGGATTGTTCCAGCCATAACCATGACTCTTTCTGCTTCAGTTACCCAAATATTTAATACTCATCCTGCGGTTCCCGAAAACTCATAAGCCAGCATCATTTTTCTTCAGAGCAGATGCGACCCTGCTTATCCTGAAAAGAGTCTGTGTTTAATCTCTCAGCACTTGGAGAACTCTGACATCCAGGCTGAAGGTATGACACCTAAATCCACACACCTTATATCTTCAGCGTCTCTGGCAAAGACAGGTCCTTTAACCTCAGGCCTGAGGAGAGGGAACAAAGAAGCAGGCACATTTGTGACTTTAAGGAGTGGGGGGGAGGCTGGTGACAGAAGCAGGCATGTCTTCTACCCAGTGTGGCCACGCCTCCCGTCTTCCCAGAAGGAGGGCAGCCCTCGGGACCATCTCTCCCCTTACTAATTGGGAGTCTTTGGGCAAGTTACTCACCAATGGCAATCCAATAGCCCAGTGCTCGTAAAAATAAACACTTCCATCTGTAAAATGGAGATACTAAGCTGGCTGCAAAGATGAGGTAACACAGCTCCCAACACAAAGACTGAGCCGGAACAATATTAGAATTCAGTAGCATCTCATCAAGCCGCGAGTTAGTATCTCTGCTGGGAATGGTGGCTCCATTCCGCCCACATTAGTCAAGTTTCTGAGCCTCTTTCATCGTCTCTGCATGGAGTTTCTTCTGCTTCAGCATCCTCCTCCCAGGCCCTGATTTCTCCAGTATCTGCAGCTAGAAAGGGGCGGGGCTTAGGTAGACCTTCTCTCAATGGCTTGGGCAGAGGAGAGTATCTTCCTTGAGTCTCATTCTCTCATTATTGTTGTTGTTTTGCTCTCTAACATAGCAAAGCGTATCCCATTTTAAGGGACAAATATTAAGCCATTAAGCTGTACAGTAATGGAAACAAAGGCCTTTGGGTATTTTTAACATTAAATCAAGAGAGGATGGAATGTCACATTGTCTGGTGTTGAACCGTCCTCCGAGGGATGCATAACCATGTTGTTGGTGTGCCCAGCCCCAAACACAGCTTCCTCCTTGACAAAAAAGCAAAAGATGTCTTGGAGGTAAAGGCCGATTGGCTTCTCCAGGTGAGCGGTCCTTGTCTGTGGGATGAATTAGGGCCAGTGCCAGAGGCCCTGAGCTGGCCTGCCCTAGTTTTGTGGTTTCCTGCCAGATCCTTAGAGTTATTTAGCATAGTTTTGGGTAAGATCAATACACATTGAGCCCAGTATAAATACCATCCCCAATGTGCCAAGAAACAGCCCAGGGGGTGTGCCCCCCAAAATTAGCCAACAAGTCGCTCTTGTGAGCTGCCTGTAACCTCACCTTGAATAAGTGAACTGTGGTTTGATTCATATCCTTCAAATGCACACAGTTTTTTTTTTGTTGTTTTTTTGGAAGAGACACCAAGTTGAGAGAATTCCTCTCTGGAATTGAAGAAATAATGAATGTGGACCTCACCAGCCCCTGGCCTTTTCGTAGTTCATAATGAAAACGAATGTTCATTTTTCCTTTAAAACTGTCTCGAGCTAAATGACACTGACGCTTTCAATTTTTAACATCATAATCAATAAAGGCTGCTTATGCACACTTTGCAAAACCATCAGTTTAGAAGTTTGAAAAAAATCTGCATATGGCTGCAGCTTGCTGGCTGGAACGCTCTCGCACTAAATCTTCTGAGTTAAAGTTTTACTGGTGTGTTATGAGTAAAAATGCCTTGTCAGCCATCTGCCAGTTTTTCTCCTAACATCCATATTTCCAACCCTTGCTAAACATTGGGAGCATGCGGCCACAAGAGGCCACCCCTACAATTAAACAGCCGAGTGCGGCAGCAAGAAGCAAGGGCATGTCACAGGAGAACTGTCTAGTATTAATTTTAAAAGTCCATAAAGACTAGCTCTGACCCATCCAGGATGATAGACTGGCAGTTAAATGGATTAGAATCTGTTAACCCCAGGAGACAAAACAGGAGGGAAAAAAAGCAGGAAAGAAGAAAAAAGAAGAAAGGGAAGAAAGACACAGCAACAACAAACAATGCACCAGTGTCAGAAGCTCCAATAAATGCTAATCATGGCTGATTAATCAGTCTCTAATTCCACTGATCCAAAAAGGTTACCGAGTCAATTGTGTAAAATTAGCTCCTTCTCATGTGTCCCTCTGCATTTGGAGTCTCTATCTGTGCATTTGCATCTTTTGCCAATGTTTACGAAGAATTCAGTTCATTAGCTCTTGAGCATGAAGTCAGAAATTGGAGGGGACTCTGCATTTTCTCACTGAGAGTAGTACTTAAAACAAATAGCATCACTTCCTCAAACATTTACAGATTAAACTAAATGGCATTAATTACTGTAAAGCTCCTATTTGTGAGGAGAAGGAGGAGGAAAAGGAAAAAATCCTCTTTCTGAACACCCACGGTTGCATGCAGGGTTGCTTCACTCCCATCTCCTATCTTGTATAGTTGGGGGCAAAGTGTTTAATCACGGAATGAACAGGAAGCGGGTGGCGCGGGGAGGTAACGAGGCTTGCTGCAAGGAGGCTCCTAACTTTTTATAGAGCAGCATTTTGCAAAGCTCGGAAGCAGAAGGTTGCTTTTGAAAGCCCTTATTAAAAAAAGATCCCTGCCACATATGTAGAAGCAGTCTTGGGAGATACCTGTTTTACTCGTGTTTGAAAATCTCGAAACCTGCCAAGAAAGGTGGAGAAGGCAAGGCTGGGCGGGCCCCTGGGTTTGCAGGGAAGGTGGCCACTGACCGATGGGGTGATGGGAAGCTCCGACTTGTTTTCCAAAGTGCCCCTCGTGGTGTGTTTCAGAGGAGGGAAGTGTGCTCAGAGAAGGAACTAGAGAACAAATCAAACAAGCAGGTGAGCGTGAAAGCCCGGGAGTCAGCTTGGGAGAAGCCACACTCCTCCCTCGGAAACGTACAACAACCTTGGTCCTTGGGAAGGACAGATGCAATGCCTCCTGTTTAGGCATGGCTCACACCACGGATGTCTCTGGGAGAAGTGGGGATGGGCCGGGCGGAACTCCCCTGAGAATTGGTTGGCCTGGGAGGGACGTTCCACTGTGCAGAGCCAAAGAGATTTGAGACAATGTGCTGGTGCTGACCAAACCCAGGGTGTCTGCCTATAGGAGTCCGGCATCCACTCCTGATGCCGGAGTGCTCTCCCCACCTCTATCCTGAGCAAATTCACTTTGTCTGCCTCTGAGCCTCTACTTATATATACTTTCCTGTACATTTTTTTGCTGAAATGTTCTTCATCCCACCCCCTGCAGACATCTCCCTTCCTCAGATCTCACGGAATCAGTATGGAGGGCTGGGGATGTCAAGCAAAACCCACTGACATTGACCCTGCCCTCCCAGAGCTCACGTGGAGTGAGAGAACTTCAGGTACATTAATGAGGCGATTATCATAAGGTTTGATAAGAGCCTCACCTCCTCCAGGAAGTCTCCCTTGATCCCCTCAGGCTATTTTCCTGTCCCTCTTTCCCGTGTGATCCTCAGCAAGCCACGGAACACACTGTTTTCTAATGATGGTTTTTGTGTCTATCTCCTTTTCTGAGTGTGAGCCTTTTAAGGACAGGACAGATCATCTTCGTCTTGTCATCCCCCAGACCAAGCACAGCACTAGACAAAATAGGTGCTCAATAAACATTTGTTGAATAAATAAATGAATGAGTCTTGGCAATATGCTGTGCAGACAGCAGAGGCCTTTCTTTCCAGTTCTAACACATCATGACTCAGAACTGGGTCCCCAAGGCCTCTGGTCCCAGGAATTAGCAGGTTTGCGAGAGTATGGGCTGTGTCCTGTGTGTGCACATTAGTCAAACCAACAATGAGGTTATTAAAGGGAATTTTTAGCAAGAGTTGGATTTGGGGACTAAAGTAATGGAAAGATACTTCTCACTTCCATCTTCCTTTATTTCTGTGTCAGTTGAATACTAGTATCTTGAGGGCAGTTCTATCTTTTCATCTTCTTGGCCATAACATCTGGCACAGGCCTGACTCATAGTCAATGCCTAGTAAATGTTTGCAGTGAGTGGGCTTGGACCCTAAGCTCTGAAGCCTCAGTCTTGCATTATGACAGATTTAGGGGTCAGAGAGTGTCCTCTGATGCTTCTGAGCCCTGGCCAAACATACCCAAGGTACAGTCTGAAGGTGGCAGGAAAGGTCAAAATCACTTTACATCAAAATTATCCTTGACAGTCCCTCAGGAAGGCATCCTGTTGGAGAATGCAGAGGCCTCCCCGTCGGTTGGCAAGCCATCTTCCCCTCCAGGGTCAGAGCACACTGCTGCCTGGGCGAGGGGCATCTGGTGAGGCCGCTAGCCTGCCCTGAGGAGCCATGTGGTATAAAAATGCATGTTTTCCCCTGTGCTATTCCATAATGGAAAAGAATATGAAAAAGAGTATAGTTATATGTGTAACTGAGTCCCTTTGCTGTACAGAAGAAATTAACATAGCATTGTAAATCAACTACTTCAATAATATTTAATAAAAAATACATGTCTGGGCTTCCCTGGTGGCGCAGTGGTTGAGAATCTGCCTGCCAATGCAGGGGACAAGGGTTCGAGCCCTGTTCTGGGAAGATCCCACATGCCGCGGAGCAACTGGGCCCGTGAGCTACAGCTACTGAGCCTGCGCGTCTGGAGCCTGAGCTCCGCAACAAGAGAGGCCGCGATAGTGAGAGGCCCGCGCACCGCGATGAAGAGTGGCCCCCGCTCGCCGCAACTAGAGAAAGGTGTCGCACAGAAACGAAGACCCAACACAGCCAAAAATAAATAGATAAATTTATATAAAAAAATACATGTCTTTCACTTGTAAAATATCGCTCTTGGGAACAGTGGCCTGTACTGCCGAATTGAGGGGGTGGTGAGACGCTCACGCTATGGGAGGGGGATGGAGAACTACTGAGGATCTGCCCCCAGATCACATCGCCCAGCTCACGCCCACCCCCGGCCAACAGGAGCAGCTTCATTTCCTGTACTGTCACCGTCATTGTCCCATTGAATCCCCCGCAGCTCCCTGGGAACATCCACTCGTGAGGGGAAGCAGCAGAGGCTCAAGCTGGCATGGGTGACCCACGTTGGGGACTTGCAAATCCCGTCCTGCTGTTTCTGGACCCTCCCTGAGCTCACATCCAGGTGAGTCCTGGGCAGAGCTGAGGTGAGCCCACCAGGGGAGGGAAAAGAGGAGACTCATTACAGCAGCAACTCTGCTTTCCTCAGCCTCCTGATTCATCATGTTTTTTTATTAGCTCTCTTTTCCCTGATAAACCTTTGCAGGAGAGGAGCTCTAGGAAACAGCTGGAGCAAGTCCCTTTAGCAGGTGGAATTTGGCAGGCGGGTTCCCATATCCAGCCGCCAAATCACTCAAGCTCCCACTTAAATGAGGGGAAAAGAGAGACGCGTTAAGGCGGTCTGGGCTCTCCGCTTCCTGTTTAATCTGAAGGATAAAGGATAAAGGAGGAGGCCAGGGAGAGGGGAGGCTCCTGCTGTCAGAGCATTTGGGTCTCAGATATCTCTTTTCTGCCAAAGAGATTTTTATATTTTGGGTACAAATTTCTCTTTAGCTCTCTTAACTCCTGTGTTTCGTTTGTGTTTGTCTGTTTGGCAGGGGAGTTAGGGGGGATTTTCCTGGGAATAAACACTCACACGTTCTCTCTTCTCCTCTGACCTTCTCTCTCTCATCTTCTCTGCTCTCACTCCAGCCCTCTGTTCTTTGTTGCATTCAATCTGGAGTCAAACACAGAAGAAAATGGGAAAAATCAAGGGCTTTTCAAAAAATTATTTTTTAGTGGAATATTTTAAAGCATTTTTTTTCCTGACCTGAAATTTGAGAAAACATTTATGCAGCACCAACCATATTTGGTTTTAAAACCTCACCAGCATTCAGACTCACTCACTCATGGGCAAGGTCCCCCGTCCCAGGAGGAAACAGCCCACGAGCCAACACGTCGTGCCTAAAACTTCCTTCCTGGTACAAAATTTGGGCTTGGGCTCCCTTCTCTATTTTTCCCTATTTGTGGTTTTGCTCTCTCTTGATCATAGGGGAACAGGCCACAGTCAGTGTCAGGGAGCTAAATGGGATGCTATTTCTTAACTCAGCAACTGACCCAGCAGGAAGCTCACATGTTCCATCTAAGCAGGGGCGGGAATTGAAGGGTTTCTAAGACTTGGAGGTGAGAATCGCTCTCTGCATTAAAAGGTGAGCACAAGTCAGTCTTACTCCAGGCAGGAAAAAAAGGTTTCAATTTGCATGATAACTGAGATGGAATGGTCATAGTGTCCTGGGCTGCTGGATTCTAGAGGGGCTGTGGCCCTGCAAGGGCTGAGAGGGAAAGGCTGCCCTCATTGGGACAGTGACATTGGCCACACACCCTATAGAGAAGGAACATCTCCACACGTTTCCCTCCTGGGCCTAGAATCTCGGAGCTCATTTTTCAATTGTAGGCAAAGCATTTCAGAAGTCAAGAAACACTCAATAAATCCCTATCGAATACATTCATCAACTAATTTAACTTTCTCCGAGCCACCATGTTGGCAAATTGAATACTCCTTGGGAATTGTTCTTTCCGTGGGACTTAACTGCGTCCCTCCCTCACCCATTCTCACTGTTGTTTGCAAAGGGTTCTGAGATGCTAGAACTGACTCTGTTGTTTGACTTACTCCGACGGTGATCAGCAGAAGAGAGTATATGCATCCTCCGAGGGGACGTACAATTCCATGAAGGGAGACGGGTGCCTTTTCTTTGACATTTTTGGAGTTGCAACATCCATTTGCACCGCCACTTGTATACACATTAAAAAAAAAAAAAAAAAAAAAAAAAAGACAAAAGGAGAAAGGTAAAGATTATGAGATGTATTTCCTGTAACATTTAATAATCACATTGAAACACTGACATAAATTGCGCTGCATTTACAAATCTCTGTTTCCTTTGAAAATTACACCCCAGCATTTAATTCGCCAAAATAACTCATTTTATACAGCACAACAATGTAGTAAAATAACTCATCTCAAATATGTGGATATGAATAGATTTAACACATCTGCATTGAACAAAATGAATTCATCTAAAAGCTGAAAAACTGCTGTTCTCTTTCGAGAGTTACCGATTATTTTACCATTCCCTTCAGTTTACTTGTTTGTTTTTGTTAAATTACTTTAGGAATTAGGAAATGAGAAAAGCAGAAATGCTGGGTAGGTTTTTCTTTATTTGGAATAGGGGAAAGAGGCATAAATAATCATTTGTATTATACCTTATTTCATTAAAAATTATATTTACAATTGTGCAGAGACCAGGGAAGAACCCTCCATTCACTGCAGGTTGCTTTGTTTAATCCTTGGAAAATACTGTATTTCCATTACAACGTTCTCCCAACAGGAGTCTAAATATTAAAATTATTTTTGAAGCTGAACTAAAAACAGAGTTCAAGTGCATTGTCGTGTTCCCCCTGGGAGGAGGAATTCATTTGCAGACATGGGGTAGTATCCCCGAAAAGGAGATGGAAAACGTGCTTATCGCCTCTCAGTTCTCATACAGGATCATGGAGCACCTCCCAGTGGGTGCCACAGGGGAGCCTCCCCAAAGTTGAGTTGTGATTTCTGGCTCCGCCTTCAGGATAAGCAGAGGCATCCCAAGAAGCAGAGCCCATCTGTGATTGATGGTTTGGGGATGGCCAGGTGAGCCAGGACCACAGCTGGAGAGAGAAAGCATGCCCAAGGTCCAGATGAACACATCCCGCAGTCAAGGTGAATCCAACCGTTTCTGGATCCTGAAGGGCTTCTTCCATGCAAAGCACTTTGAGGGCAATGAGTGGAATCTGCTGGGCCGCCCTCCTATTGAGGCTACGGGGGCGCCCTCCCCATTGCTAGTGCAGCTAGCAATCCTCCCCGTGTGAGCTCGGACAGAAGAGGGGCCACATTGGTGTAGAAGGACGTGTCAATGGAGGGCCCCAACATTTTGATGCAGAGCCTAGGGGGAAGATTCGCTGAATGGGTTTCAGGACGTCCGTCTTGCAGACACTGTCCTCCTGATGCTCCAGCCACAACTTCCAGTTTCCTGCTCTGTAAAGTGGAGAAGCCCTCACACAGCTACCTGGGTGCAGAATCTCTATCTTCAGGATTTCTTCCCTTGAACAAATATTGTCATCCCTCTAACAGGATTTTTTATCTGTAAATCCATTCCTGTTGCATCTCTCCAAAGCATTCAACTTAGTTTTCATAGGGAAAAAAGTCTATTTTTTCATTCTCATTTAATCAATTTGCACCATTTATTAAATTGCATAAGGACACCCAGGTGCAAACAGTCACCCAGGTGCAAACAGGTTTGAGAACAAACTTATCTGAGTCCTGGTAAACATTCCATTCAGCCCATGGATCCCTAGCCTTGAGCACTCAGGATGCTGTGGGTCTCTGTCAGCGCCTCTTCCAGAAGGAATGCCAGCTCTGGCTATCTCTGAGTTGGTGAAGCGGTCAAGGGCTTTCTAGGTCAGACTGGGTACAATTTAGGAGGTATTCAGGGAATGGTTAGGCAAGGCTGAAAATACAAACAGGGGTCAGCTGATGGAGCCTTGAACTAAGGCACGTAAGAGATTATCCTGGGAGCTACTGATAATTTTTCAGAAGAAGCCTTTTTATCCAATTTGCCTTTTAGAAAGCTCTGTCAGTTGGGATAGGGAAGGTAAACATGTGATAGGTTGGAATGTCATTTCCCATTCTTTCTCCCTCGCTGGGATGGGATTTTACATCCACAACTTTTGGGGTGTGACTTTAGACTTGGCCATGTGATTGCTTTGGCCAGTGAATGTTGAATGCCCATGATGTGACCACAGGCTTCATATGTGTTTGCATGATTTGGCTTTCCCTCTCCCACTCCTGCAGTCTACTGTGAGAGACACATGCCCTAGGTAGCCACTGTCCCTTCAACCTGGGCCCTGGAATGAAGGGCACATGGCACAGACCCAAATCTGACCTGCAGCCTGGAGCAAAGTTGCCACATACAACCCATGGGCCCGAAGTGAGAAATGCACGTTCGCTATTGTAAGTGGGAGATTTGAGGGTTGTTTGTTTCAAAGCCTGATTGTGAAGGATGATTGATACAGGATCGGGTAGGAGTGAGTGAAATGGAAAGCAGGGAACCCATCACTCTGCCTCACCTAGTTGGGTGACCTTGGATGAGCGCCTGCCCTCCTCTGGGTCCTATTTTCTTACTGACAAGGTGAGGATGTTGTAGAAGATGGTCCCTTGGTGTCTTGTAACCTTGCACAGAAGAAGAGATAAGAACATCATCTAGCCTACGGGAGGGATGATTTCCATCACATTCAGCAAGAAATCGTCCTGGCCCTCCTGCAGCTTGCGGTCCACTGGGGGCTAAGAGTTGCTTTGCAAGCAGGTAGGACCAAAGGACACACAGAGGCAGCATGGCCCAGCATCCCCAGAATTGCTGCGAATTGCCCCACCCCCATACTAGGTGAAATGTTGGGTGCACACATCCTGAATTCCTCACCTGCCACCTCCCTGGTTCTGGGGCCGCAGCATCCCCAGAGAAGATCACAGGGTCCCCGGGGCAATTCATAACAGACAGGAAACTTTCTGCCAGGAGCCAGCCCTGGGATGAACAGCTTCAGGGTGGGATCTCCCAGGAAGGGTGATTATCACGGAATCAGTAATAAGGATGGAAGCGCTCCACGAGAACAGTGGGAGAGACCTCCCCGGTGCAGTCACTTTAAGGTATGTCGCCTTCTTCAACGCCAGGGCCACTGTCAGAAAGGCAACTTCATCTAACTAATTAGCAGGGTTTGCCACTTTACAAATCTGCCGTGGCTTTCTTGGCACGGAACAGCTGCTTAGGCAAAGAGCTGTAGGAACCTATTAAAACTCACAGGCCTGAAAAGGCAAGAAGGGGAAGGGGGAGCTTTAAAAGAGAGAGTGGAGGAAGGAAACTTCCCAAACAGGTCAGTGCCGGCTCCCTGACTCTGCCTGCATCCAGGTGGGAAGTGGGTGAAAGGATGTGAGAGGGACCCTCCCTCCACTGGATCCGGGCTCCTACATGGTCACTTGGCTTTTCCTCTTGAAGTGCTCTCAGTTTTTCAAGCGGCTTTGAAGAAATGCTCTCCCATGGACGGCAACTTGTCACCGCACCCTGTCATCCATCCAGTAATTAAAATCTGACTGATTTACTGACTGGCACCAACCATCACAGCCCAGGAATCAGCTGATGTTCATCTTTCCCAAGGCTGAATTGACTTGGTGGAAAGAGACGGCTGGCTCCCAAGCTGAGTTGTCACTCAGCTGCTGTGGAAACCAGAAAGACAGCTAACTGCGCCCTCGCCAGCCATCTTTGGTTTATTTTATTCTAATATTTATTACCACCCAGCAAATGAACATAACACAGATGAGTTAGGGGGAGAGGTGCAGGCTGAGCTGTGGGACAGGTGGCGTGGCCAGGGAAGCAGTGGACGCGCCGCAGGAGGACGGAGGTGTCCCTAAAGGGCCAGCTGGCTCATGGGGAACTGTGCGTATGCCATTTGCACTTCACATACTAGCAGTTGTGGATGGGGAATGGGGGGATCTGGAGCTTTAAAAAGCGAGCGTGGCTGTGTCTGCTTATGCGAGAGCAGCGATGAATCAGGGTGCCTTTCAGGGGTGCTGATGGCGTGGGGTCCTCAGAGTCGGGCATGGACTCTGGATTCCCTGCACCGCCCTGCAGCCTGTGGGGTGACTCAGCTTTTCTACCCTACACCTGACGGGAAGCAGGCCAGCCTGGGCTGTCCTCTCTCATTGTCTTGGCCTTGCTGTCTCAGTCCCAGGACATGGCCCATCCTGACCCTTCTTGGGTAAGGCTGCAAGGAGCGCCCCTTGGAAGCTGCCTCCACCACACTCCCCACTGTGAACTACCTGTGCTCCCCGGAGGACCCAGCGACCCTGCGCCTTCTCCAGCTTCTTCTGTTGCATTCATGTGTTTGTTCTGGGAAGTCTGCATGGGGCTATGCACGGTGGGGAGTGCGGCTCAGAACACACCTGACCTCAGGCTTCAAGGGGCCCACGGGTCAGTGGGAAGCCCAAGACATTCACCAAATAAAGGAGAAAGAGATTCACACCTCCAGCTGGGGTGAGTGCTATGGGGCAGGAGGAGCCCAGGGCCCTCTTTGAGGGCCTGAGGAGCTCACAGCTCCTCTTTGGGTCAAGGCCAGGACCAGAAGAGGCAAGCCAGGTGCCCAGGTGCGAGAGCTAAGGCGGCCTCACCCTCAGCGTGATGCAAGTGCAGGGTTCAGCAGAGAGCGAGGCCCTCTTCAATTTTGTTCCCTGGTGCCTTCCCGGCCTCGCCCTGTGCTGGCCCTGCTTGAATGTTCCCCTCTCTTTTTTGCTGAAGTAAAGAGGGCTGGAGCCCACAGTCTTCGGGCTGCTGCATCTCCCAACTGTCAGAGCTATCAGCCCTCCTAACCCCTAAATCACAGAAAACTGAAATATGTATGTACCGTGCAGTAATGCACCCACTCCTCACTGGGCGGGGGTTCATTGTGTATAATATTTGTGTACAAACCAAGCAATATAACATTATACATATACATATATTGTTAAACAAAAAAATGATAACACACACAAAACACACCCGATGACTGTCTTGTCAGGAAAATAGGAAGGGACAGAGGGAGACCCTACAAGAGAAGAGGAGTTTTCCAGGTGTCCTTGTTCCCCTAACACTGTCTCCCTGGGGTGGCCATCCTCCTTTGGTTTCTGGGACAAGCATTCCTGGCGGGGCAGGAAGGGGGGGGTGCTGCCTGGAGGAAGGGGAGAGGGACCAGACAAGCGCCCCGTCTCACAGCCCAAGCTCACTGGAGCCCAGCCAGGGCCGCGCTGTCAAAGACCACAAAGCAAGTCCACAGAGAGCCGAGACTGACAAGAACCAGGGCTCCAGACCCTTTCAGGGCTCTCCCAGCCACCTCCAAGGCCGATGGTTTGGTTTCATTTTGTTTGTCTCCTGAAGTCAGAGTGGTAATTGTAGACCCCAGCAGAACGCAGAACATCAGAGCTCATAAACCAGATACCAACACGGAGGACACCTAAAACATTTAGACCAAAGGACTTCTTCAGTCATCAGATACCCTTTCCTTCACAGCCCGACCCACCTCCTCAAACTCTGGTGCTCATCGAGGCGTTCCCTGCACCCAGCCCGGCTCCCAGCTACTGCCAGCCACCTGCATACCTGTGTCTGATCAGTGCAGCTCCCCAGAATGGAGGCACCTGCTAGACCAGAGCCACGGCTCCTGGGAGGAGGGAAGGCACACACACAGGTCCAGTTGTTACAGAAAGCCCAGGATGCTCTCCTGGTTCATTACTGAGCATCCCAAAGGATGCTGCCCTCTGGGCAGCAAAGCGCCTCCTTCACCCATTTAGAAACCCTAAGGGGAGAAGGAAAGCCCGGATTCCGGATGTACCTGCTCTCTCCTCCCCACAGAAGTTGGGCAAAGGGGTGAGAAGAGTGGAAGTTCATGTTTTTATTTTGAGTAAATCAATTGGCTAATCAGGGTGGGATTTTCCATCTGGGAGTTGAAAGGGCAAAAGGAGAACAGTTAATTTTTCAAGCCATCACTTTAAAATACAGTCCCCCTGTTTGTGAGCTGCATTTGATGCAGGGTCCAGGCGGGACATCAAGAAGCAGTGTCAAGGCCAGAACAAGCATATTTTAGAGCAACAGCAAGTAAATTAAGCCAATTATGCATTCTTAATGCCCAGGATTTTTTTTTCCCTTCTTCCAAGAGCTCCTGCTTGCAAGACAGAATTTCTTTCTTTTTTTTTCTTTTTGGCATTCATACCCTTGATTTTTACCTGCATTTCTCTGTTTCGAGGGACTGCATGGAATGGTCCTGGTGAGGGTGGGTGCCAGGCTGCCCCAGAGCAGGAAGCCTGCCCTGTCCTAAGGGGGCCTGACTCTAAAAGGGGGCAGTGGGCAGCTGGGGGAGGGGGGCGGGCGTTTTAAAAACACAAACCGCACCAAATGGGGAAGACTCCATATTTGATGTCCCAGGTAGAAGTTTAGTGAGGTGAAGTGAAATAAAGAAATGAAAACATTTCTGGAAATTCTCAGGAAGAAAGGTGCTAGATGCAAGCTACACTTACGACTGTTTTTATGCTAACATTGTGGGTGGTCTCCGAGCACGTGGCCCATTCTTTCAGCTCCTTCCGACCATGAGGTTCAGATTTGTGAACTGACGTAGCTCTGGAGTGCTCACCGAGATGCAGAGATGGGTCCCCTAGTCACTTCGCTGAGGGGGGCAAAGAGGTCACTGCCAAGCAGAAGGATAAGCCACGCAAAAACAGTTTTCTCAAATTTTTCTGACGGTTGCCCATTTAAAATCGGCCGTACACTCACCCCAGCCACTCTTATTTTACCTGATGATACAAACAATTGGAAAGTCACAAAACAAGCCAGTTGCTAGCAATGCACATAAATTGTGCACTATCAGCAATGAATCTGAGCCTATATGCACTAGGTTTTATTTTATAAAACAATGCCTCATAAACTGAACACTAGCCCAGCAGTTTTACTGCATTTACCTTGGTAATATTTTGCAAACCATTTAAACAGAACAAATGCACTGGCAGACCATCACCCGTGGAGTAGGGCTATACAAGCACAACAGTTGGGGGGTAATGCATAAATCGGTTTTAGTATTAGGCGTAAGGGTGATTCGCATTCAAACCACAATACAAACGTGTCTTCGACTTAAAAAGTTTCACTTAGAGGTCAATATTGCTGTAAGTGGAAAGGTGTACCCCCATACACCGTAGGGTAGAGCAATGACCTATAGCAAACTAATAATGAAGCAAAGTTTAACACAATTTATAAATTAAAGAAGCAAGATGGGCAGCCTTTGAATAGTATGATCTACTCAAGAGACAAGTCATGGAGAGTCTTTCTGGAAAGTCGCAGAAACACCAATGCTCTGCATGGGGGCAGGTGCACCAGGAGCTCTGCGGTGCCCCAGCCAGACCCTGTAGGAGAGTCCTCCACAGACAATAGTACATTCTTAATTTCCATTTATGAATTCTTAATTACAGTAACCCTCAATAACCCTTCTAATGGGTTACTAGTAAGTAACCCTTGGTAATATGTAAATCTGAAAGTCGTTGTAATTCACCCTTAAGAGCCAAAGACAGGACTTGCCCTCCATGGATAGTGGTGGCCTTAGGGGAAAAGTGAAAATTACCAGAAGGGAGGTATCAATTAAGTGTTATGGAAGTTCAGAGGAAAGAGGTGACTTTTGCTGGGTGGAAGGTGGGGCGGAGGGAACAACAGGGAGATAGCTGGGGGACTGGCGCCTTCCGGGAGAAGAATCCCCCAAGAGCAAAGTCTTGGAGGTAAAAAAATGAGCAAAGCAAGAATGAGTGACCCTATTTGACTGGATAAGGGTGTGTACAAGGGAGTGACAAGCTGAAGGCTTGATAATTATCTAATGGAAAAGGAAATCCAGCTAAATGATAGGTTTGCAATGTGCAGTCTTCAGAAACTGTTGCTAAGCACTGCATTCTTATAGAGCAGTGTTTGGGTAGTTAATTCAGAATCCCCAGGACACCCCCTGGCACAGCTGAGAATGGACATGCACAGTCCAGTGTTGTGGTGGAGATTTAGAATTTCCTAAACAAAGGGATAGGGTATCTTATTGGAAAACCTGAAACAAGATCCCATAATAAGCATCTATGAGGACTAGCTTAGGAAAACCTCTTCCCCCACCCCTACCCCAGGCTCCAAAGCCAACTCTCAGGGAGGGTTTTGTAGGGACTATTACTTTGGGGACTTTACCTACACCCAATCACGCAGCTGCTTTGGGGTGGACACAGAGTCAGAAACAAGAAAATCAAAGAAATGGGTAGGAGCTAGAGCTCTTCTTTGGTCTAGCTCAGTGTATTATACTTTTTCAGGGATCCAACCCAGTAAGCTTGGAATCAAAAGCTCTGAGTTCAAGTCCAGCCTCTACCACTCACTGGCTGCACACACTTGGGAAAGGCACCATACCTTTGGGACTTCATTCTCTTTCCTATGAAAAGGGAGGGATAGCAACCTCCCTACAGGGCGCCAGTGAGGAGCAAAAGGAGTTATGGGGTGAGAAAGTCTTTAGCAAACTCAAATCATGATGTAAGTAATGGGTATCCTTATGTCTATTTCAAGGGTACTCTGAACAAAGATCAAGGAAGGTCCCCCAGTGCTGTTTACTCATCATGCTGGACCCACGGGTCTACCCGGTCTTAGAGAACAAGGCAGGGCCCTTGCAAGAGCCCTCAGAGGTAAAGTCCAGAGAAACCCCCATCCCCACCATGGACTCACCTCCTGAGTAAATGCTATTGTTTCCCTAAGACACCCAAAGACACAGCTTCTGACTCAAGGAAAACACATGCCTCTATTTATTTTTTTAAGAAGGAAGACCTCATCATTTCAATCAGAAAACAGTGTTTTTAACTACACTTTCCCATATTATTACACTCAGCATTGTTTCCAAATTGATGATGTTACTTAAACACACGTGTTCTTAAAAGCATTTAAAACAAAGCAATAAAGAATTCTTTACCGTTGTTTGGCTTTTATTCTGGTGTCTAATCAAACCTCATATATTTCCTGCTGTCTGCCAACACGAGTTCTAGGTACTCTTCTGATATTTTCCTCACATAATCCAGGCTGGGAGAGAGGGAGGGAGGAGGAAGGGGGGATATAAGAAGAGAGAGAGCGAGGAGGAAAGAAGAGCAAATGGGAGAAAGTTGGCATTCCTTGATCTATCCAGTGCCCACGGCAGGCTCGGAGGCAGCCCTGGACCCTCAGAGGGCCACAGAGGCAGCCATGAAGCTGCCCTCCTCGGCTCTGATTCCCTGCCTTGTGCACACCTGAGTGTCGGGCCCTTGCATCTAATTGGACAGCTGAGCTGGTGAATGTGGCCTGTCCTGCCAGTTGCCTCTCTGGCCACAGTGACAGCTGTATCACTTCCCTGATGTGAGTGGGTGCTGAGGAGCATTGACACATGATCAACTTCCCTCTAATGTTCTTCAGCCAATCTGACAGTTGTCCGGCAGGGGCTAGTCAACTCGACTGCCAGCCCTCACAGAGACATTGCGGGACAGCTTCTGAAGACAAACAGGCAGGAGAGACTTCAAATGATGCTTTTGTTTTCTCCCAGTCGGTGACTTGAGAATTGATGCAAATCCTGAGGCTGATGGCTATTGTAGGGACTGTTGGTGAGGACCTGCCAGACGCAGGCAATGGTGAGCGGTGCACTCCAGCTGGCTCTGAGACCAGACCACGGTGGCCTGGTCGACGTGGGATGAGGTTAAGAGAAGACGTCTCATAGGGGATTGCGGTCTTGTCCGTTCTGCAGTTACAGGACAGCACACAACTTTTTCCTATTCTCACATACCTTTCCATTATGTAGTTTAAGGTGGAGGAAACACTCCAACATAACATGCAAAGTTCAGAACCCTCGAAGTTGTAGGCGAAGTGTCTCTGTCATTCCTGGTGACAGCCGAAGTCCTAATGTCTTTCTTGTGCTGGAACCTCCCTCCACCTCCCTCACCAAACCTCTCAGGGTTGGGGACCCCTCTCTCTCACTCTTTGCCTGGCAGGAAGGCCAATGCTAAGATGGGGTACAGGAAGTGTGAGTTCCATTTAAGGCTCTCTCATTATTTAGAAATGAGACCAGAGACACCTTGTGGCATTGAAGGATCTGGTTCCAGAGAGTTCCTCATTCCATCCTCGGGTTCTGACATTCTCCAGATGTCAATGAGCAGTCGGGGGGAAGGGGGAGCCAGAGGAAAAAAACTCCAGCTTAAGACAAGGTGGCCAGGCCATTGGAGCTTTTCAGGTATGAGAGCTACTTTGGCTGCAAGTGACAGAAATCCAACGCAAATAAGGGTAAGAAAGGAGAGGACGTTGTATAAGAATTGCGGGGTCTCAATAAACCCATTCACCAGAATCCAGCTGAACTTTGAGAATCGCTGAGATTCAAACACTACCAGTAGCCTCTGTCTCTTGTCACTGCTCACCTCTGCCGGTGTTCTTCCCAGCCCTGCCTTCCTGCTTTTGCCACTTAATTTTTCCTTGTGGTTAAAACAAAACAAATTACCAGCAGTCCTTACGCTTCAAATCATACAGCCCAGCAACTTAAAAAGAAAATACTGTCCTCTTATTCTCAGCTTCATTTCTAAGATTCTCAAGAAAGCATATGATCAGCCAGGCTTGGTCATATGTCCTTTCCTGATCCAATAAACTGTGGCCAGAGTGTGCATCACGTGGCCCTAACATGGCTGCTTCCATGGGGAGCATACAGATGGTGGGGGGTTCGGATGCTCCCAGAAGGGAAAGTACTGGGCAGAGGAAGTCATAGCTGACCAGTAAAAGATGGCTCCTGTGTAAGAGGGAGCTATATAAAAAAGTTCCTTCACCCCCTTGGTCATTGCAGCATTGTTTACAATAGCCAAATTGTGGAAACAACCTAAGTGTCTGTTGATGGATGAATGGATAAAGAAAATGCACAATGGAATATTATCCAGCCATAAAAAAAAATGGAATCTTGACATTTGTGACAACACAGATGGACCTTGAGGATATTATGCTAAGTGAAATAAGTCAGATGGAGAAAGACAAAGTATGATCTCACTTATGTGTGGAGTCTAAAAAACAAAACAAACGAACAACAAAAAAATGAGCTCATAGATACAGATAATGCATTGGTGGTTTTCAGAGGCAGGGGTTCAGGGATGGTCAAAATGGGCGAAGGGGGTCAAAATTACAAATTTCCAGTTATAAATCAAATAAGTCATAGGGATGTAATGTGCAGCATGGCAGCTATAGTTAACAATAGTTATTGCATGTTTGCAAGTTGCTAAGAGAGTAGATCTTAAAAGTCCTCATCACAAGACAAAGAAAATTTGTTACTAGGTGTGGGGGTAGATGTTGACTAGAGTTACTGTGGTGATCATTTCCCAATATACATAAATATCAAATCATTATATTACTCACCTGAGACTAATATAATGCTATATGTCAATTATACCTCAGTAAAAATGTTCACTACAAAAAAAATTTTATTAAATGCCGTGTAGGTTTTGATTCAACGTTACTTTGAATTGGAGTTTAAAGTTGTGGTTGTTTGTTATTAGAATATGTTCATTTTGTTTAGCCAGTGAGAAATAATTCAAAGTACTGCTCTCCAAAGCAGCCAGTGACATCACTCTAATATCAGCTCGCACCCCCGAAGAAAGAGCAGAATTGACGCTTTAAGGATCGTGAAACAAACCAGTCTCCAAACCAGCTGGGCCTGAGTGAGGAGGCGAGAGGCGAAGCGCATTCTCTCTGGGGCCCTCCGGCTCTCCATTCCTCCTCTGTCCTCCTGGGGACCCAGCGAGGCCGCCCCACCATCCATGATCAGACGAGTGGGCTCCGGGCCCTGCGAGGCCCTGCAGACTAAGCAGAAGCCAGCCTGTGGTCCACAGCTCCTCCAAAGGGGGCTCTGGGGACGTGGATGACCCACGGATCGGCCGGTCAGCTAGTGACGGTGACCCTCGCAGGGCCTTGCTGATTCAGAGCCTCATTCTGGATGTTTCTGTACAGAGAGGAGCCCACGGAGGGCCTGGGGGGAGAGAGGAGGGGGCTGCCTACTGACTAAAGGCAGGTGAGCAGTGTGCAGGGGACAGGAGAGCCTCCAGCTGGGCAGGTGATGAGGTCTGGTCTTGAACCTGACCCGGATGTACCCCGGCTTTGTTCAGAGCCGTCTAGAGAGGGGTATGAAGCCACTCCAATAGCACAAGCCCCCCGAAAAGTCTGACTTATGAGCAATCTGTTAGATGTTTGAATTAGAATGCCTCATCTGAATGAATTCATCAACTGAAGAAAAAAGGTGTTTTTTTGCCTTGAATGTCAGGTTTGTGTCATGTTCATTTTCTACATGGAAGAAAGCATCTTTTGATTAAACTGAAAACTTCTCACAGTTGGGGTGACCCAGCACCCAAGGAAGGGTGTCCAAGCTTTGCCGATGCCACGTTTGGACTGGGACGTTCCTAATTACCAGACACAGGTCCCCGCATCTCTATCTGAGCTCTGCTGTGGCAGAGGAAAGTTAAAAGGACTGCTCGGAGTATGTCTTTAACTTTCCTGGGTTGGGGTGGCAGCTTCCCAGCCCACGAAGGAGGGCTGCAGGGCAGTGCATGGCCGCCTGCATCGTCTCTGGGTAGCACTGTCAAGGGATGGGGCCATTGGCTGTGCACGGGGCCACTCCTACAATCAAGGTCCTCTCCAGCCAGCGCCCTCTCCCGCTGCACCTCCCGGAGCTCGGCCCACCTCTGTGCCCACAGCTCTCCCCCCTCCCTCCCTCCCATCACCCTTCTCCAGCCTCCCACCCGAACCTACCTCCCCGCCAGGCCCGGGATGCCAGTCTCCAGCCCCGGCCGTGTCTCCTGTCAGTCAGCCTTCGAGACCCGGGCCTCTCTTCCCTCTCCTGACCCCAGACCCACAGACATTTCTTGGTGACAGCTCTGTGATTCCTCTACGCTCGCCTCTGTGGCGTTCCAAGAACACGGGGCTCCAAAGGGGCCTCCAGGCGGACGGCAGGAAGGTAAATCCAGCCCAGGCCTCTTGTCATTCCCCGGACTCTGCCCACCACCGGTAGCTCCTAGTTAGAAGTTGGAGGTTACAGCTCTGTCCTTCCCTCCCTTCCTCTCTTTCCCCGCAACCCACCTCCATGCACTTTTATCTCTCCATTTATCAGCTTAAGTTCAGATCGTGCAGGGAGGCATGCCTTATCTTCATTATGCACAAGGATACATATCCCAAGATAGAAGTTTCTCCCTTCCTAGGCTCAATACTCACTTCCTAAAAACTCCTGGGTTTGGACTCAGAGAGTATTTTCTGGGCTCTGAGTAAGTGACTTGATTAAGAGGCAGTGGCCATAGTGGTAAAGAACACAGGTGCCAGCACCAGAGGCCTGAAATCCCAGCTCTGCCACATACCAACCCTGTGATCTTGGACAAGTATCTTCATCTCTCGTACCTCCTCTGTAGAACAGCAAAAATGCCTCCTAGGCTTGCCGCGAGAATGAAATGAACAAATACCCAGAGCACTGAGACCAGGGCCTGGCCATAGCAACTGCCACCTAAGCTGCTATTATTATTTCTAATCGGTAGAGTCTCGTGTTTCCGCCTTGACTTGTTACAAGGACCTTGTAAACTGGTTATTTCTTTGCCCATTTGGTATACGAAAACATTGAGGGTGGAGAAGTTCAATCAACTTCCCCAAATATCCACCACTAATTAACATCAAACCCAGGACTTGAACCTGGGCCTGGTGGTCCGTTCTCTTTATGTTGCTCTGTGGTGCTCAGCACATCACTGCCACATATATGCTTAATAAATATTTGCCAAATGTGTAATCATCTATTTTCATTCACATTCAAAATCCTACAAACATCCCGTGGACAGCCACTGCAGGAAAGGCTGAGGATGTTGTGCCCCTGAAGACACCAGCCTTGGATCAGGGGAGCTGACCTCCCCATGGGAAGACCTGCTGGGGATGGCTCCAGGCTGGAAGAGCCCTCCCAGTTAGGGGAGGAAAACCCATGTCTTCCTTTTAAGGAGGGTGAAGAATCATACGAGTCGCAGCCAGCGGCAGGAATGGGATGGAAGGATGGGGTTACAATGCCCCAACTGGCCAGCTCCAAAGGAGTTTATGAAAATCAGTCCACAAATGTGTATCCTAAATCCATCCTCTCCCCAACCACGGCCACCACCCTAACCGAAGCCTCCAGCGTCCGTTGTCTGGTGGCTTCTGCCGTGCCCTTATTGGCCTTGGGGTCTCCACTGTCCCCCACTGCAGCCAGGATCATGTCACACCCCACCCTCACCCCTCCAGCGTACGGCTACCTCTGCTCTCTCGTTCAGGGAGAATCCAGCCACTTTGCATAGCCATGCCTGGCTCTCCGACTCCTGCCTCATCTCATCCTGTTGTCCAGGTCACGGGGCTGAGCTGTCGGCCTCCTACTGGTCCTGGAACCCACCAAGCGCCTTCGTCTTCCAGGCTTTGCACCCGCTTTGCTTCTGCCTGGAACATCCCTTATCCCAAAACCCACAAGACAGTCCCTTTCTCAGCTGTGGGCCTCAGAGTACATGCTATTTCCTCCAAGATGCTGCCTCTGGCCCCCAGGCCCCATCTCCCTGACATAGTCTGCTGCACTTTCTTCATCACATTTGTCGCAATAGATGAAACTGTCGATTTTGAAAATTCTGTTTCTGTAAGTTCCTTGAGGGCAGCGGACTTACCTTTCTTATCTATTTCTGTCCTCCAGCCCCAGAAGAGCTCTGGGATGAAGGGGCTTCATAAACATGTGTGGATGAATGACTACAATGTTAATCTAGGCTGTATGTGTCCAACCCTTGACTACGTCTTTGGGGGATAGAAGTGTAATTGTGTCTCAAGTCTTGTCACCAGGAGCTTCTAATCTGATTTTGAGCAAAGAGGAGGCACACAGGGCATGGTGGGAAATTAGGCTTCCCAGCAGGCAGGGCAAAAGACCCAAATAAAACTTGGGGTGGGAAGTGAAATGAGCAGAGCATAGCAGCGATTACCTAGGTATAGAGGAGACCGTTGATCTGTCAATGCTGAATGAATGCTTTGACTACGTTTTGCACTGGTTCTCCTGTTTCCCTGAATTACCTCCACCAACCTGTGTGTGCCTGCACAACATCTCTGATTTCTCTTCTTCCCTCCTCTTGCAGAAACCTTTAGAATCACATGCCATAGGCACTGGGACCACAGTCCAAAGTCCTGCACTTACCAGTGAATGCTTTCCCTGTGCCGTGAGACTCGCACGCGGCAGCTGACCCACTGCAGGCTTGGAGAGTTTCTGGGGGTGGGAACCGACAAGCCGTGAGACCCATGGTCCAGTGCAGGTGGCTTTGGCTTCTCCTCTCTGGAGAATCTCAGGGAAGCCAGCAGATTCTGGAGGCAGTGTGATGCTGGCCCTCCTTTGCCCTCGCCGTCCATCTGGGCCCTGGGAAGAACCTCCAGTGGAGACACAGTACTTTCTGGGCAGGGACAGTCAATGCCTCTCCTGTCGGCCTGCTGCTTCAGCTTCTTTGGCCTGACTAGACCGCCAGGTGCCCTTGATAGAGTGCTTATTTCCAGAAAGCCTCTGCCCTTTGCTCGAGAAGCTTTGCCCTTCTTTCCCTGTGCCTTTTGCCCTTTCTTTGCCAAATTTAGGTTTCAAGATGAAATTCCTATATCAGTTTCCTGTAGGTACTATAACTAAATTACCCCAAATTCAGTGGCTTTAAACAACAAATGTATTCTCTCACAGTTCTGGAGGCCAAAAGCCTGAAGCCAAGGTGTCTGTAGGGCCGCACTCCCTCCAAACGCTCTCGGGGAGGGTCCTGTCCCGCCTCCCCCAGCAGCTGGTGGCTCCAGGCGTTCCTTGGCTTGTGGCTGCATCACTCCAGTCTCTTCCTTTGTCTTCACATGGCCTCCGCCTCTTCTTCCTGTGTGTCTTCTCTTCTGTCTTCTATAAGGACACTGTCATTGGGTTTGGGGCCCACCTGGGTAGTCCAAGATGACTTCATCTCAAGATCCTTAACATCTGCAAAGACCCTTTTTCCAAATAAACTCACATCCATAGGCTCTGGGACAGGGACATATCTTTGGGGGGGCCACAATTCAACCCACTACACTTCCCTTTATGTAATTTATTTTAGAAATATTTCCCCCAAAGTTGTCAATCAGTAACCAAATCCCAGGAAGGAAACCATGACTGTGGCCCACAGAGAGTTGTCAGGGATACCTCACTTCCCCGAGCACTGAAATTCAAAGGATGTTGTGATCACTCTACCACAAATATAGATTCTCCCAACCCTCTTTGTCACACTTAGAATATGACCAGGGATTGGGTACCCAGAACTTCACTTTGCTTGGTTTTCCATCAAAAATATGGCAGAGAGCAACACAGAAAGAAGATCAGAAGAAAGATGTCTCCAATTTTAATTTTAGGAATGGACAAACACTGTCAATTCCCATATATGTGTCCACTCCATCCTTTCCGACCTTTAGCCTGATAACTAGCTGGGTACCATTTAGCATTAAGACAGAAGTTTGGGCAAAGACTTGTTGGCAGCAATGCTGCCCAGATGCAATGGAGATGATACTGAACTAGTGCCCAGAGTCCTGGGTTAGTCTCCCAGCTCCATCACTAATAGATCGGGAGACTTTGCAAAAGTGTTTCTGCCTCTCTGAACTTCAGTCTCCCTACATATAAAGCTTAGATTACAACAGGGGTTGGCAAACTACGGCCCAAAGGGCAGATCTGACCTGCAGCCTGTTTATGTAAATAAAGCTTTACTGAGCGTAGCCATGCACCTTCATTTATGGATTATCTATGGCTGCTTTCATACAACAGTGGCAGAGTAGTTGTGAGAAAGACAGAATGGTGCACAAAGCTGAAAATATTTACTATATGGCGTTTACAGACAAAATCTGCCGCCCCTGGACTAGCGTGGGGCTGGCTAAGGTCCCTTCCAACTCCTTTTTTCTGTAATTCTTATAACTGATGACACTTTGGAGGATCAGCTGTGGAAGAGGTGGAGAAACTGAAAAATGTGCCATCAGACTCCTAATGTCAGCGCTGCCCCCTCCTCACCAGCCCCTGTGTGTGCTGTGCTTGCCCAACGTCTGTGCCCAGGCTGATCCCACTGCTTTCCCTTGGGCCTCCTCCTCAGCAGCGGGCAGGGGACACAGAACCAGGGTACTTGCTGGTGTCTGCAAGGCCAGGAGACCTGGAGGAAGTCCACTGGGTTCTCAGCCACCTGATGACATCCATCCCCCAGGTCTGTGGGCTGAGTCACTGCCATTTTGCTTCCATCACTGTCTAAATCAGAGCAAATACACCCTTCCACCATCAAACTTCTACCTCCTTCATTCTCCTCTCTTATTTGTTAAACAAATCCTGATCTGCCTTTTTAGGCTGCTCTTGAATTTTATGGCAACATATAATAAACATCTGACTGCTTTTATTTCTATTTAACTTTTATCTCGAATGTCTCTGCTGTTTCAAACCAAATATTTATAGCATCGCACAGCCGCCGTGATTTCATTCCTCACCAATACTGTCACTCCCTCCTGCTTGCCTTCACCAACTCTTCAGAGAATCTGGGGAATCCTCCAGCAAATGGTTCCTTTTGCCCCCACAGGGCTCCCAGCCTCGAGCTGTGAGTCATTGGGTACCCAGCAGAGCAGCAGCTTTCCAGGCAGCCTTGGTCTCGGCTCAGAGTCAGGCCACCTCTTGGTGACTCAGGGCCTGTCTATGTTTTGCATCTTCACATTCAGCTCTATGCTAGACCAGCCCACCTGTGGGAGGAGCCTCGATGCTCCCAGGGACGCCCTGCCTTGTCTGTTAAGGAGCAGACGTTGTGTGTTGGGCGGGGAGAAGGGCATTGCTAGCCCTCTGTCTACTCTGAGGCCTCCCTTTCCCCAGCACCTCAGGTCCTGCCCAAGCCCTCGAGTCCAGCTCCTTGGTCTACCTGTGTTTGCCCTCAGTCTTCACAGCCATCAGAAAGTATATCCAACAACTCTAACAATCTTCTCTTCACTCAGGGCTCTGGTCTCTACTTGGTGACTGGTCCAAAAGCCCTAGCACAGGATGCCCATCCGAGTCTAGTGCCCTAAAGACCGCAGCCTTACCTGGTGGAGGATGATGCTCTGGACTTGGAGGCTGAAGACCTCACTCTTTCTTTCTGAGCCTCAGTTTCCTCACCTGTAAAATGGGAATCACAATGCCTGCCCGGCTGGACTCACAGGGTTGCCTCGAGGATCCCAAAAGATGACACCTGTGGAAGTACTTTGCAAACTGCAGCTCTCTTTGCCGTGGGAGAAGGTGGAGAGGAGCCCCAGCCCGCTGCAAGCCCAGGCCTGAGTCCATCAAGGGAGCTAGCCAAATGCTGCTTATCTTCCTTGGTGTCTCGGGCCCCCAGGGCTGGAGAGGTCTGCTGTGGTCTCCTGGGTTGCCTTTTCTCATCACATCTGTGACAACAAACACAAACCCCGCCAGGCTCTGCGCGTGGCTTCTTGCCTCAGCAGCCTGTCCCTGGCCTGCTCCCCACTCCTAAGGAGACATTCCTCCAGGGGAGCTTGCTGGTGGACCAGAGAGGGCAGAGAGCGCCCTGCAGAAAACCAACTCGCCCTCCCTTCCCCGGCATGTCTGGCACCTGGCCAAGACTGCTGTCTGGTTACCCAGAGGGCCGCCCACATGGGCCTTGATGAGAACCTCCCATTTGGTTTTGCAAGCCTTCTGATGCTTTAAACCCCGTCTGAGACAAGTTATGGACGGCAACCACACATCTAGAGAGTTGGGGGTGACCTTCCCAAGGTTCCCCATCTCCCACCTTCCCACGCATGAGGGAATCCCTTTCCAACTCCACTAAAAAGTCATCTTCTGCTTCACCAGGGACTCCCAAACACCAGAACTGGGCCAATCTCTATCGAAAGTTTCACTGGTTGTGTTAGTCAGGACACTTGCTCACCTAACTGAAAAACTCCAGAGGTCATTTAGTTTCAAATACAACTTGATCCAGGCGCTCAAGCGATATCATCCTGAAGCCATCTTTTACTGGCAGTACCAACTGCGTGCAGGGCATGGAGCTGAAGGGGTTCTCATATAGTGCTGGAGGGTCAGAACCTGGCCCAACCACTTTGCAGAATTGTTGGGCAGGACCTGCAGAAGCTGAGCAAATGCATAATCTATCCAGGAAAATTTTAGGTCCAAGCCCAATAGAAATGAAGGCTCGTGTCCACCAGAAGAGACACATAAGACTGCCCATGGTGGTTTGACTCATTATAACAGCTGAAACCTAAAGACAACCCAAATATCCAGTACAGTAGACCAGGTAGATAATGTGGAATATATTCATTCAAGGAAATACTACTCCAAAGAACAACACACAGCAACATGGACGACCTCATAGCATAATGTGTGAGTGAAGAATCCAGGCACAGAGAGTGCTTGCTTTGTAGGAGCGGCTTTATTTCTGTGAAGTTCAAAAATAGCAGTTATCCTTGCAAGTGTTCTGAGTAGAAGGAGACGCAAGGGAACCTTCTGGGGAGCTGAAATGTTCTCTATCTCGGTCTGGGTGCTGGTTCACAGGTGTATAACTATGTAAAATTGTATCGAGCTGCACAATTAAGATTTGTGCCTGTTCCCATACGAAAATTACACCACAATAAAAATATCTCAAAACAATCCTAAAAAGGGAAGAAAGAAACCCTGTTTCTCAGTATCTCTGTTCTGCTTCATTCTTGGTGAGGGGTCCCCGTGTGGTGGCAAGGTGGTCATCAATGGCTCCAGGCTGACACCCCAGCTGGGTCCACAGAGCCTGTTCTCTAGTCATCCCAGGAAGTGACTTTCCTTAGCATGACGGATATGTGCCCACACCCAAGTCCATTCTGCAGCTGAGGCGGAGCCAAGTGGAGGAGGAGGGATGCTCTGGCTGGCCAGGCTTGGATGGCAGGAGCTTGGGACAGTAGCACCCAAGCAACTGTAGTGAGGTGGGGGAAGTGTGGGTTCCCAAAGGATGAGGGATGTGGCTAACCCAAAGAGTTAACGAATGCTAGCAAGTCCCTTGTCCTAAGTGAAGGGAGAAACATATGGGCAGTGTGTGTCTGTGTGTGTCTGTGTGTGTGTGTGTGTGTGTGTGTGTGTGTGTAAACTTAACTTCATGCACACAGTTAGTTGGGATTCAGTTGCTATTCCAGAGGCTGTGCTTCAGAGCCCCTCTAGGAATGAAGGACTTATTCCCCTACCTACTGGGAGGGTTGTTGGCTGACAGTCTTCCATTACCAGCCCTCTTTAGGAATCGCCCTACCTGGAGACAGCTGCCCGGCCCAGGTCATGCCTAGTTCCCTGGAGAAGCTCCATGCAAGAAATAGTTGACAGGTATATTAAAGCCCACCCCTGGCCCTTCCTCAAAACAACCCTGAAGTCTGCTCCAGTGTCGAGACAGCACTGCAGCCTAAATTCTCCCTCAACCCACCCTGCCTCTTCCCTTCCCCACAGTCTTTGAGTCCATGAGCATTCCCTTGTAAACCTTCTGCACAAAAATCCACATCTCAGAGCCTTCTTCCTGGGGAACACAAAGGGTGATCATGGCCAACTGTCCTTCCTTGTGATGGACCACCCTTTATTCTGGGGTGTGGAAATGCTCTTTCTCCTATGAGATGGTGACTACTATCAGATAAGAGTCTCTATTTTACTTTCCCTGACCTTTACTTAACAACAGGAACCACTGGCCACCTGAGGGGGTCCCCAGATTTCCTTTGATCTTTTGTTGGGGTGTCATATTCAAAAGTCCAAGGACCACTGCAGGTTCTCAGCACATTGGTTCTTGGCCTGTGCTCTGTTTCAGGAGCAATCAAATGAAGTCCACACATGTGGTACCCTCCTGCCTGCTCTGGTAAACTTTGGATCATGTCTAATTTCAGCCTCTAGCGGCCAGTGCATCTTGCTCCCTCTCAAGAAAACATTTGTCGTGGAAGTCTGCTGTTTTTCACCCATCCAGCATCCATCCACTTTCTTTTGGAGGGAAGGCATCTATTTTCATTTGGGAACCACCTCTTCCCTGCTCTCAATCCATGTGTTTGGGAAGGATTTTCCTTCCCCTTTTCCAATGAGAGTTGGGATGTGGACCTGGACCCAATAAAAATACTTTATCCCTGAAGCCCCTGAAGTGATTGGTTCAGAGATACACATCACCTGAGCTGGGCTAGTAAGACCACATCCCAGGACCTGGGTGGCCCTCCTGAGGATAAGCTGCCCTCTGCCCATGGTGGTTACTATGGACACCATGAGCACCAGAGAGCACCATGAGCCCAGAGATGGAGAGGAAGTGAGGTGGGAGGATCAGACCCAAGGGATGGAGACGACTGGAGACCCACCCCTGATAATTTTGTTTTAGTATCTATATTCAGCCATACCTAAGACAACATACGTCCACACTTTCCATTTATGTGAGCTGATCCATTCCTTTTACCTCCCTTGACCCAATTTGTGCTAAATTTTTGTCACTTGGCTACAAAAGGGCCCCAATTATTACAAAATTTCTGAATAGAAGTGATGAGAGGAGCTTGGATTTGCTCCAGTAATAAATGTGAAATGAAATAATTTGTACCCACCAAAACCTACATCAAAGCTTACAAACCAAACCCACAATTGCGAACCATCCTCCCTAGGACAAGGATGTCCAGTCACTACACTTTATGACTCCTTGATTCTCTTGGGTCCCAGCCTCCACCAGCACTTGTCCAAAGTCCTAAGCTCAGCCCTTGATCATTGTTAGCCTGGAAGACAGGGGTCAGCAAACTAACAGCCCACGGGCCAAATCTGGCCCACCAGCCACTTTATGCTGCCTGGGAGCTAGGAATGGCCTTCACATTTTAAATGGTTGGGGGAAAAGAAGATTAATATTTCTTACCATGTAAAAAGTATGTTAAATTCACATTTCAGTGTTAATAAACAAAGTTTTATTGGAACACAGCCATGCTTACTTGTTTATGTGTCTATGGCTGCTTTCACATCACAACAGCAGAGCTGAGTTGTTATGACAGAGACTGTATGGCCCACAAGTCTGAAATATTTACTGTCTACTCTTTAGAGGAAAGTTAGTGACTCTTCCTCAAAGTCTCTGGAAGAGTGACATTCACAGTTCAGTACTTGGGACCCTGTAGCACCAACAATGAAAAGCATTTCTCTTTAAATATACATATTTTCCCACTTCTTAGACAGTGAGCAACTCAGGATATAGAGGCATTTTTCATCCGTTTAATGTTTCCAGGATGTAGCTCTGAGCCAAACATGCATGGTCCTGCAATAAGTCTTAGCTGAGTGAAAACAAAAATGATTCTATGTTAATTACACCTTGATAAAAATTTTAAAAAGAAAGAAAACAAAAATAAAATGTTAAATAAATCTAAAACAAAAATAATCACAGAAAATGTGAAGTTGCCGTTGTCGACTGAAAAGAAATGCACAACGTGAGAGTTGTGAGTTGAGTTTTATTTGGTTTAAAATGAGTACCATAGAGGCTGGACAGCGAGGTCATCCAGCACCGCCGGCTCAGCCCAGTGCAGTGTAAGACCAGGTGAGGAGCAAACCTGCACAGCCCAGCACCTTCCAGCATCCTCAGGACCAGGCAATCGCTGCTGCCCTTTCTCTAGATGCCGAGCAAAACACAGGCACCCCTGCCTCCTACACAGTTCTCATCTTTCCCATTGGATGAGGTCACCTGTAGATCCAGGCTGGGCCTTACAGGCTGCCCGGTTGGAGGAAAGGCATCAATGTTCCAGCAAAGGACCTTTTCCAGGACACACACGATGACAGTTGCCAAGTCCTGTAGTAGGTCCTGGGTGAGGAAGCCTTGCAACGACCAAGAGTTCCTATTGCTCCACATCCTCACTAGGATTTGGTGTTATCAGTGTTCTGCATTTTGGCCGTTCTTACAGCCTTCCTTATGATGCATGTCAGATATATATTCAGCTCTGCAGAGGAATGTTTCAGGGGCAAAAAGGAGAGAAGAGAATTTTGGCTAAAAATTATAACTTATTCTGATAAGAAAAAAAGAACGTTCGGGAGGACCTTCAAGATGGCAGAGGAGTAAGACGTGGAGATCACCTTCCTCCCCACAAATACATCTATATGTGGAACAACTCCTACAGAACACCTACTGAATGCTGGCAGAAGACCTCAGACTTCCCAGAAGGCAAGAAACTCCCCATGTACCTGGGTAGGGCAAAAGAAAAAAGAAATACAAAAGAATAGGGATGGGACCTGCACCTCTGGGAGGGAGCTGTGAAGGAGGAAAAGTTTCCACACACTAGGAAGTCCCCTCACTGGCAGAGACAGGGGTGGCAGGGGGAAGCTTCGGAGCCATGGAGGAGAGCACAGCAACAGGGGTGCAGAGGGCAAAGCGGAGAGATTCCCACACAGAGGATCAGTGCCAACCAGCACTCACCAGCCCAAGAGGCTTGTCTGCTCACATGCTGGGGCAGGTTGGGGCTGGGAGCTGAGGCTCAGGCTTTGGAGATCAATCCACAGCCTAAAGGGGGCTAGTGCACCACAGCCAGCCTGGAGGGAGTCCGGGAAAATGTCTGGAACTGCCTAAGAGGCAAGAGATCATTGTTTCTGAGTGCGCAAGGAGAGGGGATTCAGAGCACCGCCTAAATGAGCTCCAGAGATGGGCGCTAGCTGCGGCTATCAGCGCAGACACCGGAGACGGGCATGAAACACTAAGGCTGCTGCTGCAGCCACCAAGAAGCCTGTGTGCCAGCACAGGTCACTATTCACACCTCCCCTCCCAGGAGCCTGAGCAGCCACCACTGCCAAGGTCCCGTGGTCCAGGGACAACTTCCCTGGGAGAACACACGATGTGCCTCAGGATGCTGCAATGTCACGATGGCCTCAGTGGCCGCAGGCTTGCCCCACATTCTGTACCCCTCCCTTGCCCAGCCTGAGTGAGCCAGAGCCCCTGAATCAGCCACTTCTTTAACCCCCTCCTGTCTGGGCAAAGAACAGATGCCAGAGGACAACCTACATACAGAGGGGGGGCCAAATCCAAAGCTGAACCCCAGGAGCTGTGCAAACAAAGAAGAGAAAGGGAAATTTCTCCCAGCAGCCTAAGGAGCAGAGGATTACATCTCCAAAATCAAGTTGATGTACCCTGCATCTGTGGAATACATGAACAGACAACGAATCATCCCAAAATTGAGGTGGTGGACTTTGGGAGCAATTGTAGACTTGGGGTTTGCTTTCTGCATCTAATTTGTCTCTGGTTTTATGTTTATCTTAGTTTAGTATATAGAGCTTATTATCATTGGTAGTAGATTTGTTTACTGATTTGGTTGCTCTCTTCCTTTTTATATATATATATATTTTTTGTACTTTTTCTCTTTTTGTGAGTGTGTATGCGTATGTTTCTTTCTGTGATTTTGTCTGTATAGCTTTGCTTTTACCATTTATCCTAGGGTTCTGTACGTTTTTTTGGTTGTTTTTGTTGTTTTTTGTTTTTTGTTTTTAGCACTTGTTATCATTGGTGGATTTGATTATTGGGTTGGTTGCTCTCTTCTTTCTTTCTTTTTTTAAATTATTTTTTTATTTTTAATAACATAGTTTTTTATTTTTATAACTTTTATTTTATTTTTCTTTCTTTCTTTTTTCTTTCTCCTTTTTCTTCTGAGCCCTGTGGCTGACAGGGTCTTAGTGCTCCAGCCAAGGTCAGGCCTGAGCCTCTTAGGTGGGAGAGCTGAGTTCAGGACATTGGACCACCAGAGACATCCCGGCCCCACATAATATCAAATGGCGAAAGGTCACCCAGAGATCTCCATCTCAATTCTAAGACCCAGCTCGACTCAAAGACCAGCAAGCTACAGTGATGGACACCTCAAACCAAACAACTAGCAAGACGGAAGCACAGCCCCACCCATTAGCAGACAGGCTGCTAAAGTCAAAAGTTCAAAGACAACCCAAAACACACCACCGGACGTGGTCCTGCTACCCGAAAGAAAAGATCCAACCTCATCAGCCAGAACACAGGCAACAGTCCCCTCCACCAGGAAGCCTACACAACCCACTGAACGAACCTTACCCACTGGGGACAGACACCAAAAACAACGGGAACTACAAACCTGCAGCCTGTGAAAAGGAGACCCCAAATCCAGTAAGTTAAGCAAAATGAGAAGACAGAGAAAACACAGCAGATGAAGGAGCAAAGTAAAAACACACCAGACCAAATAAATGAAGAAGAAGTAGGCAGTCTGCCTGAAAAAGAATTCAGAGTAATGATAGTAAAGATGATCCAAAATCTTGGAAATAAAATGGAGAAAATACAAGAAACATTTAACAAGGGCCTAGAAGAACTAAAGAGCAAACAAACAATGATGAACAACACAATAAATGAAAGTAAAAATTCTCTAGAAGGAATTAATAGCAGAATAACTGAGGCAGAACCACGGATAAGTGACCTGGAAGATAAAATAGTGAAAATAACTACCTTAGATCAGAATAAAGAAAAAAGAATGAAAAGAATTAAAGACAGTCTCAGAGACCTCTGGGACATTAAACGCACCAACATGCGAATTATAGGGGTCCCAGAAGAAGAAGAGAAAAAGAAATGGACTGAGAAAATATTTGAAGGGATTATAGTTGAAAACTTCCCTAATATGGGAAAGGAAATAGTCAATCAAGTCCAGGAAGTGGAGAGAGACACATACAGGATAAATCCAAGGAGAAACACGCCAAGACACATATTAATCAAACTATCAAAAATTAAATACAAAGAACAAATATTAAAAGCGCAAGGGAAAAGCAAAAAATAACATACAAGGGAATCTCCATAAGGTTAACAACTGATTTCTCAGCAGAAACTCTGCAAGCCAGAAGGGTGTAGCAAGACATATTTAAAGTGATGAAAAGGAAAAACCTACAACCAAGATTACTCTACCCAGCAAGGATCTCATTCAGATTTGATGGAGAAATTAAAACCTTTACAGACAAGGAAAAGCTAAGAGAATTCAGCACCACCAAACCAGCTTTACAACAAATTCTAAAGGAACTTCTCTAGGCAGGAAGCACAAGAGAAGGAAAAGAACTACAATAACAAACCCAAAACAATTAAGAAAATGGAAATAGGAACATACATAGCGATAATTACCTTAAATGTAAATGCATTAAATACTCCAACCAAAAGACATAGACTGGCTGAATAGATACAAAAACGAGACCCATATATATGCTGTCTCCAAGAGACCCACTTCAGACCTAGGGACACATACAGACTGAAAGTGAGGGAATGGAAAAAGATATTCCATGCAAATGGAAATCAAAAGAAAGCTGGAGTAGCAATTCTCATATCAGACAAAATAGACTTTAAAATAATGACTATTACAAGAGACAAAGAAGGACACTACATAATGATCAAGGGATCAATCCAAGAAGAAGATATAACAATTGTACATATCTATGCACCCAACATAGGAGCACCTCAATACATAAGGCAAATACTAACAGCCATAAAAGAGGAAATCGACAGTAACACAATAATAGTAGGGGACTTTAACACCCCACTTTTACCAATGAACAGATCATCCAAATGAAAATAAATAAGGAAACACAAGCTTTAAATGACACATTAAACAAGATGGAGTTAATTAATATTTATAAGACATTCCATCCAAAAACAACAGAACACACTTTCCTCTCAAGTGCTCATGGAACATTCTCCAGGATAGATCATATCTTGGGTCACAAATCAAGCCTTGGTAAATTTAAGAAAATTTAAATCATATTATATATCTTTTCTGACCACAACGATATGAGACTAGATATCAATTATAGGAAAAAAATCTGTAAAAAAAAAAAAAAAACAAAAAAAAACCCACATGGAGGCTAAACAATACACTACTTTATAACCAAGAGATCACTGAAGAAATCAAACAGGAAATCAAAAAATACCTAGAAACAAATGACAATGAAAACACAATGACCCAAAACCTATGGGATGCAGCAAAAGCAGTTCTAAGAGGGAAGTTTATAGCAATACAATCCTACCTCAAGAAAAAAGAAACATCTCAAATGAACAACCTAACCTTACACCTAAAGCAGTTAGAGAAAGAAGAACAAAAAATCCCTAAAGTTAGCAGAAGGAAAGAAATCATAAAGATCAGATCAGAAATAAATTAAAAAGAAATGAAGGAAACAATAGCAAAGATCAATAAAACTAAAAGCTGGTTCTTTGAGAAGATAAACAAAATGGATAAACCATTAGCCAGACTCATCAAGATAAAAAAAAGGGAGAAGACTCAAATCAATAGAATTAGAAATGAAAAAGGAGAAGTAACAACTGACACTGAAGAAATACAAAGGATCATGAGAGATTATTACAAGTAAATATATGCCAATAAAATGGAGAACCTTGAAGAAATGGACAAATTCTTAGAAAAGCATAACCTTCCGAGACTGAACCAGGAAGAAATAGAAATTATAAATTGATGAATCACAAGCAATGAAATTGGAACTATGATTAAAAATCTTCCCACAAACAAAAGCCCAGGACCAGATGACTTCACAGGTGAATTCTATCAAACATTTAGAGAAGAGCTAACACCTATCCTTCTCAAACTTTTCCAAAATATAGCAGAGGAAGGAACACTCCCAAACTCATTCTACGAGGCCACCATCACCCTGATACCAAAACCAGACAAAGATGTCACAAAAAAAGAAAGCTACAGGTCAATATCACTCATGAACATAGATGCAAAAATCCTCAGCAAAATACTAGCAAACAGAATCCAAAAGCACATTAAAAGGATCATACACCATGATCAAGTGGGGTTTTCCCAGGAATGCAAGTGTTCCCAGATATGCAAATCAATCAATGTGATTAACCATATTAACAAACTGAAGGTGAAAAACCATAAGATCATCTCAATAGATTCAGAAAAAGTTTTGACAAAATTCAACACCCATTTATGATAAAAAAAAAAAACCCTCCAGAAAGTAGGTATAGAGGGAATTTACCTCAACATAATAAAGGTCATATATGACAAACCCACAGCCAACATTCTCAATGGTGTTCTCAATGGTGAAAAACTGAAACCATTCCACTAAAATCAGGAACAAGACAAGGTTGTCCACTCTCACCACTCTTATCCAACACAGTTTTGTAAGTTTTAGCCACAGCAATCAGAGAAGAAAAAGAAATAAAAAGAATCCAAGTTAGAAAAGAAGTAAAGCTATCACTGTTTGCACATGACATGATACTATACATAGAGAATCCTAAAGATGCTACCAGAAAGGTACTAGAGCTAATCAATGAATTTGATAAAGTAGCAGGATACAAAAGTAATGCACAGAAATCTCTGGCATTCCTATAAACTAATGATGAAAAATCTGAAAGAGAAATTAAGGAAACACTCCCATTTACCACTGCAACAAAAAGAATAAAATATTTAGGAATAAATCTACCTAAGGAAACAAAAGACCTGTATGCAGAAAACTACAAGACACTGATGATGAAATTAAACACAATACAAACAGAGGGAGAGATATACCATGTTCTTGGATTGGAAGAACCAACATTGTGAAAATGACTATACTACCCAAAGCAATCTACAGATTGAATGTAATCCCTATCAAACTACCAATGACATTTTTCACAGAACTAGAACATAAAATTTCACAATTTGTATGGAAACACAAAAGACCCCGAATAGCCAAAGCAATCTTGAGAAAGATAAATGGAACTGGAGGAATCAGGCTCCCTGACCTCAGACTATACTACGAAGCTACAGTAATCAAGACAGTATGGTACTGGCATAAAAACAGAAATATAGATCAATGGAACAAGACAGAAAACCCAGAGATAAACCTATACACATATGGTCATCTTATCTTTGATAAAGGAGGCAAGAATATACAGTGGAGAAAAGACAGCCTCTTCAATAAGTGGTGCTGGGAAAACTGGACAGCTACATGTAAAAGAATGAAATTAGAACACTCCCTAACACCATACACAAAAATAAACTCAAAATGGATTAAAGACCTAAATGTAAGGCCAGACACTATATAACTCTTAGAGGAAAACATAGGCAGAACACTCTATGACATAAATCACAGCAAGATCCTTTTTGACCCACCTCCTAGAGTAATGGAAATAAAAACAAAAATAAACAAATGGGACCTAATGAAGCTTAAAAACTTTTGCACAGCAAAAGAAACATAAACAAGACAAAAAGACAACCCTCAGAATGGGAGAAAATATTTGCAAATGAAGCAACTGACAAAGGATTAACCTCCAAAATATACAAGCAGCTCATGCAGCTCAATGTGAAAAAAACAAACAACCCAATCCAAAAATGGGCAGAAGATCTAAATAGACATTTCTCCAAGGAAGATATACAGATTGCCAACAAACACATGAAAGGATGCTCAACATCACTAATCATTAGAGAAATGTAAATCAAAACTCCAATGAGGTATCACCTCACACCTGTCAGAATGGCCATCATCAAAAAATCTACAAACAATAAATGCTGGAGAGGGTGTGGAGAAAAGGGTACCCTCTTGCACTGTTGGTGGGAAAGTAAATTGGTACAGTCACTATGGAGAAGAGTATGGAGGTCCTTAAAAAACTAAAAGTAAAACTACTATGTGACCCAGCAATCCCACTACTGGGCATATACCCTGAGAAAACCATAATTCAAAAAGAGTCATGTACCACAGTGTTCATTGCAGCACTATGTACAATAGCCAGGACATGGAAGCAACCTAAGTGTCCATCAACAGATGAATGGATAAAGAAGATATGGTAGATATATACAATGGAATATTACTCAGCCATAAAAAGAAATGAAATTGAGTTATTTGTAGTGAGGTGGTTGGACCTAGAGAAGACTGTGATACAGAGTGAAGTAAGTCAGAAAGAGAAAAATAAATACTGTATGCTAACACATATATATAGAATCTAAGAAAAAAAGAAAAAGGTTCTTAAGAACCTAGGGGCAGGACAGGAATAAAGAGAATGGACTTGAGAACATGGGGAGGGGGTAGGGTAAGCTGGGACGAAGTGAGAGAGTGGCATGGACATATGTACACTACCAAATGTAAAATGGATAGCTAGTGGGAAGCAGCCGCATAGCACAGGGAGATCAGCTCGGTGCTTTGTGTCCACCTAGAGGGGTGGGATAGGGAGGGTGGGAGGGAGACACAGAGGGAGGAGATATGGGGATACATGTATATGTATAGCTGATTCACTTTGTTATACAGCAGAAACTAACACACAATTGTAAAGCAATTATACTCCAATAAAGATGTTAAAAAAAAAAGAGTACTATAGTCTTGGGAGATAGCATTTCAGATAGCCTCGAGAAGCTGCTCCAGAGAAGTAGGGGGGAAAGTCAGTATCATATATGATTTTAGTGAATGGGGGTACATGCAATCAAGCACACATTTTGGCAGAGGCTTGCAGGTGGTCACAAGGAGCGGATGTCACTACTTATGAATTTAGTGCTTTTCTAGATATGAGGACATGTAAGAATTGGGCTCATAAAATCTTCTCCTGAAAATATCTAACTATCTGAAGACCTGTTCTGCCAGTTTTTCCCAGAGCCCAGAGTGCCTCATTCCTGATCTCCACCCTGAACTCCTTCCAGAGTGTGTTGAAGGTCAGTGGCTGCAGTGGCTATTGACCTAATCCTTGTATAGGCCGATGGCAAGTGCCAGTTTTTAGTTGGCGCTATTATGTTTTTAATGAGCTCTCTCTAGGTCTGCTTAGTGCAGAATTGTGTAGGCACCAAGCAATGAGAGCTCCAGCACTGAGTGACACATTCACCCTTGCTGTCCCTGGCAGAGCTGCTATTTGACTCAGAGACTGACTTCAGAGGTCGAAGCTTCAATCTCAGCCCCAGCCTGTAAGTCACATAACTTTTCTGTGGCTTAGCTTCCATGTCTGTAAGATGGTGTGATACATGTTTACCTCTTAGGAGTTATGGGGATAAATAGGTTAACACTCAAGGGAAAATCCTCCAAAACAGTATCTTTTATTTTCATCCCTCATTACTTGTGTAAGAAAACAATTTAAAGATCTTCATTTCTCTTATTGTTTCTTGTAAAAGCTGCAGGAAGGTGAAATGACCCCATTGAAACAGAACAATACACAAGTTGAGTGAATCATCATGGATCCTCATGAGTTAGATGATTATATTCCATAGTTTGGAGCGTGAGGAAGTATGAGGTGCCCTGTGTGTGATGGGCAGCCCTCACACCCTCTGGGACTTGGTTAACCCTAAGTGCCAGACAGGCTTTCTACCCCAACCTTGCCATCAAAACTGCCTTCTTCAAGGTTCCCAGTGATCTCCATGTGGTCAAATCTCATCACTAGCTCTTGGCATTTGGAAGAGTTGACGTCATCTCCTTCCTAAAGCTCTTTCTTCATGCGTCTTAGAGGATAGACCTCACCTGTGCTTCCTCCTAGACAACTGGTCAATCCTTCTTTTCCTTCCCAATCTCTTAATCTCAGCCATCACGCTGCAGGGTGACCTCCTGTCTTCTATATGCACACTCTAAGCCACCTCATGCCACCTCGTGGTTTGCATGTGCTGATGGCTCCCAAATTTCTGACCCAGCTCCATTCTCTCTTCTAAACTTCAGACCCTCATGACCAGATGCCTATTGTATATCTCTTCGGCATCTCAGATTAACCATATTTAAAACCAACTCTTCTTTTCTTCTCTCAAAGCCTGAGCTCAGTCTCCCCATCTCAGCAAATGAACCTGGGCATGGACTTGAGAGAGAAAAGGAATCAAAGATGATTCTAAAGCTTTTAGTCTGCGCAACTTGGTGATTGCTCATATGTTATGCTCTTTCTAGACTCTTTCATTAGCTGGGGGTAAATATGGATATAGATATAAATATGGATACACACACATAAGGATATTATAGATATAGATTTGTTTATTGTTTCTTTGTCTTCTCTATGAGAAATCGGTCCCCATAAGAGCAGGAAATTGATGTCATGTCCGAAGAAACCACAATGAACACAACAGATTGGTACACAGTAAGTGGTCCCCAAACATGCCTTGAATAGTTGGCCTTGTACAACAAGAATGTTCCCTGGGTCTACAGAATGACAGTGCTTCCTGGGCCACAAAAGAAGTAGGAGTGAAGCCCAGAACTCAATCCAGAGTATATTTTAAGACCACACAGTGATGAAAACACATCTCTGGGCTAAGGCAATGTGTTTACACACATGCCCTGAATTCAAAGGCAGATAGATAGATAGATAGATAGATAGATTGATAGATTGATAGATTGATAGATAGATAGATAATTAAATTGGTTCAAATGACGGATATCTAAATGGATGTTTTGTTCCAATTATGACAAATGATGATGGTTATTTTTGGAAAATTTCACTTCACAATTGCATATTTAGGTGACAGGTAGATAGGTACTTTCAAGTTATTAAACCTTGCCTGGGAGGTATGGGAAGAGAGTCTTCATGCTTCTTGCCTCTGCCATCAGCAAATCCTGAGCCCTACACGCATCATGCATCAAGTCCCTGCTAGGCTCCAGGACAACATACTAGCCCTCACGGAGCCTAAAGTCTAGTGGACACCCAGAGTGAGAGGAAGAAGTAACTGTCTTCATTAACAGACGACAATTGCCTATATCGAAAATCTGATGGAATCTACAAAAAAAAAAAACTAAGAAAACTAATTAGTTTAGCAATTTTGCAGAATACAAAGGCAATACAAAACAGAGAATTGTATTTCTATATACTAGCAATTAACAATTGTAAATTGGAATCTTTAAAAATATCATTTATGATAGCATCAAAAATATGAAATACTTTGTCATAAATCTGACAAATGATATGAAAGACATGTACACTGACTACAAAATATTATGAGAGAAATTAAAGAAGACCTAAATAAATGGAGAGATATAGACCATGCTCATGGGTTGGAAGCCTCAACATTATTAAGATGTCAATTCTTCTCAAATTGATTTAATGATATTTCAGTCAATCAAAGTCTTAGCAGGCTATCTGCAGACATTGACAAGCTGGTTCATAAAATTCATATAGAAATACAAAGGACCTGGAATAGCCAAAACCACTCTGGAAATGAAGAACAAACTTGGAAAGTGAATACTATGTGATTTCAAGAATTATTATAAAGCTCTAATAATTGAAACAACATGGTATTGGCATAAAGATAGACAAATAGACAGACCAAATAAAATTGAGAATCCAGAAATAGGCCTATACATATATAGACGACTAATTTTTACAGAGGAGCAAAAGCAATGCACTGGAGAAAGAATAACCTTTTCAAAAAATGTAGCTGAAACAGTTGGACATTCATAGGCAAGAAAATGAATTTGAATACACACCTCACACCACATGCCGAATTCACTCAAAATGGAGTATTTACATTTTAAACTGTAAAGCTATACAATTTTTAGGAGAAAATCTTTGTGACCTTGGATTAAGCAAAAATATCTCAGATATGACACCAGAGCACAATCCATAGAAGAAGAAATTGATAACTTGTACTTCATTGAAACTAATTTCTTCTCTTTGAAACAGATTGTCAGGAGAATGAAAAGACAAAGCCACAGACTGGTGGATAATCCTTGCAAAGCCTATATCTGATAAGAGACTTGTATCAAGAATATGCAAAGAACTCTCAAAACTCAACAATAACAAACAGCCCATTAAACATGGGCAAAATATTGGAACAGACATTTTATCAGAGAAGATCTATAGATGGCAAATAAGTACCTGAAAAGATGTGCAACATCTTTAGTCATTAGGGAAATTCAAATTAAAACCACAGTGAGATACCTTTCCACACCTTTGAGAACAGCTGAAATAAAAGACTGATCACACCAAAACTGGGGAGGAACTGGAGTTCTCACACACTGCTAGTAGTTGGACCACTTTGTAAAACAGTTGTTTTTTTTTTTAAACATCTTTATTGAGGTATAATTGCTTTACAATGGTGTGTTAGTTTCTGCTTTGTAACAAAGTGAATCAGTTATACATATACATATGTTCCCATATCTCTTCCCTCTTGCATCTCCCTCCCTCCCACCCTCCCCATCCCACCCCTCTAGGTGGTCACAAAGCACCGAGCTGATCTCCCTGTGCTATGCGGCTGCTTCCCACTAGCTATCTATTTTATATTTGGTAGTGTATATATGTCCATGACACTCTCTCACCCTGTCACATCTCACCCCTCCCCCTCCCCATATCCTCAAGTCCATTCTCTAGTAGGTCTGTGTCTTTACAGTTTGGCAGTTTCTTAAAAAGTCAAACATACAGGGGTTTCCCTGGTGGCGCAGTGGTTGAGAATCTGCCTGCCAATGCAGGGGACACGGGTGCGAGCCCTGGTCTGGGAAGATCCCACACGCTGCGGAGCAACTAGGCCCGTGAGCCACAACTACTGAGCCTGCGCGTCTGGAGCCTGTGCTCCGCAGCAAGAGAGGCCGCGACAGTGAGAGGCCCGCGCATCACGATGAAGAGTGGCCCCCGCTTGCCGCAACTACAGAAAGCCCTCGCACAGAAACGAAGACCCAACACAGCCAAAAATAAGTAATGAATAAATAATAAATAAATTAAAAAAAAAAAAGTCAAACATACATTCACCATATGATCCGGCCATTCCACTCATACATATTAAGCAAGTAAAAGGAAATATATATGAATACAAATACATGTACACAAATGTTCAGAGCAACTTTATCGATGTCAGTCTCAAATTGAAAACAACACAATGTCCACTAACAGATGAATGGTTAAGCAAATTATGGGAAATCCCTACGATGGAATACTGCTCAGAAATAAATAAGAATGAACTATTGAAATATGCAACAGCATGAGTGAATCTAAAATAATTACACTGAATGAAAGAAGCCATATAAATAAAAAAGGACTTTCTGTATGATTCTATTTATATAAAACTCTAGAAAGTGCAAACTAATCTATAGTGACAGAAAGTAGATGCATGGTGGCCTGGGGCTGGAGGAGCAGAGAGGGATTATTAAGGGGCATGAAGCAACCTTTGGAGGGAATGATATAGTGGCTTTCTTGATTGTGGTGATGGTTTCACAGGTGTATCCATGTGTCAAAACTTATCAAATTGTACAGCTTAAACTTGTACAGTTATTGTAGGTCAATTATACCTTAATAAAGCTGTTTAAAAAGAAGTCCAGTGGGGAAAACAATCAATCTTCCTGGTAGAATGCAGACTGTGCCAGTTTCTGGGGAGGAAACAGGGTCTGGAACTAGATGAGCATTTAGCAGTGGACGCCGACATAGACCCTGGGCAGTGCATGGGGAGGGTCGGGGAAGTTTTTTCTGAGAGGGCAAGGTTTGAGCACATCCAAAAAGAGTTAACTCTGTGAAGAGCTGGGTGGAGGGCAACTGAGAAGGAAGGAAAAGATCCCAGAAAGAGGGAGAAGCTCGTAGGAATGTTTTGAGGTCGGATGGGGTGGGCTGCTCCTAGAACTTTAGCACAAAAGGTATGGATGTTGTTTTGCTCAGCTTGTTTCTGCTCAAAGGAAAGGGCCTTTGGGGATAAATGGGGAAACTGTCATACTCCAAATCTCTGGCCCCCTTGAGTGACCCTCAAGACCTCTTAAATTCATCAGAAAGACCTCCATGAACTAATCCATCCAGACTCCCATTGACCACCAGTCACCCAAGTCTTGGGCAGGCTCAGCCTCCAGCCTGAACAGCCCTCGGGGCCCAGTCACTTCTGCTGAGGGGTTGCCCGATGTGAAGCAGAGTGACCTGATGGGAACAGACAAGGTTGCTTGTACAAGGCGCATCCCTGCCCTGCTCTGCTGAGTGGCCTGGCAACGTTGCTTAACTGCTCTGGACCTCAGAGTCCTCACTTGCAATGAAGGGTCTACATTATAGATGGTTCTTATTCTCATTCCTGGGCCTTGGAAGGAGATGGAATGAGACCAAGAAAGCGAGATGTCTTTAGGAATGAGAAAGTGGTATTTTAGTACAAAGGACGTTCACTAAAGCACAGTGTCTCCAGATGTGGCCAGCTGCTGTAGAGGCTTTGGTGCCCTGCCTGGTCGCCTGTGCGGAGCCTGTGGGTAAACCCATCCCCAGCTGCTCTGAGGGTGGGCCACTCAACTCTCACAGCTGTGCCCTTCTCTAGAGAATCACCTCCTCCTTACTTGGAAATAACTGGGAGGCTATGTCCTCCTTGGGGAGAAGGCTCTCTATCTAATGACTAACTGATGGGGGGGTGACAAAGCTCTTGCCTTAAGCCAGGACAACTCTGTGGCGTCATTCAAGCTCCAGAGCTCTGCGGAATCCAGCTGGGACTAGACTCCAGCTGGGGCCACAGCTTTGCCGGTTCCCTCCCTGACGTCCCCTGTTTCATGAACAACCTCACTCCCTACTGAGAGCACACCGTCCTTAAATGACTATCTTAAGAGTCCTAGACACTCTGCTTCTATGATGCCAGCTAAGACCCCAACAGTCTAAGGCTTCTTAACAGCAGTTTTAATCATCCTTGCCATAAGCCATCTTGCTTCAGTCCCACAGGGATGGTCCCACCGTTCCCTTTACCAGAACCTACCTCAGAATGAGGAGGAGTGTGGGGCCTGGGACCTGACTCTCTCCTGAATGTTTTGTTCACCCTCTCTTTTAAAAAAACACATTTCAATAGCTTTAATGTAATCAAAATGTTCTTGACTGAGATCATTAGTCTCTGAGAGAGGCATTTAATTCTAAATTCACCATATCCACGGCGTAGCAGTTGAGTAACTGAAAAATCAACTTTATGTCATAATAGTTTGTTAGAATGTTTGTTTACTCTTCATCTGAGACACACTAATTAAAACAAGAGGCCTTCACAAGCAATCCAGTTAGCAAATGGGATTGGTTAATAGATAAGGGACGGTTGGTAATTACAGGGAAGCCCAATATCCCCACGCACATGGGCTGGGCTTCAGGTAGCATTTGGGGAGATAGTGTTGGACAATGGTTGCTCATTGGGGTTCTACCAAAAGCATTTATTTGGCCATCCCCTCCTTCACCAACACATCTTATGGACATCTCTGAGAAACATTTATTTTTGCTGAGTCACCAAATCTTTAACTCATCTTGACAGGATATGATTAAGGACCCTTCTGAATTTCTATGTCACTAGGGCTGAGCTATTTCAACTTTCCCACAGACTTGGCTGGAAGTTTGTGGTTCCCACTCCCCCTCTCACTAGCTCTTCATTCAGGAAAACAGAGCTGTCCTGGAAGGTACACCCTCTGTCAGCTCCAGGAGACCCTAGCCAGCCCTCCCGGCTTCCCAAGGCCCCTTCAAACAGATGCACCCTTCACCATCTGGGGGTCTCATTGCTTACTGATAGTTCAGGAACACCTCCAAACACAGACACCTGGGGGTCTGGGATGCATTCATTAAAGTGCAGAATATCAGCCCCTCTGTCCCTCCAGTGACCCCTTCCACACACTCCCATCTTGCCACATCTGCCTTTATGCATAATTGCACATACACAAACAATGTTCTCCCTACTTCCCTTCCTCACATATCCAAGGCCAATTACCCAACGTCCTGCTTTCATCCTGCTCGGCAAGCTTTCTTTTGGCAATAGTCGCTCCCTTCAGACCTCTGGGTATACATGCCCATCTTCACCCTCAGCTGCTACAGGCCCTGCTCCCTCCTTGCCCTCCAAGTCCCTGGCTGGGGACCAGGAATCCTCACCTTCCCACAGACTCCTAGATGTCAGCACAAGAAGAAATCTTAGAGGTCATGTGGTCTCACTCACTTTAAAATAAGGAAACTGAGGCAGGGAGACAGTGACTGAAGTTGGAAGCCTAACCCAAGGTCATGGTGCCAGTTTTCATATCTAGATAACTAGATCATCTTCATATCTAGATAACTCATAGGCTGATTCTATCCATATTACTACTAGTCCTTGTAGCCCCTATGTTTTCTTGGTTTTGTAATGCAAAGACTTGGCCTTCCAGGTACTAAAAGACTAATACAGGGAGATGTCATTAAAATACACCATGGTTGCATTTTAATGCAAATGTGAATTATGCAAATAAAAAATAGTGTGATAAAAATATTAATAAAGTCTCACTTTTATGTGAAATTTGAAATATGTGAATGTCAAAAGCTGTATCAGATGAACACATTGGTCTTGGATTAGGTTCATTTTGTATGTGAGGGCTTTGGGAAGGTCCTACATGTACTATAACTGAGGGGGACAAGGATCCTAAGGGCTTCTTAAGGGCACCAATTCCTGCTGTCTCCTCCAGACCTGGCACGAAGAAGAAGTGCTTGGTAGCTGTTGTAGGTGGGAGGGGGGATGAACGATGGATGCTCTTCTCCACACCTCCCACGCAGAGGCCCTGCAGACTCCAGGCCCAGAGCCTGCCCTGGGCAAGCCAGGCCTGCTGCCTCATGGTGACCTGTGGCAGGACACACCTGTGAGCACGGGGGCCTCTTCTGAGGGGCTGGGCTCTGCAGGGTGGTTGGTCCGTGAGGATGATGGAGTTCACACAGCCTGACTGCTGAGAGATGGTCCAGGAGAACCAGGGTGGGACTCAGGAGTCATCCAGGCCAAGGAGGCCTTCTTGCCTCCATTAGGGAAAACATCCCTGTGACCTCAGCCTTTTCTGTCCAGGAAACGCTGGCCTTTTGAGCTGCCATAACTGGTTTCTGGAAGTCCCCTGGACTGATATCTGAAACCAACTGCCTGCCTCTTCATTCTCACTGGTATTTGAGTGACTAATTCGTCTCAGGTGCTGCCCTAAGCACTTCACTAATATCTCATTTAATTCTCCCAAAATTGCCTGAAGGGGGTAACGTCATTTCTGTTTCCCAAACGAGGAAACTGAGGCTCTGAGAGGTGAAGAGGTCTGCATAGATTCCACAGCTGGTCTCTGTTGGAGCTGGGTTTGGAAACCACTGGACTCCAACTCCAGCTGTCTTCCCCGGTTCCCTGACACACCCTGTTGTGGGCCCCCGTGGTTACCTTCACCAGGTAACCAAGCCACTCACCTGGGGTAGATCTCGGGACACTCCTGAGATCAGCTTCCACCTGACCAGAGGGCATATGGCCACCACCACCCCCAGCTTGACGGAACCGAGGCTGAGCCCCTCTGACAGCCAAATGCCAGTGACCACTTGCCAGGTGACTTTGTAACCCCCCAGGCCACACTTATGCCAGCTTCTACCTCTTTGCTCACTCCCTCTTTTTGGCTTGGAGCCCCTGTTCCTTCTCTGCCCCAAACCAACCCCATTTCATGGTCAGATTCAATCCCCACCTCGCAGCTCTTGAGATCCCAGCTGACTTCTTCCTGTCTGACTTTCCGTGTTGGGGTTTGGCAGCATGTAATGAGTGATGTAAATACAAATGACACAGATGAGGAAGGCAGACCTGGAATAATTCGACGGGGTCTGCGAGAGCAGATGGCAGAGGCCTTGTATAAAGGGATGTCCACTCTTCGTACCAGCTTTTGGTTACCGTGTGAAAATGTGTTGCCAGATTTGATTCTTAAAAGGATGGTGGAGATCCAGCTTTTGTATGAACTATTCCATTTTTAATGTAAATTAATTCCGATTTCTAAAACACTGTATATGCCAAGGAAAGCACACCTTTGGGCTGGATTGGGATCACAAACAAACAGTTTGCAACCTGTTTCCAAGACCATGTGTGGTGTGTATCATTGGGCCAGCGTCTGAGTCTACATGGCCCTGCGTGATTCCCCTGGCTTTCTAGATGGGCAACTTGATTTTCCTACAAGCAAGCCCCTGCCGCCTTTCCAAAAATAAGGAAGGTATAACTGATCACATTTCCTTTGCTATTCTGGCTCTTAGGGATTTCAGGGCAAAATTGAACTAAATCACAGAAGTTACTTCTACCCTTAATTCTTTCCTTTGTTCTTGTATTTTTACACTTTCATTGTAAGTGTTTCTGTGGCAAACCACCACAGAAACGTCATGAAAAAGAGTTAGGGAAGAATTAAATCAAGACATGAATGAAATAGCTGTTGGGGCAGGAACTATTTCTTTTCCCATCCTTACCTTACCCTTTTCCAGGCCCAACTGGGCATGTGTATTTCTCAGGGGTCTTTAGTTGCAAGTAACAGAAGGCAACTCTGGATGGCATCATGAAAGGGGAATATTTGGGAAGAAGGAAGAGGAACTCAGAGAATATAAAGAAAAAAAAAAAAAAAAACGAAGTGAAGACCCAGTTTAGGGAAGGATCTGGAACCAGAGCTGCTGCTGGCTGCCTCAGAATCTGACTCAGACTGTAATCTAGGACTGATGGATTACAACCGTCATGCTTACTTCTCAGGACTCAAATTCAGAGAGGTGAGTATTGCTTGGATAAAATTCCCTCTCTTTATCAGTCTCATCAAGACCCTTACAAAAAAGGGAGAGTGAATTCCCCAGAGGAAAATATGGGTGAAATTTAGGGGAAGAATGGATGTGTTAAATGGATCTCGCTGAAGTGTATTGAACTGAGCCAGACCTGGTGGAGCTGAAGAATCTAGCATGGGAGCGTTCATTCATTTCTTTATTTCGTGTGAATCCAGTGGGACCCATCATAGCTGGAATGAATCATGATCCTGGGAAGGAGCCCTTACTTAAGAAGCTGGACAGAGAAGGAGTCAGAGGCCCCCAGAGCCAATAGAATGGGGCAGGCCTAGCTAGGCTGCCCTTTCCACAAGCAGCCCGCTCTGTTCACCAGGCCCCTCCCAGGGAACAGAACTGCCTTGGCCTTTACGTCCTTCAACTGACCGTATCTTTCCATGGTGCTCAGCCTCCATGGCTATGTTCTAGCATCCTCAGCCCAGCCCCCAGTTTGCCAAGGCTCTGAGCCCCTCCATAGGCCGTGGGGTTAAAAATTCGAATCAGGAGATCTACGCCTCTAGATCTCAGCTCTGGTTTTTCCAGTTGTCAGGTTTTGAGCTGGTCTGATTGCCTCTCTTAACCTCCACTTTCTTATGTGTAAAATCTGGATAATAATACCAACATTTAAGGGTTGTTGAAAGGATATCTGGGGGGCTGTATAGGAAGATGTTGGAGCAAGCATCCTCTTATTCCACAATATTGACTGAGCGACTATTCTGTTCCAGCCTCTTTCCAGTCTCAGGGGATGAGTAAGATGGATAATGTCCTGCCCTCCTGGAGAAAGGCAGTAATCACATAAACAAGTAAATACACAGACTATCTCAAAGTGTAGTAAGTACAACAAAGAAAACCAAGCAGGGTGTGGAGGAGCGGAGACCCACCTTCAGGAGGGCAGGGCTTCCTGCCCAGCTGAGGGACATTTTGGGTCCTGCCTCAGCGGCAGAGAGCCGCCTCCCAGAGGTTCTGCCCCTGGTGGGGCAGCATCCACCTGGGAACTAAGTGAGATAGACTAAAGGCCGGTCATTTCAGCCCCTGGGGACCTCTGGTGGGCAATACTGGCTCCCGAGATCCCTACGTCACAGTTCACTCCTTCCTGCCCAGCCCTGCTTCGGCTCTCTTCTCTGCACAGAGTCAATCCCTCTTAAACCTCTGGAATCCCAGCTCCATCTCTGTGTCTGCTTCCTTCTGGAGAACTCAATCTGACAACAGGGTGGGAGGAAACAGAGCACTTGTGATTCTAGGTAGGGGATTGGGGAGAGACTCTCCATGCAGATGACATCTGAGCAGAGCCCAGAATGAAGTAAGGGCAGGAGCAATAGGACCACCTGGGGGAGGCCGGGCCAAGGCAGAGCCACATGTGCAAAGGCCCTGGGGAAGGAGGGGGCACGAGAAAAGAGGCCAGTGTGGTCGGAGTGGAGTGGGTGGGAGAGAGTAGTAGGAGATGAGGCCAGAATGAGGACAGTATCCTGGGTCATGTGGGCTGTTAGGTCATAAAAATTACTGGCTTTTACTCGGAGTAAAATGGGAAGCCATTTGGGTTTAGAGCTGGCAAGTCATGTGATCTGTCTTTTATTTTATTTTTAAAAAATTTTTATTGAAGTATAGTTAATTTACAATGTGTTAGTTTCAAGTGTACAGCAAAGCGATTCAGTTTTATATATATGTACATATATATATACACACATACATATACATATATATATACTTTTTCAAATTCTTTTCCATTATAGGTTATTACAAGATATTGAGTATAGTTCCCGGTGCTATACAGTAGGTCCTGTTGTTTACCTATTTTATATATAGTAGTGCATACATGTTAACCCCAAACTCCTAATTTATCTCTCCCCCCTCCAGCACTATCCTCTTTGGTAACCATAAGTTTGTTTTCTATGTCTGTGAGTCTCTTTCTGTTTTGTAAAGTTCATTTGTATAATATTTTAGATCCCACATATAAGGGATATCATATATTTGTCTTTGTCTGACTTACTTCACTTAGTATGATAATCTCTAGGTCCATCCATATTGCTGCAAATGGCATTATTTTATTTTTTTTTATGGATGAGTAATATCCCATCGTATATCCATACCACATCTTCTTTATCTATTCATCTGTTGATGAACATTTATGTTGCTTCCTTGTCTTCGTTATTGCGAATAGTGATGTTATGAATATTGGGGTACTTGTGTCTTTTTGAATTAGAGTTTCCTCCAGATATATGCCCAGGAGTGGGATTGCTGAATCATATGGTAACTTTAATTTTAGTTTTTTAAGGACTGTCTTATATTTTAAGTGGAGAACTCCGACTGCAATATGGCCAGTGGGTTGAGGGCCAGGAGCAGGGGAGTAGGGGATGCAGGGAGAGCTTAGGAGAGTATGTTGGTGATCCTGGGCGTGGGGTCCTGTAGTTACCTATTAGGAAGCAGAGTTGCAGTCAGAGTGGTTGGTAGGCCTCGAGCAGTCCGTTTCCTTCCTTCCCACAGCACCGGATCGCCAAGCGATAGTTTCTCCAGCTCATCTGCACATGGCCCATCTGTAGATCACGTCCCACGCTGCTTAATGGGTATTGATTTCATTTTCCAGAAAGTTTCTCACCCATATCAGCTGCCGGGCCGTCCTCTTTAGCAGAGGGCTGGGCAGAGTCTGTTCCCTTCGACGCAGCAGCTGTAAACTTCAGCCTGGATGTGGCCTCAGGAGGCTGAGTCTGCCTCTCTCTGCTCCTCCTCCCCAGACCCCCAGCTCCTTTTCCTCAGATTTCTCTTTGTCTGGCCACAGGAACTACTGTGGGTTGCTGGTGCTGTGCAAACAGGCCAGCCCACTCAGAGAGGAATCTTGAGGCCCCCAGCTCCAGAGCAAATTCCATAATCAACTAGACTGAGTGATGTGTTTAGGAGGCCGAGGCTGATACAAACTGTAATTCACATTCCCTGGGCGCCCTGCTCTGTAATAAAACCTGGATGTCAGGCAGCCCAGCCAAGAGCTAACATACCTGTTTGAACTAGTCTTGTGCCAGTGGAAACGTGTCAGAAAAGAAAAACATTTAGCCAACTGTCTAATGCAAATGGGTTCTTTTCAACCAAATGAAGAATGATCGCCTATACATGGCTATATGAGTACGTTAAATGTTAATACCTAATAAAGCATTGAGCCACTCTTTGGCGTTCATGAGGTAACGTCCCTGTAAATAAATACAGTGACAAGATTTTAGACCCTGCCTGGGCCACCCAGAGTCGGAACAGGGCAGAGCAGGGCTCATCTCCATCCTGCTGCGGGCATGTGGTACCCACCCCAGGATGCTTACGGACCTGGGGTCAGAACGTGAAAATGTTCAGTCTTTTCTGCATGGAGTTAAGAGATATTAATTTGTAAGTAAGTGACCCTGTTTAATCAAAACTTCCATTGAAACACCATTTAGCACAAACCCCATCAACAAATTTCACAATACATATTTCCCTGCGAAAATAGCCCTATGTTGTCGTTTCCTAGTCAAATATGTATTTAGCCCTCCGAGAATCCTTTTGACTAAGCCAGCAGCTCCAGCAGGCACAATGGTTTAATCGTATATTGTTCTCTGAGTACTAACCCTTTACAAATCATATGACATAAAAAGAAAAATAAGTAACATTGTAAAGACAGTAATGAGAACTGTTGAGCTAAAGTGCCTCTTAAAGAAATCCTAATAAATTCCAGAATTTCTAGTCTTCTGGCAAGCTTTCCATTTAGAACAAAATCAATGATCAATGGCTGCAACGAGCCGGCATCAGGCTTGCATGCCTCCGGAGCAGGGAAAACTCATAGACGAAAGATGACATTTCAGGAAAAAAAGCTGACATTGAGTCCATCACTGTCATCGCTTCTGCCATAAAGCAGCTTCAAATATTAAAACATTTTTCATCTGTGCTGCATTATTGGCACCAGAAATTGTTTTCTCTCTGTCTGGTGCGCACTTGAACTGCAGCAGCGCTCCCAGGAGACTCAGGATTGTTACCAAGGCCTCATAACATATTGGCAGTTGACGTGGTGGTGTTCCTGTACACTTGCCACTCACGTGGAGCCTCCCTTCCCCCAGCCCGCAGACGCACTGGGACACTGGGCCCACAACCCGCCCTCCAGGACCTGAGAGCCTAGGGGCGGCTGCCGGGCGCGAGGCTGGATGCACACCCGCCCCCGTGGCTCCCCAGGGTTGCAGCTGGACTTCCTCTGGCCACGCCCCGTCCTTGTCCCGTCTGGCCCCCAGGCTGCCCCGGCTCAGACCTGGCCTCTCTCCCGCAGCCCCAATCACAAGAGGATTTCACAGCCCTTTGGAGTTACAGGCTTTGGCTGCAGAGGAAGTCTTTAACACCAGGCAGGCATAAGCTGTTTGCCTTTCATTCTCGCGGTTCTGTCTTAAGATTCAGGGAAATAAGGATGGACTGCTTCCGTGCCCGTTCTCACGGGGCTCCCTGTTTAGACAGTGACAGATATGCCAGCCTGGAGGGGTGCACATGGCCCAATGTTAGAGGTCCATGTCTTGGAAGGGATCACGCAGCAGGAATGTGTGTGCCCTGGATGACTGGCGTCACCAGGAGGGTCACTTTGACTATAAAGATGCTCCTTGGGGGCCCTGCCTGCTCTCCCTGCATGGAAGCCCCAGGGGGGCATTGTGCCCTGAACTCGAAGGCAGACAGGGTGTGTACAGGAGAGAGGAGGCACCACGCGCCGATCCTAAGAGAACTGGCCCCAGGCCCCGGGGAGCTTTCATGCATATGTGGCCATTGCCCACCCAAACCCCTCCCAGCCCTCACCCTAAAACTTTGTCAGGAGGTTTTTCTCTCCATGGGTTCCATGAGGGAACCCAGCCCTGTGGCAAGCTCATCCTTTCCCAGGGGAAACCATTCTTAGGGGGCTGGTCTGGCCGAGATGATTTCTGCATGTTTGGGGCGTGGGGTTAGAGAGGGAAGGGTGGCCAGTGGATGCCAGGGCCCCTGAGTGTCCTGACCAGGGCTAGGTTCGTGTGGCCTCTGGGATGCTTGGCTTGGCCGGAGTGGGGGGCACCCTGCCCGGACAGTCAGGGGCAGAGCAGGCAGGAGAACTGCTTACTCAGACTTCAGGGCATTAAATAATAAATGTTTTAATTCTGATTAAAATCAGAGAAAAAAATAAGCGTTGAGGGTCCAAGATTCTATTTGTCATTACATCGATGCAGTTGTAAAATGGAATTTTGAATATGTTTTATGAGCAAGAGGACCACGAAGACAAAAGTGGCCAGGGCCCTATGAGAGGGGGGCAGACAGCCAGTGCCGGGTGGTTGGGTTGGGGTCTCCAAAGCCTGGAGGTGCCTGTAGAACCACTGAGGAGGTCCTGCAGCAATGTCCTCACGCTTGCTCTCAGAGCCAGGCCAGTCGGGCCTCTGAACTGGGCCCTCAGGGTGGGAGGAGGGGTAGGCGGGCTGGTTCGAGGGAGGCCTGGGCTCCGGTCCATCATTCACTTGGCTCAGCTGGAGAGTGGAAGCCAGAGGCATTTGTATCCCACAGACCCTCTACCTATTGTATCCACATCTCCGAGTTGCTGAGAGACCCCAGCCTGTGCTCCAGGGAGCTGCGGTCCAGTAAGGAGATATAATGAGTCTATAAAGAATTGTATTTTGGAAAAAATGTGATGGGTTGCAATAGACAACAGGTGTGATCCTGCTGGCATGATGGGGTGCTTCCTGGGGACGGCCCTTGAGATGAGCCTGCAGGGAAGACCTGTGTCAGTGGGAGGGCCTGGGAAACGCCATCTGTCCACTGACCATGGGGAGAGGCTAGAGCAACTTGAAAACCTAGGTGTCCCCAACTTCCAAACTCAGCAGACATTTCCCCAGCAGACACTCTCTGTGCCTTCCCGCCCATGCCTCTGCTCTGGCCTCTCCCCTTCAGCAGAGTACCCATCACCTATCACCCATCACTCAGGTAGGATCACTCCAGTTGGTGCTACCACCAACTTGCTGGGTAACTTCAAACTCAGCGTTTAACCCCACAGAGGCTTTTTTTTTAATTGGAGTATAATTGCTTTACAATGTTGTGTTAGTTTCTGCTGTACAATGAAGTGAATCAGCTATATGTATACATATATCCCCTCCCTCTTGGACCTCCCTCCCACCCACCCATCTAGGTCATCACAGAGCATGGAGTTGAGCTCCCTGTGCTATATAGCAGGTTCCCACTACCTACCTATTTTACACATGGTAGTGTATATATGTTAATCCTAATCTCCCAGTTTGTCCCACTCTCCGCTTCCCCCCAACCCATGTCCATGTGTCTGTTCTCTACATCTGCATCTCTATTCCTGCCCTGGAAGTAGGTTCATCTGTACAATTTTTCTAGATTCCACATACTTGAATTAATATATGATATTTGTTTTTCTCTTTCTGACTTACTTCACTCTGTATGACAGACTCTAGGTCCATCCACATCTCTACAAATGACCCAATTTCATTCCTTTTTATGGCGGAGTAATATTCCATTGCATATATGTACCACATCTTCTTTATCCATTCATCTGTCATTGGACATTTAGGTTGTTTCCATGTCCTGGCTATTGTAAGTAGAGCTGCAATGAACACTGGGGTGCATGTGTCCTTATGAATTATGGTTTTCTCAGGGTATATGCCCAGTAGTGGGATTGCTGGATCATATGGTAGTTCTATTTTTAGTTTTTTAAGGAACTCCATACTGTTCTCCATAGTGGCTGTATCAATTTACATTCCCACCAACAGTGCAAGAGGGTTCCCTTTTCTCCATACCCTCTCCAGCATTTATTGTTTGTAGATTTTTTGATGATGGCCATTCTGACCGGTGTGAGGTGATACCTCACTGTAGTTTTGATTTGCATTTCTCTAATGATTAGTGATGTTGAGCATCTTTTCATGCGCCTCTTGGCCATCTGTATGTGTTCTTTGGAGAAATGTCTATTTAGGTCTTCCGCCCATTTTTTGATTGGGTTGTAGAGGCTTACTTTCTTACCTGTTAACCGGAGCTCGTGGTCCCCTGGTATACTGTGGGTGCTTAATACATAGTAACAACCTGAGGAAGCATCGAGAAATCAACAGGTGCAGACCTTCACACTGGGCTGCTTTCTCACTCACTTTGCAGACCCCTTCCTGCCCTTCCTGCTTTTTGGCATTCTACACTTTTCAGGTACTTTTCCCAGTGACCAGACCTTCAGCATCACCCCTTAAACTCCCGACTCTCGTAGAATGCACATCCACTGGCCAAGGAGCAATCCAGGTGCTTGGAACCCACCCTTTATCCCAGGAAACTGTGCACGTTTGCCTCTCCAGGGGCGTGGGGGGAAGGGTGGGGTGAGCCCTCACCCTGACTCCGAGGTCTGTGGCGCCCCCAAGAGCAGAGCAGAGCCCTGGCAGGGGTGGGAGGTAGGGGAGTGGAAGGGCTCCTTCTGCATCTCCACCAGCCAGCAGGCAGGGTTCAAGGCAGGCTGAAAGGGGGGCAGGCAGAACCCGGACAGCCAGGCCAGGTTGGGTTGGGGGAATGGGAGGGGCGCAGCCAGGTGTGCGGAAAGCGAGCATCTGGCTCCCACTGCTGCCCAAGCACATCCTGCCTCCCTTGCCTTTAATAAGCATCCCCACAGCAGAGGAGCAGCAGATACAAAGAGGCTGGGTTTTGGCAGTTCAGGCGAGCGGAGGGTGGATTATCGGGGCATTTGGAAGAAGGGAAAGGGAAGGAAAAGTGCGCGAGACGGGAGACCACACAGGGAGACAGCGCACAGAGCCCCGCAGCCATCTGCCGCCACTTTACATGCCGCTCCAGAAACTGACAGACACTCCTTTAGCAAGGCCCAGGCCCGTCAGATGAGTCAATCAATCAAAAAAATTCTTATGAAACTTAATCATAGAGGGTCGTGTTAGGGAGTGGGGAACAGATTAAATTACCACGGTATTAGATACGGGAAATGATTTCTGTCAAAACCATCTTTACTGCAATTATAATATGTTAATTATGTATTTCATTAAGTAAGTGGATTAGAGTCTGCACAGATGAAATCATGTGGAGGCTTTGAATCATTTGCCGAGCACGGTGGGAGGACTCCCGTGCATGGAACCCAGTTAATTTGGAAAACTTTCACAGGCTAAATGTGATTGTTTCCCTTCTTTTGTGACCCAGGCCCCCGCCCCAGTGGAGGAGGTCCAGGGCTCCTGCACTGCGAAAGGAGCGCCCAGCGGCTGTCTCCTGGCACTGGGTCTGCAGATGAGGCCCGTGTGTTGGGAGCCGGTAGGGCAGCTTTCTGCCTTGCTTCTCCAGGCGTCCAGTGAGCAAGGCAATGCTGCGGGCCTCCAGCAGGCTGGGCGCCTCCGTGCCCCTGCCCATCTGCTGGCGAAGTCTGGCAAAGTCCTCACGAGGTTCACAGCCAACAGGCCATCGGTGCAGAGAGAGGACAACCACGGCAAAGCCACTACGTGGCGTCCTGTGTGTATATTCTGACCCCTCATGGTGTGCATCTGACTTTCCCATTGACCCTGCCCATTGGAGGAGAGCTTGGAGGAGCTGAAGTGGCATTTCCTTGCAGTGCAGAAGGCAGTCATGGGCAGAAGGGCCCACAGCCACAAGGCAGACACAGCCAGATGTTTTCCAGCACACCTCCCAAGACACCTTGTTTGATCCTCTCTTCCAGGGCCCTGCTGTTCCAGTAAGCCACAGGGAGCAGGGCTATTTAGCCAGCTGGTTTCCAGGCACCATTGTCTGTGGGGCTGAAGCAAGGAAATGGGTCGAGGGCAAGCCTGGACCACCGAAGTCCCCTTGGACCATCATGGTATGGACTGTCCCTCTCTCTCGGCTCCAAGCTTGCAATCTGGTGGGACTGCCTCTCTCAGCTCCAGTTCAAGGACACGGAGGTCACAAAGGAGCAAACCCTCTACCCCTCTTCAGCCCCCACCCACCATTCTCCTCTGGTTCTGAAGCCCCCTCCGAGATTTGAGAGGTAGCTGAGCCATCAAGAAACGAAAATAAGAGTTAATAATTATTTTTCAAAAGGAAGAGGTGTCCAGTGCCTATAAATGCCCTGGGTCCCTCAGAATTTGGCTATGAGTAAGAACCACAAGGGAGTTTTGACAAACGGAAGGAAGAAGAGGAGGCAGGCAAACGGGGCCTGCTGGGAGTGAATGGCAGTGTAAGTGACGGGAAAGGTTGGCTGGTTTGATGAAAACCCCATCAGCCTCTCCGGGGAGATATTACTTTCCTCATTATTCCACTGATTGGCCTTATTTCATCTGAAGAATGCTACACATTCCTTAAGGCCTGGCAAGCCTCTTTAACAATATCCAGAAAAAAAAAAATATCTATCTCCTCCTTAATCGAAACAACAAGGAAATTAACACGAGTCATCTTCTTCCTCAGGGATCAGTTGAAAGACCCACCCAAGCCCCTTTCATCTGACCCAGCCATCCACTTCTCAGCCCTCCAAATTATACGATACACTGCTTAAATGTTGTACACATAGGATAGTCATGGGAGGACTTTGTTCTCTGATATGGCAGCGGCTGAGAACATTTTATAAATCCCATAAGGAGAACAAAGGCTCAGCTGGGCCCCCACTTCCTCCCTTTGCACAGAAGCAAAATCCTAATGTGATTGGATGATTCAGGAAGAATGCAGTTTTTCGGGGGAGTTGGTCCTGATACAGGAGAATCAGCATCGTTCCTCACGCTACAGGGCTTTGCTCGTCAGCACAACAACGGGGAGGGAAGTACAAAACACACTTGTGAAATTCAGACTCAGCCTGGCATTATCAATGGCCTGGAGCTTGCAGTGACTGTTAATTAAGTGCATTTTTTTCATTATTCTTTAGCAAAGAGGTAAGATTTAATGATGTAAGTTAACAATGGATGATAATTTAAAGTCGTGACAATAGTTTAATTATTCGCACACATACAAAAGTTAACTTCATAACTTATTTCTTTGTAAGAACAAGTTCATTTAAAATATTTTGAACTGTGCATACAATTATCACTTAGACTCTTCCCTTCATGGCTTTGTAGAGACAAAAAGTCAATTCTGCCTATAAATTTCTCACTAGACAGTTCTACAGACTAAGAATTCTGTCTCACCAAAAGAAAAAAAAAAAAAAAAAAGATAAAAGAAAAGTCCCACTGTTGAGTTTTGCTTAGAATTCCCTAAGGACTCAAGAATGGGATGGGTGGTTCCATATGACTGTGTGTTTCCATTCGGATAGGAACCAAACTCCCCTAAACAAGGAAGTGTGTGTGTGTGTGTGTGTGTGTGTGTGTGTGGGTGTGGGTGTGGTGGGTGATCCTGTCCTTTGTTAGCCATCCCAGAAGGCCTGATTTCCATTTCTTCAACATGACCGTTGAGAGTTAGAGATGGTGCACGTGTGGGGGTGGGGTGGGGGTGGTATACAGCTTCAGGGTGACTGGAAAAGAAAAGAAGGATAAATAAGGACTGGAATGGGAGGATATCCCCTTGAGTCCAAAGCCTTTGGATGGTCTTGGGATGATATAATTCTAGTCTGACCGAGTACCAAAGCCATCAAACCTTACCTAGGACTTTCAGGTGCGCCAAAGCTCCAGGGCTCTGGGACGGAGCCAGCACCATCTCAAGGTACCAGGATTCCTGACTGGAGATGCAGGAGGACCTCCACAATTATTCCACCCCTCTTGAATTGTCTGTCATGTGAAAAGGCAGAATTCAACCATGACCAGTGACCCATCCATCTCAGGTCCTCACTTGCTCTTTGCTCCCTACCTGCTGCAAAACCCCTTGATGGCTGACAGCAGCTCCAGGGCATTTACAGAACCCAATGGAGAGGCACCTGGGGCACCATCATCAGACCCATGCCTTCATGCTCTTGTCTTGAAAGGAAGCATCTCAAAATCCTGCTAGAACGAAAGAAGTGAAACTACGGTTACATCATCACAGTGTCAGTGTTCAGATAAAAATACTACAATATCATCAAAAACACGTAGATAACTTTTTCAAACCACCCAATACCCATATATTGTTGAACATGTGGTTAATCAAATATAACAAGTCCATCCTGTCTTTTTTTTTGATTACCTACTCCTCAATGTAATAATCTCATTGGACAGTTTTATCGGTTGGGAACTTTTTGACTAAGATAATAGTAATCCTACCATTGAAGTTCAACTGTTTACCATGGCCTGGTGTCTCATAGCTACAGCTGATGATACTGTATAATGTATAAGATAGTGATGTAGAAAGACCAGTTTTCTACCATGACTGCTTTACATAGACAGACGATTTGCAACATAGCACTCAATATTCCCACTGAAAAATGTAGACCCTGGCCTACAGGCCTTGAAAATCTAGAGACCCATTCTCCAAAATAGAAAAGTTATGCATGAAGTTTAGTGCCCTCTCCCTCCTCTTAGTTGAGTTATAAGCAGAGGAAGGGATGGAGGGACACTCATTTGAGCTGAGAGTGAAATGCCACTGGGGTCTTTGGGAGAATACTGTTGTCTGTCTTCTCTTCCAGAATGTGAGCTCTGGACGGCAAGGGATTTGTCCTTCTTGTTTGTCATGGTAGCATGTGCCTCAAACAGTGTCTGGCCCATAGTGGGTATTCAGTAAATATCTGTTGAACTCATGAATAGATATGTGTGTGTTCAGTTTGTTGGTTGTGAGATAATCTTTCCTTCCCTTAATCTGGTAGCCTTGTTGACACAACTGATCTGATTATAAGCCCATAACCTGCCACAGATAGAGTTATTGGCCCAATTTGTTGTCCCTCCCTGTGTTCAGCTCTTTGCCAAATGAGTTTGTAGTCCCTCCCATTAAAGGGGTGGAGCGAATTTCCCCACCTGTTGACCTTGTGTTTGACCAAGATCCGGGCTTTGGCCAATGGAATGAGGTGAAAGGGACATTGTGCCAATTCTGAGCTTCGAACTTGAGAGGCCTTGCGTGTTTCTGCTCACTTCTTGCACTGCTGTCATCACCATGAGGAGAACATGTCCAGGCTAGCTTGCTGGTTCAAGGAGGAAAATGCAAGACACTTAGAGAAGAGGCACCCAGCTGAGCTCAGCCTAGATGGGCTGAACCCCAGACAACCCATTGCTACATGGGCTATATAAATGCTTAGTACTGTATACCACTGATATCATGTTCTTGTTTGTTAGGCAACAGTGCAAGTGGACGCGTGATTTTGTCTCAACCGGGTAGCAATCAGTCCCCTGGATGGAAGATCCTGCACGTGAGACACTGAGTTGGCCAAAATGACCAGAGTAGACATGCTTGTGTCAAAGCCAGGACATCTGCCCTTCATCCCTCAATAGACAGCAGGGAAGACAGAAGAGAATCAATCCTATAGAGTGAGCTGGACAAGTGTCAGGCACCGTTCTCGGCACTTCCCGTGCATTGTCTCATTTAGTCCGCAAGGCTACCGTGTCCCCACTTCACAGATGAAGATGCTAGGCTTACTGAGGGGCACTACTTACCCCAGGCCCCACATCTGGGAAGAGAAGTCCGGAAAGAGTCTCTTCACTGTGGTCCTCAGAGACCATCCCAAAGAGAAGGACCAAGTCTGTTTGTAATCAGAGTAAATGCGAGAGAGCAGAGCTAACCCACCGGTGGGGATCAAGTGAGATTGCCTCTCTCAACTCCAGTTCAAGGACATGGAGGCCACCAAGGAGCAAACCCTCCATCCCTCTGCAGCCCCCACCTCCCCCCACCCGCCGCCAACCATTATTCTTTGGTTCTGAAGCCCCTCTAGGATTTGAAGAGCATAAAGGACCATAAAGAAAAGAAAATAAGAGTTAATAATTATTTTTCAAAAAGAGGAGGTATCCAGCAGCCATAAATGTCCTAGGTCCCTGAGAATTTGCAGTCTCACCCACTCTCTATACCCACTCCCTTCCCCAGAGTGGCCTGAAGTAAACAGTGGCTTTGGTCTCATTTAGACATGGTACCATGCTCTCCCAGGAACTGTGTTACTATCTGTCCTAGAACCCTTTGTATTCCTGCTCTCTTATGTGCCTTAGATAACCTCCTCCAACACGGATAAGGGACATTGTATAAGGGATATTGGAATTCTGCCTTCAAGATGATAACATTTTTAAAACAAAGACATAACCATAAGTCCAACTTGTTTCTTTGCCAGGCTCTCCAAACACAGTTTTGTTGTGTGAAAGTGATCATTCCCTTGAGAAATGGAATAATTGTGACTTGAGTTTGATGCTGCATTTTTCTGTATCACTCGTTCATACAGTAGACTTCTACTGAGTGCCCACTGTGACCCGGGCAGCCTGCTCAGGCCTAAGGGTCCAGAGGTGTCCTCTTAAAAACGTGCCCTTTAGTTAGCAAGCATTTCAGAATAGACACCATTTGTCATCACTGCTCATTCAAAGACTTCAGGTGGCTTTCAGACATGAGCCTAACTCCTCAGCTTCTTCTGCCCCTCATGACTCAATATGTAACCTACCTTCCAGACCTCTACCTTTTGCCACATTTGGTTCTCTTGTCCCAGATGCCCTCCTCCATTTCTCTCTACTTGGAAAGATCCTACATGTTTTCCAAGATGCCAAGCCAAAGGCCTTTGCGATGATTAATTTTATGGGTCAACTAGACTAGGCTGATGGGTGACCAGATAGTAGCTGGTAAAATACTACTTCTAGGTGTGTCTGTGAGGGTGTCCTGGAAGACATTAGCATTTGAATCAGTAGACTGAGTAAAGATCGCCCTCATCAGTGTGGGTGGGCATCATTCAATCTGTTGAGGGCCTGAATAGAACAAAAAGGTGGAGAAAGGGCAAATTTGCTCTCTGTTTGAACTGGGACGGGCATCTTCTCCTACCCTTGGACATTGGCACTTCTGGTTCTCAGGCCTTCATACTTGGATTGAATTACACCTCTGGCTTTCCTGGTACTTCTGCTTGCAGGCAGCAGAGTGTGGGACTTCTCGGCCTCCATAATCATGTAAGCCAATTCCTATAATAAATCTCCTATAATATTGTAATATATCATATATATATATATACATACATATGTATGAGTTCTGTTTCTCTGGAAAATCCTGACTAATAATAGAGCCCTAAAGTTCAAGAGGTCTTTCTTCGCTCACTCCCTGGAGCAGAACTCATCACAGCCCCTTAATGACACCATAATGAATGATACGTGCTCTATTGCATTTGAATACATCCTGAATAATGATCATATTGCATTACATTTCTTTTACCCACCTCTCTCACCTATTGAAGTGTGGACCTCTTGAGGTTGGAGACCATGTAGTAAAAACCTCAGCTCCTGGCACATAGTAAATATGCTATAAAAGTAAATGAGCAGATGTGATTCACATATTTAATCTGCTTATTGTTTGTCTACTTCCCACTAGACTGCATGCTCCAAGAAGACAGGAGGCTTTACCAGTCACGTTTAACAACAGTGTCTAACACATAATCGGTGCTTAATAAAGATTGTTAGCTGAATGAATGGCTAGGAGCAGGGAGAAAGTGAGATTTTTCAGGATTTAGGTAACAGTAATCCCAGTCTCCAGATGTTGCATTTTCCTGAGGGAGTCTTCCCTATTCTAATGACCACCGCTCTCTGTATAAAAACACCCAGGATATTCCCAGTGTGGCAGGACCTCTTACCTCCACCAGTCCTGGTTGGTCAGGGGCATGGGCAGAGATCAGATAAATATCCACGGTGTCTACTGAAAGTGAGGAGACTTTCATTCCTGGATCATTATGCACCCGCAGAAACACAAAGATCTTCATGGAAACACCATCTCTTCTGGTGATCATACCTCTGGAAATGATGTTATGAGGCCAGGAAATTGATTCCCTGCATTGCAAAATCATTCCTGGTGTCATCAGTGTCAAAGCCAACTGGTTCATGGATTTCTTTTCCTTTTTTTCATATATATAGATATCTGAAATATATCATATATATATATATATCACATACATATATATGATAAAGAGCAATACTTTTTGTGAGTTAAGCCTAACAAAATGCGATGAAATAAAAGTTCATCCTTTGGAATAAGTGTCATGGCTTAACACAAGCAACCAGCCTTGGCTCCTTCCTTTGTCACGACTTGTAAGCAAGAAGCAGAGGGTTGCTGGGTACACAGGCACCTTCTGCTACCCCATGTGACCAGGCCAAAAATTCCTTCTTGTAGTGGCTACGAGATAGAAGGAAAAACAGGCACTTTCCTGCCTGGCAGCAGAGTCATAAATTGGTATGACCATTTCAGAGAGCAATCCGGCTGTAGTTATTGAACTGAAAATATGCTGACATTCTAACCCAGCAATTTTCTTGTAGGAATTTAATTTAGAGAAACTCTCTTATAGATACACAGAAAGACCCATATTAGAAGTGCATTGCAGGGATGCTTGTAATACAGGGAAATGGCGACAAACTACTTGATGTCAGTAGAGTAGTGGATAAAAAATTTTTGCTGTCTTCAAAGAGTGGAATACTATATAGTAGCTAAAATGTGTGAACTAGAGTGGGAGGCAGGCCAAATCTGTGCCACCTGTTTTTGTAAATAAAGTTTTATTGGAAGACAGCTACACCCATTCATTTATATACTGTCTATGGCAATATTCACATAGACCCGAAGAGTTGAGTAGTTGAGACAGAGCCTATATGACCTGTAGAGCCTAAAATAGTTACTATCTGGCCTTTTTCAGAAAAAGTGTGCTGATCCCTTTTTAAATAGAGCTGTATAGCTCACCACAGCTAGAGAGGGAAAACAGTGTTGAAAGGAAAAGGGCGGATTTTGGCTTGATATGTTACGACATTATTTATGTGAATTAAACACAAGAATATATGGCTATGCACATAAGTATGTGGAAGTGGCACCAATGGGCTGGAAGGATGTCAACCTAGTTCATCATTCTTTTTTTTATTAATATTACATTTTATTGACTTAAGAGATACTGAAAATATTTGCATCACAAGTAAGATTATATTATAAAAACATAGTGCCAGTGCCATAGTAGGAAATAATATGGAAATGAATAAGATTTATCATTCATTGGTGGTTTATAAAATTCAAAACAAAGATCAAAGAGTTAATATTCTGACACACTAGGCATAGCTCCTTAGAAATCTTTGAGGATTTCTTTTTTTAATTGAAATTATAGTTAACCTAGAATGTTAATTTCAAGTGTACAGCAAAGTAATTAAGTATACATATATATGTTCTTTTTCAGATTCTTTTCCATTATAGGTTATTACAAGATATTGAGTATAGTTCCCTGTTATTTACCTATTTTATGTATAGTAATGTGTATATGTTAATCCCAGACTCCTAATTTATCTCTCCCACACACCACCTCCCCAGCCTCGTTATCCATTTTGGTAACCATAAATTTGATTTCTACGTCTGCAAGTCTGTTCTGTAGATAAGTTCATTTTTTAGATTCCGCATATAAGTGATATCATATGATATTTGTCTTTCTCTGTCAGACTTATTTCACTTAATATGATAATCTCTAGGTCCATCCATGTTGCTGCAAATGGCATTATTTCTTTCTTTTTTATGTCTGAGTAATATTCCATTGTGTTTACGTACCACATCTTTATCCATTCATCTGTTGAAGGACATTTAGGATGCTTCAATGGTTATTGTAAATAGTGCTGCAATGAACGTTAGGGTGCATGTATCTTTTCAAATTATGGTTTTCTCTGGATATATTCTCAGGAGTGGGATTGCTGGATCATATGGCAACTCTAGTTTTAGTTTTTTAAGGAACCTCCATACTGTTTTCCATAGTAGCTGCACCAATTTACATTCCCACCAACTGCGTAGGAAGGTTCCTTTTCCTCCACACCCTCTCCAGCATTTATTATTTGTAGACTTTTTAATAATGGCCCTTCTGACTGATGTGAGGTGATATCTCATTGTAGTTTTGATTTGCATTTCTCCAATAATTAGCGACATTGAGCGTCTTTTCATGTGTCTGTTGGTCATCCGTATGTCTTCTTTGGAGAAATGTCTGTTTAGCTCTTCTGCCCATTTTTTGATTGGGTTGTTTGTTTTTTTGATATTTGTATATTTTGGAAATTAATCCCTTGTTGGTAACATCTTTTGCAAATATTTTTTCCCAGTCTGTAGGTTGTCTTTTCATTATGTTTATAGTTTCCTTTGCTGTGCAAAAGCTTTTAAGCTTAATTGGGTCCCATTTGTTCATTTTTGTTTTTATTTTCATTAGTCTAGGAGAAAGATCCAAAAAAATACTGCTGTGATTTATGTCAAAGAGTGTTCTTCCTATGTTTTCCTCTAGGAGATTTATAATATATGGTCTTCCATTTAGGTCTTTAATTCATTTTGAGTTTATTTTTGTTTATGGTGTTAGAGAATGTTCTAATTTCATTCTTTTACATGTAGCTGTCCAGTTTTCCCAGCACCACTTATTGAAGATACTGTCTTCTCTCCATTGTATATTCTTGCCTCCTTTGTCATAGATTAGGTGACCATAGGTGTGTGAGCTTATCTCTGGGCTTTCTATCCTGTACCATTGATCTATATTTCTGTTTTTGTGCGAGTACCATACCACCTTGATTACTGTAGCTTTGTAGTACGGTCTGAAGTTGGGAGCCTGATTTCTCCAGCTCTGTCTTTCTTTCTCAAGATTGTTTTGGCTGTTAGGGGTCTTTCGTGTTTCCATACAAATTGTAAAATGTTTTGTTCTAATTCTGTGAAAATTGCCATTGGTAATTTAATAGGGATTGCTGCATTGAATCTGTAGATTGCTTTGGGTAGTATGGTCATTTTCACAATATTGATTCTTCTGATCCAAGAACATTGTATGTCTCTCCATCTTTTTGTGTCATCTTTGATTTCTTTCATCAGTGTTTTATAGTTTTCTGAGTACAGGTCTTTTGTCTCCTTAGGTAGTTTTTTCCTAGGTATTTTATTCTTTTTGTTGCAATGGTAAATGGGATTGTTTCCATAATTTCTTTTTCTGATCTTTTGTTGTAAGTGTATAGGAATGCCAGAGATTTCTGTGCATTAATTTTGTATCCTGCTACTTTATCAAATTCATTGATTAGCTCTAGTAGTTTTCTGGTGACATCTTTAGGATTTTCTATGTATAGTATCATGTCATCTGCAAACAGTGACAGTTTTACTTCTTCTTTTCCAATTTGTATTCCTTTTATTTCTTTTTCTTCTCTGATTGCCATGGCTAGGACTTCCAAAACTATGTTGAATAGTGGTGAGAGTGGACACCCTTGTCTTGTTGCTGATCTTAGAGGAAAAGCTTTCAGTTTTTCACCATTGAGAATGATGTTAGCTATGGGTTTGTCATACATGGCCTTTATTATGTTGAGGTAGGTTCCCTCTATGCCCACTTTCTGGAGAGTTTTTATCATAAATAGGTGTTGAATTTTGTCAAAAGCTTTTTCTGCATCTATTGAGATGATCATATGGTTTTTATTCTTTAATTTGTTAATATGGTGTATCATTTTGATTGATTTGCATATATTGAAGAATCCTTGCATCCCTGGGATAAATCCCACTTGATCGTGGTGTATGATCCTTTTACTATGTTGTTGGATTCTGTTTGCTAGTATTTCATTGAGGATTTTTGTGTCTATGTTCATCAGTGATATTGGCCTGTAGTTTTCTTTTTTTGTGATATCTTTGTCTGGTTTTGGTATCAGGGTGGTGATGGCCTCATAGAACGAGTTTGGGAGTGTCCCTCTCTCTGCAATTTTTTGGAAGAGTCCGAGAAGGATAGGTGCTAGCTTTTCTCTAAATGTTTGATAGAATTCACCTGTGAAGCCATCTGGTGCTGGGCTTTTGTTTGTTGGAAGATTTTTAATTACAGTTTCAATTTCATTACTTGTGATTGGTCTGTTTATATTTTCTATTTCTTCCTGGTTCAGTCTTGGAAGGTTGTACCTTTCTAAGAATTTTTCCTTTTCTTCTAGGTTGTCCACTTTATTAGCATATAGTTGCTTGTAGTAGTCTCTAATGATCCTTTGTATTTTTGCAGTGTCAGTTGTAATTTCTCCTTTTTCATTTCTAATTTTATTGATTTGAATCCTCTCCCTTTTTTTCTTGATGATTCTGGCTAAAGGTTTATCAATTTTGTTTATCTTCTCAAAGAACCAACTTTTAGTTTTATTGATCTTTGCTATTGTTTTCTTCTTATCTACTTTGTTTATTTCTTCTCTGATCTTTATGATTTCCTTCCTTCTACTAACTTTGGGGTTTTTTGTTCTTCTTTCTCTAGTTGCTTTAGGTGTAAGGTTAGATTGTTTATTTGAGATTTTTCTTGTTTCTTGAGGTGAGATTGAATTGCTATAAACTTCCCTCTTAGAACTGCTTTTGCTGTGTCCCATAGGTTTTAGGTCATTGAGTTTTCATTGTCATTTGTTTCTAGGTATTTTTTAATTTCCTCTTTGTTATCTTCAGAGATCTCTCAGTTATTTAGTGGTGAATTGTTTAGCCTCCATGTGTTTGTGTTTTATACAGTTTTTTTCCTGTAATTGATTTCTAATCTCATAGCATTGTGGTCAGAAAAAGATGCTTGATATGATTGCAATTTTCTTAAATTTACCAAGGCTTGATTTGTTACCCAAGATGTGATCTATCCTGGAGAATGTTAACAATTATAAATATTTATGCACCCAACATAGGAGCACCTCAATGCATAAGGCAAATGTTAACAGCCATAAAAGGGGAAATTGACAGTAACACGATAATAGTGGGAGACTTTAACACCCCACTTGCACCAATGGACAGATCATCCAGACAGAAAATAAATAAGGAAACACAAGATTTAAATGACACAATTGACTAGGAAGACTTAATTGATATTTATAGGACATTCCACCCGAAAGAGGCAGAATACACTTTCTTCTCAAGTGCACAAAGTTGCTCTTGAAGGCAGAAGAAACATACCTCAGCCCACAGATATAAATAATACTAAAAACGGCTTACTCTTTTGAGAGTTTACTTTGTGCCAGAACCTGTGCTTAGATATTAATTTGTTTCATCTCTGTCTTAATCTGGAGACAGGTACTGTTGTTATTTACCTATCACATATAAGGCTGCTGAGGCACAGAGAGGTTAAGTAATTTGCCCAAAGTCACACAGCCAACAAGTAGGTGCAGGATCCAGGCAGTGGACTCCAGAGGCTTCCCTCCAAGGACTGTGCATGTGTTAAAGGTCAGTTTACCACCTAAGATGCATGAAGTGTCCTGGTCCTGGAAACAACTGGTGGAGGCTGGTGCTCTGGGGCCCAACTGCCTCTCTGCCAAGAAATGGCAAGTGACACCTTTCCTTGGTACAGCCTGTCACGGTGATGCCTCAGGTGTCTAACACTCTGATCATAAAGCACATTTTCTCTGGATACTCAACCTTGGGCTATCCCCCCATATGCCCTCTGGGTGCCTTATGTGGCTCACTTTTCAGGCTCCACCTGTGACTTCTTTGTAGCCCAACAGCTGCAGGATAAGGCCTCAACTTCCAAGAGTCTTGAATGAAAGGGCAGTTTGATCACACACACATATATATATATTCAAATATATATATTATATATATGTATATATATATATACACACACACATAAATTATATATACTTTAAATATTTGTATATGTTCAAATGCAGATATATACTTTAAATATCTTTTTATGTCTGCTGATAGATGTATGTGTGTGTAAATTTCTCATACATTCCCTTACTTTTCTTATTTCACCAACTCCTTCAGTCTTTCAAATGATATCTCTACAGCTCAAGATTTCTTTACATAGTTCCAAAGTCAGTGAAATTTTATTTAGCATTTATTTATATGCGCCTTAGTATTTCCATATATATATATGTGCCTTAGTATTTCCATAAATAGATATGGAAACATATGCCTTATACACACACATGCACACACATCTCACTTTGAATAGCCCCTGACGACCACACGTGTGATGTCTATGTCTTTGTACGTGCACATGCATTTAAGGACATCCACTCCAGCAAGGGAAACATTTCAAAATTATGTTCGTGATCCTAGATCCTGGATCGCTGACACTGATGTGATTTTCTGCAGGATATTTAACCCAAACCATTCACATATTAAGGAGCACACATACCTGAAATTATATTTTATTTACTCTCCTGCTCTTTCTAATTTACTTTCTACTCAATTTCCTTTTAGACAAATGCAGCATTTGCACCATAAGAGGTAATCTCTTGAGCCACATCTGCAGCTCCTAATATCTGGACATCCGTGGGCCCCTTAGCCCCTCGGCCTTGTGCCTATTGGCCACCTTCTCAGCCTTGATATGCAGGTCTGCAGGTGCATTTTTGGAATCATACTATTTTGTTCTTTACCCAGGGTTTGGCAAACTCTTTCCATAAGAGACCAGATGTAAATATTTTAGGCCACACAGTCTCTGTTACAACTCAACTCAGCCATTGCAGGGCATGAGCCATAGACAATAATATTAGAGAATTTAGAGAATGGGCATGCCTGTGTTTCAATAAAACTATTTCCAACACGGGCAGTGGGTCTGGATTTGGCCCACTGGCCATATTTTGCCAAGCCGTGCCATATAACAAAGTGCGTTTTTTCCAGCTATCTGTAAGTCATTTTCATATATGTGTAATTGATGTGCCTGCTTAGTACTTTAAAGTTCAAAGGAAATAGAACACATTGGTGTCTGAGCTCAAACATAATTAGGTAGTGAAGCCAAAGAGGTGACTTTCAGCATCATTATGTCCTTACCTGATTCTATCCTCCAAGGGCTTGTGAGCTCCTTGAAGACGTCTCCTCAGCCCCTAGCACACAGAAGGTACTCAGTAATGATTAAGGAGAGCAAATAGCACTGTGAAAGATCTAATTATAATTAGATAAGTTTTTAAGACCTCAAGTATAATATTCACTCAAGACTTTTTCAGAAAGTGATGATGATATTCTTGAATGGACAATTTAAATGTACCTATCATCTTACTGTCAGCGGAAATGATCATTTATGTTACTTTTGCAAATAAAGGGGAAAAAGTTATCTCTGGGCCCACCAAAATTGTTTTCAAACACTTGAATGGATTACTGGATAAATGGATGATGGCCTTTCTCAAACTTTCTTGCATTTTCCTGGGTCCTGGAGAGCTGGTAATCTTGCCTCTCTACCCTCTCCTACCCCATGGCACACATCACTTTCTGATCATGGAATTTCTGTACCACTGAGGCCAGAGAAAGCCTCAGAATCCTTGTCAACCCCATTCTCTAAGCTGCCATTCACAACTGGTCAGAGTTAACTTGTGCTATAAAAGCTCTTTGTTACCCCTCAACCAAATGTTAATTGAGCACCTACCACATACTCAGCTTATGTTAGGTCAGGCAAGACTTACCCAAAGGATCCAGGTAACAAGGAGAGAAGCAGTAGCCAAGAATGTCAAATAAGTGCCATTGGCATCCAGAATGACCCCAAGACCTGAAATTCTTGGGAAGTAAAGTAACAATTCCCTTTCCTTTGAGATATTAACAGTGTGCCGGCCCTACATTGTCTCTTATGTGCCCCATTGTATCACACAGCAGCCAGTGACAGGGGGCCTCTTCCACTATCTCAATGAGAAAATTGAGGTTCCTAAAATGCCTAGTAGCTGAGACTGATACTCACATCTGAGGATATAAGCCATGAAGCCTTAGGAAAGTGGACTCCCCAGGAGGGAAGGTGCGGTGGTTAGTTTATATGTCAACTTGCCTGGCCATAGGAGGCCCAGAGTAAACCTTTCTGGATGTGTCTGTGAGAATGTTTCTGGATGGGAGATTAGACAGTAAAGCAGACTGCCCATCCCAGTGTGGGTGTGCATCACCCAATCCACTGAGGGCTTGAAAAATAAAAAGGTGTAGAAAGGAGTAATTTCCTCTCTTTTCTTGCCTCACTGCTTGAGCTGGGGCATCTCATCTCATTTCTCCTGCCCTCAGGCTGGGATTTATGCCATGGACTACCCTGGTTCTCAGGCCTTCAGACTCTGACTGAATCACACCATCAGCTTTCCTGGGCTTCCAGCCTGCAGACGGTAGATCTTGGGACTTCTCAGCCTCCGTAATCATGTGAGTCAATCCCTCATAATCAATCAGTATCTATCTATCTATCTACCAATCTATATTTTGTTTCTCTGGAGAACCTTGACTAATGGAAGAGGTAAGCCAGTAGGGCCATATAGGAAGGACAAGCTTCTGTGTAGGTGAATGCATTCTTAGGCTTGTTTGGGGGTCAGCTTGAAAGAATATGGATGTGTGTGTTTAAACAAATGGATGGATGAGTGGAAGGATGGGTGGGTGGATGAGAAGGTGGGTGGGTGAGTAGATGGAAGGATGGATGGTCATAACCAGATTGACTAAAGCAGAGTTTGAGGTAAGGTTGGTAGCATTAAGGCTGGAAAGATAAGAAGGAGCCCAATCACGAAAAGCCTTGAACGCCAACTTTCAAAGGTTGCATTTACTCTGAGTGTAGTGCCTCCACGGAGGGGGCATGACAGTTGCAGTGGGGCAGGGGCAGTAGCATTATTGGCACAATGCTTTAAAAGATGAGTTTTGGGAATTCCCTGGCAGTCCAGTGGTTAGGACTCCACGCTCTCACTGCAGAGGGCCCGGGTTCAACTCCTGGTCCAGGAAGTAAGATCCCACGAGCCGTACTGTGTGGCCAAATAAAAGATCAGTTTGGACCCAGGGACCTGGATGAAAAGAACACAGCCTGGAGGGATTTTTTTTTTTAATTTATTTATTTTATTTTTATTTATTTTTGGCTGCATTGGGTCTTTGTTGCTGCATGCGGGCTTTCTCTAGTTGCGGCGAGCGTGGGCTACTCTTCGTTGTGGTGAGCGGGTTTCTCATTGCGGTGGCTTCTCCTGTTGCGGAGCACGGGCTCTAGGCACGCGGGCTTCAGTAGTTGTGGCACGCGGGCTCAGTAGTTGTGGCTCGTGGGCTCTAGGCACGCGGGCTTCAGTAGTTGTTGCACACGGGCTTAGTTGCTCCGCGACATGTGGGATCTTCCTGGACCAGGGCTTGAACACATGTCCCCAGCATTGGCAGGCGAATTCTTAACCACTGCGCCACAGGGAAGCCCTGGAGGGATTATTGAGCACCGCTTGGCATGTGTCAGGAACAGCTGTACAGGCATCGTCCTAAGTGCTTTACGGTTCTTTGCTCGTTTAATCTGCACAAGGGCCCTGGGAAGTGGGTGCGTTTTTATCACCGCTGTACTGCAGTGAGGAAGCCGAGGCACAGAGAGGGTAGGAGCCCATCTGAGGTTGTCCTCACAGTGGATAGGAGGCTGAGCTGGGAGTCTATGTGGGCAGTCTGGCTCCAGAGCTCAGCCCCTCAACCCCGACACCCTGCTGGTGGTCAGACAGTGGCCCAGAGGACAGTAAAGGGGACAGGTCGGGGGGGAGGGAGGGTACAACCATCGAGGTGTTGGGTTCATAGCTTCCTAGATGACTGACTTGGAATATCACAACATTGCCCCTGGAAGCGTGAATGCACAGCTCTTCATCCGTCCTACCCCTGGGGATCCTGGTAGTTCTCAGAGCTCCTCACGCCCTCCGTCTGCGGGGAAGGAAGGACCATTCTTTCAGGACGATTTCACAAGCCCTTCTTTTCCTTCTAAACTGAACAGTTAGTGATGTTGCAGGGGGCGACCTGTGTCTCCCAGCCCTGGTGGATGTTGATTTGCTGGTCTTGTCATTTAGACTCTGCCTCCCTCACCTGCCCCTTAAGACCTGCTGGAGTGGGTGACTCATGTGGGCAAGTCACACACGGAGGCTTTGACACACACTCAGCCTCTCCAGGCTCGGGGTTGGGGTGGGGGACAGTAGGGAAGGGGACACGGGAAGCTGAAAAAGTCCGCAAATGGAGACAAAGCCTTTAACCCGAAGTGAGTTCCATTTTAAGACCAGAGTTCCTTGGGCCCTCTCAGCCTCAGCCCTCGGTCAGAAGCCAATGTGTTGCAAAGTCCACTTTTGTCTCTTCAGATGCAGACTGTGGTTTGTGAGGCCTTCATGATTAGAGATCAGACAACGGTCCCACCACTCGGCCTGAGCTGCCTGCCCAACCCTGGCATAGACCCCACAGCTCCTGAGAGCTGCCGTGACCCCCTGAGGTCGGTAGGGGGCAGAGGGTTGGATTACCTGTTCACCTAGACCATAATCTCCTGGAGGGTCTCAGTGCCCAGCCGAGCCCCTAGGAGGGGACGAGAGCTGCAAAAAGGATGAAGATCTCAGGTATGTGGGGTTCCATACTTAATCATTAGTTAATAACCAAATGAATGATCACTAACATTTCTTTGTGAAAGTGAAGTGCTAGACACTTGCCTAAATATTTTCTCAGCCTCCTAGAGCCCAGGACAGTGCCTGGCACATGGTAAGCACTCCGCAAATATCTGCGGAATAAAGCGATGATCGATCGAGCAAGTGAATAAAGAAATGAATGAAGCAGCCCAGGACTAGGAGTCAGGGACTGTCTAAGTTCTTCATCCCTTGTTCGGTGAGCCCCAGGCAAGCCACGCCCCCTCTCTGGACCTCAGTTTCTGCAGTATAACCGGTGGGTGAACAAGGAGTCCAGAGACTCTCCTGCACCCTTCTCTTCTTCCCGCCCTGAGGCAGCTGTAGTGGATTTCCTCCTCGAAACGGGACACCAAACGGTTAACACACCACCCATCGCCTTTGATTTATGAAGCGGACGATTGGACCAGGAAGCACAACAGAGACAGCCCTTCTCACTTGCAGGGGGAGGCCCCAGAGAGCAGTAATTCTGTGCACACAAAGGCGAGCAGCAGCCGTGGGCCTCCACCGTGCAGGAGAGCCCACCCTGTCGAGCCCATCCGTGGATGAGTCCAGGGCCGGGGTCTGCTCCCACTCTGTGCAGGGACAGCGGTGGCTTTGTCACCTGGCCTCTGCCATCCACCCAGCCCAGGACCTCAGCTGCCCACCCTTTGCCCTGGGAACCGAAGTGCAGCCCTGCCCCGGTCACCGACTAGCGCTGCCTTTCAGCGTCTGCCAATCTATCAAGATTCAGCTACCGCTGTGAACCCATCAACTCCACGGAAAGGCAGAAAGGAACCCCTCACCACAGCAATTATTTATCCTAGCCTGAACTTCAGGTGACCTTTCCCAGTTCCACAGAAGTTGCAGTTGGGAGCACCTTGGTGGGAAGGTTTTTTTGACCCCCTTCTCTTTTTAACAAACACAATTTTTTTCCTGCTCCATGACCCTGTTTTGCAAAATTTTCTTTTGCAAAAAAGATCTTTGGGTGGTCCTTGAGCCATGACAGGCGTGCAGCGTCGGCCCGGACAGAAAACAGATTTTATGTGAAAGAAGTCGTTAAAAAAAAAAAAAAAAATCTGTGACTCACTCATGGGCCAGCTCAGCCCTCGGACATAAACAGGGGTCGTTCTGCACCACAGGCTCTGCCATGACCTGGGGGATCCAATACTGTTAACCTCTGCGGCTGTGTTTGTACGTGTGTGTTCCCGAGTCGCAGGAAAATCCAGGCTGCAATAAGGGTTACGGAGGGTGTAACTCCCTGTGTAAATTTAAAGTGACCTAAGGGACATAATTACATAAATCTCATCACGAGACAATATACTTTTTATTTGTTTGAATTTTATTTGTATTGGTAAAACTGACCTGAAACTGACACAAGTTTATTAGAAAAAGGACTCTGTAAAAGCAAGTGGGCTGGTCTTCTTACTTAAGATGGATGTGCCAACTTCTAGTATGATTAGAGAAATGGATAACTCACTAACATCTGTGCAAACCACAATAAAAAGGGATTTAGTGTTACCCCAAGGAAGGCAAGAGAGGCTGTCTGTCCATTAAACGCTTTATTACAGTGCCAGCAGCTTTTTTCTAATTCAGTTATTCCTGCACGGCGTTCAGCACTCTGACTGCCTGTCATCCCACCAGACAGTGCTCGGGGCTGGGAGGTTTTGTGCAAGGTAGGTGACAATCAAATGAGCCACAGAGAAGAGAGGGGTGCCTGACCCTCGTGAAGGATTAACTACAGAAAGTGAGTGTGATCATGTCACACCATTACTTAGAATTTTCACAGTCAATTTCTGAAAATATGAGATAAGTTCTTAAAGAGGCAGTTTTCTCAGGAGCTCAGCAGACCTGGTGGGGTTTTGTTACACACTGCATGGCAGGGAGCCTGGAGAGATGGGGCCTGCCGGCGAGGAGGGGCACCGCCTTTCTTGTGCCACCCTGTGTAGGGTATGCTGGAGCCAGGATCTGGGCCCATTCGCTTCCAGGAGTAATTCTCCGAGAAGGAAGAAGAGGGAGCGATATCTCCTGGGACCAGCATGCTCTTTCTCCCTCCTCCCCTGCACCCTGAAGGCCAGCCTCCCCTGGGGCAACCAAGCCTCTGGGCATGACCCCTTGGCGATCATGCCGAGTGGGGTTTGTGGGAAGCATTTCCAGGTCAGCTGCCAGAGATGCTTGAGCCAGTTTGGTGCCAGGATGAACTGCTCACCTCCCATCACCCCTTCCTACCTCTGCAACTTCCACCACCTACCATCACGGTCAGCCCCAGAAGACTATATGCTCTTAACACAGGCGGGGGCACTGGGCCTGGCGTATTGGGGTCCTGTCCCACAGGACCTCACAGTCTAACAGCGAAGTAGGCCACATACTGTAAAATATGCCATATGCCTGACACAAGTACACTTGAAACATATATAATGGGTCTGGCAAAGGTAAAATAGCAATGCCAAAAAGCATGGCATATTTTAGGGCCAGAACTGAATCTAGTCCTCATTTACAGACTGGAGATCTGAGATGTGGAGAGGCAGGTTGCACTCAGAGCACACACTGAAATGCCGGGAGGGAGGGCTGGGACCAGAGCATTCACCTTTGGCTCCAGGTTCAACCCAAGTTATACTTACGGGGACCCCACACAGTAGGGGCTTTTTGTCAAGCGAGTCGGAAAATGTGATTTCTCCCTTTGTATCTGTATATTTCAATGAGAAAAGTAAACCGCAAACCTCTGAGCTTGGTTCTGCTAAAGTAATTTAACATCTGCTGCCACCTGAATCTAATTGAAACAATTCATTATCAAATTTACTGATCTGCTTAATGATTTTGTACTTCTTTCTCAAAACCACCTTCCGCCTTAGTTAGCCTATGTAAATTACTCTCCCCTTTAAATCTGAGCTCTTGAAGGGACCTGGGAGAACGTCTGATTCAGGCGCTCTCATTTTAAAGATGGGATAACAGAGGTTCGGGGAGGGGCGGACGTCAACTTTTATGAAGGTCAGGAAGGACTTGAGCCCAGGCTGCAGGCCCCAGGTCTCATTCCCTGAATGTGGACTGCTGGTTCAAACAGCATCTCTAAAAGGAAGGCAAAAGCAAAGCAACGGAAAGGGGTGATGAAAACAGAAAAAATGAGAAGAAAATAAAAAGGAAGAAGAAAGGAGTTGAAGAAAGGGAAGATGGCAAGCTTTCTTTCCAAGTTGTGCATTTTTTTATGTTTGCTCGGTGGCAGTCTGTTAAAGAAACACTTCATTGTCACCGAGCACAGAGTCATTAAAGGCACCTTGGAAATTTGGACCCTTTTATTAGAATCAGGGCTTAAATAGCAACTTAATTTATGACACTTCTCAAGGCTGATGGCATTTTTGCTCTAAGGTAAGGTCATCACAGTAGATCCCACTCCCAGCTCTTCCCTTTAGAACATGCCAACACGAGAGGCGTTTCCTCTTTACTTTCAAGTAACTGATTATTCAACTGCTAAAATGTAAGTCACATATGTATGGAGGCACGTTTGAGTCCGTGGTGCGTTTCTAAAAGAGAGCTTCTTTATATCTTCACGTAAAAGAGAAGAGTGAAAAGAGGGGGGAAACCCACGAATAAGCTTGTGAATAATTAGATCAGAGAGAGATGCCACCTTTTCTCACTGTTGGAACGGTGAGGGGAAAAAGTACTAGCATATAATTGACATAATTGATCTAGTATTTTTTCCCTTTTTGCTGTAGTAATTTTTATGCATGCCATTGTTGCTGTTATTATCCAGGATGTGATCTTGTGCGGTTGATAATACAGACTAGATATGAATACGGGGACGCACCAGCCAATCACAAATCTATAGTGTCTATTTCTGCATCACCAGGTGCTATCTCATGGGAAATATCCTCTTTTTTGGCAGGCACACAGAGCGCTGCATTATCTGTCATTTTCATTAGATTCAAGCTACAGCTGAGCCAAAAAGACTTAGTTCTAGCATATGTGCTCAAAATGGCCAAGCTGCGATTGTCCAAATTCACCCTTTCAGGATTGCATTACAAACAACTGGAGCTAAAGCTGGAAATTAGAGTGAGCAAAGAGCCTGAATTCCATTTGGGAAACTGCAAACACCGTAAGCGGCTAAGATTGGAGCTTATTATCGTGATCACCTCAAAGGAAAGAGGAGACACTGGCTTCCATCAGCAAGCTCATTTTTTAGCACCTCTTAGGTAGGGATGGAGGATGGTGTCAGCCTAGATTTCGAGGCCTCTTAACAAAGAAAACCCAACCTCTTTCATTCCCCTCTGGGCCTCTAATACACTCTGGCCTCCTGGGATGCTGTGTATTCTGTCCCCAGGCTTTGCCCTCAGCCAGCCGACCTTGATTCCCCTAGGACAGCATCTACTGCTGGGTGTGTGATTAGGTAGTCTGGGTGGCATGAAAACCAATCACACCTCCAGCAGCGGACAACTCCTACAAGAGTCTTAAGGGATGAAATAATCCAGCTGCAGTGAAGTTGGATCTTCACACAAGTCTCCACCTATTTGATAAATTTAATGGTATGTTTGAGCATGTGGAGGGGACATATCACAAAATTAAACCCAATTTAAAATGCTAAAAATGGGAGAGCTACAGGGCTCAGGAGGCTAGTCACTCTACCCAGGGGACTTGATACTATTTTAAGCACATATTTAAAAAAAAAAAAAAGAATAAGCTAGCTGTTCAAGCAGAGAATTGACTTTGTTAAAAACCAAAAGGCCGGTGAGAATGTAAAATGGTGCAGCTTCTGTGGAAAATGGTATGGTGGTTCCTCAAATCATTAAACATAGAATTACCGTATGACCCAGCAATTCCACTGCTGGGTATATACCCCAAAAAAATTGAGAGCAGAGTCTAGGAGGGATCTTTGTACATCCATGTTCATAGCAGCATTATTCACATTATTCACAATAGCCAAAAGATGGAGAAACCATCAACAGATGGATGGATAAACAAAATGTGGTCTGTGTGTACAGTGGAATATTATTCAGCCTTAAAAAGGAAGAACATTCTGACACTTGCTACAACATGGATGAACTTTGAAGAGATTGTGCTAAGTGAAATAAATCAGGCACAAAAAGATAAATACTGTATGATTCCACTTATATGAGGTACTTAAAGTAGTCAGGTTCACAGAGACAGAAGGTAGAGAGGTAGTTGCCCAGACCTGGAGGAGGGGAGAGGGAGGAGTTACTAATTAATAGGTAGAGAGTTTCAGTTTTGCAAGATGAAGAGAGTTCTGTCTTTGGATGATGGAGGTAGATAGTTGCATAACAACACGAATGTAGTTAATGACATTGAACTGCACACTTACAAATGGTTAAGATGATAGATTTTATATGTATTTTACCACCATAAAAAATTGGAAATAAATGGTTAGAATGATACTTTTTATGTTATATATATTTTACCACAATTAAAAAAGTAAAAAGCAATAGGCTTGAATTTGTTTCATTAAATCCTCTTTATTGTCCAACCGACTTGCATCCCAAAGATGCAAGTTGGTGTCACCAGATGCCACCAGAAGTTTTGGACCTCAGCATCCTCTTTGGGTTCAGAACAATGTTTGAGCAGCAAGTAAATACCTTTGTTAACAAAAAACAACAACAATAAAAACTTTTCTGGCTGCTTGTAGAAGCCACCACCTGGACCCACAGTCTGCCCGAGTCTGTGCCCCAGGAATCCCAAGCCGTGCTGGAGTCTTCCACACTGGCATTGAGGGTGAGCCCTTGGCCACATCTCCCTTGAGCTGTGTGAGAAGTTCTAAAGACAGCAGAAACATCCATAATTTGTCCCAGAATCATATTGTGTTTTTATGCCTGGGCAGTGACTTCACACACCACAATGGCAGAGAGGATTTCTACAGGGAAAAATCTGCTGATGAAAATTTTGTCCTGAACCATATACTGCTGGCATCGTGTCCATGGCAAGTGGTTCACCATTTTTCTTCTGTGCTGCTAGTACAGGCTGGTGAATGACAAGCAAGCAGGGAGAGAGGCGGTGTGAATATCTGGGAAGTCAAGGAGCACTTTGGGTCCAGGAGTGCAGGTCCAGGAAGGAGGTCACCAGAGCTGAGTGGAGGCAAATCTGATGATGGTTGTTTTGCCATAACAAAATGCCATACACTGGGCGGCTTACACAGACATTTACAGTCTCTTCATCTCCTTGTAAGGGCACTAATCCCATCATGAGGGCCCCACCCTCATGACCTCATCTTGTTACGAGTCCAAGCTCATACAGCTCTCCTTACACACTAGGCCAATAAATGGAGAGATGAGTTGTGGGGCAAGGAATAGCAACTTTATTCAGAAAGCCAGCAGACCAATAAGATGGTGGACTGGTGTCCAAAGAACCATCTTACCCAAGTTAGAATTCAGACTTCTTTTATACTAAAAAGGGGAGGGGGTGTGTTTGGTTCCTACAAACTTCTTGGTGCCAGAATCCTTTGTTCTTGCAGATGTCCACATAGGTCAGGTCACAATGTTCCTATAAACCTCCAACAAGACAAATGGTATTCTCTGTTCTGCAACTTTTCCTCTCTGTATGAGTGAAAAAGTGTTATACCTTTAAAGGTCAGAGCCTTGAAAACGGGCTATCGCGTATATTTCAGGTTATAGGCAACATTCTTAACTTACAGCAAAAGCAATAGAATATAAAAGTTAAAGAAACAGATCCAACATGGAGTCATATTTGTTCTCCCTTATTACAATCTAACCCTAATTACCATCCAATGGCCCCACTTCCAGATACTGATACCTCACAGGGTTCTTGGCCTTCCCCAATCAATAGAAATTGACTAGAGGCCAGACAAGAAATTCAGGCAAGGCTTTATTGGGGCCCCTGCTGCAACAGGGGGGAGAAAGAACAAGAAACAAGTTTCCTTTCTCCTTTCCTAATGTGGGGGGGTGACATGGTTTCTTGTATGGGGTGAGGCTAGGGGTGTGTCCAAGGTTGCAGGGGAGGCTTAGGTGTTTTGCCCATCCCTTTGGTGGTGTTGAGTGCAGGGGGGCATGCACAGTACCCTGCTTTTGCTCCCAGCTCTTTAGAAATGGCAGTTGGGTTTTCTTGGTCTTTTTGTATCTTTTTGTCCAGAATTTGCACATTCACGCAGTTATTTTTAGTCCCATATAGTTTCTTTGTATTTTGTTGCTTGAGGAGAGGTGTGCCCAGGTGCAAGCACTGCAGCAAATGGTCCCAGGTCCCAGCCTGTATTGAGACAGGGTTGGGGCTTCAGCATATGAATTTGAGGGACACAAACATTCAGTCTGTAACAAATGTGGTTTTTATCTTCACTGAACCATTCATCCTGTAGCTGGAGTGAATACCCCGTATCCACTCAGCTTTCAGCCCTGTGGTCCTCCTGCTCTCACTTCCTGCCATACTTAGGGCTCCATGTTTCTGTAATATCCCTCCAATTTCAGCCAGACTGGAGGGTTCAGTTTACAAAGAGCAAATTAAAAGTAACCTACAAAATATCTGATTTTTAAAAGATGTTCTCCTACAGGAGCCCTGTTGTCTATTAATTGTACCATGTTTTGAAACAACATAATTTTTTTTTATTAAAAGAAATTTTCTCTTGTATTGTCCTTTCAATTATCACCATGTTACTGGAAAAGAGGTAAGGCAATCGGAAAACAGTTGAATGAGAGAATACACAAACAAACTTTCAAACTGTCTTTCAGCAAGTGAGGCTAAAGTTATTGAATATGCAAATTGCCTTATTAAAAGAAGAATGATGTCTTTTTCAGCAATCAGTTTAATTACAGTGCAACCCTTCAATAGAGAAATCAACTTGTTTCTCAGAATAAAAATTCTTTAGAGAGGGAATTTAGGTATAACAGATCTAAATGAGAAGATTTACATGGGGTAGGAAAAAGTACTTGCATAAATGAACATGAGCTGCTAGGAGAGGCACAGGAGAGACCGGACACCCAGTTGCCCTGCCTGTGTCTTGCTGAGCCTGGTTTACCTGCCTTTCATTCTCCTGCTCCAAAGCTCAGAGAGAGGAAAGATGTAATGCCCTATGAAAGGGGTTTATCCAAAGTGTACTTAAGGACATATATCCCCTACAGAAGCAGTATGGATTGCGTGGGGTGAGATGCTTAAGCACTAGGACGAGAACAAAAGTGATTTAATCGTTTAGAAGACCTTTCATCAGAACTCTGTCCATTCTACTCCAGGCCTTTCCCTCTCTCTCCTAGTGACCACCAAACTTTGCCTGCTGGTTCTTCATCAGACAGAGACAACAATGTCAAGGAATGAAGACCTCAGGAAGCTGTTCTGGTCAGAATGTTGGGGTGAATAGGTTCAGATGTACCCACAGCCCACAGCCCACATGCTCAGATGCTGCAGTATCACGGTACCCTTGGAAAGGTGACAGACCAGGATTTAAGGCAGAGGTTTGGAACCAGACTTCTTGGGTTGAATCTCAGCCACATAGAATATTAACTTATTGGCGGCAGGCAAGTTGTTTATTCTTTATGTGCCTCAGTTTCCTTGTCTATAAAGTGAGGAGATAACACTATGTCATAGGATGGTTTTGAAATTTAAAGAGAAAAACCAGGCAACAACTGAGTGTAATACCTGGCATGTAGCAGGCACTCAATTAACATTAGCCGGTAGTAATGGAGGCAGCAGCAGCAGTAGATCGAATCTCCTGTGCACACTCTGATACTTTGTTACCAACTTTCACACAGTCTGAAATGCAAAACATGAAATTCACACATACTCAAGAAACAGCACAGGCAAATGTTCCTTCAGTGAACCTTGAAATCTTGAGCACCTACCATATGCCATCAGTGAACAAAACTGAAAAAAATCTCTGTGCTTTTACATTCTAGTAGAAAGACAATATATAAGAAGCATAATAAACATATGCATTATATAGTATTTCAGAAGTATCTACATGGAACAAAAGGATAAAGCAAAGAAAGGTGTCTCAGAGGACCTGGAGTGAGGTGAGCAACTGTCATTTAAATAGATGGTCAAGGTGGGTCTCACTGAGAAGGTGAAATGTGAGCAAAAACTTCAGATAGGGAAGGGAGAGAGCCATGGATATGTAGGAGGAAAGGGTCCCAGGCAGAGGTGCAAAGGCCCTGGGGCAGAAGTGGGCCTTTCATATTCCAGGCACAGCAGCAGGCCCATGGGGCCAGAGAGGTATTGGAGAAAAGTAGAAGACAGTGTCAGAAAACAATAGAGGTCAGATTACACAGGTACTTGTGGGCCACCATAATGACTTTGGCTTACACTTGGATGAAATGGGGAGACTTTAGAGGATTTTGAGCAAAGGAATAGTATTAATTATCTGACTCATGTTTTAAAAGGAAAAACAAGCTTTTGAGTCAACTGGAATGAATGGGGGACCTGTGAGGAGACTACTGTACACATCCAAGGTTGTAGCAGTGGATATGAGAATATTCTAAATGTGGGAATATTTTATAGGACAATCCAATACGCTTACCTAAGAGATTAGATGTGGGGCCTGAGAGAGAGGAGACAAGACGACTCCAAGATTTCATTTAATTAATGCAAACTACTCTGAAAACAAGGAATCCATGACAACCTTGTTTAGTGTGAGAACAAATCTACATTTACATTTACATGATCTAAATTGCTATGGCCTTACCTAGAGTACTGAACTCAATACAACTAAATACAGCATAGCAAAAATGAGGTCAAATTAAGAAAATATCACCTACGTCTCAGATGAGAAATATTCTCATATGAAGAAGTTCTGGACATCAAGTGGTAGATGGAAGGCACTCATCAATATTTTTTTCTGCCTGTTTCTTGGACACAACAAATGTGTTCCTACCCCAGAGCCTTTGCACATGTGATTCCTTCTCCCAGACCTTTGAACAGTTGGCTCTTTTTCCTCATTAGCTCAAGTATCCTCTCCATTTGAGTCACATATCTGTTGTATTAGTCAGGGTTCGCAGAGAAACAGAACCGACAAAGTGCACATATAGATAGAAAGAGATTTATTATAAGGAATTGGCTCACATGATTACAGAGGCTGAGAAGTCCCAAGGTCTGCAGTCATTAAGCTAGAAAACCTGGAAAGAGCTGATGGTATAAGTTCCACTCTGAAAGCCAGCAGGCTTGAGATCCAAGAGGGGCAGATATTTCAGTTGACATATGAAGTCAGGAAAAGATGATGCCCCAGCTAATGTATTCAGGCAGGAGGAGTTCCCTCTCACTCTTGAGACGATCAGCCCTTTCATTCTATTCAGGCCTTCAACTGATTGGATGAGGCCCACCCACATTGGGGAGGGCAATCTGCTTTACTGAGTCACATGTTAATCTCATCCAAAACATCCCTACAGACACACCCAAAATAATGTTTAACCAAATGTCTGGGCACCCCATGGTGCACACATAAAATTAACCATCACACCTGTTTTGTCCCTATTGTGTTTGTCATTTTATGAGGTTATCTTAGTTTTTGTTTATCTGTCTATCTATGTGCTTATCTTCCCTGTGAGAATATAATCTCGGCCAGCAGTTTGTTGCACAACTGAACTAGTGAATAAATGAAGGAAGAACAATTCCATGTGTTATTTGAGATTTAAGAGAGAGAGAGAGGCATGGAATTTCCCTGAGGCCAGGTGACGTTCGTTGGTTCAGAGAGATGATGGCACTTGATGAGAAACAGAAGGAGCCCGGGGAAGACAGGATGGGACTGGGGCAAGGGACTGGGGAGGAAGTGGATGGGATGAGATCAAACCTTATGGGAAGAAACAGAAATCCATCTCTGACAGCCAAATCCCCCTGCATGCATTCTGGCTTTTATTTTTAATCTGGAGTGAAACATCTCCTGACCTGACCCGGCTGCCTGTGAGCCAATGCAACAAATCAAAGCCCAGAGCAGGGCGGGTCCCAGGCTGGGCTTCCCTGGGAAAGTGAGGGGGCAGCAAGAGTGGAAATGAGCTCGTGGTCTCACCCCAGCCCTGGGCAGCCATTTGTCTGCAGGACAAAGGGGCTGGGTGGGCCCAGTTCATCATGATGGCAAGGCCGCCCCCAGAGGCCCAGAGTGGGACAGTCAGGAGGGTAGAGCCCCATAGACACAAACAACCCTCGGCCAGAGTTCTTACATCAGCATTCCTGTGGGCATGTGGGGTTTTGTGTTTTGTTGATTGATTTTAATGATAAAAGAAAAGAGAAGCTGTCTTCAAGTGTTAAATGCTATGTGCATAAATGTTACCAAAATGGTGAAGAAAAATGTCCCACGTATGACTTAAGCTAAAATCATCTTTCTCAAGTTGTCATGGGATTGTTTTTTTAATAAATCTTAATAGCATGATTGGTTTTAGAGGCAGTGTTTGGAGTATCTTCCTCAGGGGCTTTCCCTGCAGAGAGGTTCTAGAGGGGCTGAGCTGTGTGATCCGAGTTTGAGCAGAGTCTCAGAGACAGGACGGGTCCCTCCTGGGTGGGGTCACTGGGAGGGGACACAGCCTGTGGAGGAGAGAGGAGACTCTGGCCACGGGTGGGTGGGGAGGAGCCAGAGTGCCCGGAGACCCTGGCCTCGAGCATGGTGTGCCTGTACCTCGTCCTTCTGGGTCGGGGTGGCACATGCTGGCACCAGGCCAGGAGCGGCTGCCTGGTGCCCTGCCTCCTGCCTCCGGTCCCTGAGCAATAGGGCCCTGGCCCCTATCTGTAGGGAGCCTGACTCAGTGCCTAGACCTCGGGAAGGTTCTGCTCTTTGAATCAAGATGATGGAAACATAGTCCTACCCCTAGGAGCCTAAGATCGCGGGAGGAACCCCTCAAGGAGAGAGAAGACCAACTCTGAGACAAGAGGGGCTGTGACTTGGGTCTGCAGAGCTGGGCAGTTCTGGGACCAGAGCCCTTGAGTCAGTTTACACAGGAGGTGAGAAGAGAGGGCTCTCCAGACAGGTGACAGGGACCAAGGCAAGAGCCGGTGATGAGAATAACCTAGTCCAAGGAACAGCTAGGAGAAGGTCCCGTCTGGATCCACCACCAGAAATTCCCTAGGTCCCAACAGGCCTAAGGAGGTGGGGTCGGGGGAAGGATGGTGGACACAGCTGTGGGAGTTGATGATCAAGTTTCTAACTTTTAAAACTGACTTTGGAGCACAGAGCTGAGGAAGAACACAGACAAGTCAGTAAGAAACAGCTCAAATGAAAACCAGAAAAAGATGTAAAGAGACACTTTGCAGAAGTGGATATCCAAGTAGCCAAAGAACATGTGAGGAGCTGCTCAACCTCGTTACCCATCAGGGAAATGCAAATAAAAACCACAATGAGATATCACCATGCAAAATGGCAAAAATGGAAAAGATGAAAAGAGCCAGGGGTTGAGGAGCAGGTAGAGCCAACAGAGCCCTCAGCCCTGCTGGTGGAAGTGGGGATTGGTACAACCACTCGGGAAAACTGTTTGGCACTATCTACCCTGTGGACCCTCCACCCCGCACGGCCTCCCTCTGAGGCTGCATCCAGAAGCCACAGGCACAAGTACCAGCTGCACTAAACATAGTCGCCTGAACAGGAAACCATCAAACTTCCATCCGTGGGAGGATGGGGAAATAAATGGACCGCGGTGCAGTCGCAGGATGGATGACTGCAGGCGTGGTGTACTTCGATTTAAACATTTCTAAAAATGACTTGGGGTTTGGGAAGAGTGGGAGGAGCTAAGGCCTTCGGGTGGGCTCCCAGGAGCTGGAGGAGAGGAGTGATGACAATGGTGGTGCTGGTGGTGCTTTGTGGCTTTGAGAGCATAAATCAGACTGTGACGCCCCTGCTTACGGCTCTGTGACGCATTCTGGCTGCACTTAAGATACAGCCCAGGCTCTTACCTCAGCCTCCAAAACCACGTGTCCAGCACCCCCCTGCACTGCTTCTCTGCCCTCACTCACTCTCCCTGGCCACCTTGCCCTTGCCAAGGTCACTCCCACCTACGGACGTTTCTCTGGCTCGATTTCTCTTCCTCCTGAGCTTTATTCAGTTCATCTCTTGAGAGAGGTTCCCTGACCGCCCTCGAAGCTGCTGCATGAATTGCACAACCCCCGGGGATGCCACTGCCTACCCCCTGCGTCCAGGTGAATGACACCTTGGGGTCGGTGCAGGCTGCTGCCTAGCCAGAAGCTCCTTCTTCCGTAGTACTTTGCTCCATTTTCTTCGTAGGTATTATTACAGGTGTTCAGGTGTCTGAAATGACCTTGTTCATTGTCAATTGTTTATTGTCTGTTCTCTTCTGCTAGAATATAAGGTCTTTGAGGGCAGAGACCTCGTCCTTCTTATCCACAGCTCTAACCCCAGTGCCTAAGTTAAGATAGGTGCTTACTGATTAATTATGTGTTGAATGAATAAATAAAAGGACAGCTGGGAAGTGACGGTGGCTATGGGAGTCCCCAGAGCCAGTGAGGCCCTCAGCCCGGTGCTTGCACAGATTACCCCAACTGGCACCTATCTCGCTGGGCTGCTGGGAGGATTATTGTGATCCCCATTTTCCAGGTTGGGAAACTGAAGCTTGGAGACAAGAGAGGTGGTGTCCATGAGGAAGGGTGACAACCAAGATTTACACTCAAGTTTGCTCCCCACCCAGGCCCTACTCAGAGCACAGACCCTTCTATGTGCCCATCACTGGGCAGACTCTGGGCCCTCCTTGAACTGCAGCCTCCGGAGTGAAACAAGGGGGCAGCCGGGAACGCCCTAGGCCTAGCACAGCCCAGGGGGAACCCTGTGGGCACCGCCAGGAGCCCGTCTCCTCCCCTTCCCCCATCTGAGAATGGTGCTGGCGGCTGTCACAGCCCACTAAGCTCAGAGACTGTTTCATTGATGGAGACAGCTTCCAGGGCAGTCCAGAACCACTTCAAACCGCCTTGGCAGCACCTGGCCACACTGACCAGATCAAATTTGAACTTGCAGTGGCTGACGGACACCGGCTGACTTGAGGACAGGGGCGGTTAGGTCAGCGCTTCTCAGCCTGTTCATTCGTCATGGAAGTTGAGGCCATGTCTGCCTACAGCCCCAGCTCCACTCCAGCCAGAGCACCAGCCCCCTTCCTGGGGACACGGTGCCTCCAGGGCAGTCTGGGGTCCTGCGTGTGGCATCCCAGTAGCCTGTGCAGTGTGTCTGCCGGGTTTCCTGCACCCCATGACCCCTCACCTACTCTCCCATCCTCTGGACCCCCTAATGTAGAGAACCTCAGGCAGGGAAAAACCCTATTTTCTCTCCCTAGCTCACTACATCCCTTCTTCACTAGCCTGAAGCCAAAGCTCTTTCTCGCCTCCTGAAGCGGCCTCTTTTATATCACCCAGCCATCCCCTCCACAGGGCCTGGGCACCCACTGCCCCGTCCATGCCCACCTGTTGTCTAATTAGCAGTTCCTGACGGGGCAGCTGCAAAGGCACTTGACAAGGAAGTCTTCTCCCCCATGCCAGGCTCAGTTCCAACGTGTGGAAATGACTGCTGTTTTCTGTAAATCAGGAAGGAGTAAAGGTCATGCCCACAATAAGGCCCCAAACCTATTTGTACCCTGGTGTGCCCTCAGGAAGCAGGACAGAAAGGGCTGGAACCACAGGGCACACTGGCCTCCACCTCCGCAGCTTCCCCACCTCCCCACACCACGGCCTGCCTTCCAGGAAGCCCCAGCAGGAGGGAGGAGCCAGGGTTGTCAGCCCACTGGGACTGGACCCCAGTGAGATTGGCTCCCTGGAGCTGCCAGAATTTGACACATCTACCAAAGTGATGGAGTGGGTGAAGAAAGCCGTTACTCAAAATTCCAGCCTCTTATGGATAGGTAACAGGCTAGCAGAGGAAGCCCAAGAAGCTAGGCCCTTGTCCCTGATGGGAGCACAGTGATAGGGGGTCTGCCCAGCTGGATCCCAGTCAGGTCCCCCCGGGCAAGGCCTGGGCCCCATTCTTATGTCCTCTCCTCTGCAGGCCCGGCACCGAGGGGGCAGACCATTGCGAGAATGCCGAGGGTGTTTAGCAGGCTATCATATTAGTCTTCCTGGGGCTGCTCTAACAAATTACTACAAACTTGGTGACTTAAGCAAGAGAAATTTATTCTCGCACAGTTTTGGAGGCCAGAAGTCTGGAATCAGGGTGTCAGCAGGGCTGTGTTCCCTCAGGGACTCAGCTGGCAGCTGCTGTCAATAACGGTGTCACTTGATTTGTAGCCACGTCACTCCCATCTCCGCTCTGTCTGTACATCCCTTCTCTTCTGCGTGCCACTGGGTCTAATTTCCTCTGCTTTTCTCTTATAAGGATACACATGATTGCATTTAGGACCCACCTGGATAATCGAGGCTAAACTCCTCCTTTCAAAATCCCTAACTTATGGGGCTTCCTTGGTGGCGCAGTGGTTGAGAATCTGCCTGCCAATGCAGGGGACACGGGTTCGAGCCCTGGTCTGGGAAGATCCCACATGCCGTGGAGCAACTTTGCGCATGAGCCACAACTACTGAGCCTGCGCATCTGGAGCCTGTGCTCCTCAACAAGAGAGGCCGCGATAGTGAGAGGCCCGCGCACCGCGATGAAGAATGGCCCCCGCTCACTGCAACTAGAGAAAGCCCTCGCACAGAAACGAAGACCCAACGCAGCTAAAAATAAATAAATAAATTTATTAAAAAAAAAAATCCCTAACTTAATCACAGTTTTCACCATATAAATTGATAGTCATTCTTCACCATATATGGTAATATTCACAGGTTCCAGGGATTAGAAAGCAAATATATTGAGGGGGGCATATTTTTCTGTCTACCACAGCTATTATTAATAACTTGAGATCTCAAGGCAGGAACTGTCTCATTGGATGCTCATGGCTATGGAAGGGCCAGGTGCTAGCATTGTCCCACTGGATGCCTGGGGCGGGAGTGGAGGGTGGGGACAGAGCAGAGATGCTGATGTTCATGATGCTAATGGAACAGAAGTCTAGAGGCTCCAGTCATCCTGATTCAGCTGCCCCCCCCCACCCATTCTTGGAATGGAGCGCTGGGGACACGGCCTTGGTGACTGGAGTGGAGTCTAATAGGCCTGGGGTTAATCTTGTTCCTGCCTCAGTCTCTGCATCACGCCAGCTCACAGCAGGGTTATTCTGTGTGTTAGAGAAAACAACGTATGAAGATCCGTAGCTCAGGGTGTGGTAAAGAGTAAGCATCTAGTCAATGGTAGATAGGATTATTCCTTTTGTTTAATTGGGTGAATGTTTCTGATCCATCTTGCGCGCTAAGGCTGGATGGTGGAGCACCAGAGGCAGTGATGGGAGTTCCTGGGGGGCAATGCCAGCTGCTCCTCATCCGTCCCCTCCTTCATGCCTGCATGCCACAGAGGTACTTCGAGAACATTGCATGTGAAGTCTCTTCTCTGCAGGGACTCACGGGGCAGGTGCGGAAGGAAATGGTGTTCCAGGGTGAGAGGTATTATCACAGAATTGTCATCTAGACCTTGGAGGATGGAGCTATGAAAAAGGAGAGGCGAGTGATGTCTCCTCTAAAAGGCAATGCTTGAATTGAGTCCCAAAGGATGCAGCCATCGGATACTTGAGCTTTAGGGGCCAATAGCTGAAAGTTTGCTAAAGAAATGTGCACCTTGTGTCTTGGGGAAGGTGGTGGTGGGGATCAGGAAACAGTGGCTGATGGCACAATAAGAACCTTGCTTGGGGAGACCCCGCTAATAACGCTGATGGTAATTACATGGTCCTACGACTGGATGGCCAGGGTCCTGGCAGGAAATCTAGGGCACACCCCAGGGTGGCTAGAGAGAGTTTAATGACAGGACCACTGACAATAGTGTGGGGAGGCAGTAAAAGAAAACACCAAGGGATGAGGAAGCACCCAGGGCTAGCAGCAGTGGAAAGCCATTACCATTACCACCCCAACGCCTAAAGGATCAAGGAAGGAGCCATCTCCAGACCCAGAGAGCTGTGGCAGTGGGAGAAGGCCATCTGATGGGAACTTTGACCTTCAGCAGATGAATGCAGCCATTCTCAATTTAGGGCTCGGAAGGGAGAAAGCCAGGGCAATAAATACTCTGACTTCCGTCTGACCTCCTTATCTTGTGGGCTCCCCATTGGCCATTCCCAGCTGAAAACCAGAAGGCTAGGGAACCTGTGGATGAAGTCCTTATGGGTCGGCTTCTTGGAGTACAGAGCAGGAGGAGAAGAATAGGGAGTAAATCTGGAGGGGCAGAGAATCCTGCCTGATGATGAAGATGGTGATGAAAATGATGATGATTATAATGATGACAGTCATGGTGGTGATGGTGATGATGATGGTGGTGATGGTAGTGTTGCTACTGCTGATGGTGGTAGTAATCATGATGATGGTGGCAGTGATGGTGTGATGATGGTGGAGATGGTGGTGATGATGGTGCTAGTGATGATGATGGTGGTAATGGTGATGGAGATGATGATGACAGTGAAGTTAAATACCATTATTGAGTTTCTATATAACCACTCACTGTTCCAAGGGCTTTCAAGCTTCACACCAACCCAATAAGATAGGATAGTAGAAATTCTCAGAGATCTGGGAGACCTACACATGGATCAATAGCCAGAATTGTCCTCTACTCCCTTGGACCTCCCCCAAAACACATGGTTTGGCAAAGCACCTGGTCCTAGTGACTTGCATTTTAATTACACATGTATTTGCTCGTCTTCCTTACCCCTCTGTGAACTTCTTTAAGTAAGTTTGATGTCTGATTATCACCGAAACCCAGGGCTTGGCAGTGTCTAATAGAGTGCCTGCCACTCAAGAATTGCTAAGCCAATGATGATGAATGAGTGAATGAATGAGTGAATGAATAAGAGAGACTCTGTGACAACAGGATGTGGAGAGTGAGGTCCTGGACTGAGACCTGCTCTCTATGGAGCCTGGCCCATCACAGGCACTTAGCGTATATTGGAGAAGGGCCGACACAGTGGCACTGTGGCATTTCTGTTTTCTCTGGTGCCCATTTGCTCACGTTGAAACATGAACTGAAAAACTTCCAAGTTTTACAAAGCTATTTAGTTCCCTGAAACTTACCCAAGTCCAAACTCTGAGCTAAGAGTGAGGATTTTGTGCTACATCTCAGTGTTGCAGGTGGAAACCCACAGCCCAACATAGCTCAGAATTGCTAATCACCTTCGGATTGTTGTGTTAATAAGTGAAAATACAGAGAAACACAAACCTGTCTTCCTGTTTATTTAATTTTGGTCCCAAAAAACGCCGCTAAAACATATTGCTGGGCATGCCACAGATGTTCCTTCTCTCACACCTGCGAGATATTGAAAGTGAGAGCTGGACGCTTTGACAGAATTTCTTTCGCTTTGATAACTGTGGTCAGGCCATTTTCCTACCACTGGGGCCTGTCATTTTATCTGATCATTCCCCTGTGCAGAGGTCCACGTCGGGGCTGACGTGTAATTCTGTGTATTCTACCACAACCTGCTCGAATAGACTGATAAATGTAAGCAATTAAAAAAAAAAAGTTGAGCTGTGCCATCTCTTGTCAATTCACCTGCTAATTTCACTATATGCAGAGTGTATATAATGACCTGCTTGGTAGGTTACTAAATAGAATCTTGGGTTGTTCTCTCCAGAGCTCATTAGGGTGAGAGGTGACCTGGCAGGACGTGTGGCTCTCCAGTTTGATACTGAAGCTTTAACTAACCGGATAGAAGAGATTTAGAGCCACTTACCAGTTTTTAAAGAACGGAGCAGAACAGCGCTGTGTTCTCGCATCTTGTCCTAGTTTATCTTCCAAGGGCCGTGGCCATTATTTTTAGAACAAGAAGGTGTCATCATTTAGATTGATTACAAGAGAGGAAACCCACCCAGCATTCTGTGGCTTCAAGGATTTTCCTTACCATGAGGGCAGCAGATTCGTACGGACTTCAGTAAAGGGGGTCAGGGTGGATTCTGTGTTAGGTACCGGTATTGTTACCTGGGCCATGTCGTCTGTGCTGGGGAGCAGGACTTCCTGGGGCAGGGAGGGGGGTTGTCCTTCCTGTCGAAGAGTTTTTCTTTAGAATCTCTCTGTGGTGGCTGGGATCAGGCTGGGTGAGAGGAGAGAGCCCTTTCAGCCACTTGGGGAGTGAGAACAGGGGGCCAGTGGGCTCCAAGGAGCTAGACCGGAGTCAGCTGCCAGGAGGGGGTGCCCTGCTAAGCAGAAGCTGTGGACATAACCACTTGGATGGACCCGCACGGGCAGAACTTGTGTTTTGTTGATGTGCCCACTGACCAACGGGAGAAGTGCAGTGAGGAAGAGGACATGAGGAGGAGGAGATACAGCCCCAGGCCAGGACACTCTCGAGGTGGCCTTGTCCTCTTTCTAGTTACTTATTTATTTTACCGATTCTTCAGCCAATTCCAGCAAGTGAAACACTGGCCGCCTCATTACGGATGCTCAGTGCTGACTAATTAACATTGTTGAAGAGCCCTCTGTCCTGTGCCAGGCTGAGCGGGCAGCTACATGTCAGACCCCCAATGTAAGACAGAAGGAGCTGGAGCCCTGGCCAGAGGCACCCAATGCTCCAGCCCCTGTTGGCACCTCCATTGCAGGCGAATTTGGTGTCTTTCAATACCATTCCAGACCGATATCGCTATTGTGTGGATTAAAGGAGTCTTGATAGCCACATGCTCCAAATAAAGATAATCTTTGTTATGCATTGAGTATGGGATATGAACTTGGCGACATCCCCAGTGCCAGTGCCATTATTCTCTGCCCACAGTCTAAGCAAGAACCTCAGATGTAAAGGCCTTCTCAGGAGGCATTTGGAGACGGCTGGGTTCAAGCTGGGTAGATGCCTTCCCAAATAATCACTCCTGCACTAGTGCTGTGTATCTAGCCAAAGTGGAGAGTGCATGCGATTGTTTGCCAAATTCAAGACCAGAGGGCTCCCGTTCCAGGGAGAATAGAATCACTCAAGCAGTCGTCTTCAAGCTCCTCTCAGCTGTATCCAACTAAGGCCTGCTTGGGGATGGGTGAAGACATTTGTCTCTTTCCTTTTATAAATGTGCATGCAACATTGCTGAATTATAGGTCACGAGAGAATGCACAGAGAAATCCAAACCCTAGGAAGTACCTGAGGATTGACCCTCTACCCCCACCCCGATCCAGGAGCCTCATTCCAGGTGCTTCCAAGGGAAGCAGAGGTCCTCAAAACGAGAAAGGCGAAACTGGGCTTTGCTTGTAATGTCAGGCACTCCTCAACTTTCTCTTCAGAATGGCCTTCCTTTGCAGCCAGAAGTTTGCTTTAATCCAAACTATGGCAGGACCACCATGTGTCAGATGTCATAGTGGAAAATCAGTTTATTTCTTAGACAAATCATGCATGTGTAAGAATCTACTTCATGGAGGACAATCTACCGTGGAAGTGAAACTCGTGGGCTCTAAAATAGGGAGTGTGATGATTAATATTATGTGTCGAATGGCTAGGCCATGGTACCCAGGTATTTCGTCAAACACATTTGGATATTGCTGAGAAGGTATTTTTAAATGAGGTTAACATTTAAATAAGCAGACTTTGAGTGAAGCAAATTGTGCTGCACAGTGTGGATGGTCCTCATCCAATCGGTTAGAGGCTTTAATAAAGACAGACAACCCCCAAGGAAGAGGGAATTCTGCCAGCAGACTGGATTTGGACCTTGAACTACAACATCAGCCCTTCCCTGAGTCTCCAGCCTCTACCCTGCAGATTTTGGACTTGCCAGCCTCCACAATCACATGAGCAAAGTCCTTAAAATAAACCTATGTATGTATTATGAATGTGTGCATCTATCTATCTATCTACTTACCTACCTACATCCTATTGGTTCTGTTTCCCTGGAGAACCACACCCTGAGTACTACTAGTAGGAACTAGGAAGAAGGAAGCACTGTCTTCAGGGACCAATAGAGGACAGAAGACTCTGGCTGCCACCAGAGTGCAGGTGTTGTCTTAATGACAACCTATTCAACACATGCCTTTTCCTTACCCAGGCTGAAGACAGGGTGCCAGGCCATGGGGCCCAGGCCTGCCCATTTACCTTGTGAAAAGTATGATTCATGAGAAATGGAATTCTGTGGCTTGTCCTGCTCTGAATGGAGACTGCCCTGAGAACGGAAAAATGAAATATCTAGATACAGTAAGAAATCCTCATTGCTGGGATTGCTACTGAGACCTGCTTTCCACAGAATCTTTTCATGGCTCTCCTGGCTCTAAAGCTGGAAAGCCACAGAAAGATGGCAGGTAGGGAACCAGGTGTGTTTGGGATGTCCCTACCTGAGTAAATGGGAAATGGCAAAGAGCCAGGCAGCCCCTGGTTTCCGGAGGGCAATGATCAATGTAAAGTGCATCCTATTGTTTTCAAGGCACATTGGTCCATCCTAACAAGGCTCAAACTTTATTAAGGGAATCTGAGGGGTCAGCTACCTGACGCTGTGGGGAACTGATGCTTCCATCTCGCACAATTCGATGAGCCAGACGTTTTGCTTTCTCACTGATTCCATCCCCCAAAAGGAAGAGGTGGGTAGGCCACTGAAGTGTTTTGACTGAAGCGTCTTCGGTGTTCCCTTTCTAATAAAGGGCCATATATTAGTGCCGAACAGTCATTTTTTTGAGCACTAAAGTAATACCAGGACTCTCATTGCTCAAGAAACTGCTGAGCAGAATCTTCCAACAATGTGTCTCCCCGGCATTCCTTACCCCTATTGATAATGATAAAGTCTCATAAATCTAGGTAAATCTTTAATTACGCCTTCAGAACATGGCGCTATTACGACTGTGACATAGTCATAAAGGGCACCTTCAAAATTAGCTCTGTATACATTTTATGAATATGTAAAAGGGTAGAGGTAGCTAGAGTTAAAAAGGAAAGACAAAAAAAATTTGTGTTTTTACTATCTTGTCACAATCATCTTTTAAAATGGGATTTTAATTCCTTTTTAAAAATAATTGTTGGGAAAAGCTCTGTCTCTTGACTTCTACAATTTTTATTAAAATCCACAGCGTCAGCTTTGCTGAACCCTATTGCATGTTGACAAAGCCTACAATCTGCAATACAGGGAGTATATTCCTCTATGTTAGAACACCTTTTGGCCTAAAAATTGTTCTTCTTTATATTAAGCATGTGTGAGGTATTTATGGAGAAAGGAGTGCTGTTTTTATGAGGTCCTAAGAAAGCCTAGGGTTTGTTTCATTCCCTCCAATCAGGGTGACTGCAGCCTCATCCTTCCCCCACCCCTGTGTTTGGTTAGTAGTCCTGTGCAATTTATTTTTATCTTCAGCCGACGCACATATTTTTAGTTGTGTGAATAATACGGAGAAAGATTAAGTTCTTTTATTTTGCTAATTAAACTGCATTTTTCAAGATCCAGTGAGCTAGTAAGTGACAGGATTAACAAGGGCCCTTTGCAGTTTTGCTGTTTTCTTGATGAGATTAGAGGTATTTGATATTGGAGTAGGGGCTGATGAAGTGGCTTCCTCCATGTGAATGAATGCATGACCCTAGTTTATCACCACGGCTTCATAAAGAAGTCTTCCTTACTGTCGAGAAAGCCCAACCAAGAGTGAAAATGACATTAGCGAAAAGCGAAGCAAAAGGTCAGTAGAGCAGGATGAGAAGGGGGAAGGAAAAATGCATTCCTTTGCTTTTTTTTTTTTTTTTTCCAAAGGGTTAAGGAAGAGCCCTGGCTGAGTTACAGGCTCTGTGCCCATGGAACAGTCATTGGGTGAGCTGACCCTCAGAACTGCAGGCTCCTGCGACAGGGACATCTTTCTGAGTCTCTGGAGTTTAAAGGTAAAAATCTTATATTTAAAGAAACAAAAGCAGGGAGACAAGCATGCACGGCGAGGAAAGCACCAGCTCCCTCTCCCCTGCGCCCTGCAAGACTTGTTCCCATCAGCATTCACATACCGCTTGGGGCCCACCTGACTTCTTCGCAGCTACTTGGGCTTAGAGCCCATCTTCCGGACAGTCAGAGGCCAACCTGAGGGAGCAGGAAAAGACCACCCATCTCTTCTTCCTCACGCCTCCCAACCCCCTTCCCGGCCTCCCAGCAACTTAGGAGAGGCAACTGAAATGAAGGAGCGATGCCAAATAAGAGGGGGAAATCAGAGTGGAGGAGTGATTTGCTAAATCCCCTTGTGGTGGCCAGGAAGAAGGATGGCACTGGGGTAAGGGTGAGGACAAGCTGAGAGGGGAGCTGGGGAGCGGCTGGGCCAGCTCAGGGCTGGGTGCCTTGGCGCGGCAAGTCCAGGCAAGGCCATTGTGTGTGTGTTTATTGTATAATTAGCTCTCTCTCCTCCCTGAATTCCTAAGACCATTTTCCCTACAAGCACATATTATTTTCTTTTTAATAGAGGAAAATTTGCACACAGCAAAATGCACATAAGTGTACGGCTGGGTGTATCTTGACAAATGCAAACACGGGTGTAATCCACATCCCTTTTGGGAGGTAGAAGATTTCCATTACCCCAGAAAGTTGCCTAACGCTCCTTGCCAGCAAGTGCCTGCCTTCCCACCCACTCAAGCAACCACTGTTCTGTGTTCTATTACCATAAGTTAGTTTTGTCTATTCTAGAACTTTATATAAATGGAATCCTACAGAATGTACTCTTTCTGCCTGGCTTCTTTGTCTCAGCACAATATTTCTGTGATTTTCTGTTTGTTGTGGATATCAAGAGTTTATTCGTTTTTATTGCTGAGTTGCATTTTGTTGTATGGCTCTACCACAATTGTTTTATCTGTGGCACTTTTGTTGGACATTTGGGTTGCTTCCAATTTGGGGCAATTAAGAATAAAGTCTCTGTTCTCATTTTTGCCCAAATCTTTTGCAGATATATATTTTGATTTCCCTTGAGTAAATGCCTAGGAGTGGCATTGCTATGTCATAGAGTGTATGTTTATTGCATGAGAAACTACCAAACTTTTCCAAAGTGGTTACACCATTTTACAGTTAATCAGCAGTGTGTGAGAGCTCTACAATCTGCTTGTTCCATATCCTCACCAATGTTTAGCAGTGACTGTCTTTTAAATTTTAAGCCTTCTAGTGAGTTATTCTAGTGAGTATGTACACTTCTCCAAATATGGTTTTAATTTGCATTTCGCTAGTACCTACTGACATTGATCACTTTTTCCTATGCTTGTTGGTCATTCCAATGGCTTCCTTTATATTTTTTCACTAGTTTTGCCCATATTTTATTGAGTTGTCTTCCTATTATTGATTTGCGTGAGTTCCTTATATAGTCTAAACACTAGTTCTTTTCCAGATATATATATATATTGCAAAATCTTTTCTCCCAGTCTAGTTGTCACTTACTTATATTTTTTATTAACATGCAGTAAAATTGACTTCTGTTGATGTACAGTTCTATGACTATTAAAGTACATATAGATTCATGTAACTACCACTACAATCAAGATATAACCATTCCATCACCTCACAAAACTCTTTCACTGCTATCCATTGTGGTCACACATTCCCCACTCCTAACCTCTGGAAACCACTGATCTGTCCTCTGTCACTCTAATTTTTATCAAGGAGAGTGCCATACAAATGGACTCATACAGTATATAACATTTTGAGGCTGACTTCTTTTACTCTGCCTCTCTTTGAGATTTATCAAAGCTCCTATGTATATCAATAGTTCACTCCTTTTTATTCCTGAGTAGAATTTTATTGTATCAATTCATTTTTAATGGTGTCTTTTGTAAACAGAAGCTTTTGATTTGGATCAAGTCTAATTTATCAATTTTTTCTATGTTACAGACTGAACTTTGTACACCCTACCCCCCCCACCCACAATTCATATGTTGAAGCCCTAACTCCCAATGTGATGGTATTTGGAAATGGGGCCTTTGAATGGTTAATTAGGGCTAGATGAAGTCATGAGGTTGGGGTCCTCATGATGGGATCAGTGCCCTTATAAGAAGAGGAAGAGACACTCTCTCTCTCTCATCCATGTGAGAACACAGTGAAAAGAGAGCCATCTGCAAGCCAGGAAGAAGGCTCTCATCAGAGCCTGACCATCCAGGCACCCTAATCTTGGACTTCCAACCTCCAGAACTATGAGACATAAACTTCTGTTTTTTAGGCCTCCCAGTCTATGGTATTTTGTTATGGCAGCCTGAGCTAAAACACTCAGGCTATGGTTTATGTTTTCTATATCATAACTAAGATATGTTTGACTACCCGAAGGTCAATGAGATATTATCTTAGGCTTATTTCTAAGAACTTTATAGATTTTGATTTTATATTTAGAGCAAAAATCTACCACAAGTTAATTTTTGTGTGTGGTGTCAGGTAAGTTTTGAACTTTTTTTTTTTTCATTATGGCTATCCTTGTTTAGCATCATTTGCTGAAAGTATTGTCCTTTTCCTGTTGAATTGTCTTGCAGATTTTGTCAAAAATCTATTGTGTAAATCAATTTCTGGACTCTATTCCATTCCCTTAATCTATGTTTCTATTTTGCACCAATACAAACCATCTTGATTACTGTAGTTTAATAGGCAGTCTTAAAACCAGGTAGTGTAAGTCATCCAAATTTGTTCTTCTTTAATATTGCATTTTGTTATTCTAGGTCCTTCAGATTGCCATATAATTTTAGATTCAGCTTTTCAATTCAACAACAAAGTCTGCTGGGATTTTGCTTTGTATGGCATTGAATCAATGTTGGGATATAGGCTATCTTAACAATCTGAATCTTCCAATTCATGAACATGATACATCTCTTTAATACTTAGGTCTTCTTTAATCTCTCACAGCACTTTTTTGTACTTTTCAGTGTTGAAATCTTTCACCTATTTCCTTACGTATTTTTATTTTATTATGTACAGTATTTTAAAATTTCATTTTCCAATTGTTCCCTGAAAAAATACAAATGATTTTTCAATATTGACCTTGTCTCTAGTAACTTTGCTAAAGTAACGACTATTTCTAATTATTTATAGATTCTTTGGGGAGTTCTACATGTATAATTCTGCATCTGTGAATAATGATAGCTGTATTTCTTCCTTTCTAAATTTGATGTCTTTTATTTCTTTTTCTCCTTTTGCACTCACTAGACTTTCCAGTATAATTTTGAATAAATGAAATAAGGAATAGCCTTTCTTTGTTCTTGATAGTAGGGAGAACTCTTTTCATTTTTTAAATTGGAATATAGTTGCTTTACCCTGCTGTGTCAGTTTCTACTGTACAGCAAAGTGAATCAGCCATGCATACATATACATATATCCTTTTTTTTGCAGGGGGGATTTCCTTCCCATTTAGGCCACCACAGAGCACCAAGTAGAGTTCTCTGTGCTATACAGTAGATTCTCATTAGTTATCTATTTTATACACAGTAGTGTATGGGAGGAGTTGAATTGGGAGGACTCTTTATCATATTAAGAAATGTCCCTTCTCAGTTGGCAAAGAGATTATTTTTAGGATTGTGTGCTGAAAATTAGCAAGTGCATTTTCTGCATTTATTGAGATTATTATATGATATTTTTTCTTTTCTATTCAGGTAATTCTGGTAAATTAGATTAATTTTGAGTGTTAAACCAGTCTTGCATTCCTTGTAATGTCCTTGTTTGGTTGTGGTATTAGTATTAAGCTGGGTTCATCAAAATAACTGTGATATATTCCTTTCTTCCTTATTTTCTCATAGAGTTTGTGTAAGAATAGTATTATTTCTTTATTAAAATTTGATAAAATCTACCAGTGAATCCATCTGATACTTGGGTGCTTTTGGTAAGAAGGTTTTAATTCCAAATTCAACTTCTTTAACACATATATGGCTAATCAGCTTTTGTGCTTTGTTGTATTAATTTTGGTAATTTGTGTCCTTCAATGTATTTTTCAACTCCATCAAAACTGTCAAATTATATACACAAAATAGTTCATAGTACTACCTTATCTTTTTAATGTCTGTATGACATATGTCTAGGGATATCACCTGCTTTTTACTGACGTTGGAAATTTGTGTTTTCTCTCTTCTGCTTTTAATTAGCCTAGTTAGGTGTTTATCAATTTTGTTAATCTTTTAAGGGAAGCTATTTTTTGTTTTATTTATTGCCTTTACTGTTTGTTAATTTCTATTCACTGATGTCTACCCTTACCTTTATTATTCCCTTTCTTTTATTTATACACAATTCTAATTAAGGCAATACATTTTCCTCTAAGTACTGCTTTAGCTGTATCCTATAAAATTTGATATGTTGTATTTTCACTATCAACTATTTTTAAATATTAAGCATTTTCTATGTTTTTTTTTCTTTTGACTAATAGGTTACTGAAAAGCGTGTAGTGGGTTTCCAGATATGTAAGAATTTTCCCAACTTATTTCCTAGTTTAATTTCATGTGATTAAAGAAAATGCTCTATGATTTTAATCTTTTGAAATGTATGGAGACTTGTATTATTGTCCATTTTAAGTTCTACCTTGGTGAATGTTTCAAGTGCACTAGGAAAAAATATGTATTATGAAGTTGTTGGATGTCATGTTCTGTGAATGTCAGCTAGGTCAAGTTGGTTAAAAGTGTTCATCAAATCTTCTGGTGTTATCAATTTGCTCTACCAATTATTGAGAGAGGAGTGTTGAAATCTTTAGCTATTATTGTGGGTTTATCTTTTCTTTTTTGTTTTGTTTTTCCTTGTGTTTGGAAACTTTGATATCTGGTCTATATAATATATATATATATATATATATATATAATATTTATATAGCTATTTTTCTTGATGAATTGCCCCATTTATCATTATTAAATAGTCTCTTTAACTCTGATAATATCCTTTCTTTTAAAATCTCTGTGTCTGAGAGTACTAGAGCCATGCTAGCTTTCTTATGCTTACTATCAGCATGGTACATATTTCCCCATTCTTTTACTTTTCACCTGTCTCTTTACATTTCAAGTGTTTCTCTTGTAATGGCATATAGCTAGATCTTGCTTATTTACTGAGTCTGAAAATACCTTCCTTTAATTTGATTGAAGGTGGGGACAGCTGAGATAGCTGGAACTTACAAGGCAGGATACTGAGGAGGAAATAACTTCACAGAGAAGGAGCCCAAGCAATCTGCATAGAAGTCTCCTTTAGTTTTTGGCTGAATACTAAGGATGTGTTCATACATGGTGTAACTTTGCAAGACCTTAAAAAAAAAAACAGCTACAGGAGAGAATGTGAACTGAATGGAGATTTCATATGACATACAGCACTGAGAGTCATAGGAATTTTGGACAGCCAGGATGGAGAAACATCTGTAAACATTCCAGGTATTCAACTGGGATCCCATAAGGGCCACGTCTTTAGAGTAAGATATTTCAACTTCAGAATAAGGATTACTCCACTCCCATCCTAACAAAGATTAAAAACAAGTCCTAACATGATCAAACTGATTTCCCAATAAATTAACTATCAACCAATCTCAATACTCTTTAGAGGAAGATGGCTCAATACATTCTCAAATATGTAGCATTCATAATATCTAGCACACAATGAAAAAATTATTATATACACAAAGAAGAAGGAAAATTTGGCTTATAAAAAAAATACAGCTTTTCTGTAGAAATAGACCCTACAATAACACAGTTATTGAATTTAGAAAACAAAGACTCTAAAGCAGCTATTATAAATATGTTTATGGACTTGAAGAAATTTTCGATATAATTAGTGAACAAATAGGAAACCTCATCAGAGAAATGAAAACTTTAAAAAAGAATCAAGTAGAAATTTTAGAATAGAAAAACATAATATTTGAAAGGAAAATTTCAGTGGATGGGATTAACAGCATATTGAAAAATGCAGAAGAAAAATCAGTAAATTTGAAGACAGGTCAGTAGAAGCTCTTCCACCTGAGGCACTAAGAAAGAAAAAAATGAAAAATTAATAGAGGTTCAGAGACCTAAATAGTTTAATCAAATGGTTTAACATATGTATAACTGAGATATCAGATTGTAAGAAAGACTGGGATAGAAAAAATTATTTGAAAAAAATCATGACTAAAACATTTCCAAATTTAATGAACAGTATCCACCCAGAGATTAGAGAAACAGCAAATCACAAACAGGATAAGCACAAAGACTAAACCTAGATACATCACAATCAAATTGCTGAAAATATTTATTTAAAAAAAATCTTAAAAGCAGCCAAAGATGAAAGAACGTTTTACATACAAGAGAACAAAGATATATACATATTGCTAATTTTTCATCAGAAACAATGGAATGACATATTTACAATGTTGAAATAAGAATAAATTAACTTAGAATCCTATATCCTGTGAAAATGTTCTTGGAAAATGAGGCCAGAATAAAGGTATATTCAGTAAGCCATTTCACCACCCCCGCAGAAAAATTGGCTGAAGGAAAATGGTACCAGATAGAAACCTAGTCTACATGAAAGAAGGAAAAGAGGAAAAAATGCAAATCTAAAGGACATTTCTCTATTTTTATAGATTCTTTATAAACCATTTGACTGTTTAAATTAAAAATGATAACTATGTCTGACATAAATCACAGAAGCATTTGCATAGATCAGTCTCCCAAGGCAATAGAAATAAAAGCAAAAATAAACAAATAGGACTTAATCAAACTTAAAAGCTTTTGCACAGCAAAGGAAATCATAAACAAAAAGAAAAAACAACCTATGGACTGGAAGATAATATTTGAAAATGATGCAACTGACAAGGGATCAATTTCCAAAATAAACAAACAGCTCATACAACTCAATAACAACAACAAAAAAACCCAATCAAAAAATGGGCAGAGGGCTTCCCTGGTGGCGCAGTGGTTGAGAATCTGCCTGCTAATGCAGGGGACACGGGTTCGAGCCCTGGTCTGGGAAGATCCCACATGCCGCGGAGCAACTAGGCCCGTGAGCCACAACTACTGAGCCTGTGCGTCTGGAGCCTGTGTTCCACAACAAGAGAGTCCGCGATAGTGAGAGGCCCACGCACCGCGATGAAGAGTGGCCCCCGCTCGCCGCAACTAGAGAAAGCCCTCGCACAGAAACGAAGACCCAACACAGCCATAAATAAGTAAATTAAAAAAAAAAAAAAAGAAAATTCTAAAAAAAAAAAAAAAAAAAAAAAATGGGCAGACATTTTGAATGGGGGTCCCCTCGCACTATCATTCCTATCACAGTATCCATGTCAGCTCAGTTCTCAGAGCTGCTATAACTGAAACATCGAGCCGCCACCAATTACAGTGGTGTAATGAAGTGCAATGGGCCAGTAATTATTCTACATTACCCCGATCAAGTAACATACAGCCTGTAGTTATCACAGTGAGATCCCAGTGCTTGGTCAGAAAGGAAAAAAATGGCTAAGGAGACCTTCAAGATGGCGGAAGAGTAAGACGTGGAGATCACCTTACTCCCCACAAATACATCAAAAATACATCTACATGTGGAACAACTCCTACAGAACACCTACTGAACACTGGCAGAAGACCTCAGACTTCCCAAAAGGCAAGAAACTCCTCACGTACCTTGGTAGGGCTAAAGAAAAAAGGAAAAACAGAGACAAAAGAATAGGGACAGGACCTGCACCAGTGGGAGGGAGCTGTGAAGGAGGAAAAGTTTCCACACATTAAGAAACCCCTTCACTGGCGGAGATAGGGGGTGGCAGGGGGAAGCTTCAGAGCCGCGGAGGAGAGCGCAGCAACAGGGGTGCAGAGGGCAAAGTGGAGAGATTCTGCAAAGAGGATCAGTGCCGACCAGCACTCATCAGCCCGAGAGGCTTTTCTGCTCACCCGCCGGCTGGACGGGTGGGGGCTGGGAGCTGAGGCTCGGGCTTCGGAGGTCAGATCCCAGGGAGAGGACTGGGGTAGGCTGTGTGAACACAGCCTGAAGGGGGCTAGTGTGCCACAGCTAGCTGGGAGGGAGTCCAGGAAAAAGTCTGGACCTGCCTAAGAGGCAAGCGACCATTGTTTCAGGTTGTGCAAGGAGAGGGGATTCAGAGCACTGCCTACATGAGCTCCAGAGATGGGCGCGAGCCGCGGCTATCAGTGCGGACACCAGAGACGGGCATGAAATGCTAAGGCTGCTGCTGCAGCCAACAAGAAGCCTGTGTGTAAGCACAGGTCACTCTCCACACCTCCCCTCCCAGGAGTCTGTGCAGCCCGCCACTGCCAGGGTCCTGTGATCCAACTTCCCTGGGAGAACACACGGCACACCTCAGGCTGTTGCAACGACACACTGGCCTCTGCCACCGCAGGCTCACCCTGCATTTCATACCCCTCCCTCCCCCTGGCCTGAGTGAGCCAGAGCCCCTAGTCAGCTGCTACTTTAACCCAGTCCTGTCTGAGCAAAGAACATCCACCCTCAGGCGACCTACACACAGACGCAGGGCCAAATCCAAAGCTGAACCCCAGGAGCTGTGCGAACAAAGAAGAGAAAGGGAAATCTCTCCCAGCAGCCTCAGGAGCAGCGGATTAAATCTCCACAATCAACTTGATGTACCCTGCATCTGTGGAATACATGAATAGACAATGAATCATCCCAAAATTGAGGTGGTGGACATTGAGAGCACCGATATATATATTTTTTCCTTTATCTCTTTTTCCGTGTGGCTGACAGTGTCTTGGTGCTCTGGCCGCATGTCAGGCCTGTGCCTCTGAGGTGGGAGAGCCAAGTTCAAAACACTGGTCCACCAGAGACCTCTTGGCTCCACGTAATATCAAACAGTGAAAGCTCTCCCAGAGATCTCCATCTCAATGCTAAGACCCAGCTCCATTCAACAACCAGCAAGCTACAGTGCTGGACACCCTATGCCAAACAACTAGCAAGAGAGGAGCACAACCCCACCCATTAGCAGAGAGGCTATCTAAAATCATACTAAGATCACAGACAACCCAAACACAACACCGGATGTGGTCCTGCCTACCAAAAAGACAAGATCCAGCCTCATCCACCAGAACACAGGCACCAGTCCCCTCCACCAGGAAGCCTACACAACCCACTGAACCAACCTTAGCCACTGGGGACAGACACCAAAAACAACGGGAACTACGAACCTGCAGCCTGTGAAAAGGAGACGCCAAATGCAGTAAGTTAAGCAAAATGAGAAGACAGAGAAATACACAGCAGATGAAGGAGCAAGGTAAAAACCCACCAGACCAAACAAAGAGGAAATAGGCAGTCTACCTGAAAAAGAATTCAGAGTAATGATAGTAAAAATGATCCAAAATCTTGGAAATAGAATGGAGAAAATACAAGAAATGTTTACAAAGGACCTAGAAGAACTAAAGAGCAAACAAACAATGATGAACAACACAAGAAATGAAAATAAAAATTCTCTAGAAGGAATCAATAGCAGAATAACTGAGGCAAAAGAACAGATAAGTGACCTGGAAGATAAAATAGTGTAAATAACTACTGCAGAACAGAATAAAGAAAAAAGAATGAAAGGAATTGAGGACAGTCTCAGAGACCTCTGGGACAAAATTAAATGCACCAACATTCGAATTATAGGGGTCCCAGAAGAAGAAGAGAAAAAGAAAGGGACTGAGAAAATACTTGAAGAGTTTGCAGTTGAAACCTTCCCTAATATGGGAAAAGAAATAGTCAAGTCCAGGAAGCACAGAGAGTCCCATACAGGATAAATCCAAGGAGAAACACACGAAGACACAAATTAATCAAACTATCAAAAATTAAATACAGGGCTTCCCTGGTGGCGCAGTGGTTGGGAGTCTGCCTGCCAGTGCAGGGGATGCGGGTTCGAGCCCTGGTCTGGGAGGATCCCGCATGCCGCGGAGCAGCTAGGCCCGTGAGCCACAACTACTGAGCCTGCGTGTCTGGAGCCTGTGCTCCTCAACAAGGGAGGCCGCGACGGTGGGAGGCCCGTGCACCGCAATGAAGAGTGGCCCCCCACTTGCCACAACTGGAGAAAGCCCTCGCATGGAAGCGAAGACCCAACACAGCCAAAAATAAATAAATTAATTAATTAATTAAAAATGCAACTGCAGAGAAAAAAAAAACTTAAAAAAAAATTAAATACAAAGAAAAAATATTAAAAGCAGCAAGGGAAAAACAACAAATAACATACTAGGGAATCCCCATAAGGTTAACAGCTGATCTTTCAGCAGAAACTCTGCAAGCCAGAAGGGAGTGGCAGGACATATTTAAAGTGATAAAAGGGGAAAACCTACAACCAAGATTACTCTACCCAGCAAGGATCTCATTCAGATTTGATGGAGAAATTAAAACCTTTACAGACAAGCAAAAGCTAAGAGAATTCAGCACCACCAAACCAGATTTACAACAAATGCTAAAGGAACTTCTCTGGGCAGGAAACACAAGAGAAGGAAAAGACCTACAATAACAAACCCAAAACAATTAAGAAAATGGTAATAGGCACATACATATCGATACTTACCTTAAATGTAAATGGATTAAATGCTCCAACCAAAAGACATAGATTGGCTGAATGGATAAAAAAACAAGACCTGTATATATGCTGTCTACAAGAGACACACTTCAAACCTAGTGACACATACAAACTGAAAGTGAGGGGATGGAAAAAGATATTCCATGCAAATGGAAATCAAAGGAAGCTGGAGTAGCAATTCTCATATCAGACAAAATAGACTTTAAAATAAAGACTATTACAAGAAACAAAGAACAATACATAATGATAAAAGGATCAATCCAAGAAGAAGATATAACAATTGTAAATATTTATGCACCCAACATAGGAGCACCTCAATACATAAGGCAAATGGTAACAGCCATAAAAGGGGAAGTCAACAGTAACACAGTCATAGTAGGGGACTTTAACACCCTACTTTCACCAATGGACAGATCATCCAAAATGAAAATAAATAAGGAAACACAAGCCTTAAATGATACATTAAACAAGATGGACTTAATTGAGCTATATAGGACATTCGATCCAAAAACAACACAATACACTTTCTTCTCAAGTGCTCATGGAACATTTTTCAGGATAGTTCATATCTTGGGTCACAAATCAAGCCTTGGTAAATTTAAGAAAATTGAAATTGTATCAAGCATCTTTTGTGACCACAACACTATGGCACTAGATGTCAATTACAGGAAAAAAATCTGTAAAATATACAAACACATGGAGGCTAAACAATACACTACTTTATAACCAAGAGATCACTGAAGAAGTCAAACAGGAAATCAAAAAAATACCTAGAAACAAATGAGAATCAAAACACGATGACCCAAAACCTATGGGATGCAGTAAAAGCAGTTCTAAGAGGGAAATTTATAGCAATACAATCCTACCTCAAGAAACAAAAACATCTCAAATAAACAACTTAACCTTACACCTAAAGCAACTAGAGAAAGAAGAACAAAAAACCCCCAAAGTTAGCAGAAGGAAAAAAATCATAAAGATCACATCAGAAATAAAGGAAAAATAAATGAAGGAAACAATAGCAAAGATCAATAAAACCAAAAGCTGGTTCTTTGAGAAGATAAACAAAATGGATAAACCATTAGCCAGACTCATTAAGAAAAAAAAGGAGAAGACTCAAATCAATAGAATTAGAAATGAAAAAGGAGAAATAACAACTGACACTGCAGAAATACAAAGGATTATGAGAGATTACTACAAGCAACTATATGCCAATAAAATGGACAACATGGAAGAAATGGACAAATTCTTACAAAAGCACAACCTTCCGAGACTGAATTAGGAAGAAATAGAAAATATAAACAGACCAATCACATACACTGAAATTGAGACTGTAATTTAAAATCTTCCAACAAACAAAAGCCCAGGACCTGATGGCTTCAAGGCAAATTCTATCAAACATTTAGAAAAGAGCTAATGCCTATCCTTCTCAAACTCTTCCAAAATATAGCAGAGGGAGGAACACTCCCAAACTCATTCTACGGGGCCACCATCACTCTGATACCAAAACCAAAGATGTCACAAAGAAAGAAAACTACGGGCCAATATCACTGATGAACATAGATGCAAAAATCCTCAACAAAATACTAGCAAAGAGAATCCAACAGCACATTAAAAGGATCATACACCATGATCAAGTGGGGTTTATCCCAGGAATGCAAGTATTCTTCAATATATGCAAATCTATCAATGTGATACACCATATTAACAAATTGAAGGATAAAAACCATATGATAATCTCAATAAAAGCAGAAAAAGCTTTTGACAAAATTCAACACCCATTTATGATAAAAACCTTCCAGAAAGTAGGCACAGAGGGAACTTACCTCAACATAATAAAGGCCATATATGACAAACTCACAGCCAACATTGTTCTCAATGGTGAAAAACTGAAACCATTTCCACTAAGATCAGGAACAAGACATGGTTGCCCACTCTCAACCCTATTATTCAACATAGTTTTGGAAGTTTTAGCCACAGCCAACAGAGAAGAAAAAGAAATAAAAGTAATCCAAATCAGAAAAGAAGAAGTAAAGCTGTCACTGTTTGCAGATGACATGATACTATACATAGAGAATCCTAAAGACTCTACCAGAAAACTACTAGAGCTAATCAATGAATTTGGTAAAGTAGCAGGATACAAAATTAATGCATAGAAACCTCTTGCACTCCTGTACACTAATGATGAAAAATCTGAAAGAGAAATTAAGGAAGCACTCCCATTTACCATTGCAAATAAAGAATAAAATACCTAGGAATAAACCTACCTTAGGAGACAAAAGACCTGTATGCAGAAAACTATAAGTCACTGCTGAAAGAAATTAAAGATGATGCAAACAGATGTAGAGATATGCCATGTTCTTGGATTGGAAGAATCAAGATTGTGAAAATGACTATACTACCCAGAGCAATCTACAGATTCAATGGAATCCCTATTAAACTACCAATGGCATTTTTCACAGAACTAGAACAAAAAAATTTCACAATTTGTATGGAAACACAAAAGACCCTGAAGAGCCAAAGCAATCTTGAGAAAGAAAAACGGAGCTGGAGGAATCAGGCTCCTGGACTTCAGACTATACTACAAAGCTACAGTAATCAAGACAGTATGGTTCTGGCACAAAAACAGAAATATAGATCAATGGAACAGGACAGAAAGCCCAGAGATAAACTCATGCACCTATGGTCACCTTATTTTTGATAAAGGAGGTAAGAATATACAATGGAGAAAACACAGGCTCTTCAATAAGTGGTGCTGGGAAACCTGGACAGCTATGTGTAAAAGAATGAAATTAGAACACTTCCTAACACCATACACAAAAATAAACTCAAAATGGATTAAAGACCTAAATGTAAGGCCAGACACTATCAAACTCTTAGAGGAAAACATAGCCAGAACACTCTATGACATAAATCACAGCAAGATCCTTTTTGACCCACCTCCTAGAGAAATGGAAATAAAAACAAAAATAAACAAATGGGACCTAATGAAACTTAAAAGCTTTTGCACAGCCAAGGAAGCCATAAACAAGACAAAAAGGCAACCCTCAGAATGGGAGAAAATATTTGCAAATGAAGCAACTGACAAAGGATTAATCTCCAAAATATAGAAGCAGCTCATGAAGCTCAATGTGAAAAAACAAAAAACCCAATCCAAAAATGGGCAGAAGACCTAAATAGACATTTCTCCAAAGAAGATATACAGATTGCCAACAAACACATAAAAGGATGCTCAACATCACTAATCATTAGAGAAATGCAAATCAAAACTACAGTGAGGTATCACCTCACACCAGTCAGAATGGCCATCATCAAAAAATCTACAAACAATAAATGCTGGAGAGGGTGTGGGGAAAAGGGAACCCTCTTGCACTGTTGGTGGGAAAGTAAATTGATACAGCCACTATGGAGAACAGTATGGAGGTTCCTTAAAAAACTAAAAATAGAACTACCATATGACCCAGCAATCCCACTATTGGGCATATACCCTTAGAAAACTATAATTGAAAAAGAGTCATGTACCACAATGTTCATTGCAGCTCTATTTACTATAGCCAGGACATGGAAGCAACCTAAGTGTCCATTGACAGATGAATGGATAAAGAAGATATGGCACATGTATACAATGGACTATTACTCAGCCATAAAAAGAAACGAAATTGAGTTATTTGTAGTGAGGTGGATGGACCCAGAGTCTGTCATACAGAGTGAAGTAAGTCAGAAAAAGAAAAACAAATACTGTATGCTAACACATATATATGGAATTAAAAAAAAAATGGTTCTGAAGAACCTAGGGGCAGGACAGGAATAAAGACACAGACAGAGAATGAACTTGAGGACACGGGGAGGGGGACAGGTAAGCTGGGATGAAGTGAGAGAGTGGCATGGACATATATACACTACCAAATGTAAAATAGATAGCTAGTGGGAAGCAGCCGCATAGCACAGGGAGATCAGCTCAGTGCTTTGTGGCCACCTAGAGGGGTGGGATAGGGAGGGTGGGAAGGAGATGCAAGAGGAGGAGATAGGGGTATATATGTATATGTATAGCTGACTCACTTTGTTATAAAGCAGAAATTAACACACTATTGTAAAGAACTTATACTCCAATAAAAATGTTTAAAAAAAATGGGCAGAAAACCCAAATAGACATTTCCCCAGCGAAGACATACAAATGACCAATAGTCACATGAAAAGATGCTCAACTTCGCTATTTATTAGAGAAATGCAAATCAAAACTGCAATGAGGCATCACCTCATACCATTCAGAATGGCCATCATTAACGAGTCCACAAATAATAAATGCTGGAGAGGGTGTGAAGAAAAAGGAACCCTCTTACACTGTTGGTGGGAATGTAAATTGGTGTAGCCACTATGGAAAATACTACGACGGTTCCTTTAAAAACTAAAAATAGAGTTGCTATATGATCCACCAATCCCACTCCTGAGGATATATCCAGAGAAAACTCTAATTTGAAAAGATACATGCACTCCAATGTTCATAGCAGCACTATTTACAATAGCCAAGACATGGGAAGCATCCTAAATGTCCATCAACAGATGAATGGATAAAGTTGTGGTATATATATACAACGGAATACTACTCAGCCATAAAAGAGAATGAAATAATGTAATTTCTAGTAATGTGGATGGACCTAGAGATTATCATACTAAATGAAGTAAGTCAGAGAAATACATGTGGGATCTAAAATAGGATACAAATGAACTTATTTACAAAACAGAAACAGACTCACAGGCATAGAAAGCAAACTTATAGTTTCCAAACGGGAAGTGGGGGGGGGAATAAATTAGGGGTTTGGGATTAGCAGATATAAACTACTATATATAAAACAGATAAACAACAAGGTCCTACTGTATAGCACAGGGAACTATATTAAATATGCTATAATAAACCATAATGGAAAAGAATATGAAAAAGAATTCAGTAATATATGTACGTTACTGAATCACTTTGCTGTATACCAGAAAGTAACACAACATGTTAAATCAACTATTAAAAAAAAGATATAATAACAATGCATTGGGTTTATAACATACAAAAGTGAAATATACGATAACCTTAGCACAAAGGAGAGGTGAATAGAAGTGTACTATTAGAAGGTTCTTCATTATATGTAAAATGGACAAATATTAATGCAAGGTAGAATGTGATAAGCTAAGGATGCATAATATCTTTAAATTAACCTCTAAAATAATAAAAGCTTAAAAGCCAATAGAGGAGATAAAATAAATACAATATACTCAATTAAACCTAAAGAGGAAAGGAAACAAACAAAAAAGGAACAAACAACAAATGGCACATTTAGAAAAAGAACAATGATTAATTCTCCTAAAGTATGGCCTGACATGTAGGACTCAACTGCATCCCTATGATGTTTACAAAGGTTTAAGTCCCTCCCTCAGCAGAAACTGGGTAAATGTGCTGCTAACCCTCCAATGTGTGAAAACAGTTGCTTCATAACTTTTCTTCAGATTTACAGTTGTTTCCGGTGGGAAGATAAGTCCAATGCCCTTGATTCCATCATGGTCAGACCTGAATGTTAATTCATATGATCTTGTAGTCAATGCAGTGCTTTCCTGTTCTTCTTCACTATGTTTATTTATGAATATTTTATTCATGAAAAAATATAGCATTTTTGTATTAAAGTTATGTAGTATTTTCCTATATTTTAGAAATAAAATGTATTTCTAAATATATACATTATTATATACATTATTATAAATATATAATATTACTATAAATAGATAATAAATATATAAATAGATAATATGTTATGGAAATAGAATCTATTTCTCCTTTTTATCATCCAACATTGGTTTTGGCACCAACTTAATTCATTCTCATTACTGCGTGGTATTCCACCATCCATGTAAGCCACATTCTATTTATCCATTTTTCTGTCAATAGAGACCAAGCCAACTCTTTGTTGACATAAACAACACTGCAGTGAAAATCAGGAGATACGTCTCTGGGACATATGAAAATGGTACATTGCCTACAATTGTATTTAGTAGGTTGACATAACAGTTTTTAGGAGTTTGAGGAAAATATAGTGGAGAAATCAAAGCCAGCAAGATAAGCCACACAATTTGATTCTGAAAATCTACATTTTAATAGAAAAAAATTTTTTTAAGGGATAGATAAACTATAACCTAAAGAAGCAGTCTACACAGCTGGGACATCTTGTCTTAGGTCTAATCTTCTCTGACGAGGGCTTAACAAATATCTGTGGATAAACTCAGCAATAGTTAATGTGAGCCACAGTATGTGTCCACTGCTGTCTTTAACCCATCAGCTTCTAGAAAGAGGACGAAGCACAATGTGTGACTCTTCCCCCAGCCCAGCCTGGCCAGCCTCCCCCTCTCATGGACTTCCTCTACTTTCTCTGGATGGCCATGATCAAGGTTTTTTTTTTTTTTTAGTTGGAAACTACTTCTTTTAAAACAAATTACACTATTAAATGTTGAAAGCACTGAAATCCATTTTTAATGGAAAAAAACATCTAATGCCATTTCTTCTAAATATAAAAACCAATATGATCTTTGAGAAAAAATAGAAAAAAAGATAAGTTAATGTAGAACATTTTACAAATTTACAAAAAGAAATTTAGAAATGAGAAATAACAATATCACAGTATCATATAGTGTTTTCCAGGAAATACATAGATAAATAGATAGATGAAACATAGGTAGATAGAAAGAAAATTGATAGACAGGTAAGTAGCTAGCTAGCTCGCTAGATAGAAAGGAATATTATTAAAAAAGAACATTATTCCATTTTAATTTTACTGTATTTTCTGTTTCGTGACTTTTTTCATTAACACTTTTTCATAAACGTTTTTCCATTTAAAAAGAAACTGCTCCTCTGCATTTAATAGCCAAATAGTATTCCATTGTTTGTGCATGCCATGCTTTTGTATCAACTCTATCATTATTGGACTGTTAGATAAATTCCAATTTTTCTTGTATTAGATATGACACTGAGATGCCTGTTGTTGTGCTAGACATTTGTTAACATGTATGTTAATATTCCTAGGATAAATTCTCAGGTTTGGAATTGTTGGCTCAAATATTACTCATTTTTAAGGCCGTTATTATATATAGCTAAATTATCTTCAGAAACCTTCTATGATGGACTCTCATCTTAAATCAAAGGGAGATTTCTAAAGTCAGTGCATATGATAACAAAATTGTGTAAATCAAATGCACCAACTCTCTCTCTCTCGCACTCTCTCTCTCTCTCTCTCTCTCTCTCTCTCTCTCTATATATATATATACCTCTGTTCTAGCAAATGCCACCCCTGCCAGCATTTTCTCACAATTACCCCAACCAAGGGTAGACTGTTTTTTGTTGTTTTTTCTTTTTAATCTTTGGAAGTTTTGAGACAGAATGTTGACTTATTGTTGCTGTAGCACGCATTGCTTAATTGATAGTAAAATGGAATGCTTTTCCCAGCCGACTGGCTGTCCACGCCTCTGTTTGAATTCATCTTTCCTGCCCTTTGCAGGATTGGAAGGCATGCTCCATGCCTTGCCTGGCGCCCTGCAGGGGCTGCAAGGTGCACTTGTGTCTCCTCTCCTCAACAGGTCACAACCTACTCAGGGTGAGACAGGACCCTTCCCTCCCCAGGACACCAGGAGCCAGCCCGACCCCTCAGGGACCCAGTAAGCACTTACCACACGAAGGAGTTAACATGCGGGTCTGAAAAGCTGGGTGGTGTGGGTTCTGTCATGACGTGGCAGTGAGGATGCTTGAAGATGGAATTTGGGATACTTTGAGTTCTCATGAGGACTATAGTCCTTCCTGGGCTCTGCAGTTATGTCCTGTCGGGGTTAGGAGGTGGGCCAGTGATGCAGGGTCCCTGAGAGCTTTCTGGTCTCTTCCTTGGGTTGCTCCTGGACACAGCTGCCCTTTCACAGCTATGACTTACTCTCTGCTCTTCACCAAGACTGAAGATGACCTTCCCATGGACTTCCTGGGAAGTCCAGTATTGAGAAGGCACGATTCCCCAGGCTTTGTGCTAGGTGCTTTATCCTTGTTATTTCATGTAATTCTCACAATCAGCCTATGATACAGGAATTGACAGGGTTTGCCATTTACAGGTGTGAGAACCGAGGCACAGAGAGTTTTAGGGACTCTGCACTAGTGAGTAGAAGTTTCCTCTCTTGTCCCCCTTGTCTCTGTTCCGGACTCAGCTCACCCTGTCTCTGCAGTCACTCTAAGCCGCCTCTGCTTCCCCCATCCTTGATTCATCTCTCTTTTCCTGAAGGGCCATAGATGTCCCCTGGAACTCAGGTCGGGTATACCCAAGGAGCCCTTCTGACCGGGGCTTGGACCCCAGCAGCTCTCCTTCCTTCCTGCCACCGAGCAGCTCGCGCTGAGCCTGCCACCCCGGCGAGCAGCATGTGGCTACGAGCGCCAACCCGTAGTCTGCCATGTGTTTCCAATCTATCGCTACCCAGCCCAAAGAGAGGAACGACTGCCAGACCCTCCATCTGGGGCAGACTCAACCCAAACAGAGGCTCCTGGGCCCCCAGCCTGGGCCCCTCCTCCCACCTGGCTGCCAACTCCCCCCAGCTCCTTAGCGCTTTGAATCCAACTCCACTGTCTCAGGCTTAGCTGATAAAAACTAGGCTGCCTTTCCAAAAATATTTCTGGACAGTCAAACTAGGAGCTCTTCAGTTTGGAAATTCAGATGGCTGTAAAGACACATCTAGGGCTAAGTCTTATTCTTATTGTGGGGAAACTCTGGAGAGATGGACGGACGGACGGATGGATGGATGGATGGGTGGATGGATTTTCCTCACTGAACAAGTACCAATATGGGCAGAAGCAAGGCAGGTGACACAAAAAAACGCATTTTATTTGGAGAGGAAAGAGGGTTCTTGCAAGGGCAAGGGCAGGCCTTATAATCTTTGGAGATCTACCTTCACCATTCAGAGGCTGGCATTGAACCCTTCAACTTTCTTATATGCCCTTCTCTCCAGAGGATATGGGGACTTGATAAAGATTTAGAATGCAGCAAGAATATTTCAAGTGACTCTTTAAAACTAGCTTTCCAAAAAAATCATTTGATAATAGTAGACATAAACTCAGTAATAGGAAGGAATCTTTCTTTGCCATTTACTCGTGCAAAATCTTCAACTATCAATTGGTATTTATTTATCGCAGAAAAAATGGTCATGGAGTGAGAGAATCCCACCTGTCTTTGGAGAATATTTTTAAAGGAAAAGACACGTTCATGTTTTTTGGGATTCAAAGGTCTGGGAGCAGGTGAGCTGTTCAGATGACCCCTGAGCTCTGTTCCAACTTTCTGGTGCTACAGAAGAAATCGCATGGAGGGAGTGTTCTAGATTTCCTTTTAAAAATATTTTTCTCTTTGAAACATTTAGTAACACCAGTTTTCTTCCAAAATTACAGGAATTTTCCTTTAAGACTTAGGGAAGAGCAGAAAAAAAGTTAAATCTAAAAAGCTCCAAATATAAGCTGGGAGCAGACGAGAGACCATTATTGCCAGTGCCTGTCGTCAGCCATAGAATCATTAACATGAAATGCCTTTTGATGAATGCATTGAAAAAAAAAGTGATTATATATTAAAGTATAAAAGTCTCTTCTTGCATTATTTAAATTACTTTACAATGCTGATTAAAATAACAGAACATTATAGCTTGCTTAGCTAAACATTATATTTCCAAATCCATTTCCAATTGTTTCCCTTCAATTTGAACAATTTTTGAGCAATTTTATTGCTATTCATACATGCTTGATTTTTTTATTAGAAATTAAAGTACACACATTTTTATCAATGTTGCAAAGTGCTGCAAAGCTTAACTCTTTTTATGCCATTCAGAACCTTCAAATCACAGGGAGAGGGAGCCTTTTTTCTCTTTTCATCTGAGGGCTTCCCTTTGACAGAAGCTGTTTAGAAGACATCAAAGCAGAATGGCATTAGAGATCATTAGAACAATTTCTCAATTTACATAAAGAGAATCTGAGACTCACAGAGGACAACCAATTTGTCCAACATCACAATGGAATGTTGTGATAAATCCACAAATTGAGCCATGTCTCCTGATTCGCCATTGGGGTCTCTTTTGACTCCTAAAAATCTGACCCTCACCAAGTCCCCAAGAAAAAATGGATTGGCCAAATGGATGGAGGAATTTCTGAGGAAATTGTTCTCATGGTCTCAGATACCTGGCACTTATGCACGCTACAGTTTAGTGCCAAGGTGGAGGAAACTATCAGTTGACTGATCCTCCAGCAATGTGTGGACAAAGCACACAGATCTATAAAATAGTACAAATGTGTGACAACCTATCTTGAACCTCAGTAAGCCATGGCATAGTCCTGTGCAAGACCCAGGACAAGTTTCTTGGTCTAAAACATAACCCTGAGTGGAGTGAATGACCACCCTTGTTGATTACAGAAACTCTCTTCGCCCTCCTCACCGCTGTACCCCCACCACCACACACAGAGAAGGTGCTCGGGACCTCTCCACTAGATGAATGAATGAATGGCCATCCCTCTATCATGTTGGGTTCTTGGTTTCAAGCAACAGGAATTGACTCTGGCCATGTGAGGAGGATTTGCGTCACTTAGGGAATGAAAGCTAGGCTGAGCAACGAATCTTGGAATGGATGAGGGCTAAGCAGCCCCAGGATCCAGGCTGTAGGACTTAATGTTGCCCGGATGAACCAGATCCAATCATTTTCCATCTCTGTCTCCCTCCTCTCAACATTCAGACTTGAGGGAGAGAGAATCCGGTTGGCCCAGCTTGTGTCACTTGCCTATCGCTAGGCAAGGAAGGGCTTGAATGTAGTCCAGTAAGTCCACAAGGATGGAAAGGGGTGGGTACGCAGGAAAATCAAGGTGCTATTACCAGGAGAAAAAAAAAAAAGGACTCTGAACAGACAAAAACAACATGTGTCTTCTATATCCTCTGCAGCCTTCTTCTGCAGAATTAGGATAGTAATATATAACTTGCAGAGTTGGTTTGGGAATTGAAAATAGCCATAACACTCTGCCTGGCATATGGGAAGCACACCTCACACGGGGTCTGTGGTGGCTGGTTTTATGTAGGGGCAGTGAGGACACAGCCTACAGCAAGGCACGGCTCTCCCCACGCTAGAGCTCAATCTGTGACCATGGTAGGCTCTCTCCCAGTGACGTCTGACAACACACAGCTTTGTGTGCAGCCCTTATGCACTGTTGCTACCTTCATCAAACCATTTATTCAATACGGGCCAAATTCAAGTTGTTGAAGGCCTAAGGCATGCTGGGATTTTAAGATGATAGGGGTTAGAGTCAGATGCAGCTGAGGCTAGGGGAACCAACATGGGAATGGGGGAAGAGGCAGTGCAGCCGAAGGTAGCAGGGTGGTCAGGACCCTGATGCCCAGAGTGCCGTGAACACAATGCTGTGCCTGGGGACACCAAGACAGACTCCAAGCTTGCCAGATGCTGAGTCCAAGGCCACTGGCAGATTTTCTGGCAGAGTTCAAATGAATTCAAGAACCCAAAGGCAGAGACCTGAGTGACTCCAGGTGGAAAGCCAGGATCTGAGCCTGCCATTGGCACTCAGCCCATCTGGGTGCAAAAAAAGTGCTCAAATGAACTGTTATTCTAAACTGAACAGTGAGTCAGGAGACCCAGATTTCGAAACTAACAGGAACAAAGAAAAAGAAGGGTATTCCTTGGGATTCGGTGCAGCAACTAATAATGATTGCTTACTATTTGCTGATTCCCCTGCTGGGGAAGCAGGACAGAGTAGTGGTTAGAGACACAGACCCTTGAAGTCAGATCATCTGGGTTCTGAGACTGGTTCCCTCACCTGGCTGTATGTCTCTGTCTCATAACCATCCTACATGGGGTTACTAGGAATAGCTCCATTTGTGCATGTTGGAGAGCTAAATTTGATGATTAATGTAATGTACTAAATACTGAGGAAGTGTTCAATTAGCATTTGTTGTTATTATTGTCGCGTTGGCTGTTAAGCCCTCCCATGCCTCATCTCCTTTAATCCTGAGGGTCTGAAGCAGCACTAGGAAGGAGTCACGTGACATAGGAAGAATGGGAGCTGAGCCTTGGAGGTTCAAGGGCAGGAGGACTGGGAAGGGTGTTTGTCGGCCAGATGGAATGAACCACGCTGTCACTTAGGAACAGTGAGGGCTGTCCTGACTCCGAGGTGAGGGATCCCTCAAATGCAAGAGCCAATTGCCCCCATCCCCTCCTCCTACACCCCAGCCAAGGTGTGTCGCATGGGTCCGGCTTGGTGCAGAGTTCCCATCTGGGAACAGTGGGAGGGGAGGTCAGGCTGATAATCTGGGCCCTGGGGAGGAAAGTCTGCCTGGCCAGGAGAGAAGGTGGGAAGTGATTTTGGAGTAGACTCAGGCCACAGATCTTCTTTGGGACACAATCCAAGAGTCAGGACTCAGTAGTCAGGGAAGGCGAAGGAAAGGAGACCAGAGGTGGGAGGAGAGTGGGAGACCGCTGGGGACCCTCTAAGCCAGGGCAGTAATTGCAGGGGGAATGAGACGGGACTGGTTAGGGAAACAAGGACAGAGCTTGGCCTGTCACTGCACAGGCCTGGACCAGAAGAAGCCTCAAGGAGAACAGGGACAGGGAGTTCTGTGTGTGTGTTCCTCATGCCATGTGCGAAGAAGGGCCTTCACGTGTTCTTCCTCCTTGAAGTCTCCTAGGTCCCCCTTTTCCCATGATGCATCCCTGCGCATCCTTGGGAACTCAGCTCAAGTGCCTCGGGAATCCCTCCCAGACTCCAGTCTCACTCAGCCCCAGCCCGGTTAGGTGGGGAGGAGGTCTGTGGAAAAGGGGGGCCAGAAGCCCACAGGGGAGTGGCTGACCGTGATGGCCCCAGCTGGCCCAGCTCCATCTCTGAGGCCCACCTCAGCGGTGTGGGTGGCGACCAAGGTCCAGGGCCAGAGGCAGCTGGTTGGGAATTTCGGGCTGCCTCTTGACAGAGCAGAATATGCCAGTGGAATTGGAGTTTCTGACCCTCGCCTTTCCTCGCTGCCTCAGGCCTCAGCCAAGTTTGGAACGCATTCCCTGAGCTTCTTGGGGTTAACTCTTCAAGAGGAAACGTGGGGAGGTGTTCCTGGAATCTGTGTGTCACTAGAATGGTTTTAACTAGTGACTGAGAAGCTTTGATGGAAAACTGGGAAACCTACGTTATTCTCAACTCATGTGCCTACACATAACGCCGTTTCCTCTTGCGAAAAACATCAACAAGTTACAGATATGTAATGTGCAAGAAAACAACCTCAAATAATGTGCCATTCTAGTTAGGCCTAAATTCACATTTAAAGTATTATTCAACTAATTAAAATGGAATTAAATGAATACAATGTTCACTGTGTCTACTGTTTAGCATAAAAAGTTGTTTAATATATCATACTCTGTGTTCCAAACTGGCAGCAGATTTTCGCAATGTTTAATTGTACAAAATAGCCATGTACTACTTAATTGCATAACTAGGTGGAACATAAAAATCACAATTACATGAATTATATTAAGTAAAATATGTTAAAATAGTTTGTTTTTCTATGGTGGAATTTTATGGACACCATAATGAAACTGAAGTACATTTTTAATTACCTAATTATTGCTATTTTCAAAGTCCATTTACACCATAATTGTTCCTGTTTTCATAGTCCAAAGAGTCCTCAGCAGAAACACTCAGTAGGATCAAAAATAAGGATTCATTCTTCAGACAACTCCTGCTCGTGGATCTCCCCCATCTTTAAACATCTATCTCGGAAGAATTCATTCAGCATTTACTCAACAGGTAATTACGTATATGAAACTACTGGGTATAATCGAGGGATACGGAGATGAGGGAGGAGATGTATTTCCAGCCCTCAGGCAACCTATAGTCGAGGTAAGATCTACTGCATCTCAAGCAGGATAAAAACATGGTCAGGAGTCAGATAGGCTGACTCCCAGGAGCTCAGCAGACAGCTGATTGTGGGATGGAGGTTCTGGCAGGACGGGACGGGGATGGCACAGGTGGGGAGGTGAGGAAGGGCATCCCAGGCTCCCACTGGAACCAGCGTTAGCAAGGATCCAGAGGATAAAACGCAGGTGGACTGAGGTATCAGGGCGCAGACGAACGTGGCGGTAGCAGACGGCCATGGGGAGATGGGGGAGAGGTTCTGTTGCAAAGCGCAGCCCGGACGCCACGACCGGGGCCAGAGCCAGCCGGACAATTCCAGCAGTGACGAGGGGAAGGGTGAGGCTTCAGTTGGGCCTTGGGGCTAAGCGAGAGCTGGGGGTGAGGGAGCAGAGACTGCAGGCCTCTGAGCACGTGGGGGACAATCAGCCAGTGACGGAAACGGGAAGAATCAAGGAAGAGATGGTTTCAGTGAAAAACAGTGAATTGTGTTCTAGACAGAGGAGCTATGAGGTTATAGAAGGACATCCATAGTGGGTGTGGGATGCAAGTTTTCTCAGCAGATCAACCCCTTTAAAACTTTTTTTTTCCCATTTTTTTTTTTTAAGTATTTGTTTATTTATTTATTTATGGCTGTGTTGGGTCTTCGTTTCTGTGCGAGGGCTTTCTCTAGTTGCGGCAAGCGGGGGCCACTCTTCATCGCGGTGCGCGGGCCTCTCACTATCGCGGCCTCTCTTGTTGCGGAGCACAGGCTCCAGACGCGCAGGCTCAGTAGTTGTGGCTCACGGGCCCCGTTGCTCCGCGGCATATGGGATCTTCCCAGACCAGGGCTCGAACCTGTGTCCCCTGCATTGGTAGGCAGACTCTCAACCACTGCGCCACCAGGGAAGCCCTCCATTTTAATCTTGAGAGAGTGTTCAAGCTCTAATTTTTTTTTTTGCTGGGGGGAGGGGAGACCAACTACAGACAGAGTAGGAAATTTTTAAAATGAAACCATGAAATGTTAGTGCAGTTCCTCACCACACATATTGAGTTGGTGAGATTTTTTTTTTTAAAAAGTCATGTGGGAGAGAAGCAAACTACGTTAAAAGATGGGCGTGAACACCCACCGTGGTGGTTTCAGTGGTCGCTCTGGGTTCTCTCCCTCCCACGCCCCCACTGTCCCTGGAGTTTAGCTAAATGATCTTCCTTTGAGGGTTTGAGGAAAGCCCATGAATTGCAAACAATTGTTGAGGGATTTTATTTTTTATTTTATTTTTATTTTTCACACCTTACTTTTCCTTTTCACGCCTGGAACCATTAGCACGTACTGAGCCTCACTGTCTGATGATCACTACAGAGCCCTAAATGAGGAAACCCTTGGCAATGGTCAGAGAACACCGGTCCTGACTAGATCTCCTAATTTTCAGACCAAATAGGGTTGGACAAACTGGGGTACGTTCTGGAACTCCTAGTTGGTTGTTCCAAATCTTCCCAGCCCTCAGAGAGCTCTCCATCACTCACATCACTTAAAAGGTGTCCTCCTGTTAGGGAAACAGGTCCCAGCCACAGAGTAACTAAAGACTAAATGAGCCACTGTGGTTAAGGCAGATCACTGGATTCTTAGCTGATAGGACTTCAAAGTTGGCAGGACACGGGGTCTGAACAGCAACAGTAACACCAGCCACCAGGAGCCAGCTTTGGGGTGACATGGCCCCAGAAAGTGCTTCTGCCCCACTGGGTCCTTTCCTCAAGAAGTAAGCTGAGTGGAGGGGACAGAGCTCCTCATGAGAGCAGGGACATAGCCCTCAAGGCAACAGCCTTGAATGATTCTTGAACTTGATTCCAGCTCAGGGAAAGGAAAGCATCTTTGTACTCACAACTGAATAAGCTGTTTTGCCTGAGTTGACTAATCTATTTTATTCTAAGTCCCAGGGATAGGCGTGGGTGTCCTGAGAACTTGTCTTTCTTTTCTACTGAAGACTCAGGCATTACATAGTCATCCATAAACAATTCCCTCTTTACCAAGGATTGAACAAAATGTAAGACAATTCAAATTAAAAACAAAACAAAACAAAACAAAAAGCCTATCAGGAAGCACCAAACATTGACACAACTTAGATAATGTTATAACTCAATGTTACCGCAATAAAAAATAAATAAATAAAAATTCATTCATTCATTTTAAAAAAGAAAGAAAGAAATCCTGTCCCTTGACCAGGCATTTACAGTCCCAGGATGTGCAAAGCGGTTTCCCAAACATGAGTCATTTGCATACCACACTCAGGATTTTTGTTGAATCCATGTTATGACAGTACTACTATTTACTCATATTTTTTCTTCGATATGAGTTGGATTTTAACTTGTTTACTTAAAAAGGAAAATTTCTATCTATCATTAAGTGGGAAGTCAGAATCATCTGTCACACATTGTGACCAACAAGAATGCAAGGAAAACATAGCTACTAAATTAGATGTGTCTCTCCAAGTACCCCTAACATAACCCTATACAACATCAATGGTATCAGTGTATACAAGAAATATCAGAAATAAAGTTGTGAACTTTAAAAAATTAAAACTCTGAAGATTGCTTGTTACAGATGTGAGTTAAAATCTTTATGAAAAAGGGCTCTAATATCTTTCTCTCCTTTCCACACATTCTAAAATAAAATATGCCGCTGTTTTGTATGAAGCAACCCTGCATGGGCAAAATATTCATGACAGGCCCAGGTCATGTTCTAACTTACCTTTAAAATTATTACGATATTGTTTTATAACATCACATGATCCCTTGGGAACTTCAGTTCCCATTGTCTGAGACAGGGGGATTGTGATCTGGCAGGATTGCTAATTTCTCAGTTTATTAACTTTAAAGTTAACTTTAAAGTTACCTGTGCACTGCAGATGTCAGGTGCTCCCTCCATGTAGATAAAGAATATGCAGAAACATGCTTATACCAGGGCATCAAGAAGGCTGCATCAAGGAGCAAGATGTGCAAATCTTCAGGCTCTAAGAACATTAAGGAATGTTCTTCAAAGCCCATAGGAAGACCTTGATACTTTTCTCCATACTTATGGAACGAGTCTTTACAGAGCGGACCCCAGCAATTCATTGATTTTCTGCTCTTGGACAAGACAGTTCTCCAAGTAGGACTTGTTCTCCACCATCTATTGAAAGAGAAGTGAACTAAATGCTTCAGCATCTTAACACACGGCCCCTGTATCAAATAAGAGGTTACTACCTACTGTGAATGGTAAACTCCCACATCTAAAGCTTCAACACAACAGAAGTTTGTTTATTATTTATTTATTTATTTATTTAATCAAATCCAATCAGTGGTAGTGAAGGTGTGACTAGTTCATGCATCATTTAGGGACCCAGCTTCTCTCCCTTTTGTGACTTTAACCTCTTCTAGAACAGTGCTAACCAGTAGAACTTTCTATGGTGATGGAACTGTTTCATACTACCCTGTCCAATATGGTAGCCACTAAGGACTAAATGCTTTGGGGCATTTTAATCATGGCTAGTGAGACTGTGACTGAATTTTCAATTACATTTAATTTTTTAAAAGAAAAACATTGAAGGACCTTTGTTACCTGGTTTCAAGAATATTTTATAGCATTTAAAGACAGAAGTCAAGACAGTGCTATTAACATATGAATAGCCTAATAGATCAATGGAACAGGAGAGAGTTCAGAAATAGACCCACCATATATATAGTCAATTAATCTTTGAAAGAAGCACCAATGCGAAGTTAAATGAATGTTGGAAAAGATTGTCTTTTCAACAAATAATGCTGGAACAACTGGATATCTGTGTGAAATAAAAAAGAAGAAAAAGATCTAAGAGAGACAGTGGCTGCCATGTATACATGTTATTCCCATAAAACTGATGACTGAAGTTAGAGGCGTCAGCTGCTATTTTAAAAGTGGGGGATTGAGGCCCAGAAGCATTAAATTAAAAGGCTATGATCATACAGCAAGGAGATGCTGAAGGCAGGATTCAAACTGGCTGTCTATAATCTTAAAGTTGCCCCTCGGTGGAAAGGAGCCTCAGGGCAGGAACAGTAGTGGGGAGGTTATGAGAAGAATGCTGGGTCCCAAATCAGCCGTGAAGCTGAGCTCTCTTACTGTCTCTTTTCCTCCCTATTTTTTGGGTCCCATCCAAGTTCCAGGCACAAGGCAGAACTAGGGGATTCTCTAGTTTAATTTCACATTTTATTTTTATTTCATTGGGTTTGGAGAAGGGAAGGAGTCATGAGTATATGGAACTGCAATATTTCCTTGTTCCTCATTTTTATTTAATATTAGTTAATTTAAATTTAAATAGCCACATGTGATTAATGGCTATTAGGGGTTAGAGCCTAGCATCCTCTCCATTCATCTGGCAGATGAGGAAAAAGAGAAGTATGGTATTTTGGGAGGTTTTTACTTTACGTTCTCATTCTTTTCATTGGCTAAAACTGAGTCATGTGGCCACACCTAATTGCAAAAGAAGCTGGGAAATGTAGTTTAGCTGTGTGCCCAGGAAGATGAGGGAGTGGATTTTGGAGAGCACATAGTAGTGTTTATGATTCTGGGAATGACGATTCAATAAATGCCAAAATGTGCACCTCCTTCTTTGAGATAACTACAGAAAACAACAGGGAAACCACCAAAAGAAGTTACATAAGAACAGCATAAAGGCTAAACTAGTTAGAATGCCAAATTACAAACATTTATTATGCCCAGCAGTAAGACAATTACGATTTGAGGAATATGTATGCTCAACTATGTTTATTCATTCAACATTTGTCACATGCCTACTTGGTATCAAGTACTATGCCCAGCACAGGGGATGCAAAGATAGACAAGACACCATCCACCACAGAGAATTTTAATTTAATATGGCAGGTGTAGCCTCAGATGTAAGGATAAAGTGCACTGAAAACTCAGGCTATGAACACTGAATTTCCTGGGAGTAGAGGGCAATTTTAGGGGAAGGTTTCCAACAAAAGTGTGTGAGTGTGTGTGTATGAGTGCAGTTACATACATACCCTGCATTGAACTTTTTTTGAGGCATAGAACTCTCAAGTAGTGGGTGGTGAATTGTCTTCAAACCAAAATCAAAAAGGGACAGATGTCATAACTCCAATAAAGATGTGGAATTCTCCTTGTGTCAAATTGGTTGCTGACCTGAATCCCCTCACAGGCTCAGCCAACTGTATGAGTTCCTCAGATACATTTCGCATTCCCTCTATGGCAGCGGTCCCCAAACTTTTTGGCACCAGGGACTGGTTTTTGGAAGACAATTTTTCCACGGACAAGGTAGAGTATGGTTCAGGCAGTAAGACAGGCAATGGGGAGTAATGGGGAGTGGCAGATGAAGCTTTGCTTGCCCACCCGCTGCTCACCTCCTGCTGTGCGGCCCGGTTCCTAACAGGCCGCGGACGGGTACCAGTCCTTGACCCAGGGATTGGGAACCCCTGATCTATGGCATCACTGTGATTTCATCCTGAGCTTCCTTGAATACATGGAGCAGAAACTAGTGTCCCTCTTCTGATTTCCCCTTGAAATACTTCTTCATCTCCTCTTTGCTGTAGCGCTTTCCTTTCTTCCTTGTTTTATGATGAGTTACTTATCCTCCAACACTAACCGGTGCATCACTTTTCTTCACTGTCCATGACTTAATTATCTTGGCATTAACAGTGTTTGCCTCACTGACTATGGTGGGCTTCTTTGTGTCTTGGTCCCCCCAGTCATTTCACCTTACTTCCAATAATGGCAGCCTGATTTCTTCCTGTGATGGGAGGGGGGGTTCCCTCTCCCTTTATGGGGGTCTTGTTAAGACTGTAAACCATGGTGCCAAGAATTGGGCCCTGGACACAAGCCAGGACAAACAGCCAAAGTCTCCCTCCCACATAACTTTGAATGTGGAGAACAGTGATGTGAGGTCAGGGAGGTGTTTGGAGTTCAGCCCTCCAGAGAGAAGAATGTTCCCTGACACTGCTTAAGGTTGAGTCAGCCTGGGTCCTGGATATACCTTGATTCCAGCCTCTTTTGAGCCAGGGTCTTCCCCCTTCCCATCAATTCTTTGAGTTCCCAAGTGATTTCCCACAAATTTCCTGAAGGGACATCTGTAAGTGCATATGGGAAAATGTTACTAATGAATGTCACATAAGACTAAATGTAAAATCCCTCTTTATGGGCTAGTATAATCTGTTTCACATAGCAGCAAAATGAAACACATCCAATGTACATTGAGTCCATGATGGGAATGGGCTTATGACCAGCTGCTATTTTCAATATGCTTGGAGATGTTTTCATTTGACTCTTGATATGGAAAGAGACAAGTAGGACTGAGACCTGGTACACATCCCATGACCTTTCTAGATTTGGAGAAACCTTAAAAGGATCAGGAGGAATATCCAGCTTCCCACCTTTCTGCTTCCCAATGCTAATCAGTTGATTCCTCCCTCCTTCAGGTCCTCGGGTCCCTCTCATTGCTGCCTTTGTGCTATAGGATTATTTTATTACAAAATACCTTCCCTCTAGACTGGAACTTCAAGAGGGAAATTGATCCTTTTCTACATGTTCTACAGGGCTCAGCACCAGGACTTCTTTCAGAGGAGGTATCAGGAAATATTTGCTGAATTGAATGGAGTTGATTTGAATTATTGAATCCAGGTAAGTGGCTTTGGTAAGTCCATTAGCTTTGCCCTGGAAATCTCAGCTCCTGTCCCACCCCATTTCTATTTGGCCAAATTAACATGACAGAGAATGATTCAGTAGTCTTCCTTATTCACTTCAGAGAGTTGGAAATGAGACATGAAAATGACAGCAAGTAGACATGTCGATAAACACCCATGTGGAGCCAGGGCAGAGAGTCCTGCCGCCTGCCCAACCTTCACAAGAAGAAAACGTCAAGACCACTTGAAGGGATCGCACAGAAATCATTCGACTCAAGAAGACCATGCCGCTCTGGAAGTTGACATCTGGGATTTCCATTGAGAAAGGTTAGAGATTTGATGCCCTTCACACTCCCTTTGAACTTCTGAGCCTGAAGACTGCTCATCTTTTGGAGCAGAATTTGTTCTTGGTGTTTACTTAAAACAATAGGGTCAGCTAATAAGATCATGAGCCTTGAAGGTTTATCAATGAATAAGATTTAAGTCTTTAAGTTTTATCCAATACTATAGAGCCCTTAGTATTTCTAGGGCCACGTGGGCATACCTTCTTAAGTCCCTAAATGATGGGCTCTAATTTTAATTTTTATAAAGTGTGTGTGTTTGTGTGTGTGTGAAAGAGAGAGAGACAGAGACAGAGGAGGCAGAGAGAGAAAGAGGAAGAGAGAGAATTAAATATATAATGTACATCTGAAAAGCCACTAAAGGCAAGAAAAAAAGTAGGTATATATTTAGCCAAGTGTCTTGTGGATTTTTTTTCCTTTTTGAAAAACTCCAGTACAAGTGTCCAAGCCAAGTAGAAGCCTTTCACTCTGGTTATTTATTTATTTTGCTCTCTCCTTTGGAAAGCGATGCACATGTATTATGAAAAGCAAATATTATACTCTTTATTGTCAAACAAAGTTTATAAAGTTCATGTGTCAATGATGAGGCCAAAGACCTCACACAGAAAGTTTCCTGTCTCAGAAGAATTTCTCATGAAATATAAAATATGGGAAGTGAGGGGACCCCTTACTGCCAGAAAAGAGAATCAGCCCACTCCTAATGGTACCCCTGGGACTGGATGAGCTCAGACCTTGACTGTCCAGCATGGGAGGGGGTTCTTCTCTGCAGACAAGCATGGGGGGCTCAGTGAAGGGGAAGGACCACAGCAGAAGTTGAAGGATATTTACTCAGAGGAGGCTACTTATGTCCAACTCCACGCAGCTCTGATATCCAGATGCATGAGGCAACTGCCTTTGGTGACATGGGAAGTGGAAGCAAGGTGATGACAAATGAAAGGCATTCTTTGGTCTTGGAGCACACAGGCATGGAATTCGGTAGGCGTAAAATTACTATTTACAGGAAACTGGCACAGAGTTATAACTTTTCCTAGACAGGTTGGTGCCATTGTGTTCTGGCACCATGAAAAGCATAAAATAAGGCTTAGCATTTGTCTAAACCACGCTGGATGTACTATACTTTCTGATATGTATTGCGTTCTCCGACTGGGAGTTTCACTAAAGTCCCTCCCTGGGGAGCAGAGAGCGGGAGTTATAGTCAACCATGGTTAATTTGCGCTTTGTGCTTTGTTTATCCAAACCATATGTCTAGATGGTTGTAATTCTGTGTCACTGGCTGTGTAATGCTCTCTGTGCTAAGAGCTCTGTAAATAGCAACAGCTCGATGCATAATCACGTTGGCATTCTTAAGGGGGAAAAGGGAAGTTTCAAGTGACGTTTGTTGTAGAGACAAACACCCGAGGATGTCTCCATCACTGTCTTTCAGGCTGGGATCCTTTGTGCTTTGGTTAAGCAGGTCCCTGTGGACCAGAGAGGACCTGCTAGAAGGTCAGGTGTGGTGGGTCAATACTACCTCTCATTCTCATTCTCTAGCCTTCAGGCTCTTGAATACCCCAGATATTAAGTCGGATCCTTGCTATTTAGCAGCTTCAGCAAGTAGCTGGTGTAGGGAAGAGAGTTCCTTTCATTTCAATGCTTAAAAAAAAATTAAGCATAAGGTGAATCCACCACAATTTCCTTTTATAATATTTTCATTAACATTTTTTACTTAATTCATCAAATGCCAATCAATTAAAGACACTGTGCTAAAAGGCTAGAAGCCATAATGCTCAACATGAATTTCTTAAATGGCAAAACACCAGCGAGGATGAAAACACAAGGGTGCCAGCTTCTGAGTACAGGCTAAAAGCTCAGGGTACCTGGAGGTCCCAATCCATCAATCAGTCCAGAATAAGCCCAGAGTGCCCCTGCTCATTAAGCAGATATGAAGCATCTTCTATGTGCTAAGAAGAGTACCTGTGCCCAGAGGCATGTGGTGACCCCCCAGTGCCCCTGTTCTCATGGAGTTTCTGGAGCACCTGCTGACAACTGAAACGCATGGCTGGAGACCTCTGTAGGACTTGAGGAGTGAGTTATGGCAAATTCCACCTCGCCCCAACTTCAGCAACCTCCTAAAACTGAAAAGATGGCTTTAAAAATGTTTCTCCTTCACAAAAATGCTGGCATTCACAGGAGCAAGGCCCGCTTACTTCAGGAGCTCCTAGAACGTGACCTTCTGTGTATCCCAAATATGGACTCTGTGTCTCTGTCACCTTTCCTGTACCCCAGAGTCCATTTCAGACTGTGGGTACAGGAAAGGTGCCAACCTCTTTGGGGTCCTGGAGAATGAAAGGAAGTGGTCTGCAACCATCCCTGTGGGAAGGAGCTGACAGGGACCCAGCCATTTCCTTAGGTGTCTTCATCAGAGGAGAATTCCAAAGACTGCTCTCACCCCAGTGCCAGCCTCATTTGGGCCACCAGGCTGCCCAGCAACTTTGGCACATTTCTCTCACCAACCCTCTTATGACAGTGACTGTTTCAACTCCACTCTGTCCTCAAACTCCAATCTTGCCAAAGGTCCTTGTGTTGTATTTCGTGGGGCAATGAGAAGCCATCACATAGAGCATCTCATCTGCCCAACACTGATTCTGTCAGCCTACCTGCACCGGCCCCTCCTCCCCTGCTTCCCTCCTGAGACAAAGGTGAAGCTGGCCCTCTTCCCTCCTAAGGACCCCTTCTCCTCCCAGCTTCTCAGGGCTTCCTTCCACAGTCACTATTCTCTCTCCCAAAATGTCCACTTGTCTCCTGTCCTTCAAATGCATCTTCCCTGCTCCTACATACTTTATTCCTACTTTGCTTTGTCTCCCTATTGTCCTGCCCAATCCAGCTGAGGAGAGTTGTGCCCACATGCTGTTCCAACTCCTCACCTCCTTTCAATCTTCAACCCACTCCAAACTGGCTTCTTTTCTTATCATTCCATCAGGACTGCTCCTGTCACCTGCTCCAATTCCTATATCCCATCCCAGCCCTCTTACCTGAACACCAAAAACTAGTCAACATCTCTACTTGGATGTCCTACAGATAAGGTGATAATATGTCTCCAGGTGGTCAGGATAATCTCTGTTTACATTTGTTGCCCTGGCATCATTATTCCTATCACCCCTTTCATGCTCAAACGTGTTTTGGACAATCAACTATAAGGTCGCCTATCTATTGGCAAATAGTAGACATCTGTGATTTGTCTGTCCAATCTATTTCTTGTGTTGGTCAAGGTACCCAGTTTAGCTTTGGAGAATCATTCCCTTACAGCTACATTCTGCATGTAGTTTAGTCCTATAACTGGTCTAGCAGCATCAGATTTGTATAAAGAGAGGTGTGTAGTAAAAGCGGGTCAAGAACATTTATTCCCAACAATGTTATTGGTGCTATTTGAGGGAAATCTTATTTTTTCTTATTTTTGTACTGGGATTGCTAACTGGTAGAATGTAAGTCTGCAATGGCTGAGCCAACTCTGCCATCATACTTGGGGAGAACTTTGTTTGAGGATGAAAGTGATGCAGAGGAAGCACATCAGAGAGAGAGGGTGGGGAGGGGGAGTTTGGATTCCAATGTAGAGAAGGGAGAGGAAAGAGGAGAAAGGAGAGCAATTCCTGATGACAACATTGGGCACCTGGATCTGGACATCAGTCCCACCCAGACATCCCACTATAGAAGTCAAGACTCTTCTTTTTCATTTGGGAGAGTTGGAGGTGGATTTCTATCACTTAATGCCAGTAGAGTCTGGACCTATATAGGCACATCCTAAATTCAACTCTGGCCAGTCTTATCCCTGCTGCTCCCAAATCTTCTCCTACTTCAGCCTATAAATCTCAACAATCATCCAGTTTCTTTTGCCCGAAACCTGGGAATCATCTTTGACATCCTCTTTTCTCTAATCTCATCATTAAATCCTGTTTATTCCATCACCAAAATATATCTAGACTCTGATACCTTCCCTCCACAAGCACTGCCCTCAACAAGTCCATAATACTGTCATGTCTCACCTGAACAACGGAACTGTCTCCCAACTGGTCTTCCCATGACCATTCTTGCTCTCTGCAACATTCTCCATGAAACAGCTGGAATCATCTTAAACTCCAAATCTGTTCATGGTACCCAAGGCCATACTTCATTGGACAGTTGGAAGGAGAGTAGAGGGAGCCCAATAACACTCAGAAAACAAGCAAGCATGTTTGAGTTCTCATAATTCCTGAATTCCCCAATGATACTTGAGACAGTGTCAAGTATCTTTCCCAGTACGGTTTCCCAGACAGGTGTTTCATTTGTTCATTATTATTTGTTTTACTGTGTTTCAATAGTAGCTGAAGGTCAAGCGTTTTCCCTTTTGTTGGGATATTTGAACACTGAAGGTTGCCAGCCAAGATACTAAGTGAGCCTGCACAGAAGCATTTCATGTGGGTCGGCGACTGCATGGCCATCTGTAGACTTTGGTGTTTGAAGTTTTCTATAGAGCCTTCCTGGAAGCAAGTGCTTCAAAGGAGAGATCCAAACATCCTCGTCACCCTAACCTTAGATTAACTTCTCTCCACCTTCTCCCTCCTCTTAGAGGACTTTGGATTTTGAATTCCATTGAAACAGGGTCAAATAACATCAATCTTACCTGATTAGGAAGTTATCCTGACCCAACGGTTTTGTAAGGGAGTGGAAAGAAAACTTTTACTGCGGTAGATGCAAGGAGGCTAAAATAAGAGGGGATACATGCCATGTATCTTTTTGTCTGGAATAGAAGGCTAACAATCGTAAAGGCATCACTCCAATTTATTGATGTCTTTTGTAATTCCAATTCACATTTTAACACCTTTTTCTTTGACACTTGACAAAAGAATTTTAAATGTCTGGGTGAATCAATAGACAAAAAAGTTGAGGAGAATTTGATGAAACAGAAATATTAGGGATATTTGCACAAACAGATAACAAAATAGATTCTAAAACTACAATAATTAAAATAGACTGGATTAGGGAGAAGCAGGTAGAAAGAACATATAAGAATGTTGTTCACGGTAGGAGGGGTATTTCAAATCTCCAGGGGAAGTGATGAAAGGGCAATTATGAAATCCTAAGAACACATTGATTCGTCACTACTTCACACCACCTCCTAAAACAAATTTCAGGTGGATTAAGGGTTTAAAGTACATATACAAAATAACTACAAGTAAATACAGGTGTATGTTTACATGATCTTGTGCTGGGAAAACTTTTAAAGAGTGTCTTATCATAAAGTAAATATTGATAGAATTAACCACATATAAATCAAAATCTTCTGCCATAAGCACAATTTAAGGGCAAATGACAAACTGAGAAAACAAATGTTTGCAACATATGTAACAATGGGTTAATATTTCTAATGCTCTGAAATGTCATTGTGGTCAAAAGACATGATTAGGAAATTCACAAAAGAAGTACTAACAGCAAAAATATGGAAAATGTTTAACTTTACAAGCTGTCAAAGATGTGCAACCTGAAACAATAGCAAAACACAGTTTTTCAGCTATTACATTGACAGTCTAAAAAAGAAAGAAAAAAGATTGTCTGGAGCATGGGGAAATGGGCACCCACAGATTGCTGGCATGGGCTTAAAGTGATACAAGCTTTCCAGTGGGTAACTTGGCAAAATTCTTAAAAACGTGCACAACCCATTTACACAGCAATTCCTCTTCTAGGAATTTATCCTTAGAAAATAATCATAAGTAACTGAAAACATTTATTTAAAAGATGTTCCCTGGAATGTTGTTTATAATAGCAAAAAATTAAAAACAAAATAAATGTCTGACAATATGGAACTGGCTAAATAAATTATGGTGTAGTATAATACACGATCATTAAAAAAAAACATACTTAGTGACTTTGGCAAAGGTTCACAATATATAGTTAAGTAGAAAAAACAATTTGCAAGACAACCTGTACAATGTGGTCTCATTTTTGGTTTTTTAAAAATGTATGTATGTAAATGTATGCATAGAAAAAGACCTTAATAGGATAACCAGAAAGTTATCAGTGATTATCTCTGGGTGGCAAGAGTATTGGTGATTTTCATTATTTTCCAAATATTCTGCAATAAAAATGTATTACTTTTGTAACAAGCTTCTTAAAAACATTAGCTTTTATTTAAATTCTGCATAGAAGTCGGGTCTCAAAAAATGACCTTCAGGGGCCTTTTGGGGGAAATTCTTGCAGCCAGAAATTGAGGAATACCAGGGAAAATGGTCCAGGCTAACACAGTTGGAGTAGAAGGATATAAACCAGCTCTCAGGCTCCACTGCCCAGGAGTCAACAGCCCCATCACTGCCCCTGCTTCCCACAACTACTTTTTTTTTATGAGTCATGGAATGGGAAACTGATGTAGACTGAAAATAATAATAACAACAACAATAATGAATTTGATAATATATCAACAGATAACAATGAACATTTATTAGGCACTCAGTATTTTCCAGACACTGAGCTCTTTGCTTTACAGATATTATCTCATTTAATCCTCTCAACATTCTTTTGGCAAAGGAATTATTGTCTGCATTTTATAGATGTGTAAACTGAGACTTGGATGGTGATGAAATTCACCCACAGTCAGGCCACTCTCAGGCTGCCAAGAGGAATTACAAACCAGGGAGAGTCTGATTCCAGAGCCCCTTGCCCATCTCCATTGATGAGGAGGACGGAACAGCATTTTTTCACAGGAGTCTTCCTGCCGACATCACCACCCAGGCCTCAATTTTCTTTGTGATTCAGCCTTGCATTATGTAGCCTGACTCCAGTGTGAAAGATTTGTGGCAATTGCATGATGTATGAGGTGCCATTTGTAAAAATATTATTTAGTGTAAAACATGATGTTTTTTCTCCTGATTTACAAGTTGGATTTATAAATCTGCACTTCTCACTATCTGAGTTATATATCTTGCCACTGATTTATAAAACTTGCCTGTAAATCTTCCCAGCAAAGTTTTGATTCAGAAATCATTATTTTAAGAATTAGATTTAGTTAAAACATTCAACTGCTTTATAGGGGAGGCAATGTATTTACATAACTCCAGTCGGAGCTTACGGATCCTACAGCAGTTTTACAAGTCGTGCCCAGGAATTCCTAAAGAAAATGTTCTGACTTAAGGGCAGTCACTTCACACTTTAGCTACAACTGACTGATTTACAGAGCCTAAGCCATATAATAATGATCCATTTTATAAAATTCCACTTGTCTTTAACTCCAGATCCTGATTTATATGCCCTGATTGGGTTTTCTGTAATGCGACCTCAGTTACTTGCTCCTCCACCCCAGAGCTGGTCTTGGGGAAAAGACCCAGGAGTCAGGGACGGTCAGAACAGGGTGACCCTGACTCTCTCTTCCTCTTGGCCTCTTCCCCTTATTCCAAAGGAGCTAAAACATGCGACCCCACCCTGATCCAAAGGTAGCTAAGCTTGGGGGAGGGTCCGTAAGATGCCATCGCCTTGAATGTAATATTGTAGCTTCACTCCTCCTCCTCAGATGAAGAGGGATTGATCTCATGGAGAAGAAATGGCCAGTCCAATGAACTGAGAACATATTGAACAAAAGATTGATGGCTGAATAAATCAATGAGCACACAAACAAACTTAGTTGTTTGTTTGTTCGTTAAGAGCAGAGGCCAAAAGGCACTCAACAGATAGCAAAAAGGAACAGCGTAAGTGATTGAGGAGGGAGAGGGCCTGTGGGGACTTTAGAAAGATGCTTGTCCCATCGGAATGGGGCAGCCATAGCTTAGCTGCACCTGGCTGTCACTAAATGGAGTTGCTTGCCTAGTATTTCTAGATCTGGCTTTTCAAGAGAATCCTAAAATCCAGATTTTTATGTTAAATGAACCAATTTTAAAAAATTGATTTTATTCAGGTCTGATTTATAGTAGTTTAAAATCAGCACACTTTAAGTGCACAGGTCAATGATATTTGACCAAAGTATACACCTATACAACCACCAACCCAATCAAGTTATAGAACATTTCCAACTCCCCAAAAAGCTCCCTCCTGTACATGAAGTCAACCTCCTCCCTCCCACCCACTGCTCCAGTACACCACTGGTCTGGTTCCTATCCCTAGAATTATAATATCAGAATTTAATATAAATGGAATCATACAGAATCATTTTTTTTCTGCCCACTTTTTTCCACTCAGCATGATGTCTGTGAGATCTATCCATGTTGTTGCATGTTTTAATAGCTGCTCCTTTTTATGGCTGAGTACTAGTCCATTGTATAAATGTATCATAATTGTTTATTCATTCCCATTTGGGTTCTTTCCAGATTTAAGCTATTATCAATAAAGTTGCTATGACCATTTCTGGGCAAGTCTTTTTATGGACATGTGCTTTGCAATTCTTTTGGGTAAAAATTTAGGAATGGAATTGCTGAATCATTTGATAAGAGTATGCTTAGTTTTATAAGAAGCTGCCAAAGAGTTTTCAAAAGTGATTGTACCATTTTACACCCCCGCCCCCCCCCCACCCAGTAATATATGAGTTCCAGTTGCTCAACATCTTTCCCAATGCTTGGTATTATCACTCTTTTTAATTTTAGTCATTCATTTAGTCATTTTAGTCATAATTTTAGTCATTTAGCTATGAAGTGGTATCTCATTTAATTTGCATTTTCCTAATAACTAATGGTGTTGAGCATCATTTCATGTGCTCATTGGCCATCTGTATATCTTCTTTTGTGAATTGTCAGTTCAAATCTTTTGCCCGTTGTTTATTAGTTGGTTGCCTTCCTATTACTGAGTTGTAAGAAAGCTTTATATAATCTGGATACAAGTCTTTGTCAGATGTGTGTAATGCAAATAATATCTCCCAGTTTGTGGCTTGATGTTTCCTTTTCTTTCAGTGTCTTTTGAAAGGCAAACAATTTTAATTTTAATGAAGTACAATTTGTCATTTTTCTCCTTTAGTCAATACTTTTTGTGTCCTTAGAAATATTTTTCTACCCCTAAGTTGCACAGTTTATCTCCTAGGTTGTCTTCTAAAAGTTTTACAGTTTTAGGCTTTATGCTCAACTCTATGAACCATTTCCAGTTATTTCTTGAAAATGAAGTGAAGTAAGCGTTATGGTTCTTTTTTTTTAAATTAATTAATTAATTAATTTTTAATTTTTTGGCTGTGTTGGGTCTTCGTTTCTGTGCGAGGGTTTTCTCTAGTTGCTGCAAGCGGGGGCCACTCTTCATCGCGGTGCGCGGGCCTCTCACTATCGTGGCCTCTCTTGTTGCGGAGCACAGGCTCCAGACGCGCAGGCTCAGTAGTTGTGACTCACGGGCCTAGTTGCTCCGCGGCATGTGGGATCTTCCCAGACCAGTGCTCGAACCCGTCTCCTGCATTGGCAGGCAGATTCTCAACCACTGCACCACCAGGGAAGCCCTATGGTTCATTTTTGTTCCATACAGATACCTAGTTCTTATAGCATTATAGAAATCAGGTACTGTGAGTCCTCCCACGTTGTTGTTTTTTTTTTTAAAGAATTGTTTTTGCTATCTTAGATCCTTTTCTTTTTCAGACAAATTTTAGCATTAGTTTGTTAACTTATACAAAAGAAAAAGTCTCCTGAGATCTTGATAGAAATTTTATTGACTCTATAGATCAGTTTGGGGACAATGGACATCTTAACTCTATCAAATCTTCCAATCCATCAACAGGACAACAGGATGTATCTTTTAATTTATTGAGATCTTTCTTAATTTTGTTCAGTAACATTTTATAGTTTTCTATGTAGAAATTTTGCACAGCTTTCATTAAATTTACTCCTAAATATTTTATTTTTAAATTTTATTTTCTAAATATTTGTTTCTCATGTATAAATGCAATTAATTTTGTACATTTATCTTGTATTCTGTGACGTAACTAAACTCATTTTTAGATCTGGTGGGTTTTTGTAGATTCCTTAGGATATTCTATGCAGAAAATCATGTCATGTGTTAATAAAGAAAGTTTTATTTCTTTTTTTAATATTTATGGTTTTTATTTCATTTTCTTACCTTATTGCACTGGCTGGGACATTTAGTACAATATTGAAGAGAAAATATGGGATTGAACATCTTTGCCTTTTTCCCAATCTTAGGGGAAAGAATTCAGTCTTCAACCATTAACAATGATGGTTGCTGTATGATTTTCATAGATTCCCACCATCAGGTTGAGAAAGTTTCCTTTTATCTGTAATTTGCTGTTATTTTTTATTTTAATCATGAATGGGTTTTGGATTTCATCAAGGTCTTTTTCTATGTCTATTGAGATAACTGTGATATTTTTTCATTAATTCTGTAATGTGCTAAATTAATTGATTAATTTTTAAGTGTTGAAATATCTTTACAACCCTAGGGTATACCTGTTATTGAGTGCTCAACTCAGTTTGCTAATATTTTATTGAGGATTTTGGCTTATATGTTCATGAGAGATTTTGGCCTGTAGTTTTCTTTCCTTCTAATTACATTGTCAGCTTGATATCAGGGTTACACTGGTCTTATAAAGCATGTTGAGAAGCAGTCTCTCCTCCTATATTTTTAGAAAAAGTTTGTGTAATATTATTATTATTGCTTTTGTAAGTGTTTGATAGAATTTAATAGTGAACTCATCTCAACACAGAGCTTCCCTTGTAGGAAGGTTTTTGATAATAAATTCAATTCTTTTAATATTATAAGATTATTCAAATATTCCTGTTGATTAAGGTTTAGAAGACTGTGTGTTTTAAGGCATTTGCCCATTTCATCTAAGCTGTTAAATTTATTGGCATAAAGTTGTTTGTAATATCTTATTATTTTTATTATTATTCCTTTATTAGTGTTATTATTTCTTATTCTTCTTTAGGATATGTATTTGTTATTATTGTGGATATGTATTGATATTCTGTAGAATACATATTAATATTCCTATTTGTATTCCTGATATTGGTAATTTGGCATCCCTCTTTGTTCATCAATTATTCTTGCTAGAGGTTTATTAACTTTATTAATCTTTTCAAAGAACCAACTTTTGGCTTTGTTAATTTTCTTTACAGGCATGTTTCCTGTTCATTAGTGTCTGCTCTTATATTTATTAATTCTTTCCTTCTACTACCTTGGGCTTATTTTAGTTTCCTTTTTCTATCTCTGTAAGATGGAAATAAATAATTGGTGTTACACCTTTTTATTTTCTAATATAGACATTTAAAGTTATAAATTTTGTTCAAAGCACTGCTCTGGCTGTACCCCACAAACTTTTAAATATTATACTCTTATCTCCATTAGCTTCAAAATATTTTAAATTTATCTTGTGATTTTTATTGGCTCATAAATTATTTAGAAAAAATGCTGTTTTATTTCAAAATATTTGGAAATTTAAATTTCTACTTTATATCATTTCCTTCACCCTGAATACCATTTTTCAGCATTTTTTTTTGTAGTGTAGGTATCCTAACAATAAATTTTACAAATTTTTGTTTGTCAGAAAATATCTTTGTTTTAATCCTCATTTTTGGAGGTAATTTTTTCTAAATTTAGAATCTGACTTGACAGAATATTTTTTCTTTTACTTTTTAAAAATGTAATTCAATTGTCTCTTAGTCTCTGTTGTTTCATAAGTGAAGTCAGCAGTCAGTTAGTCTTCTTCTTATTTTCTTCCTGTACATAATGTATGCTTTTTATCTGGCTGCTTTCAAGATTTTCTTAGCCTTGGTTTTGGGCAATTTGACTCTGATATTTTACTTTGTATTTATCTTGCTTGGAGTTGGCTGAATTTTCCTAAATTAAGTCATTGTATTTCATTGTGTTTGATATGCTTTCAGTCATTATTTCTTGAAATTTTGGTCTGCCCCATTATCATTGTTTTCTCCATCTGGAACTCTAATTCCACTTTGGCAAGACCAGTAGTACTCATTTTTTTTTTGTCTCAATATTTCTTTACATTATTTAAAAGTTTGAGAACTCCAAAGAACATCTGTTTATTTGGGATATATCTATTGATACTTACTGTATTAGAAAGTAAAACTGAGAAATTCTTTAAAATAATAATAATTATTAAGTATTAATATTAAATTATTAATAATAAATAACAAATATTATTTAGTAATAAGAAGGAGGAAGAGGAGAAAAAGAAGAAGAAGGTCATTACATGTTAACATAAATAACATATTCTTAATGGATAAAAAACATGTTTTAAGAAAATCTTAGTGAAAAGAATGGCATTGTTTTATATTTTTTCAGAGTGCTATTCTGGCTTAATAAATAAAAGACAGCTAGATTCTTTTATCTGATTCTGCATCTATCTGTTGTGATATAACACATCATGTAGCCTCTGGGAAACACCACTGTACACTCATGAATGAATGGGAATGGAAAGGGCAAGCAAAATCTTAGCTTTTGATTTTGAAACAAAATCAAAACACCTTTAACATTGAAGAATTTCTGAAATGGTCTTGTGGACTCTTTTTCAGAACTGCTATTATATAGTAGCAGTTCTACTCATTTTTTTTTCCAATTCTTTCTTTCTCTGCAATTTCGGTTGGAAAATGTCTGTTGATCTGTAAACAAGGCCACTTTTTGTCCGTTTAAAATCTTACATTAAGAGGATTTCCCTGGTGGTCCAGTGGTTAAGACTCCACACTAACATTGAAGGGGGCATGGGTTCAATCCCTGGTTGGGGATCTAAGATCCCACATGCCACATGGCGCAGCCAAAAAATAATAATAATAAAAATAAAATAAAATAAAATAAAATCTTAAGTCCATCAAATTTCTATATTTCATTTATTATAATTTTTAGGTCTATCATTTCCATTTGGCTCTTTTTTTGTAGTTTGCCTTTCTCTGCTCAAATTACTTTTCTGTTGATTTATTAAGACCATATTTTCTTTTAATTCTTTGAGCATAACTATAATAGCTGCTTTAAAGTCTTTGCTCACTCCAACATCTGGGCCATGTCAAGTCTAGTTTCTATGGACTACATTTTCGTTATTCCTGGATCATATTTTCCTGTTTTTTCTTTTTTTTTGAATATTTAATGATGCTTGATTGAATACTGTACATTACAGATGATATGTTATAGAGAATCTAGATTCTGTTAGCCTTATTTAGGAGTGTATGTATTGTTTTATTAAGCAGTTTAATTGCTGGTGGATCACCTGGAACTTGGCTTGGTTTTATGTTTGCTAATGCAGATCTATGGAAAGTCCAAGATATTTTCAAGCTCCTCTAACTTGCACTCAATCTCTAAACTCTCTGCATCTTGTTGGAGCTTGAATTTAGACTTTGTTAGGTCAAATCTAGAGTTCTTATACCAAAGACACAACTTTTCTGGTGACTAAGTGGATCTGTGGGGTGTTAACAAGGTGCTAAAGAGATCTTTTCACTCTGACAGTGTCATGAGTCAAGCATCCTGCGCCCACAAGACTGCTCTTGCGCCATCACTGATCAACTTCTGCTCCCTCTGTTCTGATTCCAACCCCTTAGCTGATGCTTTTTGGTAAGCACTGGGTAATCTTCATGTATGTGCAGCCTGGCCCTCAGCCATGGACTTGTGTGGCAACCCCCCCCCCGCCCCCAACCCCCCCCCCCACACAGTTTCCTTTCTATGATGCTCCACTGTGCAAATTCCAAGCAGTTGAAGTGACCCAAACTCTAACCTTTGTCTCCTCACCTCAGCAGACCTGCTATGCTCTGCTTAGACACCAGATTACGGTGCTTTTTGTAACTTGTCCTCAGGCAGAGGGCTAAGTGACCATAGAGTTTATCTCTTGAATTTCCCTTCTTTCAGGACTCACTGTTTTATGTTATCATTTTCTAGTGCCTGAAAATAATTGTCATATATTGTGTCTAGTTTTATAGTTGCTTATGGCAAGAGAACAAGTCTGGTGCCAGTTACTTCATCATGGTTAGAAGTGGAAGTCTTCCATTTTTTTAATATTAGCCACAAAACTTGAAAACATATAAACACATCTATAACTATATATATTTCATGAGCACTCTGTTTGAGACACCTGGTCTACATCTCTTCCTTTTCAAAATGTGTTCTTCAGAAGAGCAACGTCAGCATCACCTGGGAGCTTATAGAAAATGCAGACTCTCAGGTCCCAGCCTGACATACAGATTCAGAATCTGCCATTTAATAAGACCCAAAGGTGATCTTATGGTCCTCAACATTTGAAAAGATCGTCTCAAAAGTTCCTGCATTAGAATCAGAATCACTAAGGTAGTAATTCTTATCACCAGGGAAGTTTGGAGAGTATTGAGCTTTTCCATAAACCTCTGAGGTGCCTGTTCCGTGTGTTCTGCTCCCATTATGTGATCTGCCCTGTGGTACCGACTTGATTTGACTCCAAGTATACCATTATTCAAAGGATGTAACCCATATAGATAATTACATGCATAATTTCATTTCCCCAAGGAATTTTCAGGCCATATTTTTTAAATGCCTTGCTTATCTACTCAGGCAGCCAGTGGTTTCCTCTCACACATGACAACTCTGTTTCAGACCTTCACTTAAAATTTGCTTTTCCAGAAAACTCCCCTAAACCAGTCTTTCTAAAGCCTTCAATAAAATCAAGGATGTTCATCTAGCTATAGATATAGCTATTTGGCTATTTACTTTATATGGACTAAGAGAAGTACAGTGTTTTACATTTGTCTCCAATTTTTCTTCACTACACTTAGAGGAACCACAACCCTAATCTGCTTAGTCCGATCTTAACACAATTCCAATCCTGGTACCTGGCATGTTTTTAATCCATGCTGTTAACTCAACCCATGATTATACTGTTACCCATTTATAAGCATCGTTCTGAAACAAGTTTGTGGCATTTTTCCTTAGTCCTTCATATCATCTATCTGCTCACCCCTGGGTTGGGCCGTGTAGACTGGGTCCCACTCTATCTCACCAATCATCATATCAAGCATCATATCCCATATGATATAGTGCTCTGAACTTGGCCAGGTCAGAGGGAGGTGAACCAGGGGGGCAGGTATTACAGGGGTGACCATCCAGCTGCCTGCATAGGGGATGAGTCATCTCAAATAGCAGAAGCAAAGGTGGCGGGGGCAGAAGCATGTCCAACGATACAAGATACCATCCTTGGGAGTTCTATGCCTCCCTTGCCAAGGTCAGGCAAGTGCAGATGATATGGGGGAACAGCTGACTCGTGTTCATCAAGCAGTGGGAATGGGAGCTGAATCCCCTCTCTGTGACCCTAGGAAGCTTCCTTCACCTTGCCAACTCTGTTTTCCTCACAGAGGAAACTTGTGAGGAAACTTGATGGAAACTCATTTGGAAACTTGATGTATCTATATTCCATCATGACTTTGTATGTTTAATGTGTGAGGAAGGCTGCTGGCACCACCCTGGTGATTGCCCTGTAGCCTTTTTTAGAGCAGAATTGTGTTCTAGGTATTAAGATCCTAAACGTGTGCATAACTCTTGGCCCATGATTTCACCTCATTTTCAGTGATATAGTTAAATAATATTTGCATTCAGGGATATTATTTGAAACTTTATTTATAACAATGACAATATAAAATAAGCCTAACTCCAACTATGGAGGAGTGCCCAAATTATGATCTATCCACCTGATAGGATATTATACAATCATTTGAAATCTTATCAATACAAAAAAAAGTCAATGGCATTGGAAAACATAAATATAAAGCACTCAGTTAACTACTCTATATAATTTTGTTATATGTGTATGAAGTATATAAGAATGTATTCATGGTGGTTATTGCTGGGTGACAGTGTTGATTATGGATGACATAAAAGTGTTTCTTCATGTTCTATTTTATTTCAATTGTTACAAGTCAGTATATGAGAAAAAAATCTTACTTTAAAAAAATCTTGGATCGGAATTTGAATGCTTGGGTTGGAGTCTAGGTTCCAACATTGGCTGTGTGACCGTAAGTAAGAGAAATCTACAGAGTGGGGAAAACTTGCCCCACCTTCCTCGTTGGATGGGTGAGGGGCTAAAATAGGATAATGGGCAGGAAGAGCCACCTGGGAGGAAATGGCAAAGAGATAGAAGGGCCATTGCTCCTACAAATTGGACTAGGAAATGCAAAGCTATTCTTATAAGAAATGTTGTTGCTGATAGGATTTCAAGTTACTCTTACTTCTCCAACCCAACTTTGAAATAGACAAAATTTTTTAAAAGAAAAAAAAAAAAACTTCATGTAGAAGATTCCCTTGCCTAGTCTCTTGGTGATTAAGACATAAGCTACAGTTGATAACTCTTCCTGTACTGACAGATCTAAAAGAGCGCAGCCCCCCGCCCCTGCAATACACACACACACACGCGCACGCGCGCACACACACACACACACACACACATCTGTTGCCCTAGTCAGCCACCTACTCAAACAGAGGGTAAGATGGAGTCTCTGATGCCTCAAGATGCCATCAGCCTTATGACTGCACTCCATGCCTTTGATCAAGGGGCAGTGGCCACTCCCCTTCCTGGGTATGCAAGGACACACCAGCATTCATTTAGGGTGGTGTGACACTGAGTGTAGCCACGTTGGAATATTCCTTTAACTGCAGAATGCAAATGTCCTAAGGTGCAACCATCCTACTTTTCTGCAGTGACTCTAGGGAGATATTTGCTCATGTGCACAAGATAGTTGTACATTCTTTTTAAGTACTGCATGATATTCCATACACTGGGCATGCTAAAATAATATTCAGACACTGCTCTTACAACTCAGCATCTCAAACTGAGCTGCAATGAAGTGAATCAATGTGTACTGACAAGGATAATCTCCAAGAGTTTTATTTTTTTAAAATAAACACGTTGCCAATCCGAGTAGACCATGAAATCATTTATATAGATATAACTCAAGACAGTACAATTCTAATTTCTGAGGGTGTATAAAGGCATAGGAAATCTGGAAAGAAAGACTCAATTTGATAAATTGATAATAATGGTTAGATCTGAGAGTAGGGGAGAAGTGTGGAGGAGAAAATATATTTATACTTATATTTATGCCTTACCTGTATTTAAATTTTTGTCAAAAATAATGAGTTCATGTATTATCTATGCAATTAAAATTAATTTAAAAGTAAAATTAAAATATCTGACAAAAATTATTATCGGTAGCTGATAATTGAACAAACACATAAATATACTGTGGACAACTGAAGCCAGGCCTTTTCACTGTTGGAGAATAGAGCTGCAACATTCAAAAGAGGTGGTGGAGATAGAATCCTTGTAGTGTTGGATCAGAATCGAAAATATAAGTGTGAACTCATGGTTTTTAAAAAGGACAGAGGAAGGAAAGGAAGGAGAGATGGGGGGGCAAAGAGAAAAAGGGAGAGAGATTGATTATCCACATGTATATATACAAATGACACTCCAGTAACAACGAGCGTGTCTAGCCCCCAGATCGTCATTTCTATATGTCATTCTGCACTAAAAACAAACAAACAAACAAAAACAAAAAACACAACAGGATCCCTTGGAGAAATGGCTGATTCCAGGACCAAGGAAAATACCAGATGAACCTGGAACATCTTCTTGTGCCAAAAAGTGAGGAAGTGCTCACAGAATGATGGGGACATGTCAAAAGGACAAAGAAGTCAGTTTGAAAGGTCAAATCTAGGACCATTTTAGCATCAGAATAATAATAGAAAAGAATTATAACACACTGAATGAAATAAAAACCCATGAGTTACACTGATAGAATGAATAAATGGAAAAGAAGGGAAAGCTCTTCCTTACAGTAGAAAGATAATTAGTAAATGTAGAAGGAATAATGGAATTAGAAAACATACCTTTGGCAGCCTTCAGAACAATAATAAGTAAATCAACCAAGAATCATCAATGAATGCTAAGACAAGTGGGTTAACATTTGAGGAGTAACTGGATATTTACAGAGTCTCAAGATATTGGGCTGGCCAAAAATTTCATTCGGGTAGCGTCTTGCAGAAAACCCGAACGGACTTTTTGGCCAAGCCAATATCTCCCCGTGAGAGACTTACTGATTACAAAGGAAAAAGTGTAACCTAAACATAGAGAAAGCTGGCAACACCACGGTAACCAAGCATTCAGTTCAACACGGGATCAGCCCGGGATCAAGCCCACATCCTGTGTCCCCTGGTTGGACCCACGGAGAACAAGACACCATACCGCTCTGGTGGTATTTCTGCCCAAACTGCATTACCGGAATCTAATCTTCACAAACCAGCAGACAAACCCAGACTTCGGACATTCTGCAAAATAACTAGCCTGAGTCCTCAAACACGTCAGTGTCATGAGCACAAAGGAAGCCTGAGGAAGGGCTCCGCATTAAGGGAGGAGAAAAGACCTGGGAACTAAAGGCAGTGGGTGGTCTGGGGGATTCTCTTCACTGTAAAGGACATTATTAGGACAATTAGCCAAATCAGATAAAAATCTATGGATTAGATAGTGGTATTGTACTGATATTAATTTCCTGATTTTTCTTTCTTTTCTGATTCCTGTGGTTACATAAGTGAAGGTCCTTGTTTTTAAGGAGTACATACTGAAGTATTTAGGGGTAAGAGAGCACCGTGTCTGCATTCAATTTTCAAATGGAAGGGCAGAGAGGGGGAGAGGGAAAAACAGACGCGGATAAAAACTGGCAGAATGTTAACACTTGGGGAATCTGATGAAGGGAATATGGAAATTCTCACAACTTTTCTGGAAGCCTGAAATTATAAAGTTAAAAGAAATAAGAAATTTAAAGGAAAAATGAAGTAGACCAAAAAAAACTTGCAGCAGACAACCAAGGTCTCCAATCCAGAGTCAAGGTCAAAAGCTTGACAGATCCTGCAGAGAGGCTGTGTAAACAGAATGAGAAAGAATCTGTGTCTGAATCTGGCCAAGGAAGAGGCAATAAGTGGTAAGACCTCTCAAAGCCTCAGTTTCTAAATAGGACTGTTCATCACAAATCATGGGGGCATTGGGACCACGGAGTGACGCGGTGCAAGGAGAGCAGCTGGCACAAAGCCAGGCCCCCCAAAACACTCAGTGAATATGAGTCATGACTAGCCCCTGCTCTCGGCCCCATCACTGGGGCCGTCACTAAAATACAGCAGGAAGGTGAGGTGCCTGGTTCCCTGAGAAACTGAGAAAAAGCACAACGGAACAGTGGGCTCTGTCTAGGCAGGCAAGTCAGTGTCCCATTTGCTTGGAGAGAGCTTCTTCATGAATAAAGTTATTTTAAAACCACTCAAGTGCTTCAGTTATCTGAAAACTCCTCTGCTTCCAGCAGAGGATATAGGAAAGCCTGAGCGTCACTTTATTCAGAGGGCAGGCTCTCCCCACCGATGCCTGGGTTCCATAGCTCTCCAGGACCTTTGGAGCGGACTTGGGAAACTTTGAGACCTGAAATCCAGACAATCCCAGGCTGCTTCAGCCACTGACAATCGGGGGCAGGCCAGTGGGCTCCCTCACCCGCCGTGATCAGCTGACTGGAGACTCTGGCACAGACCTCAGGGCAGCGGATTTCAAACTCGCACACATGTACACACACTGCACACCACAGTGTATACACATGCTCACACACCACAGGAAGTATATGTGGACCTCTGCGTGTATATCTGTGTGTTTATATGCATATAGACACTCTACAGGGAACCTTGATATATAGAAGTATATAGGACACATAGAATCGAAGTAGATTTACATTCTTCAGGCAATTTAACTTTTTCTTTCCTTGGCAGGAAAATTTCCAGTGTTTGCAAAACCCCTAAAATGCCTCCTCTGAGCTCCGCTGTCCACAGCAGGATTAGCACCCTGAGGTCAGGGTAGAGGAGGGCCCAGAGGCAGGTTCAGGCAGCCTGCTGCCCCTCATGCATCTCCTGAGCCCCAGCACCCTCCTGGCTGAAATAAAGATGGCACCGTCCATTTCCTAGTGCCACCATGGAAATAACAGGTAACGTGCAGCATACTAGCCCATGGTTAGCAACTAGTGGCAATGACCGTGATTATCGTTATCATTTGCTTCCCAGGGAAGGGCACCCAGAAAGCGTCCTCCCTGGAGCTCCTGGTTCCCTTGGTCTCAGAAGAGACCAGAGCTGCTCTTGGCTGCACTGTTACTGATCCGGGTTCTCCCAGGCTGCACACACCAGCACAAACACATGCTCGCGGTGCATTTGTTGAGTGAAAGTGTGGACAAGCATTCCCAAATCATTTTGAAATCTTAAAGGCACTGGAGGAAATTCTAAGTTTTCTTTAAAACATAGCTTCAAACACGTATCTAAGTGTGGATTTCCTCCCATATCTGCAGCAGACATCGTACTACCTTTGAGTCTAAACTGTCTTTTCCTTTTTGTTTTGTGTGTGTGTGTGTGTGTGTGTGTTGCAAAAATCTTCCCTGACAGCCAACAGAACACATTCTTCTTCTAATTGTTGGTTTACCTCTCACAAATGCTGGTGCAGCTCCGCATCTCTAATCCTCACCTGCTCATTCATTAGCTATCAAGTGTAGCTTTTTTGGAACAATTATATTCTATCCTACTGTCAGCTCTCTCTGTGCAGGTAGAGGTTACATCCTGACTCCTTACACAGGATGTAAATTATTGCTGGCATACCAGTACCTGAAGAGTGATTATAACCAGTGCACGGTTAAATAATGGATGCTTACCACGTTGCACTGTAATAAGCAAAAGATATGAAATATCTACTATTCTAAGTATTTTTTAAATAATAAAACCATTTGGAGGAAGACAGGCTGTTGAATCAAAGTCTCTGGAAGAGACACCCCATGTGCTAGCTCATTTGTAGAATCTGGATGGCACTGTCATCTCATCTGTGAAATGGGAACAAAAATCACATCCTTCATTGAGCAGCAGGATTGCAGGTAAAGGCTTGGCACTGAGCCCGGCACATAGTAGGCGCTCAGGAAAGGGCAGCAGCTCCTGCCATCTAAGGAGTGAGCTGGCCTGCATGAGGAACAGCTGAGCACTCACTCCTTGGGCTGCATCAGGTGCATGTCTGACCACAGGGCAGTTGTCAGCAGGACCTGCTCTGCCAGCAAACATAATGGAAGGTTCTGGAAGGTTGAGAAGAAATGGAGTCAGGGTGGTACCTGTAGACCTCTCTTGCCTCCAGAAGCCCAGAAGAAATGGAGCCTCTGGGCACAGTATGATGCTCAGGCCTGGGCAGCTGGGACCCCTTCCCTGAGCCCCATGCTTTAGAGGACCCTCCTCTGATCTCATCACAGAGCAAGGAATCAGGAAGCCAAGGGCACATGCCTGCCCAGAGCTTGCATCTTCCCCATTTTAGAGCAGACTCCTGACACTGGGACCCTGGATTTCTTGCTGGATTAGCCCAAGCCCACTTCCAGGGTTTACATGGTCCTCACCCTCAGGCCCATCCTACTGACCACAAACCAAGACACTGGTGTGTGCTGAGCCCAGCGGAGGTCAATTAAGTGAAGGGAGTTCATGCAACTTGGACAATCTGACCAGTATGGCCACTTACATGCATATGGGATGGGCAATGTGAAGACCTTGCTCCTGCTCTGTGGAGAAGACCCACCCTGGGCTGAAGGTAAAGCACAGGTCCACGAGGTGATCAACGCAGAGGGCCTTAGGATCTGTGACGCTGCTCTGTGCCAGACTGTGCACCGGGCACTTTGGAATGTTCTCTCACTTACTCCTCACCACGGAGGTTGAACAGGGTAAGAGCATAGACTCCAGGGCTCTATGGTCTGGGTCCAAATACTGCTTGGTCCTTTTCCTAGCTCTTGACCTTGGAGAGCTAACATCTCCATATCACAGCCTCTCCATCTGTAAAACAGGAATAAGCGAGTTCACTAGCTCACAGGGCTGCAGGGGGAATGGAGGAGGAAGCTATCAGCAGTGGCCTTAGCCAGTGCCAGACACGTGTAATACTTCCCCTTATTGTTAGGCCCATTTTACAGAAAATCAAGCTGAGACTCAGAGGGTAAATGATTCCCTGGGAAGCAGCTGAAGTGATCTTTCTGATTCTAAAGCTGCTCCTCATTCGGCCTCACAGCCCTGTCCCCCCCCCCCCCATGACACAGATGCTATGGCCCTTTGCACATCCCCAGAGGGTACCTCTTGGGCTGACGAGTCCAGCACATCTGGGGCTCCCAAGCCAAGGCCAACAGAAGATGTAGCTGCCGGTGCAGATGGAGAAAGAGCCCTTCCTGCTCTCATTCCTGCTGGCAGGTGGGAGAGGCCAGCCACACAGGCTTCTTGGGCTCTAGAACATTCTAGAGCCGTCCTACCACCCCACCATCCTGCCCACTGCAGCGCTGACCCTGGAGCCCATTTCTGCTCACACGGCTTCTCACCAGAGCTTCACCCAGAGAGGCCCCTGGACACAGCCCACAGTGGTCCCCAGAGGACGCCTGGAGCATGGTCAGCTTCTCCAGGCCTTGAGGCTCTCGCCCATCCTTCTACCTCTCTAACACCCCAGGGCAGCTGAGCGCATGGCAGAGCCCTAGCAGGCGGACCCCTCCAAGCCTCAGTGTCTGCGTTAGTTTCCTAGGGCTTCCATAACAAATTTGCACAAACTTGGTGCCTTAAAACATCAAAAATGTACTGTCTCACAATTCTGGAGGCTAGAAGTCAGGAATCAAGGTGTCTGCAGTGTCATGCTTCCTCAGGACGCTCTAGGGGAGGATCTGTTTCTTGCCTCTTCCAGTATCTGGTGGCTGCTGGCATTTCTGGGCTTGTGGCCGCATCACTCCAATCTCTGCCTCTGTCTTCGCGTGGCCTTCTTCTCTCTGTGTCATCTCCTCTGTGTGCCTCTTACCAGGACACTTGTCATTGGAGTTAGAGCACATTGGATAACCTAGGACGATCTCTTTGTCTCAAGACTCTTAACTTACTTCTATCTGAAAAGACCCTTTTTCCAAATACAGTAAGATTTACAGGTTCCAGGGGTTGGGTTGTGGTCATATCTTTGGGGACCACCATTCAGCACACTACTGTCTTCATCTATAAAGCATGAGCAATAATGGTATTAGTCCCAGACGATTGTGGTGGGGATTCAACGAGATAATGTTATGTTAGATAAGTGTTTAAAACAATAGTAACTATATTTATTATATTTTCCCCTACACATACAAAATCTTTAGGTAAAAACATGCAGATCTTTATAGAAGTCTATAGTATACAGATCTTTATAGAGATCTGCAGTATACAGATCTTTACAGAATCCTAGTGCAGTTTAAATGTTCGCTTGTTTAGTTTAACAAAAACAATCCCTAAATGTTATTTGTGTACTCAGTGTGAGGATGTTACAGATGTACCCAGCGTATATCCCCTGCAGGTGCCAGGACAAGGCGTTCCCGGGGATGGGGATAATCACAGTCACTCAAGGCCATCATTTGTGGGTTGCCTCCATCGTACTGGCGATGGAAACAGTAAGGATGTAACAGCTAAGGTTTATAAAACACACATGGACTTTTTGGAGGATGACAAAGCAGGGTATCAAACTTCAAATGCCCTTCCCTTTGTTCTAGTTCAGCCCCTGCTAGGGGACTGAATAGCAGGCATGCACAGAGATATGCATTCGAGGATGTTACCTGCAGTGCTGATTATAATTGCAGGGGGAGGGGGAGAGACAGAGACAGAGACAGAGAGAAAGAGAGACAGAGAAGGAGGCAGAGAGGGAGGGAGGCAAGGAAACGAAAGAAAAGGACAAAAGAAAGGAAAACTGCTGTAATGCCCTTGATGGAGGAATGGCTGAGTGTCTAAAATGTCCCCCAAACTCTCTGCTCCTCTGCAGGGCTTACAGTGAGGGGCCTGGGAACAGTAAGTCATCAACAATATGTGCAAAATGCTCACATTTTTGTAAAAGGTCCACACGTGTGTGGGCACCCTCCTCTGTGCACATATGGGCCCAGGATGCTGATGGACTTCTACATCCATGAGTGAGTGGAAAGGGTCTAAAAACACACCCGCCTGTCCCTTCAGGGAAGGGCTGGAAATGCAGAGGGGGGTGACCTTTCTCTTTCTGAAATGTGTGGCTCTTTCCCAGCCAGGATGGCATCAGAGCCTACCAGTGTAATCACCAAATTAAGTACATTTCCTTACCCGGATTTGCAGATAAATCTGTGTTCAGCTGCAGGATCTGGAGGCTCAGAGAATATCCGGTTGTGCCTGAAGCAGAGGGAGCCCCTGCCCTTCTCTGAACACCACTCCTGCCCAGACTTCTGCAGAACAAAGCCAGGTGGGGGGGCGGGGGCGGTCCCATGCTAATTCTGCCTCAAGGATCTGGGGACTTGGCCCGGCCAGTCCTGGGCACCTAGTGGGTCTCAACTGGGAGAGTGAGTGAGCCTGCCGACCAGTGAGCTCCTGAGACCCACCAGCAAGTTCCATCTGGCCTCGTGTCCCCAGGGCCTCACTTGCAAGAGGACAAACGCAGGGCTTCGAGGCCATGCCAGCTTGGGGATGCCTGGTGCCCGGGCCTGGTGCCCAGGTCTGCTCCCACTTGGGCCGAGGCACAGCGAGGCCAAGGTGGAGGCGGGAGTGAATCACCGCAAAGCTATGCTGCACAGGTGCAGTGAAACTGTGAGACGCTGGGAACCAAGCCCCAGATGGGCCACCGGCCTGGCAGGGCTGTGCATCAGTCAGGTCCCCAGGGTGCAAACACAAAACACGCTGGGACTCGCTCCCTCGGAGAGGCGGCTGAGGGCTGGCTTTCATATTTCGGAGGCTTTGTGTTTCCACAATAGATGCGTTTCTGAGCTCTGGCCCTTGTAAAAGGATACTGTTCAGCAAGGCGGGTGATTCTCAAGCTGTGTGGTGTCTCTGCTTCCCCACGTTTTGGAGGCATGGAGTTCTAGTTCTAGTTCTTGCCTTGCAGCTGCTGTGTGACTCACCTGGGCTCTGAACTGTTCTGGGCAACCGCAGTCAAAGGGGCCTGGCCACCTCCCAGGCCAGCAGGAGGGAGGCTGTGCTCCAAAGGTCACGGTTACTCCACTCCCTCCCCCTCCCCCCACACTCTCCAAGGAGCCAGAGGGAACTGCAGGGCAGGAGACCCCACTTCAATTCAAGTCCATCAGGAAGGACTACGGAGTCTAAAAGTCAGCGGTCACGTGGGCCACACCTGGATCAGATGGGACCAGGCAGGTGGCTCAGCAGGAAGGGGTGGGAAGTCATCTTCAGTGGGAGGAAACAGGTAGGTGTCAGCCCATTTCCTCCTAACTCGGGAAGGTCTGTGTTTCCTCTCCTGAGGCAGGGCCTGGGGCCTTCGGGAAAGGCGATTAAAAATCTGCTTTTTGGTTCCCTGTTTTCCTGGCACTCCAGGGACCGGAAGATGGGAAATTGAGGGATGAAACGTCCCCTGTCCCCAGTGAGTGGGGAACGCCAACCGAATGTGCCAGAGATTTCTGAGCTCCCCTTGACCCTCGGCAGCAGGTGGTGGTTAATCCAAACAGCACACATCTGGGGTGAGGACCGACTCTAGAAAAATGCTGTCCCCAGAGCTGGGAGGGGGCCAAACGCTCTGCTGTCGGCTGGCCACGCTGCTCTGCTCACTCTCTCTGTGCTGACACCCCCGCTGCTGTAAGGGGCCGGCCTTGGGTCCCCCAGACATTTCAGGCCCTCCTCATCACTCACCGTGTTCCAGAAATGTGTCGTCTCCAGGACAACCTTGTTGATGGCCTGGGGGACTTGTGTCTCCCTCAGGATCACACCTGAGCTTCTATCCAAGTCACCGCCCCCACTACCCGGACCCGTGCCCATTCTCTGAGGCTCGGCAGGGCCAAGGGGCTGATGCCCGCACCTCCCACTCCAATCCCACACCACCACCACCTGTCACCACAGCTGCTCCCCTCACAGAAGCTGTGGTTTGGGCTGGCACCAGGGTCACTGCAGAGCTCCTGGGCATCCGGGGTGGCATCCTGCCCTCCGTCAGGGATGGTGGTGGCAGAGGGGTATGCAGGGGAATTCTGTATCCTTCCCTGCGATGGACGGGAAGTTTCTTCTCCTTAGGAATCCTGGGGCATATCACAGCATCTGAAGGGAAAGCCCGGGCCCAGCCATAACACCGAAGAGAACCAGGCCCGCACGGGCATCGGCAGGGCTGGTGTTGGGGGATGAGGCAGGCTGTCGCTCTTCTGTTCACAGTCTTAGGAAGAAGCCTAGACTGGACCCATGTCATGGGAGAAGGGATTGCCCAGGGCAGGGGGTGATGGGCCAGTCAGGGCAGAAGGATGGGTGTGGGAGGTGGAGCTGTGAGAGGAGAGCCCAGGAGCAGCTCCAGATTTAGAGACACCCAGACCTGGGCATGAGGCCATTCTCCACCAGCACTGGCAGGTGGTCCTGGCCCCGCTGTTCAGTCATCTCGAGGCTGTTTCTCTCCCCTTCTGTGGAATACGTTTACAACGTGGCTCCCACCTCATGGGATGGCTGTGGGATGGAACGTGTTATGAATGGACAGGGCCTGGCTTCTATAGCCCATCCCAGTGGCCTTGCTCTCAGGTCCTTCTGCACAGTGAAACATCCCCTTATAGCTCCGTGCATCCACACAGAGCTCCCGGACACATGCCGCCCACCTGGCCACACCTACTGTCTGCCAGGCCCTGTGCCAGGTGCCAGAGAGAAAGACTCAGCCCACAGCTGCTCCCGGGCTGGGGTAGAGGCTCACCTGTAAGCAGATTGCAACACGAAGTCATAACAGATGTTTGCCCAGGGGGCCTCAGAAGTGAGTGATAGTGCCTGGGGGCGCCCCCAGGGCTTATGAGGCGGAGACGCTCTGATACTGTAACAGACACAGCCCACAGGTACCAAGCATGTTCATTCTTATTTGGTTGTTTTGTTTTGACTATACATTCCTTCATTTTCCATTCATTCATAATTTCTCAATTATCGATCATGTGCCAGGCACAGAGAAGTTCTCTAATATAGAGACAGCCCTCCATCCAGAGAAAGTGACATTACCTAAAGGACAGAGCCTTCTCTGGCACACGGTCGCTGCCCTGCCCATCTGCTGTCACTGCAAAATGATAGTCCTGAGGCTCTGGTTTAACCAGGGGTACCCCCACTGGACTGTTGGCCTACTCATAGCACCTAGCACAGCCTCTGGTGGGGGGAATGCTCCAGGAAGGGGGGTCGTCAGTGGCTTCAGGGAGTGTCACCTAGGAGAGCCACATAGAAGGCCTGACCTTAGGAAGGACCTGTGAGCAGAGGAAATGGTGTGAGTCAAGGCACAAATGTGTCAAAAGCACAGCCTATCCAGGGTAGTGGGAAAGAGGAGGAAGGTTCGGGCTGGCAAACCCACCTGGAGTGCATTGAGAAGCCCTCGCCCCCTTTGGTGCCTTAGCCTGGGTTCCTCTGAAGGCAGAGCTGAGACTACGGAGTGTGTGTGAGTCATTTACTGGGGAACATTACCCTGGGTTCAGGAGTAAGGGATGGGGGTACAGAAGAGGCAGAGGCAGTTAAAGGATGTGTAATCAAATTGGCCATGTTACGGGTGAGGGTAGATCCATCCCATGGGACCTTTGGAGGACCCCCATGAAATGTGTCTCACAACCGTCCACCCTGGGAAAGGAAGGCTTTCCACCTCACCCGCCATTGGTCACTGTGGTTCCATGAGCTGCTAATTTGCAGCGGTTCAGGACTGCCGGGGTTACTCCTGGGTGGATCGGGTTGGTGGCTGCAGGAGGGGTGGAGTAGTTGCGGGGATGGAGAGTTCTAAGTAGTGCACACAATGTGGTACTATCGGGGGTTTGGGGGAAAGCAAAAGCCATCAGTCCAGCCGTCCGACATGAGTCTTGGCCTTGAACTAGATTTCTTGGACTCTGAGCCAAGGATCCAGGGCAAGTACCTGACTTGGGAAGTGCAGGGAAGACAGGTAGGGGGTTGGGGAAGGGAATGCGTGTCGTCAAGGGGACATTAACAGGACAGCCAACAAAATGGGCCCCGGAGCTTAATCCCATGGGAAGACTTGGGGACACACATCTTGGATTTGTCCTTCTGAGGGGTGAGGAGTTGGGACATCAACACACCAATTCCCATCAGTCATTGTCTAGTTGCTGCTCCCGGGGATGTTAATTCCCTGGCACTTGGCCTGCCATGAGGGCAAAGTGGCTTTCTGAGGTTTTGAACAAGCTCTCAGGCTCCCATACACAGACTCCAACTGTTCTTTCCAAGAAAGCCCTTCCCCCAGGCCTCACCCTCAGGTCATCAGAAACGGATGGCAAGCTCTCATCATGCCCAAGACAGACCACCATGGCCCCGGTCCTGCTTTGGTTTTCTCTACAGCCTGCATCACCCTGCCAGGCCTGACATTATACATTCATTGGCTTACTGGATTATGACCTTTCTCCCCCAGTGACATGCTAAGCTCCCCGAGGTCAGGGACTTGGTCTAACTCAGGTGTTATTTCAAGTGCCTAGAACAGAGCCTGCCCATGAAAGATTCAATCATGTATGTTGAATAAAGGTGGAAGGACTCTGCAAGTCTTGCCCTCCATATCTAGTCTCCCAGGAGGAAAGCAGCCTGTTGCTTCCCCTGGTTTCCCCAGGGCCTTGGGCTGGGATTCCCCTGGCTGGTGCCCATCCCCAGCGGGGGACTCCTTTGGGTATCATCACAGACATTTCTGGTTGGGTGGGCGTCCCCTCTGAGTCCCCGCAGGACTGGGGTCCGTGCCCTGTCCCACCTCCTCCATCTACCCCAGCCCCGAGGCTTTCCTTACATAGTCTTTGGAGTAAAGTCACAGCAGTATTCAAAAGGTTAAAGCAGACTGAACTGCTAATTTTAATGCTTTCTCTAAGCTTCAGTTTTAATAAGCGAAAATGATGTTCTTATTTGCAGTAAAGTGGTGTTATAAAATTCTGTCTGTCAAGCTCATTTTAAAACCATGGAAATAAATGATCTGACAAAATCAGGCTATTAGACAAGTGAGGAAGAGTGATTTCCATAAAAGTAGAGGATCTGTCCCTTAATTTCACACTTGGTAGTCTTTTGGGTCGACTAAATTTTTAAATAAGTGATAAAATTATATTAGCGCAATTGCATTTTTATAGATTTTTTGGTCATTGTACTCTTTTTCAATCCCTTTATTTTAACTCAAACTGTTCTGCTGAAAGGTTACTCTCAACTTATGTTCCCTCGTAACAGTCTCTACCCGCAATGTGGCCCGAGGCTCACAAATCCTCAGACCATCCAAGCAGGGTCTGGTCAGAGCACATCACACACCCGGAAATGGCCATTCCCTGCCAGACACCTGGGCTGGGGGCCTATGGTCTCCGGATCCAAAGGGAGGGGTGGTGGACCCCTGAGGATATACCCTGGGCCGGGAGCTCACCTATCCCGGGCTTCTGAGCTCCTCAGTTTTTTTGCTCAAAAGGAGACTTGGTTCTCCGGAAACCCTCGGTCCTCCCACTCAGGATGCTGGCTGAGGACAGGACTGGACAGTGTTTGCACAAGAAGCTGGGAACTTAGGCAGAGCAAGGGAACAGTGGCTCCTTTGGGGTCCTTCATGCGCCCCCCCCACAACCCTGCTGGCCCCCTCAAATCATCAGATAGCCGGCGCTGAGCTGGTGTTCTGTCTCAGGCCCTGGGAGAACCCTCAAAGGAAATCCAGAGTGCCCAGTCTCCCGTGCAGCTGAAATATCCCTGATCAGACAGACACGGGCCCAGTTGGGGGAAGGAGGGGGACTCTTCTCATTTGAGTTTTAATAATCAAAGGACAGCACCAAAGGTATGAATGTTTAGCACATCCTCTGCCCTGCTCTGTGCCGATTTCACAGGTTAACTGCTCAAAGCCCAGACGTCTGCGCCCCGCAGGTCCCGCCTCAGCCAGCTGCTGCGTCCCCTTATACGCAGAGCTCACAGCTTTCTGCTTTTTGCCGCTGGTGCTTTTGGCCAATTCTGAGACCCAGCCAGCAACTCATGCTCCCGCCCCGCCCAGGTTCCTCTCTTGTTCTGCCCAGGTTGAGACCCTGCCTGGGTCACTGTCACACTCACCAGCCTCGTCCACCTCGACCGGTCACCTCTTGACCTTGGCATCCTGCCTAAGCACAGGCAGTGAGATGACCTGACATAAAGGTCTGGTGAATGGCTGCCCCCTCACCCTCCGTGGATCGGTCTGGGTTCCGGAGCCGGGACCTGGGGCTGCACAGGTAACCCCGAGGTCAGCCTCGGCGTCCACCTAACCTCTGGGTACGTCCTCCTAGCCTGTGTTGAGGGGCTCTGGCCGTGAGGTTGCCCTCCAGGCTTCTCTGTGAGCAGTTTTTAAAAACATGGATTCATTTCCAGGTACTCTGCTTCCAGGAGTAAAAGGAGTCTCTTTCTCATTGGAAGGGAGGGAACACGTGTTTGCTGAGCGTCTGCTATGGGCCCCGCACAGTGCTAGGCTGTGAGGATGCAGACACCTCATCTATTTCCAAGGGAGGGGTGTGGTACTCACCTGGGAAGCACAGCTCTTAGAACAAAGGAGCATCCTGCTCCAGGGAGAATGACCTCTTGTCGCTGGAGGCCAGGCGTCTGAAGAAGGGGGAGGCGGGGTGAGAGAACCCTCACTAAGAGCTTTGGAGAATCATTTTTCGGTGATCTAGCAAAGTGAACCCGGCACTTTCTGTGTGCCAAGCACTGTGCTGGCTCCAATAATAGAAGGGCCCTTTCCCATTCCTCCCTCTGCAGGGAGGCAGAGAGGATGCCTGTTTTCACCCAGAGGACTTTCCAGGTTGGATGCTTGGTCCAGGGGAAAGTGAAGCAACCTGGGAGTTCACAGCCTGTCTGTGCCTCAGTCTCCCCATCTGTGCAGTGGTGCTCAAGGCTGCTGGAGGACTGTCCTGGCCCTGGCACCCTACAGCCAGGAGATCTGGGCACTTATCACGCAGCGGCCGGAGTGTGTGCCCTCTGCCAGCCAAGGAACATTCTTCTGCCATTCGGGAGAGCATATTCCAATCGCAGAAGTCAACACTGCATTCTCCCCAGAGTCTCCAAGAGGCAACGTGGGAGCGCAGGGGAGTGTTAGAGTCACACATGCTTCCTGGGAAAGAGGAGGAAGTGCCTGGTAGACAAAGCCTGCAGGGTGGCCTCGGAGGGGCAGGGCTGTCTCTCCCTAGGAAGGAAGAAAGAAGAAGTCCAAATTAGTCATGTTGTATTACTTCTTTTTATGGCAATGCTCTGAAAGTCTGCAAATGTCAGCATGTTAATTTACTGTCACTCAGTGATATTATTTCATCCTTTCAAAAATGTGTTTCTTGCATTTTCAGTAGCATACTCCAAGTGTTCTCCATCTCAAAGTTTCTATAGATAGTGCGACTACTTTCACTCTGACCGTTGCCAAAATGTAGAAATTCATCTTTGACTGTAGCCACATATATGTTAGGCATGGAGTTGGGGACTTGGGTTTCCTGCTTACAAAAAGGGGAAGAAGTCTGATTTTTCTCTCTGTTCTATCACCTCTTGTCCTCCTAAAGTGCTCTGGGGTTTCTCTCTCAAGGAGCGTGCAGAGATAAATTTAATAGAGAAATTTTAAGGAATCAGTCACGGCTGAGTTTGTATATGCAGTCTGGACCCTCCCTGTCTCCGAAGCCAGCCCACCCCCAGCCCGATGCTTCTCCTATGGTGGCAAACTTATTTCAAAAATTCTGATGAAACACTTTGTAAATTTTGTTATTCTGTGATGATAATAAATCATTATAGCCTTAAACACTTCTCTAGCTTGGAGCCTCAGTCACAAATTATCTTGTCATTCTGACCAAAACATTCTCCAAAAAAGCTTGACAAGTGCTAAAACCCAGAACATGAAACCATGTGTTGTTGTGAAAGCAAGATTCAGAAATGTCAATTAATTAGATTAAGAGGCTACTTTTAGCTTTACTCGTGTTGCCAAATAACCCTTAAAATATGCAGAGCAGTGGAAATCTACCTCCGCGGTAGAGTACTTCTGTGCCGAGGGAAGACAATGGATCGGACTCACGGATGAAACTATTGTAGCTGTCAGTCGGCTCCAGAGAATGATCTAGGAGCAAATGTCACTTCTTTTCCCACAGTGTGGCTTCATAAGCTGGGTAAATTCTGTCATTTATGAATTCAAGTAGTTCCCCCAACCCCGCCCCTTAGAATTCGTATACAGATCTAGAAGGAAAAGTCAAGCCTTTTTCCTATGTCTTTACTAGTAAGATGGATTTTTAATGTCTTTCTGTGCTTTTTTATAAATTTGCATTTGCATTTTGAAGTTCACTTTGTAAAAAAAAAAATATCACGGAGAAATTATTTAAATTTTTTTTATCCCTGTTTCTTGAAAATCTGATCTTTAAATAATCTATATCCTCCATTTTATTTATGCCATAAACTGTTCCTATATTTTAATGGTCTGTTTGCTTTAAAAGGGGTTGTTGGTTTTAATAGCTCAGTTACTATCTTTGTAAACTAAACTCCTTCTGACGAAATTCAAGCAGATCATCTCTGCCTGTGTGTGGAAGGCACATTCCAACCCCTGAAAAGGAAATTTAAGCCAAATAAATATTCTGCCCAAATTAAAATACATAAAATGAATAGTTAACTTGGACAAGAGCTGATGGACAGAGCAGTTGGGCTGCGGACACGTGGGTGTTGGAAGAGCTGGCTGCCAGGCAGGGCCTCAGGAGAGGAAACCCAAACGAAATTAATTTCCTGTAACCCCCTTTGTCCATTCCTCTGGACTAATTGATTGCAGCATTGGCATGGACGTCTTGGGCGAGCAGAAACGGGCAGGACAGATGGTACCACTGAGGGTGATGTGAGGCCATTCCTGCCAGGATCTTAGAATTGCAGCCCCTGCACCCCAGGCACAGCTCAGCGGCCCCACCCCCATCATCTCTGGGGGCACAGGCACTGGAAACTCACCTCCAAATTCTCATGGCAGTTGTACCCACCTTGATTCTATTGTAATCTGTGTGGGTGCTGATGTTAACGTGATGACAGGGCATTTCCACAGAGGAAGACACATCTGTGCCCGCACAGAGAAATGGCAGGGGTGGGGTTGAGGCGGAGGCAGAGATGAGGGATGTCTGAAGCTTTGCAAAGTTGCATGGAGCTGTGACAGAAGCCCTCCCCTCCTGACATTTATAACCTCGCTACCCCCTGCCCACCGCCATCCCCAGCAGCAAGCATGAGGAACCAAGAAAAGCATGAAGGCCAGGTGCTCTGTCTGAGCCCTCCCTCCCTGTCCAGGGGCCGTGGGGTGGGGTGGGGGGGTTCACCCTGGCGGTCAGGGCAAGCTGTGCCCTGTGCCAAGGATGGGACTTCCTATGGGAGGCACTTCTTGAATGGAGCTGTTTCCTGCATGCTGTCCTTTTGTGCAGGTCCAGGAGAGGGATGGAAGTGGGGATCTACAGCCAAATGCCGGGTTCCTGTGCCTCACAGTTCCTGGGGGTCCCCCTACTCACTGTACTTCCCACCCCTCTCAGCCAATCTCACTGTTTCTAGCCAGAAATGAAACAACTAATGAGCTAGACAGAAGCCCTACGTTACCTCTGGAACTAGATGGGTAATTAACACATAAATAAATAATTAAATAAGGAAGTAAAAGAGAATGGATGAATGAAGCATCCAGGGCTCTAGTCTCCCCAGAATAAGACGCACAAGGTGGTAGAAACACAGAGGAGAAAGGGGATGCCCGAGTGCTAGTCTCAGCTCTGCGGCTGACATGGAGTGTTACCCTGGCCGAGTCACTCCCCGTTGTTGGGAACTCTCTCACTGGACCAAAGAGCTCGCCCTGAATAAATGCCTACAGGAGTGCAGGGACGACATGCGAACGTGGGTGGTTTAATGCAGCCGGTTGGCAGGTGCTGCCATGCCCCCTCATGTCCCTTCACCTGCACCGTTATTGAACCTGCTAAAGGCTTCCTACTGCAAGCACCTGGGTCTCTAAGGCCCCAGGATCATCTTCTTCCACGCACAGGGAGCAGTGCTCAGCCAGAGACGGATGGGAGTTCCGGATCCCCAACTGCCCGACCTTCAGAGGGGACCCCTTGGAGATTTTCCTGCACAGTCCTACAGAGGTTCCCAGTGGGATGGAGTCCCCGTTGCCCCCAGTGGCAACATGCTTCTTAATGCATCTGCAGTTGGCTTCCTTTCTCTTTCTGTCTCCCCCTATCCCCTCGCTCCTGTCTGTACTTTTTGGGGTCACCTGTCAAAGGGAGGACCGCACCAAATCCTCATCTCAGGCTCCACTTCTGAAGGAGCCTCTCCTATGAGACAGATAGGGAGTCGTAGGGATGGGGCCAACACGGGAGCCCATGCCCCACCTAAGACAGCAGCCCCCTGCTGTCACCTAGGAATGTGGCATCTAGAGATGCCAGAAATGGCTACGAAATCTCCCAATTTTCAAGATTTGGCAATGAGTTAAAGTTTCTTTTTAAAGTGTGGCCCAAACCAACAATCTGCAGGTCGTATTCAATCCACAGGCTACATTTTGCCACCTGTGCCAGGTACACAATCACTGTTAGTTCAGGTGCCAGAGAGGCCAATGGATGAAGGCTCCTCTTTCTAGTAAATTCTGGTCCGCAGCCATCTCAGGGTCTAGGCAGTGTCAACAAAAAGGATAGGTGGCCTTTGTGTGGGTGGTGGGCCTCCAGCTGTACCTTAAGGAGAGAGTGGCCAGGAGGTTCCTGAGGTCAGTGACATCCACCCTGGTACAATTCTGGCCCCAGGATGAAGAGCTACCCCCCATCAGGAGAGCCTGCTCCTGGGGGCCCACAGGAACCCCATAGCTTGGTTTCTCAGAAGGTTTCTCCTTCTGCCCCATGGAAAATTGAGATCCTTTATTAGGGGGAGCCATCCCTTGAGGAATCTGAGGCTTATCACCACACTGGCAAAGCCGAGGCCAGACATCACTCAAGATGCACAGAGGAACACCTTCCAACCCGTAAACAGGGCCATCTGCAGCCCAAACTTGAACCCTAAGTGTACAGCTTGAACCTGATGTCAGGGCAGAGAGAGTCCTGCTGCTTTGGGCCTGAAAACTGGTTGAGGTGAGACTGTGACCCGCTGCTGATCAGAATCACAGCTGTTGGTCCAGGAATGACACAATCCTGGGTTCCCACTGTTGTGACGGAGAGCTTTTCCGCTCAAGGTTGCCAAAGCCACTATGCCCAAATTTCAGCTACATGAGCCAAATTTCCTTTCTTTGCTTAAGATCTGGAGGCAATCCCTGCTGACAGCATCTTGACAAGCATCCCTGAACCCCCAAGCCTGGAAATGAATGGGCACCCCATGAAGTACGAAGGCAGCAGGAAGTAGCGTGGGCCAACTGAGACCCACCTCCAAGGCCTGTGAGTGGTGGACCTTGGAGGGTCCACGGCCCCTGGGATTAAGGAAGTGTACGGACTTTTGAGAAAGGGGCCAGAAGCCCTAAATGGTCAAGAAGCTACAGTAGAAAATCCTAGAAAAGCCTCCAGGTGGAATAGAATAAAAAACATCTATCACTGCAATGGTCGCAGCAGTATTTCATTTTGGAGGATTCAGAGGTGCTTCTCAGGATGCAAGAGGCTCTGCCATGGGTCCCGCCATCTCAAAGGCACAGCCAGAAGGCAGCTGAGCAACTAGCTTTCCTGTGGTTTCTTACAAGGAGAGGCCCTCCCCTCCCTGCAAGCTCAGATCTTATCCATCCCTCAAGGTCCAGCCAGGTCCAACTAGTTCAAAGATCGGCTCCCGGCCAGTGCACTTTGAGTTTCCGGGACCAGAGCCTTGTAATCTCACTCTTTGTTTTCTGCCCAATCGCATTCTTAATTGGGCGTTGTCATTTATTTGTCACAATTGTTTTGTCTCCTTTCTCCAGCTTGACTCCAAACTCATTAAAGGCCAGGACAGCTCAGGGCGGCTCTTAGGCGTTATTTCTCCCTTCTGGGGGCAGGCGCAGGGTGGGCGTGGCTGCGCCCTGGTCTCATGGTCCAGCCCCCTGAGATGGGACTTGTACAGGGTCCGAGGAGACCTCGCCAGGGCCCCCGCCCCATGTCTTGGCCACACAGAAGCTCCTCAGAACTTCTCTCAAGACGAACCATGGGTCCCATGTTTAGGAAAGGCAACCCCCACCACCAAATGGGCCATAGTGTCAAAGCCTTCCTGCAGTTATGCTTCTCTGGGTGTCTGGTCCCAACCTTGCATCTGCTCCCGGAGCCTTCACCGGGCCCATGCCCAAGGCGCCATCTTCTTCTCAGCACTTCCTTCCCCTGCCCCATTCCATCCCGCCCCCTTGGCTCTTGATGGCAGAAAGAGAGGGGTTGACTTTCCACCAGGTCGACACCTCACCTCTCTGGCCTTCAGTTCGATTTAGGAGAATGGGCCCATCTCTTTTCCAGCCTTGAGAGATTCTCACCACCCCCTTCTCCCACCTCTCTACCCCTGAAACAGAGTTGCAGGGGTGCGGGTGGAGGGGATCTAGCCAGCAGAGGAAGTAGCCCAGATGCCGAAAACACTCTCCTTTGTGATTTTTCCAGGGTCTATGCTACCTTGTTGATAATGTGAATATTGACAATATTTGAGAAAGCTGTAATGCGAAGTTGGGGAAAACAGTGTGAAGTTCAGTGGTCAGACCTTGAGGACCACGGAGAAGGCAGGAAAGGGGGTTCCTTTTATATGCTCCCTTGCCCCCACCCTGCCCTGCCCCTCAGGCCCTGGACCCACCCCCAGCTCACTACCCCCAGGGGAATCTGCGGTGTCGGGGAGCCCATGAGCCTCCCCGAGACCCAAGATTCAGTCTCTGAGTGAAACACCAGGGCCAAGTGTCAAACTCCTTCCAGAACCATGGCCCTTTTGGAGGTGGGGGATTTAGTGTAGGCTCAGCAGATGAATGGGTTTGCACTCAGCCTGTGCTTCTAATGCTTCTGCAAACAGACGCCTGGCTGACCTTCCTGAGAGCAACTGTGGGCCAGGGCGGGCCACGGCGCCCCGCTGGGTCTCATCTACAGATGAGCCCTGTAGGAATCCCAGCCTGGCTGGGGAGAGGCAAGAAGAAAATGGGCACATGACCGTCCTGAGAGAGCTGAGCTTCTGCACACACAGATGGGATGACACCTCGGGGTGGGAGAAGGCCTTTGCTTTTGTGGGTGTCCCAACACGAGGATGCCCTCTTACCATCTCAGCTGGGGGGCCTCAGGCCACTTCCCTTGCTTGAGAAGTCGGTTCCGCGTCTCCCCTTACCATTGCCCATCCCAGTAATTCCATCAACGTTCTGTTTAACCACGGGGGAGGGGGGAGACTCCCCAGGACCCCAATTCAACAGGCACAGTCCCTCGTGCCTGGAGCTGGCGCCCACTGGGCTGAGGACGGGTCGAGCCGCGAAGAGACTGCGCGCGTGAACTTAGCACGACCACGCAAGCTGGCCACGCCGCCTGGAAGGTCCCCGCGCTGCAGGAATCTTTCTGGTCCCCCAGCCAGAGCTGCTTCTTTCTGAGGCCTGTCACTGCAGCCCTTCAAACCCATTTGACTGGGTTGGAGCGCATCACACTGTCACCAACTCAGTTTTCATTAAGGGGCTGCTTCTCTGTTAGCCTAGCCAAGCAGAAGAACTCAAACACATGCACAAATTAAATCGACATCCAAACTCCACCAATATACAAAGCAATTTAAATGATATTCATTAGAGCGATGACAAGCCCTGATGAGGCTTTCAGGAGCCGGGTCCTTCAGCTTTTGCCGACTCGGTTTCATGGTCACTGAGGCGGAACTCCGGCGACTATACCTCCATTTTTTTTTTTTTTTTAAGCTAAGAAAATGACTCCTTCCTGACACACCTACCTCATTCTCTCTCCTTCCCTTCTTGCTCTGTCTTGGCCCAAGTTTCCCCAGCCCTAGTTTCCGGACACAGGTATGGCCGTGAACCGGAGAGTCACGTAAAGGAAAAAGCAGCCACCCTGACTCCTTTTTTCCATAAATGCTCCAATTAAAACAGATTTCAGTTTCTCGTAATTTCATTTCACTTGGCCTGGGAGATCTCTAACTCACAATTATGACAGTCGTAAATGTGTCCTGGAATCCTGCTGTGGGAAAAAAAAATAATGGAAGTGAAATGTTGAAATGCAACAATTTTTCAAACTTAACCCTCCAAATTTAAAAAGTCATTTCCCAAGTCCTATTTATATATTGTAATTTTTAAAGAGAGAGCAGGATGGGGCCCTACCGCCACCCCTTGCTGCTGCCTGGGGCTACAGTGGAGGAGATAGAGGCCTGGTGTGGTCTGCAGTCCTGGGTGGGCATGGCACTCTCAGGCCTCACGTGTGGGAGCGAAGAGCCATGCCAGCCTCAGGGCCACACCTGAGTCTCCCAGTCCCAGGGAAGGTTTCAAGTCCACTTGGGCAAAGAGAGCAGCAACGGACTGCCTGATTCACCGCCAGCTGAGGGCAAAGCAAGGTCATGGCCACATCCATCAGCACTCTGGGCTTTGGAGTTTGCAGCCCAGATAATATTCACAGCAGGGGGAATGATCAGCAACTTCATACACTGATGCCTGCACTTCTGTTTATAATTTTATGCTCAAGGTTAATTATGTGCGTCCTTGCCTTTGATCAGAGATATTAGCACGTGAGAATGTTGCCTGAGCCCATATCGGGAAAATAAGGATTCTAAGAAATACCCATGGACTGAAAACACACTTTCATCCTTAAGGCATGAGCTCTTAATTAGGAAAAAGCTCTTAAAAAATGGTATAGACAGCACTGTCCAACTGAACGTCCTGCGATGATGGGAATTCTCCATGTCTGTGCTGTCCAAAGAGTAACCACTAGCCACATGTGGCTACTGAGCATTTGAAGTATGGCTGGTATGACTGAGGAATGAAACTTTTCATTCTATTTCATTTAAATTTGAATCATCACATGTGGCTGATGGCTACTATATTTGACCGCTCGGGTTAGACAGTAAATAACAGTGTATTCTAATTCCTGAGTAGCTAATTGTGGATGTTAATCTCTGGAAAGAGGTCACCTTGCTGATCGTCATTATCATCAGGAGTGATTTATTAAGAATATATTAGTACATGACATTATACAAAGGTGGTAGAAAAGCTGTTCCTCTGATCTTTTATCATTAGAATTTAATTTTGAAAACACCTGGCTCTTTGGACCCGGGGTAGCGCACTGACCCCTGAATGCTGAGCCTCAAGAAGCCACTAACTTTAAGTAGGTCACTCCTGATGTCCAAAGCCGTGGCCGAAGTCACCACCAGGCTGTCCAGGACTGTCAGGCCACTGAACAACAATTTGGCAAATCCATTGTTTTGGCTGAGCAGGGAACACGGTCCCAAATCGACAGTGCTTTGGGATGCCTTTGGAACCATCAAAGCCCACCCATTACCGGGTTTGCTTGCCTTTACAATCTTCCTAGGGGTAGCCTGCTGTCAAATCCTTGGAGATCAAAACACGGTGCCTGTGTGTCCAACAGCATCTCCCTCTGGCTTGGGGAAACTCGATGGCTGTGTGGAGAGCGAGTACCTCCCTGGAAGCGAAACCCTGCTTGCTCCCTGCTTTCTGCACGGACACCAGGAGTCCAGGCCTCGGCAGTGACTAAGGCTGCCACGTGGCACACACGGGAAGGCGGGGTTTGTCAGGACGAGCTTTTCCTCCCAGAAGCTTTATGCTAAGAGACAGAACCGAGGCTTCCCCCAAAGGAGTGAGATGGGTTCTGAAGCTAACTATAGCATATTTTGCAAAGGCCAGCATACCCTGGAATCGTGTGGGAACACAGGCACGAGTACCTTGTCTGCATCTCTGAGGTCAGCTGCGGGCTGAAAGGCATCGACTGGCACCAGGTCCCCGGGGAAATGCATTTTTAGGTTTCCTTTTGCCAAAGATTACACATGCTTACTAATAAATCCCTAGGGAGAAAAAAGGTTAGTGTTTCTCTTACCAAAAGAATAACTTATCTGGCAGAGCAAAAATGGTAATTTCTCCATTAGCTAAAAGGATAATAGCTATTATTTTAAAGTATTTATTATTAAAGAGTGGTGTTGGGGTTTGTGTGTTTTCATTCTTATGATTGCTTCCTATAATACCAAGTGGATTATTTCTGTGCTAAATAGTCAACAGAATAAAATGCGATTGCAATTTTCCAATTTCAAAAGAGCTGCACAGACGAATTTGAAAAAAAATGAAATCATTTGATTTTTTTTTCTTTTTTTCTATTAGATGACTTAGAAATCTCGGGAGACAATAGTTTCAACGCAGGATTTGTTCAATGTAGCCTCGTTTCCCATCAGCTCATGTCCTTCAACTACCATCAGGCTTCTATCTTCAGGGTTCTGCTCTCAAGATGGAGCTTAGCTCTTCCCAGAGCTTGGCAGGTACTAGGGCCTTTTTTCTCTTTTAGTAGTCCGTCACCAGGTCTGTGAAACAATGGGTGGGCCAGGGGTTGGGGGCAGTGAAGTCCACTGAGCTGGAGTGGTCTGATTTTAAGAGAAGGAATCCTTCCAGATCTGCAGAGACCACAGCCCTGAGCTCTGCTGGGGAGGCCTTCCTGGGCTAACCACTGCCACCTAAGCTCTCCTTAGCACCCGGCAGAGAAGCAGCTCTTTGGTGGTTATCAATATATTTTTTTTCCTTTTTGCAGAATGAAAATAGAACGAAGATGCCAGGGAGATCTGGGTCTTCATCATAACCCACCCTCTTTAACTATGTAAGATTTTGGTTAATTATAGAATTCTTGCTGCCTCAAACTTAAAGATACATCACTGATATTTTTTGCTAAATGTTGACGGCAGCGAATAGCTAAGATGTGGCATATTGATTTCTTGTTGTGAAGTGAGCTGTTCAAGCTCCATTTAAGATTTTCATCTTGCATGTAGCCCTGAGCACATCATAGCACCATAAATTAGTTAAATTGCACATTTATCACAAATGTTATTTTAAGATACTGCGTAAATGTGATGGCTGGAAGATATACAGTAGGACTGCAACAAGCCTGGGCTTGGGTGGGGTGAGGTCAGGGTCACCTACGCACCTGTGATTAAAACCTCCCTCACTTGGCACCATCCCTCCTCCTCCCTGGACTCGTTTAAAGACCTGACTTGGATGACCCATTCCCTCCTGCACTCACATTCTCTATTAACAAACATCAACCGTAGGCGAACTAGTGCACAGCTGCATCGGCCTTGGAATACAACTTTAGATCTTCCCAACTGATCTCAGGAAAATCAGGGACATTCTGGGCTGTGAATGGAAGGCTCTTTTGGACAGTGGCCCACTCTCCAGCCAGGAGAGGGTTTGATGACCTTGAGAGTAAATGGCCCTGCATTTCCAAGTGGGGTGAGGCCCTAGCCAGCCCCGCCTCCTGCCATGATGCATGGTTGGGAGATTGCCATCATGCCAGGTTAGGTTTGCAGTCATGACTCAGGTCCTCCGCTGCCCAGTTACTATGTTTCCTCTAAAGGTAAAATTAATTTCTGGGCCCCATTAATATGAGCAGTCCTTTCTTGGCTATGAGCCCCTGGGGACCAAATGAGTCATAGAATCTGCTACCTGCCTTGGTGATAAATCCTCACTTCTATACCCAAACTGAAATCCTAAAGGTAACCCTGGGGGTGGGGTGAGGAGGAGATGGGCAGGGCATCAGTTTCTTCTCCCAAACTGTAAAGGGGGGGCAGGGTTTCCAGCATCACTTGCACAAATCCCATCTCCCTTCAAGCCACATGGGCCCTGGTGGTGATGGAAGTGTTGTCAGTTTAATCTGTTAGATGCAGGACTTTGGATTCTAATAAACCGATGCTATATTTAACCTGTGAAAAATTCAAGAGTGGAAATCTGGGCTCCAGGATGTGAAGATGCGGAAGGCACGGGAGGGAGGGTGTCTCTGTCCCCTGAGCCGGTTCCAAGGGGAGCCGGCCCCCCAGGGAAACGTATGGTGTCCCAGGCCTCCTTCCAGGTAAGGGCGGACAGGGAGAAGAACCGCTCTCGGAGGGCCTTCTGCGGCCACCCTGGAAGAGATGGGGAAGGGGACAAGGCCCGTGACCCAGAAGGGAAAGACCCGCCTGCACCGCCCGAGGGCATAGCCCAACCGTGCGCCTGCATTACAAGGCGAGAGCAGAGCCAGCACACACCTCCCTACTTGCCAAAAACCCGTTTTAAACTCTAGTGAGGTTCTCTCTAAAAACCCGGAGAGAGATGGATTGCCGAAAGAAAGTAGAGCAGACAGAAATTTTGGCCTCATCTTGACACAAAGGGGTGGGAATGAACAGAAAAAAATGTAGGCGTGTTGCTGAACATCTCTGAAAGGGCTTAATTTAAATTTTTAATAAAAGCGTATATTTTTTTAACGTGGAGGTGTTTTATATATTACATGGCTGTAATACATCTCTCATTTGTATAATTCTAGGTTAGGAGCTACGATTTCACATAACTGCAAGAGTAGTCTGAATATAGTAATAAAGGTATTTTACAATTTTACATGATATGTTCCCAGCGTTTTGTTGGCATAATTTGCCAGGGCTAATAAAAGCTTGTGATTATCATATAAATGCTCTCCCCACTCCTCTCGTGGATGGGTTCAGGCTCCCCGCCCCCCTACACCCCATTATCTGGGCTTGCTTTAGCACAAGAGAGACAGTGTGGACCCCAGGGTCCACCTGCCCAGCTGGGCTCTGTTTTCTGCTCCTTGAAAATCCCGAATCAACAGGAAGGAGCCGCCCTGCACTGAGTCTCCCAAAAACCTTTCTTCCCATCTCCCTCGAGCAGGGCTCTGGGCCCTGACTTCGACTTCTCTCACGCAGATGGGAGACCAACCTCCGGCCCCCACGTGGGTCACCAGGTGTGACCGAAGCTCCACTACCGGTGTGTGATAGCATCGCCTTCCGAGGGAGAATCTAACCTCACGGGAACATCTTCCTTTCTCTTCCATTTTTATTCTTGGGGAAAATTCTGTCCACGCCGCCTCTAAGTGAATGTTTGCTGCTCTCCAAACCCAAAGTTCACTAAAACTCCCCTGATTTACGGGCGGCTTCCGACTGCCAGCACCTGGCAGACACAGCAACCAACTCAGTCATAAACAGATCGCATACGATTTAATTTTAATGTGCTCGTTAGTCGTAGCACATTTCAGACATAATTGTGAACGCAACACAAAATTATAGCAAAAAGACAATTTTAATGCTGCCGTAGAAAAGAGGGTTATATGAAGAGTCACATAATGGTGGTTCATTGTCAACAACAAAACAGGGCACAGAGTGTCTGTGCTGTTTACATGCCAATATTTTATACATAGGTTCTCATATGGTGTCAGCTGTCAGTTACTTCTGCAAATTAACTGCCAAAAATGGAGAAGAACAGAATCACTTGGAGAGCCGGTAACCACGGGTTACCTTTCATAAGCCTAAAGATAAAGCTGCAGTGTGGGATCTTGGGAGAATAATTAGGAAGAACAAAACAGAAAGTTACCAATTGAAATAAAAAAGGCATCCTACAATATGGAATAGCAACCAAGAGGGCTTATAAATAAGTAAAAGAGGTTGTATCACAGAATGCCTCGTGACTTTTAAGCAAAGTATTACAGTACAAACATTTTAAAGGCTTTATCAATGTTTAGGAAATACAGTACAAGTTCTCTCTCTCTCTTTTTTTGTTCTTTTTTTTTTTTCCTTTTGAAATAGACTTAACCCTTTGAGCACTGAGTTTATTTTGAGCGTTTTTTTTTTTTTTTTTTGGATTTCTAATAAATACCTTTAAAAATCATGTGCAAAATAGTTATGATGCCTGCCATGGATGGATTTCCTGGCCTCGTTTATTCAGACTGCTCAAAACAAATGATAATATGATGCTAATAAATATGTATAATTTAAACGTGAACCTCTATCAATATAGATGTACTGTATAGCAAAACAAACAATCATACTTTGCTTTCAGATAATGTTTCTGTATACTTTATAAATGTTATCTGTGGTATCTTCTGTATAATTTACAATGTTTGCATGTAAAAAAACAAAACCCATAGACCTTAAAAAAAAAAAGAAAAAGAAATATACACTATACATAGGCATGGCTTATGCCCAGAGCATAGCAGGTACATAAAACACTGTTGCTATAAATGCAGGAAAAAAGGTCATTTACCCACAATCACATTTTTCATAAGAGAGTCTGAAATCTATACAATATATACATCTATGTTTCAATGTGAAAATAATATTCTTTTAAATTTCAAGGCGTGTTATACCCCTGCAGACCTGCATAAATGGAGGTTCGTATTATTAATTATAACTAAGCTGGTAAGGAATTTAAAAAACAGAGCTTCATACATTATTATTATTTTATTTTATTTTTTAACCAAATTAATGCAAAAGTGCTTCAAAGTACTCAGAGGGCTAAAGATGAAAGGGTGAAAAATGCCAGCACACTCGGCCGCGTGGAAGAATGTGGCCGGTTTCGTCATAAATGCTTAATTAAACTGTCTGTTAATGCATGCAGCTTGAAGCATCGGGGGGTGTTCACAACTAAATCCCATTTACACAAAGTTCCAAACACTTACCACTGCGTTTTAACCTTCATATTTTACCAGTGACAACAGCTGAGTATGCACCTCTATTAAACACTGTACAGTTATACAAAACAGTCCAGCCCAGAGTGATTCTCTGCAGTTAAAATAAGAACATATGCCTAGAACAAGACAGAGGGGCCTTAAGGTGCCTGCAACAGTTTCCCTCAAAGCAAATCACAGTCGTTTTCATCAAAAGCAAACGCTACTGCTTCTCTAACTCGGAAACATACAGAAGGTGGTCCTCTGGGGATTTCCCGTGTGTTTTGCTGAGGTGAAGTTTAACCGCATGCTTGCTCGCAAAGGTCCGATTGCAAAGTTTGCACTGGTAGGAGGTCCCCAGGTCCTCCTCGGGGGAGGACGTCACCAATTTTTCCGACGGTGACTTGGTGTGTGCTATCTGATTGTTAATCTGTTCGGTGGACAGTTTGGACAAATCCCGTAGCCGGAAGCCCAGGTGGGACTCGAGATGGCTGATGTACGTGGAGGGAGTCCTGATTTGTGACGCGCAGTCATTACAAAAGAACACGGGGTGACCAGTGTCCAAGTTTTTGAGGAACTTTGTTCCACCTGTCCTTCGCAGCTGGTACTTCACGTTGGCCAGCCAGTGGCTGATGGTGGTCATGGAGAGCCCGGTGAACCTTGAGATGTGCATGCGCTCCTGGGGGCTCAGGTCCGACATGATGTACTTGCCCTCTGAGGTCTGCCGGAGGCTGGCGGCGAACTGGGCCTGGAGGATCAGCAGGTGCTGGGGGTTCCAGTTTGATTGGCGGCCCTTCCTCTTCTGTGCGGGCGTCGCCTCCTCGGCCTCCTCCAGGGTGGCCCCGTCAATGTCAGACTTCTCGGAGATGCTGGAAGGGGTGGAGGACTTCGATGTGTGGCTCTCTGTCAAGTTCTTCAGCATATCAGATATATCTGACAAGGCGTTCTCGCGGAGCGGTGAGTTTGACATGAATGATACGACGGCAGACGTCTTTGCCGTTGTCACCGTGGATGAGGAGGTGGCTGGGGATGTGGACGTGGGTGACAAAAGCACTGAACCCAAAGAGCAGCCTTTGTCGCTCTTCCCTTTTGTCAAGTCTATGGGTTGGTCGTTGTTGACGTGGTAGAAGTAGCGGTCGAGGTGGTCCACCTTCTTGGACTGCAGGGGTGGTGGGGTGGCCACCGCTGCCTTCTCGGCCAGGCTGTTGCTCATCTTGAAAAGCATGCTCATGGGGTCGAGGGCAGGTAGGGAGGGCTTGGCAGCCTTGCCCAGGTGGATGTTCATGACCGACTGGAGGGCGCTCAGAGGGTTAACGAAGGGCTGCTCCGGCGGGTGGTCAGTGATGATGGCCGTGCTGCCGCTCAGGCCGCTGCTAACGGGCTTCACCAGGTCCCCGCCGTTCTCCACCGGCTCTGCCGTGGGGCTCCCCTCCTTGCAGCCGTCCCGCTGGGGGCTGGGGCTGTCCTCCTGGCTCTTGAAGCCCCCATCGCTGGACGCCTCCATCCTGATGGGCTCGCTGACCTCGCTGCTGCACGGGGACGGGGTGGCCCGCTTGGGCGGAGAAAGCTTGCCCTCGGGCTCCTTCATTTTCTCCTCCACTTTGGCAACTTTCTCGGTGACTTTTTTCACCAGCTCCTCCATGGCGTGGAAGTTTGTCTTGGGCATGGGTGAGGTCTGGCTGCTGGGCGGAGAGATCAGGGTCTGGTTCTTCGTGGGGGACACGATGTCACTGTTGCCAAACATGGGCTTCAGGGGTGCGCTCTTCCCCGCGGAGCCCAGAGACAGCTTCATCATGTTGGGGAGCTGGTAGGCGGCGTGGATGCTGGGGTAGCCCCCCCAGCTGGGGGTGCCGTTCTGGGCCTTATTGATGGCAGACGTCACTGTGTTTTCTAGGGACTTGAGGATATCGAGCCCCCCCTTGGGACTCTCTTCTAAGTCGTTCTCAGTCAAATAGTGGTACTTGGAAGAGATGTCGTACTTCTCCTCCTCCTCACAGGCCTTCTCCTTTTCCTTAGGCTTCTCGTCGCTGACCGCTTTCTCCTTGTCGGCCTCCTTCTTGACCTCCACGTTCAGTTTCGGGGAGACGCTGGCGGGCGTGTTGGAGGGGGACGTGAAGGTGGTGGCGGCCAGGGGCACGGATTGCACCTTCTCATCCAGCAGGGTGGTGATGCTGGGCGTGACAGGAGTCTCCATGATGGGCTTCCCCTTCTTCATGGCCGAGTTGGTGACCTTGATGAAGTGGCCAGTCACCATCATGTGGGCCGTGAGCTCCTGCAGCGTGTCGTGCGAGCTGCCGCACTCCATGCACTTGAGGATCTGGGACTTGCGGGCCTCGAAGTGCCAGGCGTAGCTGGCCCCGTTCTGGTGGCCGTAGCGGTTATTTGGCGTGATGTACGGGTTGGAGTTCTTCTGAAGCACGTCGTTCGTGTCTGCCATGGCAGCTTTGGGGGTGCCGCCGGTGGAGTCTGGGGAGCTGGGGAGCTCCAGCTCCAGCGAGGCCTTCTTGCGAGCGGCAGGGATGATTTTGGCTGCGACGGGAGTGACAGGTTCCTTCAGAGGCACTTTTTGGTAGTGTTTCGTTTTGATCATATGGACACTCAGGTCCTGGAGGGACTCGAACGAGTGGCCGCAGTACATGCACTTCAACACCTTCTGGGCGTCCTCCTTCCCTTCCATTTCCAGCAGCGAGCGTTTGCGGGGCTTGGACCAGCGCTTGGGGTTGTTGTTGTCGGTCTCGTGGTTGTCATCGCGGTAGTGCCCCGTCTCGTTCATGTGCACCGTCAACTCCACCAGGGTGTCGTAGGCGGCGCTGCAGTCTTTGCAGCGGAACTTGCTGGCCCCAGTGAAGATGGAGCCATAGAGCTTGCTGCTCTGCCGGTACAGCTGCACGGTGCTGAACAGGCTGGGCTCGGGCAGCACGCGGCTCTGTGACACCTGCTGCAGGGTCTTGGCCATGGCGCTCTGGTGCCAGTCGAAGCTCCCGCTGCCGCAGCTGCTGCTGCTACTGCTGCTGCTGCTGCTGCTTCCGTTGTTCTTCTCCGAGGACGGCTGGTGCAGGTTGAGGGTGAGGTTGGACCAGTAGGAGTTGGAGAGGAAGTGGTTGTACACGGCCTTCATCTGCTCCAGGCTGTCCGACACGGTCGTGTCTTCGGGTGGGACCGCCACCTCCTTGGTCTCCTCTTCGTTCTTGATGGAGCCACTTTCAAAGTCGGCCATCCGGTCACTAGTCTCACTGATGTGGGACTCGCTGTCCATCTCGTGGCTGGAAAACTCAGCCGCTGGGGAGTTCTGGTAGCTGGGGCAGGTCTTGCTGAGCTCCTTTTCTGGGCACATGTACTTAGCCGAGGGCTCCCCATCTGCCAGGCTCTCTTCTGGGTCTATGTCTTCGTCTACCAGGGCGGCAGCCTTTAACTCATCTGAAACATAGGCTGCCGTGATAACAGGTGGGACAAGTAGGGCGGAAAGAAGGGACACAGGGAGAAGGAGAGAAAGAAAGAAAGAAAGAAAAAAAAAGCATTAGTAAGTGTTGATCTTACCTAGAACATTTTCTCGGCTCTCGGGAAAACACAGCAAAGCAGACAGGCACATTTATTTGTAAAATTAAATAGTTAAAATGTGGTGTTTCTTTGGAGCAAAAAAAAAAAAAAAAAAAATCTGCTCTTCAAACATAATTTGCCACCTTATTCTTCTCAAGGGGCAACAGCTTGAAATTAAAACTAAATTTGAAATTAATGAAGCACATTCTGGAGGTGGCATTCATTTCTAAAGTAATAAATTACTTGTATCAACCTCAGAGACAGCAGCTCCTGTCTGTCAATTAATATGTCTTATGCTTCTCCTACCCCTAATGCATTTCTTAACAGACAGAGTCACAATTTAAATTAAGCAAGCATTTTTTACTCATTACATTTTTGAGGCTCAATCTTTAATAAATATAAAGCACAAAAACATCAATACAATTTTTATGAAGTAAAAAGAAAGTGCATCAATTGCAATAAATTAAAAACAAGGTTTTGTGGCTTCCTTTTTTCTTTTTTCCTTCTGAAAAAGTAGGTCTTATAAGAAGCTTAAACTAAGTTTCCTTATAGAAGCTTGGACAGGTGTTGGTTTATTCTAGGTGGGAGGGAAGACTCTGACACGCCACCACCCAGCCCGGGCCGTGTCCCCCACGTGTACACTCAGCCGTTCTCAGCTACCGGCACACACTATCCATGCAGAATTATGTCAGAACAAGTTCAGGAAAATTGGTATGCGGTGCTCATTCCTGCTGTATAAATATATACAAGACCTTCCAGTGGACCTTACAAATGTCAAAGTGTTTGCTCTTTAGACTACTTTGTCAATATTTACTCAGCATAAGCTTCATGGGCATCCAACAGGGATCCTGTCTTTCTGGAAGCTATGTAACTGGGGATGTAAATCCAGCCTGTACTTCCGAGCAGGTGGAGGTGCTCTGAGCAGGGCTGAGCAGCCGTGGGTTCTGGAAGACGCACTCCAGAGATGCAAAGCCAGGAGAACACTTGCATTCATGGAACTGAGTGATTTTTTTTTTTCATTCTTTTGTATTCAGTGACTTTGGTTTTTCCTTACTGGAGCTTGCCTGACACTGTAAACCAAGTTGGGTTGATCTCGTGAACAATGAGGCGTGGCCAGCCCTATGGTGAGTGACAATGCTAAGCCAGAAAAGGGGTGAAAAGTAATTTCTTGTCAGCCCCTCGATATCTGTTTGCTTCTAAAGGCCAGCGGCTGAGTGTGTGAGGCAGCTGGAATGGCTAACTGCATGGCTGATTAAAAGTTCCTTGGAAAGAAAAGGAAACTTTGTTTGTGGAATTCACTCCCATAACTTTAAAGATCCGGCCCCAGATCAATTTCACACCAGAAAAAAAAAACAAAACAAAGAAAACAAACAAACAGTGAAATGACTCAAAGAATATTCCCAGGAAGACACACAGATATTTCCCCTGGCTTTTCCATCCAGGTCATGTGTGATTTTTTTCTTTTCCTAAGACCCCTTTGAGCACCAAGATTTCTACGCTGAGAAACTACCGACATCCCAACACCAAGGTGATTTGAATTTGGATGGGAAGAGTGTCCCAGGTACACACATTCGGATCAGCTGTAGAGGCAGGGATGCTTCTGCTTATATGCAAACAGTGAAGCAAGAGTCTTGGGCTGGAGCTGTGCAAGGTCCTTCACAAATGACCAGAAGAAAGTGCCCTGCTCCGGTCAGCTGTGGTGAACCTTCAGTTTAAGGCCATGCACTTGGAGCTGACAAATTAACATGGCAAACAAGCTCTTTTCCTAGGGCCAGGGCCACAGTGGATAGCAGACTATGGTGCCGGTCACAAGGGGGAAGATGAATGCTCTTGTTGGGAAAGGAAGAGGAGAATAAAAAGGAAAGAACGTATCGCCCCCTCTGCACACCATCCTCAGCTTCAGCACACTCAAACCCCAACAGGGCTGGCAGGTCTGCAGGGAGAGGAGCTGGGGGCAAAGTGACCAAGAGTCACTTTGCCTGGAACTCTCCTGGTTTCAGCACCGAACGTTCCACGTCCCGGGGATCCTCTCAGTCCTGGGCAAACCCGGTCAGCCGACCACCCTGGCCAGGGGACACCCAGCAGGACCAGGTCAGGGCACCCAGGCAGATCTGCATTACTCTCGCAGAGGAGCTAGAGCAGGGCGATGTGGGTTTGACGGTCCGCAGAAATGCACTGGGTGCGAGTAGGTATAACGTTTGCATCCAAGGGGCCTCATTTGGAACACTGAGTCTGGAAGGAAGGAGAAAACCACAGTGGCCTGTGTCCCTGCCCGGCCCCGTGTGAACAGGGTAGATCCCAGAGCCCCTTCTCTCCCGGAGATGGCCCTGGGAGCCACAGTCCGCAGCATGAACCACACCCATCACGGCTCCCATGGAATTCAGTCTAGGAGAGGCAGGAATCCCGAAATGGCCCCATCTGGCCACTACAGGAGAGAGACACCAGGCAGGCGAAAGAAGCCAGAGCCAACGGTGGACATGAAAGAGCCCAATGTGGCACGAAGGCCACCAGCTAAGGGAACATGGGCGGCTCTGCCTGTCCACCTCCCACCCAGGAGCAGCGTGGCCCCCGTGGAAGCCTCGGCACGGTGTGGGGAGCATAGCAGGCTGTCTGGAGCGCCCCCCAGAGCGCACACACGCACCATCATCGGCCTGGCCGGCTCCCACCCCGAGCTGGCCCCCAGCGAACTCCAGTATGCCTTGTAAATCGCACAGCAGTATCAGAATGCCATCAGTCTGATGACGGAGGAGGAAATTAATATTGAAAGAAAAGTAAGGCCAACCCCCCTGGTGGGAACCAAATCCTACTCTGAGGAAAATTAAAAAGCTTCGGGGCCAAGAGGCCCTGGATCCTGGGAGACGTGGCATCACCTCACACACCACCCTTGTCATGGTTTCTGAGGCTCCTTACCAGCACCCTTGCACACTGCCCTGACAGGGACCTCACCACCTACTGAGACAGCTATTTTCTTTTCAGACCCAACAGTGAGAAGTACTTGGAGGGCAAAGCACGAATCCTTCCGCTATGTTTTGCAATAATTGCACTCCTCCGAGAATATCACATCCACTCTTGATGACTGAACTTCGAAAAGTGGTGAGAAAGCTGAATCGGGCCCAGAGAGATGGCAGAGGGGATGAAGGGATGGAAAGGTTCATTCATTCCACTAATTCTGATCGCGCCCCACCCCCGCCAGGATATCCTTTTCTTTCTCTCGGCCTCCATTTCCCCATGTATAAGTGACAGGGCACTGCGGCCTGATCGGTAAGGCCCTCCTCCTCTCCTTCTCTGTTCCGAGGCTTTTCTGAGCACAGGGTAAAGAAGTGAGGCAAAGCCCACCTGCTCTGGCTCAGTCCCTCCACGTGCTGGCTCCTCACAAGGACTCAGCGGTTAAGTCACTCCTTTGTCCCTTCTGCTCTGCACTAACCAGCAAAGTCCCCAGCCGGAGAGGAGGAAGAATGTCCTCACAGTTGATGCCCCGGATCAGGCCAGGAGGGGAGGGCGGCTGGGTGTCTCCATCACAGACTGCGTGGGACAGTGAGAGGTCAACAGGGGGCTGGGGGGGGGCACTGGGTGAGAAGCCGGCCCCACCGAGGTGGCCATCAGGGGTCCCTCCTGTCAGGGAGCCGATGGCAGGCCCTGTCCCCGGCTCGTACCTGACAGGTAATCGCGCCCAGGTAATCAGGCCTTGGGAGGCTTCGTTACTGTGGACGGTTATTTTGATCCCTGCTGCTATTTAACTTTCTGCTTAACTTTCTCTTTCTGTTCCTGTCTGGATTCTCCAAGGCCAAGGGCCCACTGTACTCTTACAATCCTGCTTTGGGGTTCCAGCTCCCTGCTTTGGAAAGAGGTTGATTGGAGGTCACGTCCAGCAGCAAGGTGCCTGTTTCCAGCCTCTGTCCCCTCCGACCCCAGCATCTCTCACCCCTCCTCAAGGAACCCCTGACTCCAGCCCCAGCCCCTTCCCTCTGTTCTCCAGACAGAAGCCACCGGAGCCTTATCATTCAGCGGATGGGTAATGCCCCACCCCCGCCCCTGGAACACCCTCAGTGACCTCCCATTGCCCCAGAGTCCTCCACCATCTCGGCCCTACTTCCTCTCCAGCCTCTCAGCTTCTAGAACGTGCCAGAGCCTCTAACTCTGCACTGCTGCCTCCTGCGCTGGAAACCCTGGGGCAGATTCAAAGAAGAGGAGCGGGAGCCATCTACCCCTCCCTGGGCTGCAGTGGAATGTAATATCTGGGGAAGGGGGCTTCTCGACCCCAACTTTGTCCCCTTAGCACGCCACCCGCTCCCTTCTTTTTACAAGGCACACCACTGAAATCTCTAGCTTACAGCAGATGTTCCAGGGTGTTCCAACAGACTGTCAGCTTCATGGGGTCGGGACCAGCCCTCCCACCCCCCCCAAAATCTGCTGCAACCCTACGGTCTGGCCCGGAGTAGCCACTCAACACACATCCACGGAATGAATGAGAGAATGAATGAATGAATGAATGAACACCATAGATGACTTCTTCAGACCTCCTAAATAGTTGCCAAAACATCTAGATAGATCCAGACTCCAGCTGGTCCCAGAGAAAGGAGATGTGCTGGGGTCTGATCCAAAGTCCTTCCTGGATCCGTTTTCTGAGCATGGGTGGCATGAGGACCGGCCTCTGGGGGACAGGATGACAGAACCCGCCACTGAGGAAGAGGGGAGGAAGTCCCCCAGACGGTGGTCTCCTTGCACTGGCGCCACCCCTGGCTGTGCCCACATCCCAGTACCCCTCTCCAAGAATGCATCAGCGTCACTGTTTTCTCTTGAATACTATTTCTCAAATACTATTAAAATAGAGACCTCTGCTGCCGGTTCCAGCACAGGAGGCCCTGAACTGTAAGGGGGAGGGACTCGCATTCAAACCAGATCATCAGCTGCAAAGATGCAAAGAAACACACGAGAGTGGAGACTCAAGGGAGGATGGACTGGGGCCTGTGTTTCATTTCTCCCCAAGTCGCTCAGTGGAAAATGTTCCTCTCCAAGAGGTGAACCCTTACCAATTGCTGTGACTGCTTCCCTATTACATCCCCACCTGCTCTCCCCTTCAGTGAAATGTAATCTCTTCAGGCAGCAAGACGTCAATCCAACACCCCAAAGCTGAGGGCCAAGGACACATTTTTGGACAACTGGATGAACTCAAGAACCTGGCATGCCCAGAACCAAGTGGGACTCTTGGGCAGAGATGCATGTTCATGAGAAACAAAAAGCTCTCACACTTACAAAGGCTTTCTACAAAGTTCCACAGCCCAATGCCCTGGAATGTCAAGCGATGAAAAAAACCACACTCCTACCTAATATGTGCATGTTTATGAACCATTTTCACATTCACTGCATTTGATCCTTTCAATGGTCCTGGCAGGTGGATAAAATGATTTCCCTTTTGCAGCCTAGGAAACTTCAGTTCCAACAAGTTAAATGGGACACTCCCAAGCCCTCTGTGGGGACCCCTCAGGAGTCAGTATAAAGGGGATTTGACGAAACTCCTGAGGGAATCACACAGAAGGAGCATGGAGTGAGCTTCTGCTGCATCAGAGCCTTCCCTGATGCCCCATCCCCATTGGATCCCATGCCTGCCCCTCCAGGAGGGTCCTGAGTCCCCTCCCACAGCTCCCTGGGGCTCGTGCCTTCCACGACGTGGCCACAGGGACAGTGGGCTGTCCCAGGAGTGAGGAGTCAGCCAGTGCCGCAATCAGAAGGTCTGGAGGCAGCAGCAACCTCATTAATATTTATTATCATCATTAACAAAACCCAACCACTAGGTAAAAAGGAATTAATACTTTTGATATAAATATAAAACAGTAAGCCGGGGCATAATGGAATTCATTTCTGGGCAAGTGGGAACTACCTTCACCACACTGTTGTGCATCTCCCCCCCAAATGAGGAGATGAAGGAACTGAGGGGTGTCCCTGTGGGGGGTGGGTCTCCAGCCGCAGGGCGGGGGCTGGGCTGGGGGTAGGGCGGCACTGGAGAGAGCTGGAGAGAAAGGAAAGAGGGCGTGGCTGCGCCCTGCTCCCAGAAGCAATTTCAAAGTAAACTGTCCTGCGGATTTTTGCATTTTCTGGGCTGAAATGAGGGTTCTGAAGTTATTACCCTGTTTTCAAATTCCCAAGACTGCCTGGGAAGGTGAATTACTGGCTAAAGCGTCCTGGGACCCCCTCGCCCCTTTCTTCCGAACAGGTGGCCCATTCAAGGTACAAGAGCACCTCCTCTTGTACCCTGAGTGGACATCCTCCATCCTCAATGACTGCGATGGAGGGGGAAGAGGAGGCAGGGAGAGGAGGGGGTGGGGCTGAAGAAGGACAGGGCTGGAGAAGGGTGAGGAGAGAGTGGGGGGCAGGGATCAGAGCGAGAACAACAGGAGAAAGATGCGGGAAAGAGGGAAGAATCCACCAGGACTAGGGTGGTGTTGGGAAGGGACAGAGAGAGAAACAGAGACAGAGACAAAGAGGTGGAGAGAGACAGAGATACAGAAAGAGGCAGAAAGACAGAGACAGAGATGGAGAGAGACAGAGACAGAGAGAGACCCCCAAGGGCAGTGAGAGAAGGAGAGAAAGAAAACCAGTGATGGAGATTTGAGAAGAGGTAGAAAGAAGAGATTATTCTAGCGGTGAGGACGGTAAGGAGAGGGCCTGAGCTGGGGGTCTTGGTGCAGGACTGGTGGGGGGAGAGGGGCCCTGGGGTGCTGCTGGGGGTCAGCTCCATGGCTGGAGACCCAGGTCTTGTCTCAGCTTCTCCTGAGCACTCAGATTTTCAAGACATAAGGTGATTTTTTATTTTAAGGGTAATTTAACCATCTGAGGGCATGACCAAGAAGGCAGTTAAATGTTCAGCCAACCCTGGTGGGCAGAGCAAGGGGATGCAGCTTGGGGACAGAGGTTGCTTCTGCCCCAGAGATGATCTGGGCCGTCCTGGGCGGAGGACACCTGGCCAGGGGAGCCCAGGAGGAGCGGGACCCAGAGCCCAGGGCCTCAGCAAACCCCAGGAGGCCCTCTCAGACCCTCACACAAATGATCACATTTGAGACTTGACTTGGAACTGCCCAGAAGACAGGCGTGGGCGACATGCCTGAAACTGGACAGCTCGTGAAGACGGCCGTTGGCTCTGGACACCAGCTCAGGGCTCATGCACGCCAGTCTCTGTAGACCCTATTCCTGACCTCCCTTCACAGTCAAGGCCACTCTGCCTGGTTCATGAATCAAATTCAAGTCGAGTTTTAATAAACACCCTGCCTAAAGGCCTAGGGAGGCCCGAGTCCTCTCAACCGTTCTAGATGTGCTTGGACACAGAAATACACCAAGATCATCACAGATGTCTTGGTCACCTCTGAACCCCTCCCCTCCACCCCACACCTGGGCCCATAACAGAGCAGAGTCCCGGTAACAGCAGGGGTGGGCAGGTGGGAAGCCCCAGTAGCCCCACCTGGAGAGGTGGCCATGAAGGTGCCACCCTGGACTCCGAGAGGACCTGCCGTTTTTGTTGGTGTTCCTGTGTTGTGCGTTTTTCTGTTCAACTGAGTGATGTCACAGACAATGAACCCGGGTCTCGGCTCCTGCTCTGCCCCATGGTGTCCATGTGACCATGAGACTTGACTTCAAGTCTCTGGGCTCCAGTTTCTTTTCCCCACGAATGGGGGCGGTGGGGGGTGGGGGCACAATTGAGGCCACACCCACCTCCCAGGTGTTTGCAGGACAACAAGGAAGTCACAAGCAGTGAGCAGAAAGGACTTTCCCAAGTGAAAAAGGCTCTACGAGCACAGGTGCACAGACTCCACAGAAGTACACGGGCCCATCCTGCAGTCCCCACACCCAGGAGGCGGGTCCTGGGACGGCCTCTGGGCTGAGTGCTACGCTTGTCAAGACAGGCCTCTGAGGTGATGGACCCCAGACCTCCAGATTCTCCAGCTGCCTTTCAGGAAGAGGGGCAGTGGGGACCAGCAGAGAGCCCTGCTGAGGTGAGAGGTGCCCACGGGGCACTCTGGCGGCCTGAAGGTGTGGGCTGGGGGAAAGGAAGCAAGCCAGAGAGGAAGGGGAAGGAGGAGGGAAATGAAGAGCAAGGAAAGGAGGGAGAGGAAGGGGGAGACATCCATCGGATTCACGGGTACGAAGTTAACATCCCTGACCCAGCACGCGCCTCCCCCCAGGCCTGGGCCTGCGTCCTCAAGCCCGGCTCTACCCACAGCCACACCCGCCACTGCCCCCCCCACCCGCTGTCTTGATTCCCAGTCTCCGCCCACCCCGGGGGCGTGGTTAGAGTCAGGTGACCTTCCGCGGGAGCAGCTGCCAGTGTCCCTGCAGCCTCCGGCCCCCAGCCTGGCCACCTCCTCCGGGCTGAGTGCAGCCCCACTTCAGGTCAGCTTCTGCCTTGAGTCATCTCCTCACGGGAGAAAGAGCTCAACGTTCCCAGAAAAAGGTCACCTAAATTACACCTTGTTCTAAACACACCTGGAAACTCTAGACAGATTGATCCATTCTACACAAGAATTTCTGCTTTACGAAGGGCTCACTCAAAGTGCACTGTGCCCCTCTGGGTTTTCTTTACACAGGTCTCTCTTCTGTGTGCCTGTGTTGCACACCTAATTGTGACAGGGACGGGAGGGCTCCTTTGTGAGTGTAGCCACGTGGCAGCATCTTCCCTGTCTGGTGCAGCCTGATTTGGGGCCCAGAGTTATCCCCCGGTGTTCTGAGAGCCCCTAAAATGAGGTGCCAGGATCTCTGGAAGGTGTGAGAAGCAATGAGACAGGCAGGGAGCTCAGACCTGGGCCAGCGATGACCAACACATTCACCCTCCAGGCAGCTCCCAGCTCCCTGATGCTTAGGGGTCCTGCAGAAGGTGGAAATCCAGATGGGGTACGTCCTGCTGGCTGCTGACTGGGAGGGGGTTCCAAGGGGCAGCACTCTGATGGGAGACTTCCCTTTGGTGCCACGAGAGCCAGGCGATGGCAGAAGGAAGTGAGTGATGGAGAGGAGGGGAGCTTAGCTAAACGCGCTGGGTAATATCAAGGCGATTAGATTGAGCTTTTGGGCCTCCGTTAGGATATTAAATAGGCAGCAGAGAAAGAAAACTGGTTCTAGAGGAGTGCTCATGGCTGGTACCCAGGAGGCCACAACCCGGCAGAGAACACAAGTCTTCTCCATCCACCTGGCCACCTGGAGTCACAAGAGATGTCACCCAAGCCATCTGGGGTGACAGAGGTCGCAGTCTCTGGGGACAAAGAGAGAATGGCATTCTTGGATGGTACCAGGGAGACCAGGGGCCTCCCAGGAACCGGGAGAATCCCAAAGGGCCAAAGCTGGGCAGGAAAGCTAGGGTGCAAGCCTTGGCTGTGGGGGAAGGAAATGGTGGCTGAAGCTATAATGGTCAGGACTTCTCCGGAAGGCTGGCCGCGGCGGGATGACAACCTCCCCTAGATTGATTGTTCTTCCCACTAGCAAGGTCAGGAATATTAATTTTGTACATGTTAATTTGATGTAATGTGCGACATGAATGCTTGTTCAGTTGGGTATCACTGTGTTAATAAAGCTGCAATGCTTTCATGCCAAGAAAGGCATGGCATTAGCTGATTGGTGAATCAAGCCAGCGTGAATAAGGCAACGTCGCCCTTCAGCAGAGCCAGAGTGGCCAGTGGTTGTTCAGGCCGTAATGGGCTGCTGCTGATTCTCTAGGAGGCCAACGACAGTGAGGCCCAGGGGACACCTCCTCACTGCTGGAAACCCCAGCCCGTCCTGAAGACTCGGTATCCAGGCCAAGTCCTGTTCCTCTAGATGTGGTGGTGAACACGAGGCCGGGAGCCTCCAGAAGCCAAACCTGGAGCCGCCATTGCCCACCGGGTCAAGAAAGACACTTCCGGGGCTTGTCTCCTTGGATGCTTGTTGCCGAGAAAAGGACTCATTCAGCCAGCTCAGCAGCCCCTCTGAACAACCTCTCTCCCCTTCTCAGGACCCTCCCCACGGGAGAGATGGATCAGACAAAGAGGAAGCCAGGAAGCTGGGAAGCTCCTGAGATCAGAGAGGGAAGCCAGCTCCCTCGTTCTGAAACCACACTCGCCCTACTGCAACCTCACCGCAAAGAAAAATAAACGTATCAAGGACACACTCACACTCAAAGCAGTTGCCTCAAACAAACCTTCAGATAATAGAGAGTAAATAAATATTAGTTCGGGGACCAACTGAGTCACCTCTGTCCTTGGCTTCAAGCACATATGAACCACTGGGTGAATCAACAGTGGTCCCTACACCCAGCTCTCACAGAGGACCTATACTCTCACTCCCCATGCCCCACAGGAGTGCTTAACCCACCCTGGAGCTGACAAGGCAGAACCTTAATCCCTGTGTTGATGGGGATGGCTAGGTTGACACTCCAGTCAGTTCGGCTTAGGAAGCAGTGATGGTTTATCAGGCAAAGCATGGCTTCTGAAGGTAAGTCCTTGCAAGAGTGGCGAAGGAAGTAAAGCTTGCTGTGGGCGCCATATTCCCTTTTCTATTTCTGAGCTCCATATATTTCCTAGTTTCCTGCCTACCTGGAGTAAAAAAAAAAAAAAACCTCTAGGGTCTGAACCTCTTCCCTATAGCCTTTTTCTCTTATTCCACAAAACCCATAAGGTAAATCCTAATCTGTAATGCATCTAGTAAATTATAAGAGTAACTTCATCCAAAGAACACATTCTCTCACCTTGGTGGGATTTCAGACAGCAGCAAATAGGACTCGGGTGAATTATTAGGGGCGGGGGATGTGCTGGGACACCATAAACAGTGGTCAATCTCGATAATGGCTAAGAAGAGTTATGCCTTACACACCTTCAGCTCTGGAGCACAGGATCTCCTGGAGGAGGACAGAGTGACCTCACGGGGTAGCCTGTGGTCCCCTATGAGGCAGCTGTGGAACAAAGTGGAACTCTTACCTGTCTGCACACTCAGTGATCTCAAGACCCAGGGAAACTACAGTTGAAAATAGGGCAATGGGTTGGGGAAAATTTGGGACAGTTCTTGCAACGGTCCTCTTCAAAATGGGCTGTACATATACAACTCAAAATTCCCCTGAGCTTTACTGGCTGTTCTCCGTAGCATCTAAAGAGTTGTAGTAGGGAGAAGGTCAATGGATGATTTTTTTGAAAGAGTAATCAGGATTTACTTGGAAGAGGAGGCAATTGATCTACCTAATCATCTACCCATCTATCCATTTACCCATTTACCCATCTACCATCCATCCAACCACCCAAAAACCCATCCGTTCATCCAACATGTATACAATACTAAATACATACTCTAGACGCTTTAGGGTTAGGGATAAGAAGTTACCAAAATAAACAGCTCAGAGTCATGGGCTCTACTTTTATGTGGCCAAGATGGCCCTGGTTACATAGATCACAAGGGAATGCCCTTGTGATCACACACCCACACAAACTTCTTAGCTTGATATTCAAAGCCCGGCATAACCAAGCTCCATTTTACCTTCCAAGTTTATCTTCCACTGGCCACTTCCCTCAGACACACACACTAACCCTCCCTAATAATGCTGCTTTGGCCTTGCCTTGGCTGACGCCGTTTCTTCCACTTTGTATATGATGCTTCATCTTTTCTCATCCTCAGCCCTGCCCTCCAAGACCGTGCTCATTCCACCTCCCCCCAGCAAATCCTTTCTCACCTGTCTCTCTGAAACTGACCTCGTTAATCTCAGAGATGAGACAATGGATGGAAAAGTCCTCTAAACTCTAAGTTCTAGAGAAATAACAGGAACGATTATTGGCATTATTATTTGAACATCCCTACTGGCATTCATCTCTCATAGTTTTTACAATGGCTAAGTACATGCACAAATGGTCTCTCCATATACATTACGGGGTCAGGGACCAGGCATCCCTTACCTCTGCACCCTTCACACAGCCTGGCAGGTCAGCTCTCTGAGTAACTCCTGGTTGAATTCACAGAGTTTGGTAGGCGCTGCTTAGTCTAAGAACCACGCAGACCAAGTGTAACCTCAGGCAGAAGTTCCCACCAGCTTCCCCCACGCTCTCAGATGTAGGCAGAGCAGCCCCAAGTGCCCTCCTGTTTCACACGCATCTCTTCACGTCCCCTCACTACCACTGCACAAAACACTAAGTGTTTCCTAACAAGGTTCCTCATTTTATGCTCACAGGGAAAACCGGGAAAGGGGATGCTCTCAACGACTCCAGAGAAGCCCAGCCCTTCCCTCGCCGCACTGGGCAACCAGCACGGTAGCCACCTGGACAGAGAGACCTTCCTGAAGCTGGTAGCCCTGCCAGCACTTGGCCAGTTACAACCCGGCACTCAACTAGCACTCAGGCATCATTTGCCCAGCACACAACCAGCACTCAGCCAGCACTGACTGAGTATACACTGAGCACTCAACCAGCATCCAGACGGCACTGACTGAGCACACACCCAGGTCTGCTAATACACATGTAACTACCATTCGAATGGACAGGTCACATCCAGGACAGGGATGTTAATCTTCCCCGTCAGCGTGAAAAAAATAAAGTTTCAAATGTTTTATAATTTTGACTGAAATGTATAAATGCCCATAGATTTCAACTTCATTTCTATTTATTAAAATAGGTTGCCGCCAACCAATATATAAATAATACCTGTTGGCTGGTCGGTGTCACATTGCATGTTTCCTTTAAATATCCTGTCTCACTCATTTTTATATAGTCTGACTTAGGTGTTTCTTGTGTTAGATTCAAGAACCCTCAACACCTCACCATCCTTCAAAAGGGGGTTGTGGAGAAAAAAGAAACTTAAAACAGCAACACGTAATGAGAGTGGCACTCTCACTAGTGGCTCGTGTATTACTTGTCATGGCCATTTTATGAAGGGTAATTTAGCAGCATGTATCAATATTGAAAATCCGTTATACTTCTTGATCCAGCTAGGAATCTATACTACAGAAATACACATGTGCAAAAAAAACCCCCTCTGTGTTTAAGGGGATTCTCAGGAACAGTTCTTCTAATACCATAAAAGTGGATAAACAAACTAAGGAACATCCGTACCATGCAATAATATTCAGCAATTCACAAGAATGGTAAGAGACACATAACAGTGTTAGCAAAGATGTGGAGCAACTGGAACTCTCATTCCCAGAGGCTGCTGCTGTATAAATGGGTACAACCACTTTGAAAACTATTTAGCAGTATCTACTAAAGCTACATATACATACACTCTGTGACACAGCAATTCTCCTCCTGGATTTCTACCCAGCAGACATGCATACGTATCTCACCAAAAGACTGGGACCATAATATCCTTTGGCACATCCTTCATAATAACAGAGACTGGAAACAACCCAAATGTCCATCAACAGTGCAAGGATAAAGGTATTGTGGCCTACCCACACAACAGAATGGTACACAGCAGTGAAAATGAACAAATTGTTATCCAAAACAACTGGAAGAATCTTACAAATAATATTAAGGGAAAGACACAATACAACAATACAAGAAAGATAATATGAATATACTGTTTGAATTCATTTACATAAATTTCAAAATCAGGCAAAACTAATCTGTGATGTTCCATTGGGAGGGGGTGACTGGGAGGGGGCACCAAGGACTCCCAGGGTGCGGGAACTGTTCTACTTCTGGATCTGGGCCATGGTTACATGAATATGTTCATTTGGGGAAAATTCATCGCCCTCTACACCCATATTTGTTTGCTGTCTTTTTGTATATTATACTGAATGAAAAGTTGACTTTAAAAGAATGAGACAATTCTCTAAATTCTAATGTGGAACGGTCTCTAAGACATACTGTCAAGTGTTGGCGGAGAGACGTCTCAGAAACACAAACACTGATCCCTGTTTTCTGTGTGAGCTGGCGTGTGAGCTTGTGTGACGGGCACCCAGAAAAAGGATCCTAGCAGAGATGTGAGGGGCGTTCCCTGGGTGCCAGAGGGGACACCACTGCTGCAGAGGGAGATGGCAGGAGGAGGGGGAGAAAAGGGCCTCTCTTCTACACGGTCTGAAATTTTCACAAGCACACATTCATAAATGTATTGTGAAATGTTGAGAAGTATGAAAGGAAATGTATTTTTAGTAAGCACTTGCTGTGTGTCAAGCTCTGTACTGGGCACCGTCTGCAAAGAATCAGGCAGGCAGAGCCCCTTTCTCCTGGGACACTTACTCGGGGACGGCAGGTGTATGGGTGAGAGTGGGCTCCTGCGCTGGGGGCTGGATGCAAAGGCACAAGACCTCAGGGACCAGCCTGGTGGGATGTCCACAAGCCCGTCAGCAGCTCCGGCCTCTGCTTCCTTCTGCCCATCAGTACTCTCGGTGAGGTAAGGAGAGTCATGATGGACTGTGGGAAAAGAGAGACAGGGGGGAACTTTGTGCTAAAACCACTGACCTTAGTGGAAGGAGGAGGTGGCAGCCACTTTTCCACCGGCCTCAAAGGCTACTGGGCTACCCGGGCACCTGGCTGCAGCAACTCCCAAAGCGCCCATGGGGCATGGCGCCCCCAAGCACAGGTGGGAACCAGTGGGTCTTCCTTCAGAGTCAGGGCTGACACCCAGGTGAACCCCATCCCCTCACAGGGCAGAGTCCTCAATTCTCCTCAGTGCGGCTCTGCCATCACCCCACCGCCTCTCCCGAGGTCCTGAGATGAACATGGCAGGGACAGGTGTCTGTGTGACAGGTGCGGGGGGGAAGGGCTCGGTGAGAGGTCTGCAGTGTAACCTATCAAGGCTGAATGAGTCTACCACGTGGTGCACAGAGGCACGCTGTGTGGTTTATTCCACTCCCCCTTCCTCTGCCCTGCCCCTTCCTAGCGCCAACGGAAAGCTCTAGAGCCTGGATTTTCTGAGTGTAACACAGGTGCTCAAGAAACACCCAGGCTTTGAGGGGATGAGGGAGACTCCTCACAATACGCCGGAAGATGTGTCCCTGGCTGTTCCCTGCCATTCCCTAATGACAGCCCCAGAAACAATGCTCCTAAAACAGCCTCCAAACACCCATCCCTCTGCGAAGGGACCAGCAGGCATTTCCTGAGACGGCTCAGCAGACACCGTGCTTGGCATGGTGAGGAGGACCCAGTGGCACTCCCTGCCCATGGCCTCCGGGATAACTGCCACTCCTCGGGCGGCCCTGGGACCTCTGTGATCTCAGCACCTCCCGGCTCCCCTGGTGCTTCCTGTGTACCCAGGGAAGGTCCCTCTGCAGCTCTGCTCATGTGACCAGAAACATTTCACCTCCGGATGCCCAGCTCAAGTCCCATGTTGGCTGGGGTTTTGCTGGCCCCTCCACCCCAAGCCTATCCTCCTGACCTCCACGTGCTCACCACCTTTCAGGGATCCTACGGTCACTTGTTTCCACAGTGGGTTGGGTCCAGGCAGGCAAGGACACTGTCTCCACAGCCCCCTACATGGGGCCTGGCACAGGCTGGGTGCTTGGTAAATCCTTTGAATTGAATCAAACTTTCAAAGGTAAAGACGTCACAAATATGGAAGGCAGACTTCCTCTTGCTCTTTTTTGTTTGTTTTGTGTTGTTTCCTTGAGACACTTCAGCACCAAGCGGCGTTTCCATAAAGAATTAAAAATGAAGAACGAACGGTCAAGGGCCAGGAGCATCCCATCTCCCTGCGGCTGTGCCTCAGGGGACGGCCCCACCCCCGGGGGGCTTTGTATCCCTGGGGACCTCCCTGTGCAGGATCTCCACCCAGCTATCTAACAACCCGGGAGGGCAAGGGACATCAGGGGCTCCCGTTAACAGATGGGAAGATGGAGGCTCAGAGACAGAGATCAGGGGATGGAGGCAGACCTCAGGACTCCTAAGACTCAGAACTAGGATGGGCAGTCAGAAGTTAGGCGTCTCCCACTTTATCTCACTGCTCCTCTCCTGCGTACACATTGAAAGATCCTGCTTAAGTGTGAGGACACAGAGGGATCGTCCCCTCATTTTTGAAAAGCGTGACATACAATCCTTGGTAAAATGGGGGTGATATCACCTTCCTTGGGGGGCTGTAGTGAAAATTAAACAACAAATTATGCATAAGTAAGGGAGCAAATGTCACACAGTGCGGGTGTCCAGAGCCCTCTGCCAGACCCAACTGCGGGATCTGGGTTTCTTCTCTTCTCCTTGGTCAAAAGGGAAAGTAGTTTTTTTCACGTAAAAATACAAATGGAAAGGCTGCTTTGTGAGGCAAGCAAACCCTAGAAGTTTCTGAACATCGCTGTGGCAAGGCTGCAGCGTACGGGAAAGCATTCTCTGGAGAGAGGCGGGGCGGGCACCTGGGACAGCATCCCCCCCACCGCTGGAAATGAGCTACACGTGTGCTTAAGAGGCTCCCTTGTCTACCTTTCGCAAGGGTGCCCGAATGCTACCCTGTGGCACCCCTTCTCCTGCCGCACAAGCCCCCTGGTGTGGATCCCTTGCCCAGTCCTGGGCCCACGTCTCAGAGCGGCCCTTTACGCCTCTCTGAGGAGCCAGTCTGAACAGTCTGTAGCCACCACCAGGAACACGGGATGTCACAGGAGCAAAGACACTTGTCAAATGCCTTTCCCTTACAAGCACCCTCATCATGACCTGTGTTAATGAAGTTAATTGAATTTAAGATCAATAATGGTTAATTATTGCAATTTGACATTCAGAGATAAATGGCTTTAAGACAGAGGGGTGTATGTGTGTGAAAGAGAGATCGTGTGTATGTGTGTATGTGTGTGTGTGTGTGTGTGTATGTCTCTGTGTGTGTGTGTGAATCCTCTCCATAGAAGGTGAACACGTTACAAGCCTAAGAGGGATCCCAGAAGCCTTCCATTGATCCTGGTACAATCTGATTGACTTCATCCTCTGATGAATGTGGGCTTTTCAGAGCTACAAGTAAATGTTCTACAAGACTACTCTAACCCTTGTCAGTGGCCAAATCTATAAGTGCTGTACACCAGAAATCTATTGAGATAGATTAAAGAACTGCTGTAGAAACAAGAGCAGCTTCAATAAAGGTGAAGGCTTATTATATTGACTGTTAATGTAACTTAACTGTATGCCGTTATGAATGCTTATGGATCAAGGCAGTTTAATTTGGGGCACTTAGATATGATTATAATTGAACACCAATTTTTTTTTTTTTTTTTACATCACCAAAGATGAACTCAATTCAACATGGGAAAAAAAAAAAAAAAAAAAAAAAGCCCAGCTCGGAAAGTAGGTTACAACTAGCTTTGCAGAGGATGACCTCCTGGGAGTGGGGCCACAGGGCAGCGGTGGGCACGGGTGTCACGCCCAGGCCTCTCTCCTGCTGACAACGACCACTGGCCTCCCATGCCAGGCCCCCCAGCTCTCTAGGAGCTGACCCCCTGGCAGTCTGCAGCTGTCCCTCAAGCCCAGGTCAGGGCCGGGAAGTGGCACCTCCGATTTCTTCCAAGTTGGTGAAAAGTCTACTCTTTAAGAGGGTTTCTTGATAGAAAGACAAATCCCCAAACCTGGCAATGACACCCCTCCACGCACGCAGAACCAGTGAAATGACCTCTCACAAGACGCATCAGGACAAAGTAAGTGTTACCGGGGAAGGAAGTCCTCCTGATGGCGGAGCACTGACAATAAAATGTGACTGAGGAGTTCTGTCAAAATGTAAGATTATGCAAAAACACCGCTGAGAGCACTGCTAATCATCTGCTTGTGTCAATTACTTGAAGGGTCTCTGACAGCATATTTACATTAAACACATTTCAGGAGCAAAATCCTTAATGCTATATCAGAATAGTTTCCATTACCATTAGCAAATCCTTAAAAGTCTTTTCCCCCCCTCGGCTACAATAGGAGCGATGGGGAGAAGGCTGGGTGCGGGCCTGTGCGGGTGGAATGGATGGTGGGGGGATTTCGACTCATCCAGCTGAAAAGAAGCGGGTGACGCCCAAGTCTCATGGGAGGGATCGTGACCCCACCTTCCCCTAAGAGGGGATGACAGGGCCCTCTTTAGTCCCTGGAAAGCCTCGAAGCCAAGGGAAAAGCGGCATCCGCTTGCCTCCTGGCTGCGGTGGGCCACACGTCCAATGTCACCTTATTTGACAAGGCAAACAGCAGGTGCACAGGGGCAACTGTTGGAATGAGAACTTAGACGGCAACAGCTGGGACGGGGCGCCGTTCAAACACTGCATCCTGATCACACAGATGTGTCCACAATCAGGGCGACGTGGAAATAACCAAAATGACGGCACGGGACCTGGAGAGGTCCAGCTGAGCCAGCCGGGTCCAGAGGGAAGGTTCTAGTCCTGTGCTGGGCATCGAGTGGGGACACCCCAGTGGAGGGCGTTGCAAGGCCCACCCGAGGGGCTCCCGTGGGAGGTGAGAGAGGGTCGGGTCGGAGGGAACCCAGGGCGCTGGAAAAGGTACTTCTAAATGCTCCCGGGAAACCACACAGCCTGGGTTTTACCTGATGTGACACTCCATGATGGTGGTGACGATGCCCGCTAGGACGTTTTGATATTTTTTGTTTCTGAGCACTCTGTGTTCTCCTCACCCACCCCACGAGGTAGGTTTGGTGGCTTCCCCCACTTCCCAGATGAGAAGGCTGTGCCGCCGTGAGATGCACAGCTGGCCAAGGAACACCAGGTTTGGAACTCATGTCTCCTGGGCCCCTTCCACAGGCGACACCAGGGACGTCTTAGTTACGGTGACTGTGAGCCAGCCCTCAGAGATTCCAGCCCTGCAAGCACGTGAGAGCAGTTGCAACCCTCAGAAAGGCGGGCAAGGGGTCCTGAAGCCACCTTCATCTCCACAAGCGAGTCCATCCCGTTCGGAAGACAGAGCCGCAGGGCTGGGCTGTGCAGGATGGCGCTCACTGGGCATCTCGGGGTTCTAAGAAGCAAGCTTACAAACGCTGCCCCACGGGGGTGACCGGGCAGTCCCTGAGCGCTGTTCACGCTCCCCGAAGTGCCCAGGGGCCGGGGCTGACCCCTGTGACCTGGGCTCTGGAAAGGGTCAGCTACAGCAACCGTGCTGGCGTGAAGGAGACACAAGACGCCACATCACAGCCAACCTGCTAGATAGGAAATACGCAGGACACGCAGAAAATCAAAGGACTCACACGATTTATAGTCAGGCCAGGGGATGTGATGTTTGTGGTTATTTCAGAAATCAGTGTTAAGTTATATGTAAAACAAAATGAGTTCCTTTGAAGAGATTCTATATTCCAAATGCTTTAAGTAAAAGCTGTCTCCTCCCCATTCCCAAACATACAGACATTTCCCTGATTGACCGTTAGAAGTATGTATTCGCCTATAGAAGAAATAACGCGAAGGGCTGCCACAACCATCCTCAAAACGTACCTCCAGACTCTAGGAGAGATCTGAATTGAGGAGACCACAGGCCCAAACTGGAGCATCCAGAAGCCAAGGTTCTAGTCTAAAAAAGCCAAACGTGGGGGTGGATTCTGAGGGCCCCATTGCTTGTCTGATGGAATAAGATGTGACGGATGAGTGAAGTGACTTGGGTTCATTTTCATGTCTTTATATAGACTACACATACATACATATGTAAACATATACACACATACAAATGCATATACATAAACACATATGCACACAGCCAGCTATATACGCACAAACGGACATCTGCATGAATCTGATTGCCCTAAAAAGTTATCCTTTAAATAAATTTGAACAAACAACTCCAAACACACTGACACCAAATGAACACACCAGGCAAGAGAAAGTCATCCTCACGGACACGGTCTGCTATTTAAACATCTGATTCCCGGCAAATAAGCATCCTTTCCAGAGCATCACCCCTGAAGCTCTCTGGGAAGAGATCAAGGACCCCTGGGCTGTCGGCCGCACACCCAGAAACTTGTAAAGGGACTCCTCTCCATGGTGCCCACAAGAGGCCCGGGTTGCACCCTCTCTCTCAAGAGGATGGTACAGGCCTGGCTGGACAGGGGCACTCAGTCCACAGGGCAGCCAGCAGCCTTGCACCACGGCCCAGAGTCCCTGGTGGGGAGGGGGATTCTGTTCACAACTCAACTTCTCTAGGGTCCAGCTGATCCATCACGGTGGGAGCGCTGCGTGGACCAAATCAGCTCAGGGGTGAGGCCTGCCCTTTAAGCACTGGAGCAGCTGTTCACTCCACCCGTCTGCTTCCCTCCCCCTCAGCCAAGTACTTCATGCCCAGAAAGGTCCCAAGGTTTCGTAAGCCAGATTTCTAAAACCCTGCAGCCCTCCACTGAATGTGGGCACTGGCAGGGATGAACTGGGGCCCTCTGTTACAGCTGTGATGCCTGCCAGCAAAAGTGAACGGGTATCAGCAAGATGGAGCCCTCGTGAGCGTCCAGGCAGGGGCCTTCACACCGATAACCAGGTACCAGCGAGGCCTCGCCAGGGGTAGTTGCTCCCCCTGGTCCCTCCACGCCCTCCCCCATGTACTCCCCCCAAGAAGCTTGAGTAGCTGTGAATGGTAAGACCTACTCGCATGTCACAGATGGGGACTCTGAGAAACTTGCTCAAGGGGACAGAGCTAATCATGCAGGGCCAGGATCTGAACCCAGCTGTCTGGCCACAGCTGCTGTGCCCAGAACTCTCGCTCTCCACCTTTCTGGCTAAGCTCAGCTCCTATGCGCGTCTTCAGCTGTTTACAGAAAGCAGCCCCTTTCCCCAAACTATCAAACTGGGACCACAACCAAAAAAATTAATCTCAAGTTTTTAAAATATCAAAACCTTAAAACGTATAATTAAATTAATCATCATAAATTCCTTTTTAGCACTGAGAGTTGGATTTATAATATCATTTTCAAACCTCTCTGTGAGATTTAAATATTTTATAGCATATGTGAGTTAGAGGGAAGCGTGTCTAAGGGCTTAAATATCGCTGGAGAGCAGCAGACTTTGACAAAAACTGTAGCACAACTGTTTCTAAGGTAGTTTGTAAAAATTATTTATTTCCATACCAGTTAATTATGATGGGAGTCTTTGTTGAATGCACAAGCATTAAAAAAGTGCTGATATTTTATGCATCTTTAACTGGAGCGTGATTCCCCGCAGCGCACTGGTAACTCCTTGACATTTAGCATTCACTCACAGCAACTGTAATAAGGGGTTTGATTGCTTCCTTTGCAGATGCAGTAATTTAATAACTGTGATCAGTTGCATAAATTTCCTATACAACCATCTTAAGTTAGCCACATTAAAATTAAGCAAAATTGTAATCTGTTGACAGATTATTGCTACTGAACAATTCTCCTAAAAGCATTTCAGATTAGCAAGTGCCACGAGCATTTGTGTTTTATGCGCTGGTAAAAAATACGGCAGCTTCCCCCTTCCCCGCCCAACCTCCAGTCAACCCCCCTACCCACATACACAGACACCACAAATCGGACTAGAAGACAATTTCATGAAATTCTATGCTTTCTGCTAAATCTCCTGCACTGTTGATTTCGTTGTTTGAAATGTTTTGTGGGGTGAATTTTGCTCTCTGGATAGGGGTTAAAAAAAAGGCGGCATGTCAGTTTCTTCTTCCTTTCTTCCCAGTAATTTCCTTTATGCAACTTCACATCCATTGCCTTTGAAGGAAACCTCCTAGCATGGAGCTGTTATGAATAAAATGACTGCGTTCCCCAGAGCAAAGGAAAAGTGCTAATTCCACACCTTACTTGGAAAAAGGTGAAGGATGCCCGGCTTCCTCTGAGGGAGGCATCCTGACTTAAGGAGACAACACAGAAGCCTTCTGTTCAGTCGCTCAAGAGCCCCTTACCAAGTCTGTATAGATGAAAAGACAAGAGGCTTCCATGGGCAGGTTTTACCTATAGCATGGTGATAAAGAATAGAAACAGTGCCCTGGCCCGCTCCGTTTAGAAGCAAAGGGGGACCCGATCTCCTGCTTTGTGCCCTGTGAGTTGACTTTTCAGAGTAATGTTTAGCCAAGCAGGCAAGTCAGGAATAACTGTTTCTGATACTTCCCAGCAAATATCTTTAACCATCTGTTTACACTTGCCAAATATGCTTCCAAGTTTCCAATTTTATCAGTATATAAAAAGAATATCTGTTTTTAAAAAAATTCGTAAATATCTTGTGATGCATCTTTACATAATTCAAGAGAAATTAAAAAAAAAATTTCTCACTTGAAAGCCAGCATGAGCACGGATTTGTTTAAACTTTCATTTACATAGAGGTTTGGGGTGGAAGCCACCAAAGGGGGTCTGGGCTTTTTTGTAGTGCAGGGTCAAATGTCAAAGATGACTGCCTGCCTGTCAGAGGAGCGGTGTGCCCTCCCCCCACAGCAAATGACCGAAAACATGGCGGCCTGGTTCCCAGGACGGCCCTGCATATGCAGCCTGTCACTTCAGATGGAGTTGCGAGGTGTCTCCCAGACAGGTGACGTGCCGGGGCCAGGCTGCAAGCTTCCTGCAGAGCAGAGACCACTTCTGAGCTTGACAAATTGGATGGGACTTCACTACCAAATTTCCTGCCAACAGGCCTCACAGTCAAATATCTGTCTTCTTCTCATCACCAAGGAATGATGCTACGACTCTGACATAGTGTCTCCGGTACTTAAAGATAGAGTTAATGCAGAATGATCGAGAAACGTGAGGCCTATGAAACTTTCAAGAGCCATGCAAAAGCGACTCCTTGATCCTGAGCGGGTACATGTGTGCGCACATGCATGTGTAGGTGTACACGTGTGTGTGCACGTGTGTGTAAAACCACAATTCTCACTAGGCAGTAGAGAACCTAGTTTTCTGCCGCTGCCACTGTTACCTGCAATTCTTTATAATAAATTGGAGATACCCTGGGCTAGATGTGTTTGCGTCTAATTATAACTAATTATGTTTCTAAATATGTTCTTTAGGGTTACCACATGTATAAAAATGGGGGTAGGAAAGAAAGGAAACGCATCGGGATTATTAAAAGAAAGAGAAACATACTAATTAGCTAACTAGTGTACTCATTTCAATGTTTAATAATATTTTTTAACATGCCAGCATACGCTGCAGAATAAAAAATTACCCACAGCACCACCTGTGCATCCCCTGGGACAGGAGGATTTAGAGTTCTCTCCTGCGGTTTCTGGAGCCCTTGTTTCCAAATATTTCTTTGAATATTTCTTTGTATTTCACCCCATCCCACCCCCGCAAGCTAAAAACAAAAACAAAGAAAGATAGTAAATTTTGTTTCCCACCAAAGTCTTTTAAATAACATCTCTACAAAGCCCAACTTAATTACATAACTCAAGTGCTCAAGGGGAAAAAATAGCATTTATTTCCATAATTTTGGAAGCCGTCTCTACCCATGTCTGTATGTGTAAACTGTAGTGACTGCGTAAACAGGCACTGTCCACCCTGCCCCCTCAGCCTGGGTAGGAACTGGTGTCATTGTTCTTTTTTCCATCTGCTTGGACTTCTGCTTGCCCTGTGTTCTGGGAAAGTTCTGGGCTCTGTGTGGCCTGTGATGGGCCCAAGTGCATATGTCTGGGAAGACAGGAGAAGATGGAGTGATGCAGAGGATACAGAGACATGCAGGTCGGGGCCAAGGGGCCAGCCCACCCTCCTACCTGTAAACCTAACACCTCTCCACCTGAACAGAACGCAGGGGCAGGGGTGATGCCCCATCAGGATCCCACAATTAAAACCAGGTAATGGCCAAAGCCAAGGGTGCCCCATCAGCCCCTTGGGCTTGCCTCCTTCCAACTCCACTTCTGACTGCGGGTCAGTCGTACACAAACAAAGCCTAAACAGAAATGTTACTGAGGAAATAATAGCCATTTCCAATGATAATACACAATTTTAGCACTGACGCTTAGCTGATTTAGGTGTTCGGCCAACGTGTCAAGCAGCCTGCCTTCCTTAGGCGGGCCTTTAATGGGTAACTGGCAGGCTCTGGCAGCCTTATTTCTGTTTTAGATTTGGTTTGTCATTGGGTATCCATTACCTGCCATTCATCTTTGATCTCTTTGGACAGGCCTGATCAAAAGATGTCATTTGACCTACTCCACTTGGCAGAAACTTATATGACTCTCATAAAGGGGCCACCCCAGCTATAAATAAAATGACATTATTATTTTTCTGTCCTATCATGTAGAAGAGACAATTATGATAATGCAGTGTCTGTCATCGGGAACCCAGCAAATTGCTAGCTCTCACGCAACTGTTTAGCTTTCTTATTTGTTTTTTGTCTGTTTTCCTCCATTTCAAGTTGAAAATAAAGCAGAATTGAAATCCCTAATGCTCTGCCTCACTCCGATGGTCTCGGGGCTTCTTCCCATGGTACTGACACGCAGGTGTGGTTAGCAGCTTGTTTGTCAATGGTGGGTGGTGGTTACGGCTGTGTTGGCAAGGCTAGGCAACTATGGGACCAGGTTTGTCCTTCATTTCGTATTTTGAAAACAAGCTAATCTCTGAAATTAGAATTGAGAGATTATTACTGCAGGTAGATTAAAAATCATGGCCAGGGTTTATTGCGTCCCTAATCAAGTCATAAAAAGAAAAATGCATTGGAACTTTCACCCAACAAGCAAAAGAGAGACAGCTCAGAAGTCATTGCCAGGGAGCCCACAGCTTGGGGGGGCACAACCGGTCCAACTGTTTGTTACCTTCTCCAGTTGGACCAACAATGTGGTTTCCATCCCTGTGAGACTGGCTCTCCATCCTTCCTGGAAATGGAGGTTTGGGTGCTTCCAGGGTCTGCTTCCTTCCCTGGGCGGTTGAGAGCTCTGTGGGAACCCAGGGGTATGGTAAAGTGATAACTAACCCATAGTCATTCTCTGATAGCCTGATGCCCATGTGGACCAGAGACAGCCATTCTCCACCCACTTTGTGCCAGGAACCTGCCCTGCTCAGTGGTCTCCACCCAAGCAATGCTCTTGCTTGGGAGCAGAGAGCAACGAGGACACATCATCAAAGACCCCTGCAGAAATCCTGGCTGTGGCTACTCAGAATCATGTTATTCTAGAGCGAAGGAGGTAGCAGGGATCTTACAGATAGGCACCAAGTCCAACACCTCATAAGATAAAGGAGGAAACGAGGCCCAAAGAAGGGACAGAACTGCCTGAAGGCACCCCGGGGAGTTAATGGCAGAGCTGAGACCAGAAGCCAAACCTCCTACCTCTGCAGTTGGGGCCCACCCACCATGACAGGCTGCCTGCCATCTTCTCCAAGGCTGGCCCTGGAGCTCCCCTTCTGTGAGCTGATGACCAGGATGCTGTGAATCTGTAGGGCCTGCTGCTCTTCCAAGCTGCCTCTGGAATACAGGCTGATTGGAGTTTTGCTTGGCATGAAGATACACACAGTGTCTCTGGTCATCCCAGCAGACAGCATGTCAGCGGGCATCCATTTATTCAGTGCCCTGGGTTCAGGACTTGGCCATCCTAAGGCCTCCCAGTGCCACCATCACCCATGCTGGTAACGGGATTTGGGCTGACCCCCGGAGAGGATGAGGCAAGTGGGTGGGTGGTAAAAGAACAACAGAAGGATGGAAGGGAGAGAGGGCACAGATTCTGAATTCCTTGCCTGCAAGGAGGACTGTGGTCTCTTGCTGGGCTCAGATCAGTTGGGCTGTACCTTTTCTGCAACCATGTGGACAGAATATATTCTAAGTACAGGACTCCAAGGCAGGGCACCTCCACCCCCTGAGGGAGCAGGGACCCTGAATGGAGACTCACTTTGAGGAAGATCACATCTGGGTGATTTCATGGTTTTGGGAACCATCAAGTCAACAAGAATGAACATTCTGGATTAGCAGAGGAATCAAGAAAGTTCTGGAAATAGTCCCCAGACCAGGAAGTCTAGGTAGGAAATAATGACTGTAGAAAGCATAGCACTCCCCTTGTCATCCCAGTGTAGCTTGTCTTGCAAAGCACTAGACAATGCGGCACAAAGAGGAAAGATGGTTCTCAAGACTGTGGTTGTCATATTATTCCCTTAAGACTCAGCTTGGGCACCCTCCTTTCAAGAAGTCATTCCTAGTTTTCTCTCGCCTCCTGGGATGAGTGAGGCATCCCTCCTCTGTGCTCCCATCCTGCTTACTTCCTTCTCCAACATGGTACCCACATGAGAATTACCTGTTTCTGTCTGCTGTAACCTCCACACTCTGACCTCCTTGAGGACTTCCTATCTGGGTACCCACCGCACCTGCCAGCACTGGCCAGAGCAGATGCTCAATATACATCCACTCAAATTGTTCCAATGACTACAAAACACATGCTCCAGTAACCTGGTGCCCTCAGAGGAATCTGTGATTACAGGAAAATGCACACAAGTTCATTTTCCTTCTTTGGGCTTGAGCAACGTCTCCCCCATCCCCAGAACCCCGGGTCCCATTCATCACGCTGTCACATCACAGTTTGCCAAGCCTCTACTTTAATGCCCCAACCCTCTCCTGTCTGTCCCCGACCCTGGTCCCAGATAATGAGCCTCTCTTCCCTATAAGCTACTTTTAAGATGCCAATGGATGGAAAAGTGAAGACCCAGAGTTGAGTGAACCAAAGCAGAGTGTGGGGTCACCAGAGGAAGAAAATCAGTCTTCCTTCATCTCCCCAAGCAGGTGAGCTCCAAGGGATTTGGGGCCATTTCACATGCATTTTGTTTTTCTTTTTGTTATAATGCTGATCCCAGGTACTGGCATCCAGGGTGGTTTGCAAATATCTGCTACAAGGATGAATGGTTGGGCCTGGGGGCCCAGTGCTCAGGGCCAGAAGGAGAATGAACACAGGGAAAAGGTTTGGGTGAGGTGGTGGCTCTCGGTGGTGCAGATGGCATGATGCTAACGGACCCTAGAATCTCACAGGCCCTTCCGCGAGATTCTTCCATTCTGTCCTGAGCAGCTGGAGGACTTGGGCAAGTTACAAAAGCTTCTGAGTGTTCATCTATAAATTGAGACTAAAAGTACCCTTTTCTGAGAAATGCTGTTAATGGCATTATACATTTAACACAGTGCCTGGCACGTGGCAAATATTCAATAAGGAACAGGTTTTTTGGTTATAGAAATTATGCTTTCCATGAGCAGGAAAGATCCCTGCAGTGACAAGAAAGGGCAGAATCTGCACGGTGACAAGAGGATCAGTCCCTCCACCGGGCCCAGCCCTTGTACCTTCGAGTCATTAAACGTCCAGGAAACCCCTGCCTGTGCAATCAGCTCAGCTTCTTGAGCCCAGGAAGGAGGGTGGTTGCCTTGGCAGCGTGGGTACTAAAAACCTTTCTCCATCCAAAATCCTCTCCCCATCTCAGGCTACGAATTCCACCAGCCGCAAGCCAGACAGACTCTGGGCTAAGCACTGCCCTGTTTCGGCTACTCTTACAAAAAGCCATTATGGGTGGAGAAGGTTGGGATGGGAGTATGGAGGGAGGATGGAGGATAGGGAGGGTTATGCATTAATCCACCCAACAATCTGGCTGTGGATGTATTAATCAAATCTCTCTCCTCTCCCTTCCTCCACCCTACCTCTTAACTCCAGGACAGATCAGGGTCATTCATGTCTGGGGAGGTGGCACAGAGTGGAGGGAAAAAACAAAGAGACCAAACAGGGGCTCCAAAGCCTGGCTGTACCCTGGACGGCCCTTCTCACCCAGGACTGTCTTCAAGGTGGGAGGCAAGAAAAAGTCAGAAACCTCTGACTGCAGAGGTTTGTTCCTTGTAGGAAGAGAGGCCATGGACCTACAGAACGCCCCAGTACAGGGGATGAAATGGAGAGAAGGTGCGGGGCATGTGTCTCTGCCCCACTCACAGGCTCCACACCAACGCGTGGGGTCCACGGGCCAAGCAGGAGCACCGGAAGATGAGATACTGTTGAAGGTCCCCACAGGGCAAAGAGGTGGGATAGGAAGTGGTCAGCGTGGCCATCCCCTCTGCATCCTGGCCTCTCCATCTCATTGCCTTCAAGCCTCAGTGTCCACATCTGTCAAAGGGGATGGCGATGCCAGGTATTCCCAGGGCTGCTATGAGAGGGGCGACAGATGAGAAAAGTGTTTTGCACGTTGCTATGCGCCATGCGCACCACTGCTGTGAGAGAGGCCTGTCCTTCCCTCCCATGGCTGGAAATTATGCACCGGCAGACTCTGGTCAGAGAAACGCACAGAGCCACAAAAGGAAGATCTAAAGCTGTGCTGTCCATGTGACTATTTAAGTTTAAATTAAAATTAAAGAAATTTAAAATTCAGCTCCTTAGCTGCGCTTGCCACATTTCAAATGCTCAACGGTCACATGGGGTGGACACCTCAGAGAAGGACACGTCCATCCCGGCAGACAGCTCCCTGTCTGTGCCGGTCGTGGGGTCCTCTCCTATTGCTTCCCTGAACCCTCTGGCTCTCGGAGGTCCTCCCTCTGTCTACCCTCTCTAGAAAAGACACTTGCCTCTAGAAATAGTCCTCAACCCTTTGGAGACTGAGGACCCCTTTGGGAACCCAACAGAAGTCAACATTCACTGAAATCCAGACTACCTCGCCATGTGGGATGAATCCCACCAGTGGTATAAGAACATATCAGGTGGTTCACCTTGAATCTCACGGTCATAAATTACGCCCTCATCCGTTCTTTTTCCTTCTGATTATTTGAAGGAGAAAGTATCGGGGAGGTGCCGTTGGTCTTTAGCACCTCCCCGACACTGGTTAATCTTCCCTTTTTAAAAAGAGATATAAGGCATGCGACTCATAGGCAGGCAAGAGAAGCCAACTAGAATTTAATGATATTGTTTGATTTCACTGCATTTATTTTTATGGTTATTTTCTCTTTATGGCAAGTGATTCTAGGTCTTCATTTATGGGAGTAACACAGTACACTTTCGTTTTAAAAATAAATTTATTTGAGTTAAGGCGTGTATAAATAAGAATGTTTAGGCAGCACATGTGGTATGCCGGTATGTCAAACAGCATGCCAGGTTTGGGACACAGGATGCTCCACCTGCTCAGGGGCAAATAACAGGCACAAAAGGTTCTGGAGGGGGCTCTGTACTCCTCCCATCCCTAGACCCGGCCCACAGTGAGGGATCTGGTCCCCCAGTTAATAAACAGCGTTGCTATTTCAGACTTACAAGTACCCAGACTTGTAAGGGAATTTGGCAGGCTCCTTTTTAAAAGATCTGAATTTCCACTTTGGGGAGGTTGCAGATCTCAAACCTCAATATTAATAAATATGCTAATAAAAATGTAAAATTTGCAATAAGCCATTATCAATTAAAGATAGGATGCTTCATATCCGATTTATGGCTCCTGTGAGTGGCCGCTGACCAGAGCCTGGCCACTGAGTCTGCAGGGCTGGAAGGACAGCACCAGGGTCTGAAATATGAGCATGTCATTTCTGGATCCAGGGTACCTGGCAAGAACACTGGCAGTGATGTTTCTGGCATCACATGCTATTTGCCCACCGGGCTGTGGAAAAGCTTCCTGTCCCTTCACATCTGCCAGTGACACACATCCATCTCTCCCAGACACCCAGGAAACTGGCAGCGACGTGGGAGGTTGCCCTGACTTCGAGCTGATGGGCTTCAGGTCAGATGAACATTCTGATGCTTGGCTGCAGCCATCTGGACACGAGGAGGATCCTGGGGGCTGAAGGACACCTGTCCCTTGCCAGGATAGGCCCCCACCCAAGCCGAGCACTTCTGAACCAGGCGCTATCAGAAATGGGCGCTATGGGAAGGGAATCAAGCTCAGAGTCCGGACACCTGGTCCCGGCCCGACACACTTACCAGCACATACTTGGGGTCAATGACTGACGTCCACGTGCCTCAGGGTTCCCCTGTAAATCAGGTAATATCTTCATCCTTGGTAATGGCTGTTCCCACAGTGCCCGACACCAAGTGAGCTCTCTCTCTTGGTCCCCATCCCCATGCCCATGTCTGGGGAATTATACAGTCCCTGGCCCCTTTGGACCTGCCTCGTGGGTGATTGCTGGGTGCCCAGGACCCAGTGGGAGGGGGCTTTGTGGATGAGGTTGACATGATGACCTGGACCTGCCTCCTTGGGCTCTGACAGAAACCAGGAAGGATGCCTCTCTCCCCACAGCCAGGACTAGAGGGCTTCCTCCCCTCCAGTGTGCAAGACAGACAGGAAGCGGGAGGCCCGGCTACAGCCATGCCCACTCCCCCGCCAACTGATGCTGTAGGAGCAGGGCCGGCACGCTCTCCGGGCAGACAAGGATGTTTCCAGCGCCCGTGAGAGCACGCGGCAGCGAGGGGCATCAGCCACCCCTGCAAGGGAGGCTCTGCGTGAAGCTGAGAAGCCGTGAGACCGGACAGTTGCACCTCTGCGGCAGGGCTCTGCCTGCACTGTGCTCCAACACCAGTCAGCCGCCTGGCCCCTCACCTCCTCCAGCCTAACCTTCTCTGGGCCCGGTTTCTGATGGGTTTTTGAATCATTTCTAATGAGAGGATTTCACAGCCCCTTGTGAGACTACATTCTTGTGCAGACCTTGTAATTTGAGTGATTGTGAATTGTTCTGAGTGCCAGATTTGTATTTTGCAAAAGATCAGGATTTTATTCATATCGGAGTGCATAATTTTGCCTCAAGATGTGTTAGATTACGTTAATTAACTTTGTAGCCAGAATGGGAGAAATTAACCATTTGGATGAACCTTGCTCTGTAATCACCGTCATTCTCAGCCCCCTCGAGCACGCCCCTCTGGGCTGCGTGGAAAAGCAAGCAAGGAAAGAAAGTAAAGAAGAAGTTTGGGGGTGTGGGTCCAGGGAAAGGCTCACACCAGGGACCCCTTGGAAGGGCCACATTCCTGGGATTTGGAAGGTGTTGACCTCCATGAGAAAGAAAGATAGATCCCACACACTTATGTATGCGCCTTCTAAACTTAACAGATGCTGGCTGGATAGACAGACAGACCAGGGAGCCCTGCCACCAGTGCTGTTGATCTGACACTTCTGTCCTGGGCACAGGTTAGGGGGAGAAAGTGATACTGCCAAGAGGGCCCTACCTTGTATGCTCTCCCTGAGAGGCTGGCAGAAATGTACACGCCACCTGGAACAAATGGTGACCTGAGAGGAAGATTACTGGGACCATCACCTGCTAACTATCCAACTTTTTCTTTTCACTCTTACCTTTAATTTTTATTTCTTTTTGCTTTTGTTTTTCTTTTCTTTCTCCCTTCTCCTTTGAGGTACAAGCTTGGCCCCAAATCAGCCCTCCAACTTTCTGATGGTATCAATCGACCCATTATTTTTTTTTTATTGAAGTATAGTTGATTTACAATATTGTGTTAGTTTCAGTGCATAGCAAAGTGATTCAATAATATATATATATATTTTCAGATTCTTTTCCATTATAGGTTATTACAAGGTATTAAATATAGTTACCTGTGCTATTATTAGGAGTATGGGATTAACAGAAACATGCTACTATATATAAAATAGATTGACCCCTTATTTTGGCAAGAGACACCGATATCTCCCCAGTCTGTCCATAACTGGGGGCTGAGAAGTCCACTTCTCCTCCAAAGGGTGAAACTTAGGGGCTCCAAAAGCCCTACCTTTGGGGAGAGGTGCTCGCCACTGCCCGGGGACAAGGCACATCAAATCAGAGGCGGCCTCCCAGGCCCCATAACCGGCCCCTCCCACCTGGCGCCAGGCACGGGGGCAACTCTGTCCTGAGTGGCTCCCTCATCACCCAGCCTGGCTGGGCAAGGCACTAAAAGGTAAATATGAGAAATACAATTGGAATTATGATAAACAGAAATAAAAAGGGGCTAAAATCAGAAAGGTTTTGTGAAAAGAAAAACGGCTGGCAATAAAGCTGGAAACAGCAGTGCTCCGAGGCAATTTAGACTGCAAAACACAAACCATTAAGTTTGTGCATTATCTTTTAATTTAATCTTGAATGATTTATAATCCATCACGCAAGGCTTCAACCATATCCAATTATTCTCTGCTGCTTGATTGACAAGAAAGGTGATTTATTAAGCTAATAAAAAGTGATGTGAGCTGAGCTCATATAAAAAATAACCAGCCGGACAAAGACTTTAAAGAGACATCGACCATTTTTTTTTTTCCCCCCCCACAGAGAAGGGTTTTGTCACTTTCACCCATTCAGCACTAATCAAGTGGCAACTTAGGAGAGAGTGGCAAGGTATAATAATTACTGTGATATAAAATTAGACTTCCACCTCGGGTGGGTCTGCAAGGAAAAGAAAATAAATATCAGTGCACCCGGAAAAGGTCTGAAGCCCCTAAAAGTCCAAGATGCAGAGAGACCTCAGTCTTCAGGGATGAAAGCCGCACCAATACCGCACAGCTGTGTTTTCCGGAGGAAGCAGGAGTTCCCTGCTACTTAAAATGCCTTTCCCATTTTCTAGGGGAAAATCTGCCTAAATCTCCAAATGCCTGTTTGTGAGAACTCCATTATGTTTCCTGCAGCAGTAACACTAGAATGCTTGTATGCATGAATTAAGGGGAAGACGGCACCTCCGAAGTCATCTCCTGTAATTGTTTACCTAATGCTGCTCCGAGACTCTGGGGAAAAGGCAGGTTTGCAAGATGAAGTGGTGTGTGTGAGGCCTCTCCTCACACACACCAGGATGCCACTTTAATGTCCAAGATGCTGGCGTGTTTCAGTGAGCACAGCACTTCAGGACTAACGATGCAATCAAGCCTTGTGCAATCAAACAGCCTGGGCTGGGGAAATAGTGCTATTTGCAGCCGCCGCTGTGTCGTGTACTAAAATTTTCTGAACAGAGAGGAAATAAGAAAGTAAAAAGGCAAAAATTCTGAATGTTCGTGGGGGAGACGAGAGGAAATGTTAAAATGTCTCTTTTCCCTCCGTGTGGAGAAGAGGGTGAAGCAGGAGAGAGAGGGAGAGGCCACAGCACCACCGCACCCCCGACACTGTAAGCTGTCACTGAAGAGTCTTTCTAGTCGTTTTCCCGTTTTATTTCTCAATTATTTGAGTCACATATGCTCCAGCCAAATATTCTCTGCTTGCTTTTATTTTCCACTGCAACCAATATTACCTACAGTATATTAAGCAATCTATAAGGGCCTGGCATCTTCTATCATTCTGGAGGAAGACGATGCCAGTGATTCGTAGAGGAATTACAACAAAGAAAGGACCACGGGAGTTTAAATTTAGTCTCGGGGACTTTCTTCTAAGGACAAAATTCTCTTCTGGGTTTTTTTCACCCATCAACAAAATTCAACCTGTTTTTTTTTTTTTTTTTTTTTTTAATTCGCTTCCCCTCCACCTCCCTGGGTATCCCCCCCCTAGTCCCATCCAGAGCCCTAGTGGGCCAACTGCCCAGGAAGGGGGCAGGAAGCACAGACGTGCTGCAGTCCAAACCCCCAGCCCTTCCAGGGCAGCTGCTCCAACCAAACCACACCAGGGCCAGGGTGTGAGCCGCTGCAGCCCCTCCGGATGATGGGACCCTCAATGGTAGATGCTATGGATGGAGAGATGCAAAGAGCTGGGAGACTCTGGCTTCACCCCACTACCCAGGTCCTGCCGGGGATTCAGACCTGCCTGCTATGTCTCCTGGTCCTCACATCCTTTCCCCCAAATCTCCTTGCAGCACTGACCCAACTGGCCAAGCACAGCAAGGATCACAGAAGGCCTGGGAGCTCTGTGCTAAAATTAAGACAAAGGAAGGAAACAGGATGCTAATGAAGACAGACGTACAAGCCAGGTGTGGGGAGAGCAGCAGGACACCAAGTGCAAAAGCATGGCCTTCAGGGCAGCGGCAGCCTGTCCTCTGCCTGCCCAGGGACCAGGGACGCAGCAGCCGGAGCCCAGCGGACCCTCTCCTGCCCCGTCACCCCCAACCAGGCTGACTTGGGATCCTTGGCTTTTTCTTTTCTTTTAAACTTTCCTTCCGGAAATCAGACCTGAACATCCAGAGTGGGAAAACCACAAATCCAACTTCATTTATAAACTTTTCCCCCTGCGTCTCTTTCATGTCCAGGTCCCAGGTGGCGGGGGAGCCCCCAGCCCTCCCTGGCAAGGGGGCCCATCCACATTGACTGGTCTGTGTGTGAACATTCGGCTGCAGGACTGTAAAACCTCCCTTTACCAAAATCAATTCAAAGACTCAAAACAATCTATTGAAGAGTTTTGCAGCTAGCTTTTAAACCACTTATAAAAGACAACACACAGGAAAAATTAACCCCTGTGGCTCTATTAGGAACACTATAATAAATGTACATTTAAAAGATCTATAAACACATATTTATCTGCAAAATGTTCTTGCATAAAACTGTTATTGAAAAGGCTTTCATTTTATCTTTGTGTTATTGTAATTTTATTGAATTGCTTATTCATTCTTTGATATTGTATTTTAATGGTATTATAAATCTGTTTTATGTCTGATAGGAGCCTCATTGTAAACTGATATAACAGATAATATGGCAATTCACCATAAAAATTCTAAACCAAAAATGCAGATCAGAACGCAAAGAAGCACTTTAATTCATTCTCAGTTTCTTTTCATTTTATTTTTTAATTATTTTTCATGTGCCGGTTGCCATCTGTTGATAAAGAATGGTTGTGAGAAACTCACTGTACAACACAATAGGAACTTTTTGTATAATTCTATTCATAAAAAATGATAACAGTATAAAAGCATTACACTCCTCTAGACTGAGGATCATTAGCAAGTTCATTGTATAAACTGATTTAAATTAGTCACTTTTGGAACAAAATCCTTTTTTGTAAAATATCTTATTTTGGGTAATTTTTAGTATCATGAATAATAGAACAAAAAAAAACCCACTTTCTAAAATGTCTCCTATTATTTTTATCCCTTTATTAAAAACAATGAAAAACAATTATGATAAAAGATGGTATCAACATGTACAGCAATTATGTCATAAACCCAACTATGGCTCAGAAACTTAGCAGGAAGTTCATTCAATAAAAGTATCTTAACTTGCCATCTCTAAATGATAAAATCTCCATTATCAGAAAGAAGCAATCTGGTCACCACTATTGTGGCAAACACCTAGTCCCCAGAGTGGGGATTTATAGCATCTCTGGTGCCTCCTTGCGGGTCCCTCCCGCAGCTGTGGACGTTCCTACCAGCCTGGTGCCAGGGCTGAATGCATCTAATTACTTTCAGCTCAGTCTCTTCCATGGTCCCATGAACCTGATCCTAGGGACCTGAGCAGTTGCTTTTCCTGGGTGAGGAGATCTGCATATACAAGCATGCATCAAAACGGTCCTGTTAAAAGTCACACAATTTGTTCCCCTAAAGAAAAAGAACAAGACTTAGGGAAAGTGTGGATCATCACCTAACAACGTAGCAACACTACAGAAACAAGCAAGCTATGAATAGCAGCTACCAAGACTGCCCGGCTCTGTGGCAGATCAAAGAATGCTATAAACACAAAGGGCTTCTATCCAAAAAAGACAAAAAAATTATTTTTTTAATTCTTTAAGAATGTTGCACATGAATTGTTTGCAACAAATATTTTAAAGGTTCCCGCTGTAATAAACCCTGTCTTTTTGATACAAAAAATATATATATTTTAAAGGTTCCACTGGGAATTAAAGATATACCTAAACATATGAAAATCATTCGGTGAGACACAAGTAAACCACACTGAAGACGTGAAAATGGCTGAAGGCCCAACCAGAGCGGTCAGGTTGACACAGCCAATCCGGCCTCTTACCCTGAGCTTCTCACCTGAGCCACAGATGAGGCAGCCAGCCCCACGGAAACCAAAGCAGTCACCCGCCAGGTGCTCAAAGCCCCGCCAAGCACTACCAGGTAGAGAAAAAGTTTCTATTGGGAGAACTTTGAAGAGGGAAAAACAGTGACCATGACAACAACAAAATGCTTTTTCTCACACTCCAAAACACAACCATCTCTGAAACAATGGGCTGACCAAGACTGCGTAGGGGTGAGGAGGTATGTCGACTCTTAAGATGCTGCCCCCCAAGAGAGTAGTGATGGGCCCTTGGGTTCCTAATTCTTTCCCAAATAATCAGCCAGTAGAGTGATCTCCCTAAACAGAAACCTAATTGTGACAGTGTGGCTGGAAAACCATAGCTTAGAGCTGGAAATGATCTTAAGGATCAGGGAGACCACACTCGGAAACATTTTCTCACCCAAAATTTGACACATACAAAAATTCATGTAATATATATGTAGGTACTTAAGTATAATAACAGAACAAGTATCTGCGAACTAGAACCCCATCTGAGAAACCCAACATTACCACTGGGCCTCTCCCATCAGGCAGGTATCCTGGATACAAATGCATGTTAACCCTCACCCCCAACAATCCCATTTACTTCTGAGCTTTAGAGAAATGACTGCCAGCCTGTATGAAGCCTTCTTTGATCTGCTTCATCCACTCCTATTGTGTTTCTAAGATCCATCCCTGCTGTTGTATGTGGTTTGGGTTCCTTCATTTTCACTGCTCTGTAATATTCCACTGTGTGAATGCGATTTAACCTTAAAAAACAATAAGATGGGTCAGGCAAAAGATGTCTTTCTGAGAGCTGACACCTGATGTGACAGATCTGCTTTGCACTCTGCCCCCTGCCAGCGATGGGATCTGCAGTTGTTCACATGTTGGGGGCTACATGTTTCCTCACCTGCCCTTCCGGGGAGGGGCATCTGCTCAGGATGACCTGAATAGCTGACCTCTCCTCTGACCTAAGCCTGTGCAGGTTGTTGTAATTAAGATACCACCTGGTGCTGTCCAAAAGACTATACTAATGACCACCTGGCTGCAGGAAGGGGAGTCTGTAGTGCGCCTAGCTGAAGGGACGCAGGCCAGGAGGCTGATAGCTCCTGACTCTTGGTGCACAGAACTAAGAAATGGTTCAGCTACAGGCCCGGGCGTTCTCCGGTGCTTTGGGGAACATTTTTATCTCTGTTTGCAGGATGTTATTGAGTCCAGAAGCAGTTGAACTCTGGGACCAGTGAAGGAGAAGGTGGAGCTCCTTTCCCCAAGGGCCGTGTTGAGATGGTTAGCAGGCCCTAAGACAGACCTTCTAACCAGGCAGCCTCCTGACACATCCTCCAAAGAGGTACGTTTCTGCTTCATGATTTTTAAATTATATAGTTTGTGAGGTATGTTTCTGCTTCATGATTTTTAAATTATATAGTTTGTAAGTGTCAAGGTACAGTTGGCCCTCTGTATCCAAGGGTTCGTGGATTCAACCCACCTCGGATTGAAAATATTTGGGAAAAAAAATTCCAGAAAGTTCCAAAAGGCAAAACTTGAATTTGCTGCTCACTGACAAATATTTACATAGCATTTACCTTGTATCAGCAACTATTTACATAGCATTTACATTGTATTAGGTATTATAAGTAATCTAAAGATGATTTAAAGTATATGGGAGAATGTCAGTAGGTTATATGCAAATATTATGCAATTGTATACAAGAGACTTAAGCATCAGGATTTTGGTCTCCATGGGGGTCCTGGAACCAATCCCGGAGATACCAAGGGACGACCGTGTCTTACACTTTTCAATCCATTAAGAATGTAAAACGGTGTTGGTGTTGAAGGATGACAGCAATAACATACAAGCAAAATACAGTATTTTATCATTTTCTTTTATAGTTTTCCCCTCCCCCCCAGATCCTTGTATTCTAAGGTAATCCTCTGAACCCCATTCATCATTCCAACGGAGAGATAGGTAGTGACGGTGTTGAAAGGCGAAGGCCCCTGCTTAGGGCCTGACCTGTAGACAGGCAGGGCTGGACACCTCGCTCAAAGGCGCCATGCCCTAGCCCCACCGCACAACCTCACAGCATACCCAGACACACCCCCTGCCATCATCACATGGCTCACCACTGAAATGTCCCAAAGATGCCTTTCTAAGTTTGTTTTTTTTTTAACTGTCCACCTAGGGAGTAGAGAGTTACCTTTATCAAGCTTAATTGGGAGCCTCAGGATCTGCTTGGAACTGCAAGGAAACTCACTAGTGCCGGGGTGTGTGTGTAAAACAGACCCCAGTCCAGTAAAATGCAGGGTCCTAACCACAGTCAGGGAGCCAGGTCAACAGCATCCAATGCAATTTTATCCTCTCGTTTCCTGGACATCTGCAACGGCAGGCCCAATGTGCGCTTTCCCTCTAGTCTGTGTGTGTGTGTGAGAGAGAGAGAGAGTAGGGGAGAAGGGAAGAGAGAGGGTAAAAGAAAGAGAGGGAGAGAGTTGAGGCTCGGATAAAAAGATGTGAGAAGTACTTAATTTTTAAACAAACGAATAAATGAATGAATGAATAAATGAAGTAAATGAGTAAGGAATGAATGAAATGAATGATTTAGTTACCTTCTGCCTGGTCACAAGGGTCTCTAATACAAGACAGCATCAACATCAGGTCTAAGGGTTAGTGACATACGTCTATTGTTGAAAATTTGGAAAATAAAGAAAGGCATATACAAGAAAAGATAAAGAAGAAAAAGATGACTTCAACTTTGAGGACCGTAATTCTTTTTCTGTTCTAACAAGTTCATGTGTGTGAGTGTGTTGGGTTTGTGTTGTGTTTGGCAACCTGCTTTTTTCATGCAACATGGAAGCTGAGAGCTTCTCTCTCACAAGGAAATTGTTTTGGACAAGTCTTCTACTAGTGGGTGCTGAGACAACGCCAAAGGTGACCGTCCAGTCCCAGAGCCGAAGGCCAGGTCCTCCTCTCCAACGAGGAGTGTTTTGCCCACCTCAGCTCACCACCACACTGATACCACTCATCCCTCCGTTCCGCGGAGTAGAGCACAACCTTGAGCCTCCGCTGTAGGCATGTGGCAACCTTCACTGTTCAATGATTCGGAGTGTTTGAAAAAAGAAAAAAATACTGAGGCAATGATGAGCTCCTGTAAATAGGTTTAATTATAAAAAATTGAGGGATTTCCCTGGCGGTCCAGTGGTTAAAACTTTGCCTTCCAATGCGGGGGGTGCAGGTTCGATCCCTGGTTGGGGAACTAAAATCCCACACGCCTTGTGGCCAAAAAACCAAAACATAAAAACAGAAGCAATATTATAACAAATTCAATAAAGACTTAAAAAAAATGGTCCACATTTAAAAAAAAAAATTGAATTTATTTCAGACCTCAAGACACATGAGCTCTGCCATTTAAGTAAAAAGACAAAGCATAATTCTGTCAAATGCATATTTTTCTTTTGTACTTTTTTTTCTGGATTTTTGTTGTGGGCTTTTTTTTTTTCACCTCTTCAAGGATTCAGTGTTGAAGAGCCCTACAAAGCAGGAGCATTAGATTTATCTCCGCTCTCGGCGATGCACAGTTGGCTCATGAAGTTCACATTAGGAGACCCACGATGAGCATTAAGAAACGTCCAGATCGCGACTACAGGAAGAGCCTGGCCTCTGCCCACTGGACACATGGGGCAGCCCCACTGCAGTTCTTACCCAAAGATGGAAGACTCAGTCCACAATAACCTTCCCACACCGTCAGCCGCCTTGGAAAGGTGATTCTCCCAAATGGTGGAGGCAGCAGCTGTTGTTCCGACCTTGAACCTACAACACCCCCTCCCCTCTGCAGGGCACCCAAAGATGCTGCAGTGTCTTCCTGGGCGCCCTCTCCATGCACTGCAGTATCCGCCATGGGGAGCATAGTGCCCTCACAGTGGGGACCCACGAGGGCCCAGGGATCGGAAACCAGGAGGGATAGCACCACCAAACGCAGGAGGAGGAAAACATCTCTGACGCACACAGTTTGAGGCTGGCTCTGGCTGGGCATCGACTCGCACGGGTCAGCCCCTGAAGTCCCTGCGCACATGCACACGCACACGCGCACACACAGGCTGGCCTACTGCAAGCCGCACACGGGATCCAGGCCACTAGGAAGGAAGCCAATGGTGCTTTTAAAGCATTGCTGTTATTTTTTAATTTAGTAGACCTGTGAGTTTTCTATAATTAGAAAGCAACTGTTTGAATTTTTATTTTTAATGTTTACAATTTGACTGTTCAGAGTGAAATCTCCAGTAGCAAGATCTGGACCAAAATTAATTCTTACAGTTGACTGCAACTGCACCCCTCCCCCCGTTACAGACAATGGTGCCAAGACGAGGAAAACTAATATAATTCATTTAAACGCCCTAATTTCTCTGATGCCAACGTAAAATTACAGGGGCTTTAAGTTCAGACACAACTTCTGGAAACTGAAGCTATTCCCGTGCAGCAAATGAGAGCACTTTCCTTCCACCACCTTCCAAACCCGAAGCAGAGGCCTGGTGCCCAGAAAGAAGGGACGGCGGCAGGGACGCCAGGACGGAGGATCAGGGCTTCTCTGCCTGCCACGTGCTGACCCATGGGGACAGGGCACTTCCCTGAAACCTGCGCAGACAGCATTCTGCACCAAGTTCCCCACACATCAGGCCCTCTCCCTGCACTGCCATTGCTTCCAAAACAAGAGCCAACCCAACCTGAAGGGTGAGGAGGGATCCTTGCATTATCCAGGCCAAGTCCAGAGGGGAAGACACTTTAAAATGAGAGGATCTCTGGGCACAGTGATTCCATGGAAGCACAATATTTTTTTTTTTTTTTCAATTCCTTGAGTGGAAAGTGAAGAAACTATTTTCATATGAGCATATTTTTCTCCAAGGAACAGTTAGAAAAATGCTGATGCGGTGTCTCAATACATTTTACTACAATGTCATCAATTACATAAAAACACAATTAAGTCACTGTTTCAAAATCCTTAAATATTATTCAGCCAAAACCCAAAAGGACATTCTCAGCGTTCTCTGGTCATTATCTAAGAAGCTGCGTGCTGGAGCCGGCCACCTCCGCCGTACTCCGCGGGAGCTGAACACGACCATCCACGGTCACGGCACCTCTCTGTCCTGGCCGCCGCGAGCGTCCTCAGGTAACGGGGATGCCCGTGGAGCAGGCCTCCGCAGTCCAAACACGGAGCCAAGTTTTAAATCATTCACCGTCTTTTTGTCTGTGGGATTCAGCCAGGAAATGACCATGTGAACTGGGGCTGGTCTCTTTCCAATTCTGGGCCTCGGTTTTCCCATCCGTCAAATGAGGCTGTCAGTCCGGCTGAATCTAAAGGCCTCTGATCCTAGGAAGTTAACACCTATTTTCTGTCATCCAGAGATTTAAAGTAAAAAGGCAGAAAAAGGCCGAGATGACTATGGGGATTCATACACTTTCACATCCGTATCCTATTTTAGACCCACGGAGACAGGCTGGGGCCCTGCTAAGCAAGAGCAAGGGGCTGCTGACTGTGGTTCTGTATTACCTAAGCTCTGACAGCCAGACCACGTCAGGAGCTCACGCCCACGTTGCTGTGGGAAGGAAAATGCGTGCAATCTTTTGGAAGAACAATTTGGATATATACCATTTTGTTAGCTGAACAAAACCCTTTCAAGCTAACATTTCCACTGTATCCCACAAAGATGTAAGTGGAAGGATATTACTGTATGAAGATGTATGAACTATGTTCACTGTGGCACTGTTTGCAGAAGACCAGACTAGAAACAGAGGAAAGTCCTTCCAGAGGTAAACGTGTTCATTGGAGTAACAGGCGCCCCGCTGAAAAGCATGGGGTAGCTCTATATAAATAACATCGTATGTAAGAATATAAGGAACATAACGTGATATAAGATATCACTGAGATACATATTTTGCCACCATTTTATTTTGAAAACTGTAATACATACAGGAAAATTTAAAGAATTTTACCTGTAAACCCACCTACGGCCTAGATTCTACCTTTCACATTTTTCTTGACTTGCTTTATCATATATGTGTCTATCCATCCATCCACATATCTTTATATCTGGGTGCATATGAAAGCAAATTACAGATGTCTAAGATGTATTTTTCACTGCAAATGGAAAGGTACAATAGGCAGTGTATATGTGTATTTATGATTTTAAATATCTGGAAGAACATACCACAAACTGGTAACAGTGCTTGCCCCCAGGGAGGGGAGCTCTCTTTTAATTGTGTGCCCTTTGGTTCTCTTGGATTTTGTATTATGTGCATTGTTGCTTTTTTAATTAAAAAAAAATTAAAATGCATTTAGTTTCACAAGGGGCAGCTACCATCAAGTTTTTCGGGGCTCTACAGCTTCTTTAGAGTAGCCCTGCACACACAGAAGCCTGGTGCATGAGTGTGCATGTGTGTATGCACACGCATGTGTGCGTGCATGCCGGATGCTGTGAGCCTTCAGAGGGAGGACCATGCTTGCTTCTCGTGATGTATCACTCTAGGTCACTTTCTCATGGAACTGAAATCTCGAGGTGTGGGGCAAGGAGACCCATTATTTAACGTCCAAGTAAGCAGCTGTAAAAGGCAGCCTGTTTGTTGCTGTTAAAGAGAACGGAGCACATGGAACACATTAAGGACGGGCAGCCCCTCTGCAGAAGGTTAGCTGTGTACTCCGATGCCCATGTCTCAGGCTCTCTTACTGTAAACATCTGTGCAACTTCAAATAAATATCCTCCCAGCATATCATGCAGCCTTGAGTTCCGATGGAAACCCTGTGCGATAAGGACCAGTGTGCATGGGCCAGGGAAACATAAAACTCCAGGAAGAAGTGTAACCCCATGTTAAGAACACTGGAAAAGGTGTCTGAAGGGGAGTGACCAGTCCAGAATGGGAGTCCTTACAGCACTCAATTAGACTGCTGAAAGGCATCGGTTTTCTGTTTCTTAAAAGAAATGGCCAATGAGTAAGAAGCCAGAGGAAAAAATATATAATTATTACGCTCACGGTGAATAGTGTTGTAGGTCAAACATTCAAAGAAAAAAAAATATTCCACAGCAACGGCTGATGTGTTCATATAATTCCCTTCTTTCCTAAGATCTGAAACTTGAGGTTCCAGACTTTCAGCCTCTGGGTTATGGGTGCATGTTTGCCCAACAGCAATGGGTTTTCATATAGTATGTTTTAAGCTCTCCTCATCTGAGAAATAGTAATATCAAAAATTTAGATCACTGAAAATGATGAGTTATATCAACATGTCAGGCTAAACACCTGAAATCCTTACTTTCCTACACATGAAAAGGATTTAGTAGCTAATGAGAGGGAAAGAAACATAAATTGTTAGCATTCTGCTTATTCTGTTTGAAAACATGTATGAAGCTAGTTTTTTAAAAAATTCCTTTGGAAAGAGTAAGACTATGAAACACTGATTTCAACCAGCTTATACACATATGTACTAGACATATACAAACATACACATGCACCTATATACATACATAAGCACACACAATATATAGGTAATTGAGCGGCATCTTTTACTTAAAGACAATAGTATCCAGACAATCTATATCTTATCACATACCTAAAAAAACTCCTACATGTTACCTAAACTTCAAAATTCAATACACAAAATGAAACTAATTACATTGGGGGAAAAAAAGAAATGAGAAAATGGACTGCCATATTCTCTTATTTATTTAATGTTCTTCTTTTCTAGGGTTTATTTGGACAGTGTCTCTAGCTGCATCTGCAAACCAATACATCTGCTGTCAGATCACTAAGGCATTTGACAACATCATTTTAGAACCTTTAGTTACTGAGATATCAATAATTAAATGCATTCAGTTCACACTTTGTTCTTGTGGATACCAGCTATTTATCTCTGTCCTCTGAAGAAGCTAATGGTATAATGGGCAAAACATCAAGAATAATTAAGAAAAACGTTGTTACGAACTCCATCAGAAGAAACAGAACTTTTACCCAGGACCCCAGCTAGAATTCATTACTACAAGATTCACCTCGGACCCAACACATCTTGCTGAAAAGTGAAGTGCTCAACTCAACAAGCAGGTAACTCACGCAGTTTACACCTCAGAGAAAGACCACCTGGCGTCCTTGAGTTGTTCCCCGGTGTGTATGTGCTGGAAAGGCCTGGGTGTGTGCAAATATCGTCAGCTATGAAACAGAGTCGGGGCTGCCAGCCACATCAGTGCCCCTGCCAGGGTTAGGGTTAAGGTTAGGGTTAGGGCGAAGGACAGGCTCTCAGGGGCAAGTAGATCCCAGCCTGCAGAAACTCACCTCCCAGTATAGCCTACAATGCTTCAGGCTTGTTTGCATGATCAGGTGGTACTAAAACAGAAATTCTGAGAATATCTTCTTTAAGAAATGGCCAGTTAAATCATAAACAACAGGTCCATATTTCTTTAGCAGAAAATGTCTTTCATATCCCACAACAAATAAAAAGGGAGACATTTTTTTTTTTTTCTCTTTAAGTAAGGGTCAGGCCTACCTGGTATATAAGTCTTGAAATAGGAGATTCTATTTTAAATCAGGAACAATGAATTACAATACCATAGCCATACTGCAGATATTGTAATTTAAGGATAAAGAATTATCTGGAAACACAGCAAGAGGAGACAGCTTTGAAGAGGTAGCCTCTCAGATAAGCAGTGTCACGTATTTGCATATCCTTTCAAAAATCTCTGTTTTAGTTGTTACCTAAATGCAAGTAGTTTCCTGTCCCTGCTCACTGTGTGACCTGCTGGTCAGCTTCCCAACAACAGAGGTCACAGCAGCTCCCCTGATGTCCACCTGTAAACTTCAAAGAGCTACACTGACAGAAGTAAATGTTCCTGTTTCATCATTCAGTTATACCAGACTCGAATCTTTGTGGGAGAATTTACTGCACTGAAAATGGATATCTTGTTATTAATGACAAAGGTATGGAAAACATGGAATTGAAATAAGTGATCCAAACTTAGGGGGGAAGAAATGTTACAGGAACTGCTCTGTCAACCCTAATTGTGTAATTACTTCTTGGCTTGGTCACCTAAGCTTGGAGCAAGAAATAAGAGACAATGGTAATTTCTTACTGCTGAAATGAAGGTGTCAAGCTTTCTTGTGTGTTTTGTGTAAGCAGAGCTAAAGTTTACATTTATATCATGTGACCACAATTACAATCTTCCAGAGAACAGCAAGAAATGAGTGGTAGAAGGTCAGCCCTCACAACAGGTACACGGAAGTTTGCTTGCACAAACGTTTACTTAATTTAGCCACAGTTAAGGCATATCTGCCTTTGGTCACTGTCTCAGCCCCCATTTCGCACCAGTGAAATTGGTTAACTGCTCCCGACAACTTGTATGCTAATAACAATAAAATCATCTTTAAAAACCATGATAATAAATTGGCTACTAATAATAACTAACCACTAGATGGCTTTAGATTTTTCACCTCTGAATATCTGAAAGTGAATTATCTGTGGTCTTGGGGTTGTCTGTTTACCTCAGTTAAAGGCTGGTGTCAAGGTTGAAGTCTGGGGGAGGACCCGGAGACAGTGCCTGGGGGGGTGTGAGCATTTGGGGTGGGGTGGGCTGCAGGACCACCCCGCCGTATGGCTCCACAGCCCCCTGATAGTCAGGGAATTCATCACAGGGGCACACAATCCTTGCTTCAGTCCCATCAGCCTCCGGTCAGCTAAGTACAAGGACCACGTGCCAAAAATGATTTTTTTCACGCCAAGTACGAACCTCTCATTCTAATGGAAAAAAAAAAAAAAAAAGAGAGAGAGAGCAGAGACACAACTAGGAAGAGAAAAAAAATGAAATTCCATTATAACTGGCTTCCTCAAGCCCCAGCCTAGGATGTGAGTAATCACAAAAACTGTAATATCAGCTTTTTATGTTTTCCTTACACTGGGTTCCTCCTTTATTTCCTTTCAAAGAGGGTCAAGATCTTTTTCTTTTCTTTTTTTTTTTTTTTTTAATTCATAAAAGCTGCTTTGTGATTACTGAAAGGTTGGTTTCTCTCTGTAACAGCTCTGCCTTTCATGACAGTTGTAAATTTGGGGGCAAAAAAGAAAACTCTCACAAAAATCTCTCAGCAGCTGCCCTGAGTAGACCTCAAACCCTCTCCTGCCTCTCCTGCAGGCCTTCAGGAAACCTCTAAGGGACACGGGTGGCTCTAGGAGAGCTGGCTGGCACCCGGAACCAGGAGCTGCAGGCGGAGGCCTAGCCTGCCCACTCCCCGTGCCCGCCACGTGGGCAGCAGGAAGAGGCCCGCGAGCCTCAGCACCCTGGCCTGACCTCTGCCCTGGCACAGGACAGCCCCTTCCCGCCAGAGGCATCCAAACCTAACTTCTCCTTTTCCATTCTCTCCTCTCCACCACCTCCCACCCTAACGAGTGACAGGGGTGGGGAGAAAAAAACAAATGTAGGTTGCCGACATGCTGTGTGGTCCACATCCCTTTGGATTCAAAACATCAATGAGCTTTTTAACAAGTAGCCAAGTTCCATTTAAAATTAGAATTTTAAAAAAAGGCTCGAACTCCTATCTCCTCTCGGTCATGAAGCAGCCCAGGCAGGAGGGTGATCATGGACACAGATGCAGATGCTCAGAAATATGTCTTCCCAGTAGCTCCTGCTGGCAGGGATGCAGCTCTGTCTAGAGAAGGTGACCAGTGCCCCAGGGCATGGGACACCCAGTATCCACATGTCCCCTCATTGCCCCCACACCAAGGGATGGGCACGTCCCCAACCACCAGTGGTTGGAGGACAGTGGGAAAGGCAGCGCCTTCCCGGCTCATTGTAGGTGGATGTGGGCCCCCTGAAATCTCCCTCTACCTTGGAACTGCACTACCCAACAGCAGAGGTGAGAACCCACCAAAAAAAGCCGCTCCCCCTCCCCTCCCAGGCTCCAGGGGAGAAACAGTAACACGTCCCTGCCCTAGAGAGACTCTTCAGCTAAACCAAAGCATCCGAGAAGCAGGGCTCCTGCAGGAAATTTGCACAGAGAGATGTCCAGCCTTCATGAGCTCACTTGGACTGGAACTTCAGGAAACATGTCTGTTAGAACATGTCCAGAATAATTTTTTGGTGCATTGACGAATTAAAAGGGTACATTAATTTTCTCTCATAGCGTGCAATAGCTTATTTATCGCTTTTGTCTTCGTTACGGATATTTCGTGTCTGCCGTGAATTGTTTTTAAAAATTCATCTGCATTTATACAAGCACCCAAACAATCACAGCGATCCTAATTTCCAGTGGACCTGGCTACAGACATGGCATGAAACTTCCTAACTGCCGCTCTACTCGGCTCGCCGTGCTCTGCCGTAATACAGGGAAGTGAAACCCTCTGGTAAAGATGCATTTTCTGGAAATGTCATGGATACACTGGGAGAGGAAACGGCAGACAGTTGCAGGAAACCAGGCCAGCACTGCACTGGCTGTCTCACTGTGGCCAAGCACCCTAGGTAATGTGTGTCCACCAATTGCCACCTACTGGAGTGTCTGTGCTATCCGGTGAAGGCGTGACAGTCTATTGATTTTAACAGCACGTTCATTTTTCTATTTCTACAGCGGGGCAGGCTGCACCTCCACGGGAGGGGAGGCTGTTTCTGGGCAGAGTGGCTGAGTCCCTGCCAGGCCTGCTTCCCCATCTGCAAAGACACCACCTCCCTAGTGCAGTTTCTTCTGGGCCAGGGCGACCACGAGGCAGAGATGAAGCACACGAACTCCATACAACCAAGGGTATCCCCTTCTCACCCTCTCACGTTTCCCACCGTAGCTGGGTCTCCAAAATGCATGCTTCCATTCACGAAAATGCACACAGTTGCTGCTGGGGGGCCCAATTATGCTTCCTGAAAGACCCTTTGTCGTGTGCTAACACCACAGTCTAACCACCGGCTCAACCCCCATTCCTTTGGTTGTCAATTGAGGTGGTGTGTTCCATGCCTCCTGACAATATAATCATCATAAATTTTATTATTACATCTGGAATTTCATGATATGCTCGGTAATTGATGACAGAGGCACAGCCCAGAATGCTGCTCCCACAAGCTCTACCACAGTTCCAGTAACCTAACTGCTTAATACTCCTGGAATGTATAAACAGTGTTAACTGCTGCATTCCCCGCACTGACATGGCAGAAGGAAGCCACCGAGCTAGTGGGATCTGAGAGCAGGAGAGGGTTTTCACTTACTGAGGAAAATGTCCTAGTGGAATGTGAACCGAGATCACGCTTTTGGGGGCCGATGAGGACAGATGACCCATAATGAGATGTGATTCGGGGCTGACACACTGAGGTCATCAGCTGGATTTGGGAACTGAGATCAATAAAGAAGTTTGCATGAAGCCATCATCCATCAATACTCATTCTCAGGTTGGCGGGGGCTCCAGTTTCGAGGGTGATGGTGACTGGGATTATGAAGAAGTGCCACAGCTCACTATTTCTAATTTCATGGACACCAAAATACGAATGGCAGGTAAAGCACAGAAAATGCCATCATGGGCCAGGATTGCAATTGGATTGGATAACACACTTATCTAATAGGAGAAAAGACAGGCAGGGTGAAGGTCACGCTCAAGGGTCCCTGAGAACTAAGGTTACAGATAAGGCTTCCACTCTCACCCAGAGACAGCTAAGAGTGCTCAGCTGCCCCCAGCGCCATCTGGCATCAGGAGGATGCGACCATGGGCAGGGGTGTCCACAGCTGCTCAAGCCAGGAGAGGTGCAAGGGGTGGAGTCTGGAGGGGGAAGCAGGTCCCCGGTCCTGCACCAACACACCTCATGGCTCCCCCCACCTCTATATCATCTTTAACCAAAATAGTCTATTTAACCAGCACATCCTCAGCCAAACTCCCAGCATGCAGAGTGTGCCATCTCTCCAGACCAATCCACTTGAAATCACCAAGTGCATACCATCGAACGTTCTGTTTGCAAAAAAAACAAAAAACAAATTTGCTGATTCCTCCCAACTTGAGCTCACAAGCCAGAGGCATGGGCTCTGAGGAGCCCGGAGCAGACTGTGTGTCCTGGCATCGGGACCACCTGTGACCAGCCAGGCTCCCTTTAACCTTGGCCAGTGAGTTCCCTTTAAAAATGGCCCCGCCATCCACCTCAGCCAGGTTCCCGCACAAAAGCTAGTAAGTACGTGTTTGTTGAACTGAAAAATCATTACCGCAGAACACGTCAAGTAATGAAAGATGTTTTCCTTGGAGAAATGTTAAATACTTCACTTCTTTCACAAGGAATGAGTACATGTGTTTCCAAATAATACTCTTCTCCCTCCCCACCCACACTTCAGCAGAAAGTCTGAAGCTCCTGGACCCAATTTGAACAAGCTCACGTGGCAGGGCTCTCAGAACCAAGAGCACGCTGTTATTTTATTTATTTTCCTTTGCCCAGCTAACTATGTGTTTGTTCTATTACTTATTCACCTAACCATCTCGGTAGGAACCTCAGGCACGTAGCCGAGTGTCCGTGCTGCCTTATTATTTTATACAGAAAAGCAAGAGAAAATACCACCACCACTGCCTCATAGATTACCCCGCCGTGGTCTTTGCTAACTAATATATATGAAAGAGCCATTTCACTCCAGGCCCAGAGCAAAAACAAAGGCAGGAAATGGAACGCCAAGAAAGGGGAACATTTCGCCACAGGAAAACCCCTGGGAACCCCATCTTCTCTCCCAAATAGGAATCCTCGCCCCTTTTTAAAAGCTCTTCCTTGAGCAGATGAGTAGTAACGACTGCATCTTAGGCTGTTCTGAGGTCTTTTAAGTGTTTCAAAATGTCTTTACCTACAGGGAGTCCCACTGGGTAAGTTGTGCTTTCTTTCTGTGGGTGGCATCCTAAGGCTTCAGCGGGGTGGGGACCAAGCCTGCTTTGGGTCTAAGGCAGCTGAGCTGGGAAAACCCAAAATGACTTCCAGGTAACCTTGTCTCGTGGAACTGAGGGGAAAATGCCTATCATTCAGAAGAACACTCAAATATCAAGTTGGCGTGGGGGTCAGTGCACTCCTGGGTTTTCTCGCTGTCACAATGACTTTGAACAGGGCACTCTATCCTGGCACACCCTTGCGACACAAGAGACCCGTGTCTATTCCCCCTTCCTTGTCACAGAAACCATAATCCAGGGACAGAGATGCTGAAATTCTGGTAAAAATGGATACTCACAAAACCAAAATCTCTAAAGAGTAAGTAACCCACCCTTCCCTTGGGCCCCCTCTCTCTGTCTCTAATTTATTTTGTGCATCATTTAAACAGATGCCAGGGGTTACTGGAGAGGACATTAGATCCCAGCCACAGCTCCAGAAAAAATGACCTGCACCAACTTCTCCACACTTGAAGACTTTCCCTTGTTCCCCTGGGTTTTGTTTTCCTTTTTTCTGGGGAAGCAAATTTCAATCTGATTTCACCAGCACTAAAGGTTGATACTTTTTATCTGTGAATTCACAAAGCTACCATAAGTGACTCCACAGAACTCTCTTCCTTTGCCCTTCCCTGATGAGCCACCACATTTTGGAATTGCTCTGGCTGACATTAGGCAACGTACTTTCTCAGCAGTTATTTGGAAAGGGGAGATGGCAACTACAAGAATTTCTCTTCAAGCGCCAAAAGGAACTACCCCCACTGCCCATCTCCAAACAGCCAGAGCTCATCGGTGACGGGAGGGGCTCTTGACTCCCTGAACAACATAAGCTACCTAACTGAAGCTCTCCAGCCCCAGCCAGGCATCTTCTGGCATCGCTGGCTCTCCAACGGCATGGCCCTTGTAGGTCAAGGGCAGGCATTACCCAAGAAAATGTTGAACTTCAAGGGACAACCGCTATGTGGTCAGGAAACTCCCAGCCTTGCTCAAAGGCTCAGAAGGCCACCAGGGGATAGCAGCTCAAGGACTCAAGCAGAAACTTGAAGTCAAAGTCATCCATCTCCTGGAGGTCAAGTTCTGAACAAGAACGCTCCTCCAGCCACCTGAACAGGTGACACATCTCTGAGGGACTCCAGCAAGCCAGGCAGGTGCTTTTTTCTAATCTGAATATTTCTTTCTTTCTCTCTCTCTCTCTCACCAAAAGGCCAGAGTGGTGGTTTTGTCACCCCTAGTGGGCTCCCACTGTACCAAGGGAGAAGGTGGACATCACACCATGAGGGACAGTCCCTGGGGACTCCCAGGTGATGCTTGGCAACCCATCCCCAGGGCTGCTGTGCATGGGGAGCTGAGGGATGGAGTTCCTGATCTGCTACACCCTGAAAACGGTGTCCAACTAAAAAAACTGTGGCTTTCTTCCTTCTCAGGAATTCTAATATTCAAAGCCTTTTTTCCTCCTGCTAATTTTAGAAGTCCTGCTATTCTTTGGGAGGAGAATGGTGTGAAAATCAAGCATAGTATCCAAAAATAAAAGAGTAGATCTGTTTCAGGGCGTGCAGCATATTTAACTGAAAAGCAACTCCAGATATGCCACTTTCTATCGAGTCTTTAATACATTTTCCAATTTCTCCAGAATATTTTAGCTTCAGAAAAGGCAAGGATGAACTTCCTAATCTATGAATATTTTTGTGACTGAAATGGGCACCCAAAATTATTTCTGGATTGTAAGTGGGGATCTTTTCAGAATGTGATGCCAGGTGATCACTCAGGATGTGAGTCACTGGTGCGCTTCCTGGGGCCACACCAAGATGGATTACAAGTTTCCCTTCAGGACCTAGAGCATGTTCCATTTAGAGCATGTTCCCGGGCAGGTGAAATGATACAGTGCTCTCTCCATGGACCCTGAAGGTGGACTTCATGGCACGCTTTGCAAGTCTCCCATCTTCACTAAAAAAAAAAAAAAAAAAAAAAAAAAAAAACATTCTTGTGATCTAAGGAATTCACTTGTTCTAGACCCCCTGGGACTGTGGAGTGGCGTGTGGTCCAGGTTTGTGGGCTCCACTCCTGTTCCTCGGGTCTGAAGCTCTCCTCAATGGCCCAGTGTGACGGCTAGGGGAGCTTAGAGGAAGGATGCTGGGAGGCTACCTGAAGACCCCAGCCATGCCTCCTCCAGCCAGGGAAGCCAGAGATTTGTGACAGAAAGTTAGAACTCTGTGTCAAGCCCTTCATGCAAACAATAAATATTACTTCTGCCCATAACCGGACTTTTCTCCAGCATCGTCTTTGAATGTTGAACCTTTTTCAATTAATTAAAAACTATGCACTGTAGAGTGCATATTTTATCAGCCCTCAGCTGCTTAAGTGTCTAGAAAAGACCAGGCAGTTTTTCTTTCTTTCTTTCTTTCTTTTTTTTTTTTCCAGGCAACCCAGAGCAAGTACTTGCAAGGGTCATATCTTTTTAATTATCTTTTCTCTCTTTGATTAATTATTCCGTCTGACAATAGCGTGTTTCTAATGCTATTCACCTGCCTTTGATGATTGACAACTTTTCTGTCTGATTCAGAGCAAACAGCTGCTGCCACAATCTCCTAGCAACCCGGGTGTGATGGATGAGCCCCCAAGATGGATGGCTGCAATAAATCATGTCTCCAGCCATAAAACTGAGAAAAGGGGATAAGAAGAGAAGCGAACAAAAAACAAAACAAGGTTTCTTCCCATGAGTGCACTCAGTTCCTTACCAATTACACCTGAAATGGACTTTGCACCTATTAATAGCAAAGTTTTTCTAATCAGTAAAAATGGGATGATGCCATTTGTATCAAAGGTGTTTACAATTGTTCCTGCAAATTGGCACTTGTACTCCAATTACCTCCAACACTGCCCAAGTGCAAGGGCAGAGGATCAAAGTTTTGCTTTCTTCCTTGAAGTCTCGACAAGAAACAATATCATCTTTCTGTTGTCAGATGTGATTCCAGGCACCAACAAAGGATATAAATCTGATTCTACCCGATTTTTGGCAGCAGCTGGACAACACCAAAAGTGAATCCCAAGTCAGCCTGTGCACAGTGTCAGGCTGCTAATAAAGTTATTTCAAAATAAACAGACACACACACACACACGCACGCACACACACAAAGTTGCATGGAGTTGGTGAGTGAATACGCCACGTTCCCATTTGTTTCCCCTTCACGGGAGATACAGGCTTTTTACACGTCAGGGAAAAGTTCGTCCAAGAAAGCAGCAAGATACGAACGTTCAGCCCTTCCACAAATTCTCGATTCTCATTTCTTTAGATAAAAAACGACCCCGGTCTAACTTTCTGTCCCATCATTTTTTTAAATTAATGTCCACACGAAAAGTCATACAAGAAGCCCTAAATTTAATTAGCGGACCCAAATAAAGTCACATATTTAATAGAATGCCTGACAATTAAATTTGCACTATCGGGGCTCTCCTAGTGGAGGAGACGGAGCAGGGAAGCCAGCAGTTTCTGTTTCCCTTTTTCCACCGGGGAAACCGGCGGCAGGCCTCTAAAGCAGGAGGGGGAAAGGCCGCTTTACTGATGTTTCCCAGCAGCTGGGGGCCCGGTCAGTGAGCCAGCCTGCGTCCCTACGTCCTTCCAGTAGGTGGGGGTGTCCCGGAGCAGAGCTCAGGGTGCAAAAGAACCAGAAGTGATTAGCCGGCGGGGCCTGGAAACAGCTGTCCACATCAGTCCTGGCGGGGGCCGGCGGGGGCCTGCGGGGGCCTGCGGAGGGGGACCGAGTGCAGACACAAAATGGGGGGAGGCTGCTGGGAGCAGGGGCAGGGTTAGATCATTTTTTAACTGAAATATCCCTGGGACGTGGAAGTCTATGTTTCTTCATTCTCACACTGCTAACCAAGCCAACCGGTATTATTATCTTTTTTGAATAGTTATATTGTGCTAAGCTTTGCAGATACAGATTTTTTTTTCTTTTTAAGCACGTCACAAGAGTTTAAAAAATCAGACAAGGGTCCTGGCTTCGGCAAGTACAGCTCTGTTTATATTTTAATGTTTCGTACGTGACTGCCTCTGTTGGGGAAGAGAGAGAGAGAGAGAGAGGGAGAGAGAGAGAAGTTGCCTGTTAGCTTTAGTGTAAATCACAGATACTTCATTTTTCCTTGTGTCCTTGGAAATTATTCAAAATTAAACCGTCCCGCCTTTATGGGAGGTGGTGTCTTCTGTATTGTAAATGGGAGGGCCTGTGTCTGGTCAGCAGCAATGATAATTCAAGGCCAATCGATGGAAACACACGCGCGCACACACACACACACACACCCACACCCACAGGCCCCTGCTCTGCCCCGGCTCTTCCAACTCTCAAGTTACAGGTTTACACGGCAAGTCTAAATAATATTCAAAATGATAAATGGCACCCTAAGCCCAGGATCCACCATCAATCTTTTCTTAAGGAACATCCATCTTCAATAACGCACGTCTGAATCATGGGAATCCGGGAGCCCTGAGCTTCATTTACACCACCCCTCACTAGCCAGGGAGGCTGAATGATACCTGTCAGCCCTGCTTGTTCTTCCTTTTTTTTTTTTTTTTTCCCCTTGACTACTAAAAGGGGGGGGGAAGAAGGAAAAAAAGAGAAAAGGAATGTGGGGGGGTGGGGGAAGTCAGAAGAGCATCAGAGGCTGAGCAGACAATATGAAAGAACATAACCTCGTCCATGCCTCTGCCAATCTCGTGCCCGCCCCGCCACACGCCCAGCCATCCATACGAAGCAGGCTCTCCTCCCTTCGCCCCTGAGTCTCCTCTCTCCTCCCTCTCCCTCTCGCCAAATCAGCAGTGCTCTCTCTCTCTCTGCAAGCCAGCCGTACTGTGTACAGTGGGAGGAGGAGGAGGACGAGGCAGCATCACATGGACTGGGCTTCCCCTCCCCTCCCCGTGTCTGGCTGGGGCCCATATGATAAATGACATATGTCATTCTGTCAGGAGGAAAGGGTGGGTCAGTGATGTATGACTCCGCTGAAAAGGAAATCGACTCTCTGGCATGGCGCAGCTCTTCACCGGGATCTAGTTTCAGAACTCTGAAATGAATTCTCCGACGTTTCAAGTGCATACTTAGGGCAGGCTGATGGGAGGCCTGGGGAAATCACACTTTTATCCTCCCCCTGCCCTTCTGATGGCAAGGGAGGGAAAAAAAAAAACACGGCTCTGCCACTGGATACCTGCAAAAGGCCACACGCGTGTCAAAGTCCCCAGCAGTCACACACCACGGGTTATTAAAAAATGTGACTTTGGGGGAAAAAAAAAAAGGAAAAGAAACGAAGTGGAGTAAGGTTAGTCCTTTTATTTATTTATTTTTTCATGGCAAAGGGCTGACACAAAAGCAAGATAAAAATTAGCATGTTTGAAGTAATCGTCCGCAGCTTGACATCTGCATAGTAAATTTTAAAGGAAAAAAATGTGTCAGACAGCCCTGAGCCGCTTCGCCCTCCCCCCTTTCATTAGCTCACTGCCAGGGTGGCACTGCTGAACCTCATTACGGCAAGAGGATTTATGAAGCTGAACCCAATGGCAAAGAAAAGGCATCTGTCAATAATTGTAGGGAGCTGCACTCACAGCTTTGAAATCTCATTAAGTATGCAGTTATCAGGCATAAAGATCAAAAACATTACTCAACTCCGACAGAATCTTATGGAGGAACATTAATTAGCAACAGGCCTACAGTACAAAAAAAAAAAAAAAAACACACAGACTTCCTCTCACACCTGCCCAACCCACAAACCTAAAGCAACACTCCCCCTCCCGCCCGAAAAAAAATAATTCCCGGCATCTGAGACTGATCAAGAACATGAAACAAGAGAGACACATACAGAAAGGGGGAGAGGGAGGGAAGGGGTGGGCAGCGAGCAGGGAGGGAGGGAGGGGAGAGGAGGGCGGGGAAATTCAGTTGAGAAAGGCTTGGCGGTGAGGAGAGAAAAGGAAGAAGCTGTCAAACTTGGGAAGGATGTCAGCACTGGCCCTGATTACAGGGGCCTACGGAGTTCTCAGACCTTTTATCATCCTGACCATCAAAACCAGCTGAAAGTCACCGCAGGAGGGCTGGTGGCTGGCCCGATGCAGCCCAGGCCCAGGCTGGGACCCCCAGACCCTGTCCTCGGCCCCTGCTCACCTGGCAGGCCGGGATGCTAGGCCCGGTGCCCAGGAGACAGGCCCTGCCCAGCCTTCCGCAGCACCCTGATTTCCCAGCCTGGTCTGCAGCCAGCCCGTGAGAGCAACAGCCAGACCCAGCTCCCCGGGCCTCGGGGGCCTCGGGCACAGTCGAGGGAACCACTTGCTGTCACGGCATCTTAGCACCATCCGCAAACACCTTTTTCTTCCTCCAAAGAAGAAGAGGCATCCCCTTCTCACACATCCACTTTCCCTTATTTTATTTCTGTGTATGCCTGGTTTACAGACTCCGTGCCTTACAGCAAACCGAAAAACAAAATACAAATGCAGAGAATTCACATCCAAGCCGTCAGGCCAACACTGGGTCATGAGACCTCTTGGCCTTTGTAGTACGTGAGACAGGGCCCGGCTGATGACGGGGGTCAAACCTCCCTGCTAGGTTGATTCCTGGTTATCCACAGGGAGAAAATTAAATGACAAGGTTCCTCTCCCACCACATCCTCCAACTCCTGCAAGCTATGATGGCAAAGAAGAATTCTAACGTGTTTGGAAACATCCCGCAAGAACTGTGTGCTTGGGGTCTCTGGCAAACTTATGTCCTACGGTGGCCTGGATCCAGGGTAGGTGCACGGAGATGTGGCGGAGGGGGAGTCTCAAAGATCACTCAGGTTTCTGTCAAACAGGCAACGTCGGCCAACTCCGTGGAGGGATGTGCAACAGTCAGGCACGGTCCTCAGATTCCCCCGTGAAAGGTGTATAACAATAGTAATAAATAATAATAATAATAATAATAGAGCATATATTCTGTGCTAATTTCCCTTATTGCACTGTTACAGAAAGGTGGCTTTCTCTTGTTACCCATAAGCACATGCTCCTATGTTCTCTGTCTCTCTCTCTCTCTCTCACACACATACACACACACACACACACACACGTGCACACATGGCACTTCCCATAATCCCACACCATGAGGATGAGAAAACCTACAGAACAGCCTGTCCCCTGGTCTGAAAACTCCACTCTCATTCTTCTCTGAGCCCCTCTTCCATTCCTATACCTCTTTCTTCATTCCATAGGCCCTTCTGAAGTGTTCACCTCTCTCCTCTCCAGAAATAATGGTCATCTTTTCTTAATTAGCCACATCTTTAAGGAAAGGGGAATTAAGATTCCTAGGCAACCAACCTGAAGACCCTTTCAAGCCAAGGCCCATCCTTTCCAATCACTGACTCTCCTTTGGAATATCAATGAATACAGCTCGGATAAATTGTCACCTATGACCGAAAAGAGTTGAGAACACTTGTCTATAAACCAGACTTGACGAGAAGGAATTTTAGCAGAAGTGTTACAATAAGGTGTTTATATTTTTTATGCGCTTACCATATTACCTTTATTATGTGTAACATCAAAGTGATTATAGCAATTACATTTAACAGAATTAATTACAGAACTTCCCATCATCCCGGGATACATAATGCATTAGAGGTAAGGCAAAGAAAGAAAACATCTTGATTGTAGTAACTATTGTTGGTGTGTATTTTCCCTGGCAGCAATGCCAAACCAACTGCAGCTTTCAGGAAGAGCAGGGCAATGGAGACGGAGAGTTTTAATCAAAAATGAGGTATATTTCCCTTAATTTAAGTAACACTTTTGCCTAATAATATGTTGGCACTATTGGACATACAAAATCAATTTAATTTTTTAAGCATGAATCTTTAAAAGGCACTGGTTAATCCACCCAACCAATGTTACTACATAAAGGAGAAAGCACATGGGTGAAAGACTTACAAGCCTTTACGTATGCAAAATAAATTCACTCAAGGCTTCATTAATATTAATTTAAATTCAAAACCCATTTACATTAAATTGTTCATTAAAAATTGCCTATTTTATGCAACATGCATTTCTCAAAGAACTCAGAGGAAACGAAATACATAGGACTAGATTTAATGACGGGGATGGAAAATCAAAAGTAAATGAATTGGAGTCATTTCATGTATATTACCAAACAGCCCTTTGCTCTCCAAGGGATGGGTTCCAGTTTGGGGAACAAACAGGCATTCAAAGTAGTTTGCTTTCCGCTACTATAAACTTGTGAACGTGACCTTCCGGTCTACCCAAGAGGAAGAAGAAAACAAGAGAAATTGGTGGAATGGAAACCAGTCCAAAACCAGGCTGGGGAAGGAAGCAGGTACCACCTCAGAATCCCACCTGGACTCAGAGCATGGAGAGTTAGGCTTGCTTTTTAAAGAGTTACATTAGTGAACATTTGCCAGTACCCATCTTGGTCTAGAAATAATAGTTTCTCTCTCCCCATTCACTCCGCCCCCTGCAATCCTTTATTCCCAAAGCAAGGGAATCAGGAAGATGATGACAAGAAATTGGTGAGTTCCTTGCTTTGGCGCCCTCCCCCTTGAAGACAATCTGAACTTACACTGTTTCCCCAACAGCTGTTCTGGATGAAGAAAACACAGTCATAATTAATAACATGTGTCCTGACAGTATGAATTAATAATTTATCATTAAGCCCAAACAAATTTAAGTTATTCTTCAAGAGCCACACCTTAGCACATTTGAGAAAAATAAGGTAAGGAGATGGTCAAAAAGTCCGGGCAATGTGACCTTCAGAAAAATGCTTTCCCGACCCCCAGTACGTCTCTTAGGCCACTCTTGTTGAAATACTAAAATAATTTACAGAATTGAAAGTAATTAAAACCGAGAATCTAAGTGCTGATCAAATCAAGTGTATGTGCTCAAAATGTCTTTTTTTAAATGGGGCTTATAAAATATTCAATATTTGGTCAAGGACACTATGTAATCTTTCTAATAAAGATTCCTAAAAGTGGAGTATGACAGTCGTTCAGGCAAGTGGTCATAAGCGGATTATGTTCTATTACTGTTTTTTTTTTACTTCCAAAAATGCATAGCATCTTTCTAATCACAAACAGTAACCTGAATTTTTACACCCATGTCTAACGTAAATGTTTACAAATGTTGAAAAATTTGAGAAAGCTACCAAATCTACGTATCCGTTCCTTAAAATTCAGGTAGAAGACTCCAGAAAGAAAAAGAAATATTCATAGCCATTGTTTAGTAGAATTTGAAAATTAATTTAATGACTAACTGCAAATACTGGAAGCTAGAATTAATCTGTCTAGATTTTTTTTTTTTTAAAGGCTTACAGACATTTAAATGCAAGTATCGGGACACTTTATCAACCTAACATAAAATTGTCATCTTATCTTATTATATGACTATTTTATGCATGTGTCAAAAGAATTTAAAAATGACTGCCTGTCTATTGAGTCTAATTACAACTGCACATTATCTGTCTCGATGTACCAGTCCATATCATTGTTACCAAATACAATATATTGTATTCACCTTTCATTTTTAACTTCAGACAGAGAAACCACAATTTGGAGCATAACTAGAACACACACACACACACACACACACACACACACACACACAGAGAACACCTGAGAGGCTCCGGGGTGAGTGATACCCCTGTGTTGTTCTGTCCTATTTCCTTGCACGGGCTGCAGGATGATTGTACAGGGGTGTTACAAAACAGCTTCTTTGAAAGGCCTACCTACCTGGGCTGCTCACAAACACAGAAAGTAGACACACACCCTATTTTTTTTTTTTTTCTACTACAAGACTAAAGCTATTTTTATAGTTTGTCCAGTGACAGGCAGGAATAAAAATGGGCCAGCAGGAAAGCCTCACAAACTACACTCGGCATAACTGGCCTGCTCCTGTTATTGGATTAAACATGGCTGTGGGGCACCAGGACCAGGACTCCCTATCCTCTCCCTGCTCCTTCCCCGCCTGCATCCACAGCCCTCGCCCCAGCCTGGCTCTGCCAGACACCAGGGAAAGACAAAGGCCCCCAAAAAAGGGCCAGGCGCTTCGCCCTCAAGAAGGTGATCCTTCTCCCTCCAGAAACCCAGAAGGGGAGGGTGGGGAAACGAAGGGTTTTCACTCTGGGAACTCACCTGGGCTTCAGGGCATTTCCCCCGGTCCTGAGCAGTCACCTTTCATTCTAATCAGTTTACAAAACAATCTTTAGTAAAAAAAAGAGGAAAAATGCAGACTTGTGAGGCAATTTGGGGAATAACTGCTGATACATCAGTTATTGACTACCTGGCTCCCGTTTATGAGCACGCTCAAGGCAAAACTGAGAACAAAATGACAATATCAACTGCTCACAATCAAGGGTGACCCTGGAGAGCACTGAAGCCCTAACTGACAGTTGTCAAGATAATGGGGGCACAGCAGCTGATTCGGGAAGCTTCTCTCCCCTGTGTGGATGTCCAGGGGAATAGCCTTGCCTCCTGCCCTCTTTGTTTTTCTCCTTCAGTTTCTTGATTTCCCTTTTTTTAGAATTTACATTGCTCCTTTCATTTTGTAGGAAAAGGGGTGGGGGGAATCACAGAGCGACCAAAACCAGGTATTTTGTCACCTTGCTACAGGGTAGAACGTCTGTCCAAAGGAGAGACGTGTGGCAGGTTTGAGAGCAAATAAATTCCCAAGGCTGATGCCGAAATGCCTTCCTGAATGCTCCATGTACTTCCAAGAGAGAAAAGCTCCTCTCTGGAGCTGCCTGATACGTGGATGAGACTTAGGAAGGTTGGGACGATTTTACTTGGACACTGCCAGGTGTGCCATCTTTTAGTTTGCCCGTGTCTACCGGCAAAGTAAAATAACCCCGGGCTGTGCCACCATGAGCTTATGCTATTCCTTGGGGACCCACAGTGATCTGTTACCCCAGCAGGTCCTAAGGGGTCCAAGCCACTTTGACAAAAGTCAAGATGCTTGAAGGTTTACCTTTGCAATGGGACCACCTAAGAACTCCATGGAAGGTTATTTTCTTTCACCAAATAAGACTCAAAAGGTCAGTGGCAAGTTGTCGTTTGTTGGATTGTTTTTTTTTGAGGGGAGGGTGGAGTTTAGGCAATGGCTTTTTAATGATTTTACACTTCCTTCCAGAAAATGAACAGGAAAGAATAAAACGTGATCTGCTATTAAGTACTGCTTGACTTTCTTTTCCGGTATTTTCAAAAAATACTTGTTGAAAAACAAATGTTGCACGTAGGAGAGAGGGAAAATGGTCGTTTTGCCCAAAGGACCGGGGCCTCTGTGACCCCACTCCTTTTAACTTCCACAGGCAACGGCATTTGTCCAGCACAAATGTATAGCCCTTTAAAATTACATGCCTGGAGAAAGGAAAACTCCTGCCCAGGTTTCTCTTCAGCAGGTGAAGACATTTCTCTCTCCCTTTTAAGAAAAGACACTAAGCCGTGCATAATTTCTATCAAAAAGAGAAAAATCCTAAAGGGCAGAAATACGTCTTTTCAGGGATTCTTGGAGGCTGCTTTGGCCTTCTGGGGAACAGTGTTACATTTGGCCTAGATGTAAAAACTGTGTGCACCTGTGTGCTATGTCTGCACGCTCTCCCCAGCTCTCAGCCCTTTGTGGTTGTTATTCTACCCCCAGACCATTAAAAGGGCCCTAATTCCTATGACATGATTATCCAGGTACCAAAGCCCATTTGTCACCTGCAGCAGAAAATTGAGTTAATGCACAACTAAAGGCAGCCAGGACTGTGTAATATCAACTTGATTACATCAAACTAGCTGCAAACCTAATTCTGCTGGATGACACTGCGTCGAGCTTGTCATCTCCAATCATTAAAGCTGTCAGGAATCCATCAGGTTTACAGCTAATTAGGTGAACACTAATGAAGCTGGCAAAACAACTTTTCTTTTTTTATGGCTGAGCGGACCTTTCAGTTTGGAGGGGGGAAAAATTCTCGAGTCTCCTCAAGGTTGCTGGGGAATGGATTTCCAGTTACCAATCAGCAGACATCTTTCTTTTTTCCCACTCTCTCTCTCTATCAGTACAAAGCAATCAATTTGTCATCACTCCCAGTATGCCACAAAAGCAGGCATGAACCTTATAACTTGCAGCTATGAGAACTGAAAAAGGGAGGAAAAAAATGGGAAGTTTCTCGTCCATCCAAACAAACAAACAAACTCACACAGCGCACTTATTGGCCTGTGCATACTTATCACCAGCCTGGATGTGGAAGGTTTTTTTTATTCCTCCACTCTCCTAAATAAGTAGCCCTTCAGACATTCCCCCCCTCCTCCATACGTCCATTAGGCAGAGGCATTCTGATAAAGTAAATCCAAAACCAGGGTATGAGAAAGAAAAAAAGCACTCATGCTGCCAACTTCTGATTGACCATTAAGCTATTGATGAATGTGCCTGTCAGGAGAGAGACAATTAAATCAAATATGAAACAAAGTCGTTTTGACGGGTCATTTTGATAGAGCAAAACCATTCTTCCAGCTCCTATTAGTAGTGCAGTCAAGTTTTTATATAATGAATATTTCTTAACTGACCTGAGATTTCCTGCCTGGCTTTTTAAAAGGTGCAAAAAGGTTAGTGAACAGGTTGCTTTAAAAAAATAAATAAATGAAACCAACAGCACATTTCCTCCTCCTCTAATATTTTTAGCAGAAATTTATCAAATAAGAGTCTCAGATTGGCAAGGTGGAAGAGAAAAGATGAAGCAACGGCGGAGAGGATTCTAAACCAAATGTAAAGATGCAGTCACATATGGTTCATTTGATTGAGGCACACAGATACCTTCAAATGTGCATCCAAAAAGGAAAGAAAAAAATCCCAAAGACTGGAAGCAGTCCAAGACACTCCTACTGCCCAACTTTGTGAAGGAGTCCTCCAAACTTTGAGAGTTTATTTTGGGTAGATAAGCTCATTGCTTGAGCTTGGAATTTAAAGTAGAAGATGGGATAGGCAAAAAGCACCAGCCAGGAGGTGACTTGAGAGGCGGCACCCTCCCTACAACCACTACTGGGATTTTCAAACTTTCTAAATTTGGGTAACACTGAGGACAGAAAGCAAAATTTGTAATATATGCTCCAAACCAAGTTTGTTTTCTTCAACGATTTTCTTAGGACACTAACAGGACAGTACATTTTTGGGAGAAGAAAGAACAGCATTTCCTCTCTGTGACCCTGTGTGAGAAGACTCAAGTTCAGATGCAGCCGGTTTGTGAGCTCCACTGGCAGTGCCGGCTGAAGTGACAGAAATGACCATCACCATCACCCCCACTGCTACTACAGGCACTCCGGGGCAACATGGGTACCATACCTTCATCCAAAAAGGGCACCAGGCAATGCCCTGACCCTTCTCCCTCCCCTCCCTTCTTCCACAAAAGCAAAGAACAGAAAAGAAAGTAAGAGAAGGAAAAAAAAAAAAAAAAGGAAAGAAAAGAAACGAACCTCCACTTAACCCTCCCCTTCAGGCAGCATCTGAACCTCTGCACATCTGAGTGTTACTCATATCAAAATACATCCTGTCCATATGTGGTCCTCTCAGCAATCCGCCCCAAATCCCAGAAGTTGCACTGACAGGGCCCTAGTGACGTCACAGAGCTTGGCCTCACCATTTCAAGTGATTTATTGATGTTTATTGGGAATGAATAGATCAAAGGCAGCAGCATGATGGGCAATCAATCAGTCATCAAATCAAGGGTGGCAAAGGGCCAGAAACCCTTCTTCCAAGCAACATACCCCCAACTGACATTACTGCAAAATAATGTTATGTGTGTGGGTTTTGTTTTGCTTTCAATGATGCTTTTTTCCAGAAAAGAAAAAAAAAAAAAAAAAAAAAACCCGGCTCAGTCTTAAAAGGAGTTGACACTCCTGAAAAAAAAAAAAAGAGGGGGGGTGGTGATGGGGAGAAAGTACTCAGACACGTCCCAGAACTAAGTGCTATGAGGAGATGAGCATGGGAGAAGCAGTGGAAGGAGAGGGTGGGGGTGAGCGAAAACAAACCGGGGAAAAGGGAACGCCAGCATCTAACATCGACTTGACAGTCATCTGACAATACCCAGACCCTGTGCGCTCTGCTTTCCACCGCTGTGCCCGGTTTGGGCCCAATAAATGAAGAATCAATCGGATTAGCAGTAAGGTGGCCGAAGGGACCCGCTCGCTCACTCGCTCGCTCTCTTTCGCTCGGCAGACACCAGGCAGTCCCCCGCCGGCCGGCCGCGGGAGGACACGGAAGGTGTCCCGGAGAACTCAGGTGACCCCGCCCGCCCCCACAGAAAGAGACAGAAGAGGGCTCCTTCCCATTCTCTCCGCGGCCAGGCAGAGAGCTGAGGAGGCAGGGACCCAGCCCGGCTCAGTTCGCCGCGAGCGAGCACGGTTCACGAAGTGGGTGCGAGCGGGAAGGGGCGGGGGGGGGGGCCAGAGCGCAGCGGGGCGTCCGGGGGGCGCCGGTCCGTGAGGCGGGCGCACGCACCAGACAGGAGACGGCGAGCGAGCCCGGCGCCCCGGAGTTACTCTGCGCGGCCAGAGCGAGAGGGGCGAGGAGCGGGGCAAGAAGCGGGGTCGCCGCCAGCTGGAGACGCGGGGCGAGGAGAGGAAGAGGAGGCGGAGGAGAGGAGGAAGGGGAAGCGGCTCGTACCTGCTGCGCGCCGGGGCGCCTGCTGCTTCCTCCTCGGCATGATGCTCCTCCGGCGACTGCCGCTGCCGCCGCCGCCGCCGCTGCCGGGCTGAGGAGAGGGAGGGAGGGGCGGCGGGCCCGCGGGGGGGCGAGGCGGGCCGGCTCTCAGCCTCCCCCCCGGAGAGCGGCCGCCCGCAGGATGCTGCTGCGCCCCGGCTCTCCGCGTCCCCCCCGCTCCGCGCTCCGCCGCGATCCCCGAACGTGCGGAGGGAAGAAGGAGGGCGGGCGAGGGAGGCGCGGGGAGGGAGGAGCGCGGGGGGAGGAGGAGGCAGAGGAGGAGGAGGTGGTGAAGGAGGAGGAGGAGGAGGACCGCGCTGCCGGCGGAATGGGAAGTTTGACAAATCGCTCCAGAGGCCGGAGGAGGAGGGGGCGGGGAGGAGCGGCGGCCCTGCCCCCCCCGCCCCGTCCCCAGACGAGGTGCGCGGGGTTCGGGGCCGGGGGGCGGGGAGAGGGGGAGAAGGCGGGCAGAGGGGTGGGAGGAGGAGCGCGGGAGCGGCCCCGGCCGGTGAAGCTCCGGCCCCCGCCCCCGGGCAGGGGGTCACGGCATCGGAGGGGGCGCTCAGCCGCCGCCGCCGCGGCCCGGGGCTCGGCGGTCCAGTCTTCTGCCCGCTGCGCGGCTGGAGCGGCGGCGTCGGCAACAGGCAAGCTTAAAGGAAAAGGAGATGATCGTGTCACTCGCCCGCCCGCGGGGGCGCCGCGCCCCCGCTCCCGGCCCCGGGCCTGTCTAGGACCCCCGCCCAGTCCGAGGAGGGGGTGCCGCCCCTCCGCCTCCGCCCCGTGCGCGCAAGCAGGGGCGCGGCGCCGACCGGGGCGAGCCCGTCCCGAGCCGCTAGCTACTCCCGCCCGCCCCTCTTCCCGACCCGGCCTCGCCCCCTGGCCGTCCCCCGATGCCCCTCCCGGGCCGCACTTCTCTCCACACGCCGCGTCCAAAGGCCCCCGCTCGGACCCCCGGGCCTGGGCCCGCGCACCCCGGGGATGCCAGGGCCCGCGGGCGGGCACCGGCGCCCTCGGGGGAGGAGGTGGGCGCGGGCCCGAGTGGGTGGGGGCTGCTCTCAGACCCCGCGCCACCAGGGCTCCTCCCCCGGGACCCGCCGCAGCCACTTCCCCCAATTTTTTTTTCCGGGCAAACTTTCCCGGGCCGTCCCGGGGGTTGGTGTGGGAGGGGGTGCCTCCAAGTTTCCTCTCCAGACTGGGAAGCTCACGGTACCTCCACCCCGCCCCTCGCCACCTAGGCGCCGGGGCGCGCCCCCCACCACCGGCGCAGGCAGATCCCAGGGCGGGACGGCGACGGGGTCAGGAACTCGGGCACCCAAGCCCACCCCTCGCCCCGGGGCGCCCCGAGAGGGGCCACCGCGCCCTGCGCCCGGCCAGCCAGCAGTACTGAGCAAAAAGAATTGATTATTGATTGGGTGATTGGGATCGCTGAGACTCACGGCGGGCCGGGCCGGCGGGCCGTGGAGAGGAGGAGCTGGCAGGGCTGCATTCGCTGCGGGGTAAAGCGGGCTCACTTACGGGCGGCCGCTAGGGCGCTGGTGGGCCGGAGCTCACTGGGACGACCCCCCGGCGGCGGCGACTGAGCGGGAGCCGGAGAGGCGCGGGCGGCGGCGCATCGATGCGCTGCGGGCTCGATTGCGTCTCCCTAGGCCAGCTCTTGGGCCGGGAATGGGGCGGCAGCGGCGGGGCCGGCTCCGGGCGCTGCCGGGCGGCGTTGGCGGGAATGCGGGGGCGGCCACCAGGCCCACTGCCCCCAAGGCAGTGCTGCTCCCGGGCGCGCCGCTGGGGCCCAGGGAGTTTCCTGGGCCCCGCGTCCGAGAGTCCCGGCGAGGGCCGGAGCCCAGTGCCCTGGGACTGGCTGCCTGAGCGCTCCGGGAGCTGCAAACCCTGGCCTTCTTCCTTCCTTCCTTCCTTCTTCCCCCCCCCCGCCCCCCCCCCCGCCTTAGGTTTCTTTTTTAGTCTCTTTCTCCCTCTTCTTCTGCCCCCTCTTCTCTTTATTTTTTCTTTGTGATTGTTTTTGCAAGTTTGTTTTAAAAGTTCACAGGCATGCTTTCTTTTTTAGACTAGGAGACCGTGATCTCACCCTGACGGTAAGATCAAAAGTCTCCGCTCGCCCCCAGCCTAAGAGCTTGGGCTCGGTCCAGACGCCTCCCTGAATGCAGATGTGCCGCCGCCGTCCTCCCGGGCTATAAAGCCGTCTCCTGCGCCTTGGCGCGCGCAGGAGCGCTCGGAGTTGCGGGATGCGGACCCCGGGTGGTTGCGGGAAGTCGGAGTCGAGCGGAGGCTGGGCTCGGAGGCTGGCCTTGTGAGGCGAACTCGGGGGCGGGGGCGCGGCGTGCAGTTGGTGCCTGCGGCCGCAGAGGCCAAAACGATTGTCCGTCCAGGCCCGGGAGACGCGGCCGTAGGGCGTGAAACGCTTTTTGGGAACGAGAAAACGGTGAGTTGGCAGACGCCGCCCGTGGCCTCAGGATTCTAGGATTCTGGTTGCGGCACTGAGCACCACTTGCCTGAAGGAGGGTAGGCGCCGCGGGAGGTCAGCTCCTGCCAGCCCCCGGCTCACCTTCCACGCGCCGAGCGCCCACTTAGGCCCGCCGGTTGTAGCGAGTGCACGGCGCTGGGCGCCGCGCACGGAAGGCTGAGAGTTTCGCCTTGGCTTGTGCTTCCCCCCTCCTCCTTTCCTTCCTCGCGCTGCTCTCCCCACTTCAGTAGCCTCCGCCCCCTCCCCCTGCCGGCCGCGGCCTGAGCTCCTGTCTCCGCGCCGCCTGCAGCCACCGCCTGATCGCTGACTCGCCCTCCCCAGCTCAGGCGCCGCGCGGAGTTCAGTCCGCCCCAACATCTGTCCGTCCAACCATTGGCGCATCCATCAGTGTCAGTGAGCTGCACATCGCCGCGACAGCCCGTCACGCACAACACGGGTTATGCGGAGTGCATATTGCGACCGTGCTACTTTGCCCGGACACGCAAACGGGGTTCCGGCCCGGCTTGGCACAGTCTGGAACCCGGATCTCTACGGGGATCTTTCAGCCACACGCACTCCCTTGAATATCGGGACCTCTAAACATGACTAGTTTTGCAGGCCATTCTAAGGATGGGACAGATGCAGGGGCACAGTGTCAACCTTGCATTCCATCAAGTTCTCTCTGCCTCTTTTCTGTGCACTGGGTATGGCATAGGAAAGAAGGAAGGGAGGTTTCCCAAATCCGCAGCACGCACAGTATAGACCTATAAGTTACCTTAAGTCCGTGGCTTAAACCCGCTTCAGCTGGGCAGAGTCTGAGGCTGTCGAGGTCGCCAGGCAGGTCTTAGCCAGGAGGTCTCAATCTAAAACTTTGCCAGGCCCCGCCTGGCTGCTTTGTAACATGGCCTGACAGTGAGGAGCGAGAGAAGGGAAGAAAACGCGGATCCCAGTGAGAACCACGGGCTAGATTTAGGGAGAAATAGTGTCTGGGTGGCAGTAAGTCTGTAATTCACATTTTATTTACAGAGGGAGAGAGAGCAGGGCCATACGTTGGAGAAGCCAGTGCTTTGCAGGGGGTTCCCGGCAATTCTTCCAGAGTGCTGACCCCGGCGGTGGTGGCATGTTCCACTGCTTTTGCTTCTTGCTTTTCCCTGTCGCCCACCCCCGCCCGCCCCACAGTGTCCAGAAGACAGACACCTTCACATATGTCCCTGATCATATGATCAGTCTGGCCGGGCCAAAGGGCCTTTCTTGTCCTCCCAAGAACTTAAGAGGAAGAGCGAACATAGAACCTACCCCTCCTCGGACATCTGCGGGGCGGCTGTCCCTGGCACTTTCCCTGATATATCTGCATTATTCCTACTGTGAATGTATCTGTCCGGGTGCCTGGTGAGTTCGGCTCCTCCGAGTCGACTACAAAAGCAGGTCAAACCCTGTGCGTCTATTCGTTCCGCGATTCCCGAGTTCGAAGGGATACAGGAACTGCTTTCCGGCGTGCGCCCAGGTCTGCGCGGTTCCGGAGAAGGCCAGAGACGGCCGCGGCGGCGCTCGCTGGGGCTCCTTCCTCGGGAAGGACGGACCACGCTGTAGGGTGCGGGCTTCGCGCACCACATCCAGCGGCCGAACCGTTTTCACGCTAGACTAGAGGGCGGAAAACCCCGCGCCGGGCGGAGGAGCTAGAATTATGTAGAAGACACCTTGTATAGAAATCTTTGTACCCCACTCTGAAGAGTTGCAGAGACCATTCCTTTGAAAAGCAACAGCAGGCTTCCGTCCTGCAAAAGCACCTGGCAACTTCTTACACGCGTGAGTCACGCAAAAAGTAACCTCCAGGCCAGTTAAATGCTCCCACCTCTGGGAAGTGCCATGTTTCTGGGAATAATTTTTTACACCCCTAAAAGTAAAAGGAGGAGAAGTTGCCCAAGGGACAGTGGGGAGACACCAAAATGTCCGGTGGCAAACTCCCGTAGGGGAAACTGGCGGCTCCCGTTGCGACCAGGTGGCTCACCCTGTTAAGAGCCCCGAAAATTCCCAGGGGCCATGAAGACAACTCCTGACCCCCAAGATTGCGCCTGGGGCCCAGTAGAACCCCGCTCCTTCTCCGCGGCGGGATGATGAGTCCTGTTAAGTACAAATGCTTCCAAACGCGGCTCCTTCAGGTCAGGGGTTAGAAGCCCGACTCGAGCTCTCGGAAGTCAAGGAGCCCCAGGCCGCAGTGCCCGGGCCTACCTGAGCGGGTCTCTACCACCCCGGGGGTGTTCCGGCCCTGAGCTAACCCGAGCCCGACCCGGACGAGTTGGGGAGGTGGCAAGTACGCAGGCGTGGCTCCAAACAAGTGTGCGGTGGAGGGGCAGGGATCGGCCGCAGCGCGCTGCGTCTGGAGTCGGGAAGTTCGCGCTGGGGAAGGAGCAGGCGGGTTACCGCCGGGAGGCAGCCGAGGTTGTCTTCAAGGTGCGGTTGAGGGCAGTGGGTGAGAGTCCGCCGGACCCAAGCCAAGCTGAATGAAGTGTGTCCTCATTTGGGATGGCCAGGAGGGAAAAAGCCTTCCGGAAAGAAACACCCTTGAAGCTGCCGGCCCAGGCCGGGTAGCCAGGGTAGGCTGGGGGTCCGGGGCCTAAGCCCAGACCTTGAAGAGGTGTTCTCCGTGCCCCGAGGGAGGCGCGGGCTGCCTGGAGGGACAGGGCGCGCTCTGGGAGTCTGCACCCCATTTTTAGTGTGAGGGCATCTGACCGGGGCGGTGGGCCTTTGGGGAGCCACTGCCTGCCCAGCAATGCCAGGGGAGGCGGCGCCAAGTGCTCTCCAGCCCTCGCCCTCGGGAACGCTGGCGCTCTGATCTGGGCGCTTTCACACTTCTCGCCACAATCTGGGCTAGGCAGTAGGAAGTACCCTGGGTGCAGGGAAGCTGACTGCCAGCACCTGCACACCTCAACCAAGAACTGGGCCAGGGACCTCAGCCCCTGCCAGAACGCGAAGGATTTGGACCCTGGGGCCAGGCCCTAGCCAGGCGGTTAATTGTTTGCTAAAAGTGCATTTACACAGCAGTGAAGTTTGTTTCTCTTTTTCCGGTAGCTTTGTTTTAACGAACCAGATGTTTTGTCTGTAAATTCTCCCAAGAACTTTTACAGTTTTGACGTGCAATAAACCTTCGAAAATCGGAGCGGTATATTAATGCCACTTCTGTGGAACCTTTGGGGAGCTGCATCAGGCGTGCCTGGATGGGAGCTGAGGGCGGGGCAAGGCACTCCTGGAAGAAAAGTAGGAGACATATTGGCCCAAGGTCAAGAACTGGTGTTGAGAATGTGCAGCTCCCCGCCCCCCTCCGCCCCACCAACGCTCGGGTACACAAGCTCCCAACCCTTCCCCTCAGGCGGGGGCTTCCTACTTTGTAAATTTCTTGTGGCTCCGCCACAGAGGCCTGGCCCAGCTTTGCCAACTACTCTCACTGCAGGTCTGCCAATCCCACCAGGACCACCCGACTCAAAGGCAAAAGGACCTATGATCTTCCCTGGACAGCCTTGAGGTCCGCTGTCAGCTGGGGCGGGGCAGAGCAAGGCGGCCCCAGGCCGTCCCTGAACTCCTGGACATGACTGGGACTTCCTAAACTTTGGATGGAAGCCCCCTAAAAAGCCAGGGCTGGCAGGTCCCCCTCCTTGATGCCTTATTTTTTTTTTTTTCCGACTCGGGATTTCCAGGCAGTTATAAACGTATTTCAAGACAAATACTAAAAACTATGCACCTAACAGGGAGGGAGGGAACACGGTTATCAGAGGGGAACCAGGTCTGCCTACATACCCATCTCCTAGCTGGGTGATTGGTAGGGACTACTTTCTGGGGTTTCCCAAGACCCGCTGGGGATTTTCCTTCCCTAACACCCCCGGGCTCTACTCTGCTCTCAGTACCGGATTTTCAGATATGGGGAGCCCAGTTTAGACTCCACTCCCCTTTCTTGTATAATTCTCTTTCAAGCCCAGTCGTTCACCGAACTTTCAAAAAAACTTTTTTAGGAGACCTAAGATTAAAGAAAATAGAAAGTCTTCGTGTTGCGGTCTAAGAAGGACAGATGTACATTAAGGCCAGTTTGGAGGGCACAATTACTGGCAAAACGCCCTTTGATCAAATCCCACGCGTTGACCTCAGTTGCGCGGGGAATTTCCAGAATTACTCGCTGCAGCGTGGCGTGTTTTTTCCCACTCTGAGTGAAATGGATTTTTATAAACCATTTAGGCAAAGCTTAAGGAAAAAAAAAAGAAAAGAAAAAATAAACTACACTCCAGACAGCTGCAGCCACGGTGGGGCCCGCCCCTGGCTGGAAGTAAGCAGCTCCTTGCTAGCTCGAAAGCGGAGGTGCTCATCTCTTCCCGCGCGGCTGCAAGTTGCGCGGAAACAATCGTGCCTGTGAATCACTAGGAGGCTGAGCTCAGGCTCGTGCAATGCAGCAACCCTGGAGAGGAGGAGGTCTCAGAAATCAAACCACCAGGTCTTCTCAGACCAGACAGCCCCAGTGTTGCAAGCCTGGTGACCTCATTAACCAGCCAGTGAGTTTGCAAGACGAGGAGGAATTTCGTTTCCCCTTTCTCCTCTTCTATATCGCTCTTCTTTTCTATCTTTTATATTATGGTTTTGTGTTTGTCGCTGGATATCAAAACGGGAAAAACCCGAGACCTAGCGCAAGTCTCAGTAGGGCAGGTACAATAGAGGGATACTGTGCTGGGGCCTCGTTCTTTTTCATTTTTATTTCTTGAAACTTGGTGCATATCCCTTGTATTTCCAGAATAGCAGAGCCAGAATTCTTTGGGACACGGTGGCCAGCAGATTCAGATTCTTTGTATTCAGATAGTCTCTTATCTTGGCAGCTTTGATAACTCCCAAGAATTTACTCCTCCGCACAGGAGCTCTAAATTCTCCCTTCCCTCTGCGTCTTTCGGCCACTTCGCTTTCCCGAATCTCCATCTTCTTTCTTCCTCCTACTCTCTGGTTCCTTTTTGTTTTCTCTTCTGTCAGTCCCCTCTCAACACCGTAAGAATTCGCAAAGATAATTTATTTCAGGTCTACCAAGTGCTCACCCCAAGGAGGTCGAGTCCTCCTCGGTGTGACAAGGCAGGGGCGGTCACCCGGTGCACAGATCATGAGGGAACAAAATAGTTTGTAGCTGCTGCAGTTTTTGTGGGGTTTTTTTTTGGGGGGGGGGAGGTCAGCAATAGGTTGACACTTGGTTTAAAATAAAAGAACATGTTAAGAAGTTTCAAAGCTGCCAATAAAAACCTTTAAGTGGCTAGTGATTCAGTGCCTCGAGTTGAGGCGGTGGCATTGGTAAATGACTCTAATGCCCAAAGAAAAATATTACAAATGCAGCTGTCTCGGCCACCAATCGGGCGCCGCTCTCCTGCGCGGGCGGTGGCTCCTCTCTGGCGCGGAGGGCACCCACATTTGCATGATAAATTGACCAGACTGGCGGCAGCCAATGAAATATTCAAATTAGGCCAGGGGTTAGAGGTGGAGTCCCTGGGGCGCCCCCTTTGAGCCCGCGGCGGCAGCTGGCTGTACCACCTCTCCAACACCGCCCTCTGGAGGCGGGACGGCGGGGACGCTGCTCCCGCCCCAGGGACGGGAGGGGAGAGGGGGTGCTGGGGAGCTCCCACCGCTGGCCTAGAGGACTAGGCGCTCTGCGGTCTCCATGTGGGTCTTGCGCTTGGACCTGCTGATGGATGGTAGAGGCAGGTGGTGACGCCAAGGAGGGGTTTAAGAACAGCTCTAGCCTCTTGACTCCAACTCCCCTCTCTAGGTTCCCGTAACAAATCTAGCATTTCTGTTAAAACAGAGTGTTTGTTCCACTGAGATCACTTCAAGATAAGACCCTCGCCCACCCCAGATCTTGACCACCCTCTCCAAAGCACTACAGTATTGAAATTCTGGAGCAGACAAATCCAACTTGCCCTGAGCGGAGGACTGTGCGTCCACGCAGGCCAGGCTTTCCAGGGTGCTGGGAGCTGGGACCAGATTGGGGCACTGCGGGAGCCTGGCCCTTGGGAAAGCCTGAGCAGGCGGTGCCAGTGTGCTGACGGTGGGCTTCAGCAGCAGAACGCCTCCCCTGGAAAAACACATCCTGGAGGAAGCATCCACACCCCGGGGCAGGAGCTCCTGTGAGTGTGCAAAGGCATGCGAGGAGGGAATGTGTGTACAGCACCAGTCAGGAGGAGTGTGGAAATAAGGGAGTGTGCAAGTGCACATAGAAGGGACTGGCTCTGCTATGGTGCTGGCCTCTGGACTCTAAGGAATGCAGGGACTCTGCAGGTGCAGGGAAGCTGGCCTCCTGGCCTGGCTCTGACCGTGGCTCAGGACTCGGCGGGGACCTTTCTCTGGGACGCTGGGTTGGCTTCCATCAGGGACCAGCGGATAGCTCTTGACTGCTCAGCATCTCTCCCTTCCCACCACCCCCCATGGCTCATCGATGCCAAGTACCCTGGGGCCCACCATGCCCCTGCAGGCTCATATATATATATATATATAATTGAAGTATATTTGATTTACAGTGTTGCGCTAATTTCTGCCATACAGCAAAGTGACTCAGTTATACATCAATATACATTCTTTTTTTATATTCTTTTCCATTATGATTTATCCCAGGAGATTGCTATACAGTAGGACCTTGTTGTTTATCCATTCTAAACGTGATGGTTTGCATCTACTAACTCCACACTCCCAGTCCGTTCCTCTCCCCACCCCTTCCCCCTTGGCAACCGCAAGTCTGTTCTCCATGTCTGTGAGTCTGCTTCTGTTTTGTAGATATTTTTTAAGTACAGAGTTTTTAGAAGTGCAATTGTCTTTCTCTGCTGTGGAGTGGTGAGCACACTGCCCTTTCTCCATCTCGACAGGACTTAGAGTCAGATCCCAGCTGAGGACTGCCCCAGGGAGAGCTTGATCCCTACCCCTGCTCCCTGCCAAAGGCAGGTGGTGGTCAGCCTACAGGGAAGTGTGAATTCCAGCGCAGAGGGCCCTCTAGGGCCCTCTCTGGAGACATGCTATACTCAAGTCAGTCATCTGCAGCCATGCTCCTAGTCCCCATTCGCCTGGAGAGGGGGCACCCTGGTGCAGGGGGGAGGCGGGCTCTCAGAGCCTTGACCCAGGCTGGCTAACTGTTTGTAAAGACACATAGAAAAAAATGGTAGGTACTGACTACAAATTTGACAGAGACTGAATTTTGACTTTTGATCACCTTAGAGATATTATCAATACCTTTAAACTCTGTGGCCCAAATAGGGGGATTGATTCATAAGAAGCCTTTTGCGTCATTTAAAGCAGGGGTTCCCAACCCCTGGGCCACAGCCCAGGTACCGGGCCCTCACAGCAGGAGGTGAGCAGCAGGCAGGCGAGCGAAGCTTCATCTGCTGCTCTGCCCCCCATTGCTCCCCATCGCTCATATTACCGCCTGAACCATCCCCGCCACCCTTCCTGGTTCATGGAAGAATTGTCTTCCACAAAACTGGTCCCTGGTGCCAAAAAGGTTGGGGACCACTGATTTAAGGTGTTTAGGAGTGTTTTGGCTGCCAAGAAGGGGCTCTGGCTCTGGGTTTCCTGGGAATACTTGGGGGAAATAGCTGGGGAAGGGGTAAGTTCAAGTACAAATGGTCCTCCCTACTTTTCCAGAGAATCTTCAGTCCCTGCCAACTTGAATGCCTGGGGGTAGGGTTCCCACTAGGGGAAGGCCTGCCGGTCACAGTAACAGCGAGGGCCTGTGGAGTCCCCCTGGCTCTATGGCACATGGCAGGGAGGGCTCCCTTCAGCAGCCCAGCAGCCCACAAACCCTCCTTCCTCCTCCTCAGGCCTCACCTGTCGGCCAGGAAAAATGAGACTTGAAAATGGGCCAGAGTTGTCCTCCAATGGGGAAATTTGTCTTGGAGACACGCCCGTCTCAAATGTCCAGAAATGCCACCTCTCTGGAGGATGGTCCTATCTGGGGCATGTCAGGAGTCTAGAAGGTAGACAGCGAAGGTGAGAAAGTAGAGAGCTGGCTCTCCAGCCCAGGATGCATGAAGGCATGTGGGAAGGTGACTAGGAAAAGCACCGATCAGTAGCACAGAAGGGCCAAGTGAGCAGCAGGGCTGCTCTGGGCTGCACGTGTGCACACGGCAGGTGAGTGCAAGCTCTGCCCATGTGATGCAGGGCCTGGCCTGGTGGCCTATAACTCACCAAGTGACCTCAAGCAGATTGCCCACGCTTTTTTGAGCCTTACCTCCTTCATCTCTAAAATGGGTGGCTCTCTCCTTCCTAAGCAGAGTAGGACTTGGGGAGGAAAAATTTGATCAAAGTCAGAGAAGTCCTTTGAAGCTTTTGCTCCCTTGCGCTGCCTCCCAGGAGCTTTCAGGGTCAGACCGGGGTTTGAAAGAGGAACGGTGTTACTAGCTGTCTGCCGATGGGCAAGTCACAGCAGATCCCACATCGCAGGTAAAGTGAGGCTTCCCTGGGATGATGTATGTTGGTGCTTTGGTGAAGAGCTTGACATACACTGGTTGTCTAATGATAGTGACCCCTCCTCCAGCCACTGCGAGAGGGGCTGCCACAGGGTCAGACCTCCCTGAAGACAAAGGCTTATAAGCAGGCTGAGGTTGGATGCCCTGGAGGATGCTGCAAGCAGGTGCTTCGAGTGGGGCAAAAAGGAAGAAAGGGGGGGAGGTGAGGAAGGCAGGGCAGAGCACAGACCGCCTGACTTCCTGAGAAGAGTGGGCATTTGTAGGGCGAGTAAGGTGGATTCTCCAGGCCTTTCTGGGAGTTAATTAAAGGAAGGGGTTTGGTGAAGAGCCTCACTGATATTTCTATTTTCCCTGTTAGTAGCAACTGGAATTTGCACCATCCAGGTCAGATGGAAAATAGAAGCCTGGAAAATCTGACAGTCTCATTGATTTGCTCGCCTTGCCATCGCTACTTGAGAGAGGAAGCAATGTGACTTCAAAATTGCAATTAGGAGCCAGCCTGTTAAGGGTTCCTCTCGTGAGCTCCGGTGCTGTGCGGCTCCCAGGCCTGCCTTGTCTCATTTCCTGAGGAGGTAGGTTCATTCATAGTTTTGAATGAAGCAGGCAATGCAAATATGTCACACCTCCTCAGGGTAAGGCTCATAGATGCCTTCTGGCACTTTGCTCTCATTTTGGTCAGGTCTTTGAAAGAATGGCAATTTTCTCAATGTTTTAAAAGTATTAACTTCCTTTCAAACATTCTTTAACCTTTAATGTTTTGTAACTTTATGAAAAGGTCATTTTGTTCTGAGGATGCAGCTGTTCCGTAATTGTTCAGCTATCAGGGTGAATTCTATCCAAATCCTGAGTTTTTTAATGGGACCCAAACCACCACACACACACACACACACACAGTATAGATACTATTTTTCATTGTTCATCCGTGTACATGTATGTGTGTAAGTCTACATATTTGCATCTATGCACACACATATGCTTCTAGAGACTTGGATTTAGATTAACATCTCTACATTCTCACAGAATGACTTCTTTACAGGAAAATATCTATAAAACTTAACTTTTTTGAATGGTAAGGTTTGCTAAAGATTGGATGATAATCATTTCTTATGCACTGCACATGTTCCTGTTTTTTAAAAAAGGGTTTAGTCAATTTCTAATTTAACATTTCATTGTTGTGCCTACAATAAATGCATCCAGAAACCCAGGTGACTTGAGGTGTTTTCTGTCTGTCTTTTTACATAGTGTCACGGGCTCTCGTAGCCATTCCCTGCCACGTTTACCTTTCTAAGCCGATGGAGTCTTGGAAACAGACGTCTGGGCATGTTAGATTTATATTTTAAATAAAGTCAATAGGCTCAAATAAGAGCATGAAAGGATTTTATACAAGGAAAATGCATGAAGTTTATGCCTGGACCCACGGTAGATATTTCACTTACTCAAGAGGCATTGGGTGTGGTCTCCTGCGTGTCTGGGTCTGGCCCTGATGATTGAATTTTTTTTTTTTTTTTAGATTTAATTAATTAATTTATTTATTTATTTATTGGCTGCCTTGGGTCTTCTTGTTGCTGTGCGCGGGCTTTCTCTAGTTGCCGCGAGCGGGGGCTACTCCTCGTTGCGGTGTGCGGGCTTCTCATTGTGGTGGCTCCTCTTGTTGCGGAGCACAGGCTGTAGGCGCGAGGGCTTCAGTAGTTGTGGCACGCAGGCCCTAGAGGTCATGGGCTTCAGTAGTTGTGGCGCACAGGCTCTGTGGCATGTGGGATATTCCCGGACCAGGGCTAGAACCCGTGTCCCCTGCATTGGCAGGCGGATTCTTAACCACTGTGCTACCAGGGAATCCCCTGATGATTTAATTTTTTAAGATGAAAGATCTCCAGGCAGATAAGGAGCAGTTGGGCAGGATAGCTGTGTCAAGTCTTAGTAGACTCGTGTAAGGCACAGATCTGGTCTGAACTATAATGAATCAGAAAGAGCACTCCGTCAGATTAACACATTAGACTTAAAAGAGAGAATTGATACTTTTCAAAGGATTCAACTTTTACTTAAAAGCAAACACTTTTAAAAGGCCTCTGGCTGGAATAAATGGTAATGAAGTAAAGCAAAACTTGTGACCATCCGGGTCGTCTCTCTCTGGGGCCACTTCTCCAGAATCCCCTCGGACTCATATTCACAGAGGCATTTTTCATAATCGCCATAACAGTTATCCAGGCTGTCTGTTATACACATATGGCGGGGTGAGATTTCTAAGTCACAGAGTATGTATATCTGTAACTCCCAACTGTTTTCCAAAGTGATTATGTCAATTTTCACGCCCACAAGCAGTTTTTAAATGTTCCCATTGTTCTACATCCTTGTCAGTTTATGATAGTATAAGCTTTTCTTCCTCTTCTTTTTAATATTTTCTACTCTAGTGGTTGTTTGTACCGTCTCTCTGTGTTTAATTGGCATTTCCATGAATGCTAATGGGATTGAGTACATTTTGATATGTTTGTGGTCACTTGGATTTCCTTATTCATGAGGTGCCTGTCCAAGTCCTTTCCCCATTTTTTGTTGGATACGTTTTCTATTATTCATAGACGTTCTTTATTGCCCAGTTTGTTTCAAGTTGCTTTGGGACTGTGGATCAGAACAGAAATGTTTCAACGAGCTCCCTGACTGCATTTCCTAGGATGCTTTAGTCTGCAAGTAATACGGCCCCCTGCTCACACTAGCTTAAGGAAATTGTCTAGTGGTAAATCCTGGCTCAATTATACAAACAGGAACCTAGATTTCTCTGCCCTCTCTTAGCTCTGTGTTCTCAGGATCATATCATCCTCAAGGTGTTTCGTCTCATGATTTCAAGCATGGTCACAAGTGGTAAATGGACCTGCTTGCCTCTTTGTCCACATCCAATAGGAAAGAGAATTAAAATAAAAAACCTGTCACTGGCCCATGTAACCTATGTCCTTCCCTCCAGTTTTCAGGGGCCACTTCTGTGGACAGTGGTCATCACCAGGGAATGCCATACCTTGATAGGCTTAATCCCTTATAGGGTGAAATGAATGAGGGGCGGGGCAACCTCAAAAGGCCACCACATTCACTGCCAAGCCTGCCAGGGTTTTAAATTTTTATTTTTTTAATTTGAATAGAGTACAATTCATTCTTTTGGTATACAGTTCTCTGAGTTTTGACAAATTCATAGAGTCGTGTAACCACCACCACAATCAAGATTTGGGAAAGTCCCATCACCCCAAACACTCCTTTGTGCTGCCCTTTCATAGTCAAAGTATCCTCCTGCCCCTCACTCCCACTTCCCATGCCAGGAACCACTGATCTGTTCTTCATCCCTATTGTTTTGCCTTCTCCAGGATGTAATATAAATGGGATTATATCGTATGTCACCTTTGGAGTTTGGCTTCTTTCACTTAGTATTTGAGATTTATCCATATTGTTGCATATTTCAACAGTCTGTATGGATGTACCACAGTTTGCTCATTCATGCATCAGTCGAAGGACAGTTGGGTTGTTTCCAGTTTGGGGTGACTATGGATAAAGCTGCTATAAACATGGACATAGAGATTTTGTGTAAACATAAGTTTTCATTTCTCCTGCGTCTCAATGTCTAGGATTGGGATTGCTGGGTCTTATGGTAAGAGTATGTGTAACTTCAGAAGAAGCTGCCAAACTGTTTTCCAAAGTGGCTGTTATCATTGTGTATCCCCATCAGCAATGACTGAGATCATTCAGCAATGACTGCTTGCTTCTAAAGAGGTCTTAATGGATGTGTAAATGCTTTGCAAAGAGTGAGGGTGCTACCAGGGTGACAAGGTGGGAGACTTCAGAAGAGGTTGTTCTAAACTCAACTCGGGGCTCCCAGCCTGTCCTGCTGTGTGCAGACAGAATATTTCCATCTTCAGGTCGTTTGCTTCTTTCAAGAGGAAATGAGTAAGCATCATTCTACTCATTTACAAATGAGGGCTTCGCACTGCCTCTCTTGGATGAGCCATCAAGAGCGAGATTCCATGGCCTTGTGTTTTATTCCTGAACTCGCAAAGTAAAATGAAGTACGGGCATTTGGAACACTGTCATGCTATGTGGCGAGAACTAGGCAGAGGAACCCATCCAGACGTACAATCAAAACGTCAGGGCTAGCAGGGACCTTAAAAGCTCTCACTTTGGACATGATGACCTGTCACATACCCAGGTCCCCAGAATCCCAGCCCAGGACTCTTTGCCTCCCAGATGCGGGGCAGGGTAGCTGCGGCAGGCTTATCGGTCGTGGCAGCTGTGCGTTCAGGAACAGAAATGAGGCTAAATGCTAGGTACCCTGTGGCCAGAGCACCGGCATCCCGACTTACATCCCCCAAGCCTTCGCTTCCTTCATTTTAGTGCCCATTTCTGAGGTACCTCCACATTTCAAATGTCCTGAGAATATGTTTAATTAGAACTTGGCCATACAGCCTTTTAAAATAAAACAGAAGGGACCAGCTAATTATATCGCTCAGCATTCTGTGGCAAACATATATTTTTTAATAAAACACTTTCCTAACCAGAGTAATCCCTTGAGAGGCAAATCCTCATTTATAAGAAGTTTCCCAAAGGGAGTTAAAGAGAAGATGGCTTATAAAGAAAAGAGACAAAGAGAGCGGGGAAGTGTTTTCGAAGAGCTCTTAAAAGATACGCTCGTTCTGAGGTTGAAGTCCAGATATTTTTAAAGATGCAAATTTTTATGTCAAATGTCTTATCATTCTTTCCTGTATTTTCGATCATTTATATATCCCTCCCCACCCCTTTTGATATTACCATAAATGCCCATATTTCTCATTCTGGCATTTTTTTCATGAGTACAATATTTAAATAAACAGGTGATTTTCTCACAAAGCACTGCACCTCCCGCTGGTTCCCACCCTCTCCTTTAGCTCTGCGACCACCCACCCCAGCCCTTCTCCTTTCGTGGGGCAGTGCAGAGCGGAACATGGGGCTGGGTCGGGTCCTCCTCGCAGTCTGTACAGCCCAGGACAGGGAGGAGGGCCATTTAGGCCCTGTTGCAGCACGTTTCTGGATGCGGTGGTCTGACAGGACATTTGCACTCACGAGGCTGACAGCCCCGGTTAATAATAGCAGTAAGAGTGAGAGCTAATGTTTGCTGGAGTTTACCCCACACTGGGCAACATGCTAAGAAGTATAGGTATCTTACCCCGTTTCATCAGCACAATAATCCTGCAATGTAGGTGTTCTTACCCCATTTTGCAGATGAGTAAGGCGAGACCTGGAGAAGTGAAGGACCTCATGGCTATTAGAAGGGGTAGAGCTTGCGTTTGAACTCGGGTCTGTTGGCCCCGGGGCTCGGCCCCAACTCTCCACACCACAAGGCCCAAGGACGCCAAGCATCTTCAGATGTGCTTTGTGCCTCTCTTCATGGTACGCTGGGTGGCACAGGCGCTGTGATTTCAGTTAAGTCCCGTGTCAGTTTGGGGTCCCAGCAGGAAAGTGGACACACTCAAATGAGGATGATCCAAGAAGGATTTCCTGAAGAGGCTGATGGCAAGGGGGAAGGGATGCACAAGAGAAGGTGAACAGAACTGTCAAAGCTTGAGGCTTGGGGGGAACGAGATGAGATGGTCATTGGTTCCTGGAAACCAGAAATAGGGCATCTTAAACCTGCCACCTTCAGAAGACCCACAGGGAGGTGACCAGGGATTGACATCTCCCATTGCTCTGCCTTCCCTTCCTCCCCTCTCCTGCCAAGACTCCACTTTGGGTAAACCCCACCAGAAGCTAGTTGGCAAGGGTTGAAAGAGCCATCCAGGTGGGCCTCCCGGGCCCAGCGCAGGGGAAGGAGAGCAGGAAGGGGTGTGGCAGGAAACCAGCAGAGGTGCAGTACCCTCTTTCAGGGCTGTGGGCCATGCCGGCTCTCTGCCGGGCAGGAGGAAAGAGGGGGACCACACTGCAGTGGCTGTTCTCAAGGAGTCTTAGGTCGATGGAGGACATGTGTACTTGGCTAAGGGACTGCATGACCCACCAGGTACACACTGCCTGCTGTGCCTGTGTGTGCTTCAAAGGGGCAATCCAGAATTGGCGTGCCTCTCCATCCGCAGCTGTTTACAACACTCAAGCAAACTCCTGAGATTGGCCCTTTTGACTTGAGACAAGATGTGTACAATTCTCTTTTATCAAAAGCTTGCTAAATAACATTTAATTGTAAAACTAGAAAGATGAAAAGGGAAGTCACTCACCTCCTTCTCCAAAGACGATTGTAATGGTTTGGTAGAACCCCTTCCACTCGCTTTCCCCTGAGCTTTTCCTCTTGGGTTACAGTCGTATTGTGTGTGCAATTTAGAATTTCATATTTTTGATTGAACATTGTCACAGCGTTTTGCCATGTTAGAATAAAATCTTTGTTAAACAGAATTTTTGATGGCTGCATAATATTCCATTGTATGGATCTTATAGTTGATATTATCATTCTTCTGCTATTTAGATGTTTAGGTTATTTTCTCTTTTTCATTCATATTATATAACACTACAATAATATACTATAACTTTATGTATAAAGAATTTTTCACACTTCAGATTACTTCTACAGGAGGACATCCCCAAAATAAAATTACTGGATCAAAGGGATAAACCTTTGTTTAACTAGGTGGTAGAGTACCTAGCACCATGCTGGCTGCAGAACAGACAGACTGTCAGCCTTTCCAATGGTGGGTGTTCATGTGAAAGCTTTTGACCAATTAATAACTCCTCCAAGGACTTTCCTCTAGAACAGTGTTACAATATAATGCTGGCTACATATGCAATTCTACATTTTATTATAGCCCCATTTAAAAAAAAAAACAGGTGAACTTAATTTCAATTATGCATTTTATTTAACCAATCATAGCCCTAAATTCTCACTTCAGCATGTCATCAACATAACATTACTAGTGATATATTTTACATCCTTTTTTCATGTAAATCTTTGAAAGCTGGTGTATGTATTATGCTTACAGCACGTCTCAACTCAGACCAGCCACATTTCAAGGGCTCAGTAGCCATACAGGCAGCTACTAGCTACTGTATGGGGCAGTACAAGTCCAGAACAAGGAATCTACCAGACATATTTGCCACCCTTGGCATCTTCACCTAGTCCCCAGATCCAGCTACCTTTTAATGCCTCCCTCAATCCCCTTACTGGCCTTTGGATTGACAGTGGGTTAGGTGGTCAGGTGTAATATGACTTCTGTACCTTGGCATTTTTACCTCTTTCCTGCCTTGCTAACAACAAATCACAGCACCTCCCCACCCCAGTTTGTTTTGGACTCATTCATTCAGAAATATTTATTGAGCACTTCCCAGATGTTAAGCCCTGTGCCTGGCCCTAGAGATACAGGTGAACAAACAGACTTTTCTGGCGAATTAATTACAGAACTTGTCAGTGTTCTTAGGGTCTAGTGGGGAGACAGACTTTAATCAAATAATTGCACAAGTCTGTAATTTCAAACTGTGATAAGTGCTGTGAAGGAAATGTACATTTAAAAAATGCTAACCCTTGGGTCACCGCTTGAGTGGCTTGTCCCTGGAGGTGTTTAGTAGAAGTGGTCCAGCCCCCGGCCAGGCTGTCTTGGTGAACACTGATGTGACAGACGAGAGGTGGATGAGAAGACCTCAAGATCCCCCTGGTCCCAAGCATCCATAAGGAAGTTTCTAGGGCAAACAGCAACTCACCAGTTCTTAAGTCAATGACCCAATTCATCTATTTGCGTTTCTCCTCTCCAAAAATACTTGAGGTCAGCTGGAGCACCAACACTAATGAGAAAGCAGAAGGCAACTCATTTATTCATTCAAGTATCAATTCTTATCGAGTAATCTATGGGATGTCAGGCCTTGCTCCGGACATTCAGGGAAGCAAGACCAGTGTTCTCTTTGGCCAGACAACAGTGCCAACTGGGCACACTTTCCCAGAGAAGATAACAGTTTAAAGAAGAGGAAAAATCAATGCTAATAGAACTCCTTTTCTGGTTCCTAAAATGATATCGTCCCCCGTGGCTGATGCTTTGAGCCTGGGGCCGTGCTGGGCAGCTTGAGCCCTGGATGGATGCAATCTTGTGAGCGCCTCAAACCTGGCCAGATCAATAAACGAGAGGCAGCACTGAAGCCTGCTGGGTGGAGGGGGGCTGGGTTCAAGGGGCAAACTATACCATTCCTCTTCTACCCCCTGAAACAGGATGGGGACCCTCCCTTCAGCCTGAGGTCCCCGGGGACAGGGTAATTTCGGCTGCACTTGATGTAACCTATACATCACTGTCTTCTTGACCAGCTCTCAAATTAAACTCTGATGTATAAAGTTAAACAAAAATGAGATAAAAATTGGCAGAGGTTGAAGAGGGTCAAAGTAGTCAAAACACAAGGTAGACTATTGCTCCTTTTGATTTATGTTATTCTGTACACTTAGAAAAAATAAAATTATAAATCTCCCTGAGACTTTTTTCATTGAGAATGAGGCATTACTAATTTATTTTCAATACAGTCCCAGGTTTCTCAACCGGGAGGAGCACTGTGGCCATTGTTTCTAGTGAAGACACCACAGCTCAACCTCAGAAGGGGCCTGTGACGATAAGAAAGCATCCCGCAAAATTAGAATCCTTAGGCAGCAGCCTTAACCAGGATCCCGTGGCATTGCTAATGTCACAGACCTTGGGGTCTGCTCTGCCTCATTTTCTCATTCCGTCCCCACAAACTCCGACGACGTGAAGCGCACAAGAATTTATTGTCTCCCTTTGATAGCTGAGGAAGCTGAGGCTTAAAGAAACTGCATCTCTTCGATAAACATTGACATGCCTAGTAGGTGCCGGGACACAAAAGTGGAGAGGACAAAGGCCTGCTCTTACAGACCTTGCCTTCCAGGGAGAGAGCAAATAACCAAGTTAAGTGACTAGAAGTGAAGTACGATCAGGGGTAGAATGAATTGCTGTGAAGAAAATGAAGCAGAAGAGAACAGAGAGGTGGGGATGTGGAAAGCCAATGGAAGGCACCATCAGGTTGACAATTTTGGAAGATCACAAGGGCAGCTGTGTGGATAACGAGGTTAGGTGGGCAAGGGCGAGATCAGGAGGCCAGTGAGCAGGCAGGGACCGTGGTCCCGGCAGGACACTGCGGTCAGTTGGCCCAGGGAGGTGGCTGTGGTGGTGAGTGAAGATCTATTTTGAAGGTAGGGCATCTAAAAAGGATGCTTTCTACTCCAGTGGGCTTTCCACAACAAAACACAACACAACCTGCAGCCACATCCTGACACCGACGTACCTGAATCCCGAGTCAGCTGCTTCTCAGGGGGGAATAAAGATGGGAAAGATGGGGGCTAACACAGCGGCAGCAGAAAGCAAGGGTTCTGGAGAGGGGTACCTGGTCCGTATATGTGTGTGAGTGTGTGTGTGTGTGTGTGTATGAGTTGTGACACACATTACCAACTTCGGCCCTATTTTTTCCAATTAATTGGCAAAGTTAACTTCCAGCCCACTTATCTCTGTTCTTTCCTTAAGCTCTTAGTCTGGCCCTTGTTTCTACCACTCTGCCGAAACCACTCTCTTCAAGGCCATCCGCATCTTCTATGTTGCCCAGCCTGTGACCAGGACAAGTGGACCAGACATACAAGTTTCCTGACACAGTGGCATCTCAAGAGGTGCCTGATGCCTACCTGCCTGGCACCATGGCATGGATTTCTGCACAGATGCTACCTCTGCGGGCAGAGGCCAGGCTGAGGTTTATGTGGATGTCAAGACCAGCCTTCAGTCTGTTTTCCGATGCAACCACAGCTGCTGCAGGGCCCATCTCATCTGAGCAGCTCGACAGGTACAGGTGTGAGGGGTCCGCAGGTAGAGCTCAGCCCTGACATGGCCAGCTTTCTCTCTCTGTAGAGCACCAGCAGCCTTGGGCCAACCTCACCAAGTTCTCTGGAACTTCCTCTGAAGGTCCCTCTCTGTGCTGCCTCTGGGGGGTGTGGAGCATCAAAGGAGGCTGGGGGAGCAGAATAGCTGGTCTACCAAGGCCACACCCTGGTTGGGGACACAAGTAGACTGCATCTCTCATTCTCATTTGCAGTTTGGTGTGGCTGTCTAAGTTTTGTCAGAGGGAACGTGAGCAGAAGTGATGTGTTCTACCTCCAGACCTAACCCATAAAAAGCCCCTGGGAACACTCCTCCATGCCTTTGCTGCTTCCATCAGCTGGACACACATGATGAGGAGGAACCAGGGAAAAGTGGAGCCACAAACTAGAAGGAGCATGAGCCCCTGAGTGACACTTCAAAGACTGCCATGTGAGCAGGAAATAGACATCAACTGTGTTTAAACTTTGCATGTTGGACCTATTTGTTACACAGCTTGGCTGACCCTAATATAATTCCTGTTCTCAGGGAGTTTACAGTCACATTAAAAAGACTCAGTTGCACAATTCTGGTACAACAGTAAGTGGCTTAGAAGAGGAGGTGGGTCATAGAGTTTGGGCTTTCAGTTCTGAAGTCCTGGGCTACAGGTTCCTGGGCCTGTGACCTTCCCATCTAATCCCTTTTCTGGAAAAGTGGAGAAGAGTCAGATTGAGGGAAGGCACTTCTGGCAGGGGAACATCACCGTCAAGGGCTCACAAGCAGGACTTAGAACAAACAAAAAGATGAGATGAATGTCAATTATCCTCAGAAAGGGAAAGTAAGAAAATGGTCCTTAAATACCTAATAACTTTGGCTGTCACAGGTAGGACAAGGATCAGAGTTCTAGAACTTCTCTCTCTGACCTAACACACCTCTTTAGTTCCCGAGAGTGGGGAGCCCTGAGCCTGGTGTGTGGGGTGTCGGTCTGCCTTTCTCTTCCAGCACCCCTTCTCCAGGCTGGTCCCTCCAACTGTTGTCTGGGCTTTAGGGGATAAGTTCTTCCAGACTCAGATGCTTGATGAGAAGAGCAGCCTTGCCCTGCTTCCTCCAGAGGCCTGTGAAGAAGGGGATTTCATCATGTTTCTGAGCTGAGGATCCTGATGGAGGCGTCTAAGTATCAGCTGAAATTCAGATATGGTCTTTGTGGTCCCAGTTCCCGGCTGGGCACTGGCAAGTGAGGCTGGGCTTCTACTGTCTGTTTCCAACAAGCTTGGGAACAGAGCAGGCTGCTCATTTCCAGTTTATAGCTGAGGACCCAGAGTCCCAGGGTAGGGCCCTTGTCACACTCCAGCCCACACTGGTGGCAGAACCGCAGAGGTGTTCAAAGCAGTTTCCCCCTTGCTGGGGAAGACAGACAACGGATACTACTGTCTCTTGTTGTGGACTCTGCACTGCCCACACACCCTGACTGCACCCTAATCGATGGTGCTGCTCTGGGCACCCCATGACAAGCGTCGTGGAGCAGGCACCTAAAAGCTTGGGTCCTACCCCAGCTCCCTGTTTTGACTAGTGGTGTGACCTTGACCTTCTTACTCCCCTCTCCTCTCACCCCCGCCCTCATTCCTTCACAATGATTATCTCACAAGTTTTTGTTAAATTAGCATTCACTGTTTATTACATAAATATTGTTCACTGTTGAGTCAGGTAGTGTACTAGGATAGTTTGATTGTTTCTATCCTTTTTTTTTCTGAAGCCAATTTGCCTGACTTCCTTTGTACATGTGGTTAAGTTTTCCCACGCTTACAACCTCTCAGCAGGACTTTCCACAAGGTCGAACGTATCAGATGTTCCATTGCTGTTGGAGGAGTCCTCTGACGTCACAGGCTGGTTCCATACTTGGGTGACTACACAGCTGTCGTCTGGAGTTCTTCCTCACCACCAACCTGGGAATTTCCTTCACCTCTTTCAGCCATTGGATTCCCTGCTTCCTGGAGCTTCTGTCTTTTCTTTCTTGGTTTAATCCCTCCTTTCAATGGTGCACAACCCCCAGTAGCTTTCTGATAATGTAGTTATGATGTCTGGGTTAAGCTGGTAGGGCAAAGAAGTTTCTGCCTCTTTCCCCTCTAAATAATTATACCCCCCCACCAAAAAAAAAAAAAAAGGGGCAAATAAATGAGAGAACAAGAATGCCAAGCAGAAACACAAACCACATTGTTTTTAACAAAATGAGCTGACAGCCTTAACCTGATAGTGCAAAGGATAGAACACAAATGGGAGAGGCTCGGGACCTTGTTCTACTATGTTTGCAGTGGCGCAGGAGCCAATCTGCCAGGTGGAACCTCAAGCAGCTCAGGACACACCACACAAGGCTTAGGAGACACCACACATGGCACAGGACACACTCCGTGGGAGGAGTGTGGCCCCAGGCCCCCACTCATGAGCCTGTGACTTCCTCCCCGATTCTTTTTGGAAGATGGGAGGTTGACCCTGTTGAAGGTTAGAGTGAATATCAAACCTACAGCAGGGGGATTTGGGGAAAGTCTGCTGCTAAGCATAGGCCCCCAGCTTCCTCTCCAGTCTGGTTCATGGAGCAGAGGCAGGTCAGGAGGCCTCCTTTTCCTTATGGAACACAAATCTAGGAATTTTAACATGTGTAGATTCCTGTAACAACTACTATAATCAGGATACAGGAGCGTTCCATCACCCACCCCCACAAAATAAACCCACTCCCTCATGTTTTCCCGTTATAGACATAGCCTCCCGCCACCCCAGACCCCTGGTAGCCACTGGTCTGTTCTCCACAATGTGTCTCTTCAAGAATGTCATAGAAGTGAAGGAATAAAGACGCAGATGTAGAGAATGGACTTGAGGACACGGGGAGGGGGAAGGGTAAGCTGGGACGAAGTGAGAGAGTGGCATGGACATATATACACTACCAAACGTAAAACAGATAGCTAGTGGGAAGCAGCCACATAACACAGGGAGATCAGCTCTGTGCTTTGTGACCACCTAGAGGGGTGGGATAGGGAGGGTGGGTGGGAGGGAGATGCAAGAGGAAAGAGATATAGGGATATATCTATATGTATAGCTGATTCACTTTGTTATAAAGCAGAAACTAACACACCATTGTAAAGCAATTATACTCCAATAAAGATGTTAAAAAAAAAAAAAACAGGAGAACAAAAAAAAAGTAAATTAAAAAAAAGAAAGAAAGTCACAGAAGTGGAATCAAATCACATGCATGTAACTTCTTGAGACTGGTTTCTTTTACTTGGCTCATTGCTGTTGCGATTCATCCAAATTATTGCATGTATCAATATTTGTTTCTCTTTGTTGCTGCTACAAACATTTTTATATAGGTTTTGGTGTGAAGATAGATTTTTATTTCTCTTGGGAGGACAACCATGAGTAGGATTGTGTGGGTCATATGGTGAGTGTACGTTTATAGGTAACGACCAAAATTTTTCTAGAGTGACTATACCATTTTTCATTCCCATCAGCAATGCATGAGAGTTTCTGTTGCTAGACCTTGCCAGAACTTGGTATTGATAGTATTTTTTAAATGTTATCCATTTTAATAGGTATATAATGGTATCTCATTATGGTTTTAAGTTTAAGCCATTATTTCCCTAATGGCTAATTATGTTGAATATTTTTCACATGCTTGTTTGTCATCCTTACATCCTTCTGGTAAAGTGTCTCTTGAAGTATTTGCCCATTTTTTAATTGAGTTGTTTGTTTTCTTACAGTTGCGTTTTGAGGGTTCTTTGTATATTTAAAGGTACAAGTTCTTTGTTGTATTGAATAAGTGATTTACAAATTTTTTCCCCAGTCGATAGCTTTGTCTTTTCATTCTTATATTTTTGAGTAAAAAATTTTAAATTGTGATCCTGGAGACCATCTTTAAAGTCATTCCCATCTCCCCACTAATATGCACTTATTGAGCACCTGTGGCAAGCAGATTCCTGCTAGGCATTGGGCTGCAGAAGACTGATGGAATTTAGTGATTAAAGAATCATCTGATGAAATCACTGCCCTTCCCGCCCCACCCCCCTGGGGCGGGGGGGTCTGTCCAGTTTAGTCCCTGAGCCCTGAGAGGGGCTCGGGACTTCCTCAGAATCTGTACCCTCAACTCTGCTCGGTTCCAACTGGTCCATTAGAATTATGCCCAAGCATCCCCATCTTACCCACACTTGCAAAAGCTCTTTCCTCCACCTAAGTGTAGTCTTCCCTCCTCCCCACCTAGGTCAACCTTGTCTGCCCTTCCAAGCCCAGCCTGGAAAATCCACCAGGCCCAAAACCTTCTCTGATCCAAAACTTCTGTTTCTTTGTCTGTTGCCTGCTTTGACTATGTCGGCTTTTCTGCCAGCTGACTGGGTTTTGAGGATTAAATCACCTATATGAAACTTTTAGAAATGCCCAGCACAGAGCCTATTAGAAAATATGTTTTCCATGCAAGTTGCTGCAAAACCAGACAAGCCCCCAAACCCTGAGAGCCCCTCATTTTAAGGTTCCCTCCCATCCTTCCTTAGAAGCCAGAGTCTGACAGAGGGCTCCGCAAGATGCCTTCAATGACAGCAAACCGGTCCATGTGTAGCCACCTCAGGCAAAACCACAGCACTGTCCCACGAACCTACTGGAAATAGCATCTTCAGCCAAAGGGCAGCACTAAGGGTGGGATTTCAGGTGCCTCGGCAAGCCAGTAGAAGAATTTCTGAGTAGGGGGCCTCTGGTTGTTCCAGTGTCCTTCCACAAATGGTAGGCAGACCTGGCTGTGAGTCTCCCGGAGTGTCCTAAGTTTCCTTTTCTAGGATGAGGACAAATAAAAAGCAAACCCCATACTGGAGTCCCATTTAGCAGGCCCTGTTCCCAAATGTCGATTCCTAATACGCAACAGCTGCTGCTGCGCTTTCTTCTGGGCGAGTGATTCATGTCTTTGCTCAAAAAAGATAAGCAGAACAAATGTTTACTTAGATGGATAACAGAGGGACAATTGGAAAACAGAGACTGGCAACTGGAAATATTTTGCTGCGATTTGATCCATGACAATGAATCTGAATTAGTCATATGGTGCTAACTGGCTGGGCTTTCTTGGGTCCAGAGGCAGAGTGGGACAGAAGGCAGCTCCCCTTCCTGGAAGAGGAGTGCCAGTGACGAAAGGGCACGTGAAGAGGAAGCCATAAAGTTTGCTCAGAGCATGTCAGAGCTGCTCCTTCCTCCCCAGATGACTCTCCCTGACCTTACTTGGTACCCGATCCAGTCCCCTCGCCCAGAGGAGCCATAGAGAGAAGGGGGGCAGAGAAGGGAAAGCTCTGCACACGCATGTCTGGTGCCCCTAAAATCCATGAACATCTTCTTACACATTCAGAAATTAAAGAAAACATTTAACTTTCTGTGTGTATGCATGAGAAAAAAGCTTTAAAAAAATTCCAAACACCCACTGTAATGAATTTGAATCTTTGGGACAGTGGTACCTATATTGACTCACCTAAGGAGGAAACATGTACCTTGAATGTGGAAACCTAAATGTGGGGCTGTAGAAGAGGACTTTTAGTCTAATTAGGTTTACATAATTTAAAATCTTGCATCCTATTTTATGCCTATACACTATGTACAGTTGTCCTCAAATACATTATTTAGTAGAGAGATCATAAATATTTCTATAAGAAGGGAGAAAAGTCAGAAATGTAATTCCATTTTTTTTTTTTTTTTTGGCCCCAAAGAGAAAAATACTATGTTTTGTGAAAAACTTCTTAAAGAATCGGGAAGAAAAGCTCAGGAAAAACCCCACACTCGGGTCCCTTCTCACCTCAGGTCAGAACATCTGCTGTTAGTGCTAATGAGTCTGGAAGGATAATTAAAGTCATAGGGAAGGTGTACTTTCTCAGAGCAGCAACGTTGTGCTGAGCAGGGGACGGGGCTGTTTTAACAACAAACATGAGTGTGGAGGGTGGAGAAGATGAGGAGAACCTCATCTTCACAGGTGGGTTTTTCTAAGCATGTGATAAAGTGTATAAACTGGGTGACATGCTCCCCTCCTGCTGTCCACAAGCACTTCCGGTGGGAGGCTCTCTGGGGCTGAAGCGGAGGCTGGGGGAGGTAGGGTTGGACCTGGGAGCCCACGAGTGGGTGTCCTTCTGTAATGGAGTGGACAGCTGTCGGTTTTGATGGCCCAGCTCTTTTCCCTCCTTCTTCTACTGACAGCACTTTGGTTTTCCTTGGAGGAAAGTGCTCCTCCCATATTCTCAGTCCATGATCGTGATGTTTGGGTGATTAGAAACTGCGCCCCCTCCCCCTCCACTGGCCCCAGTTCCAGGGAGAACCTGTGGTCCAGCCTGAATCAGTGAGCTGCCTGCAGCCAGTCTCCTGAGGCTGGTACTGTGTGGTTCCGTGGCCCCATCTGGCCAGCTGAGAGTTGGATGCAGGACTTATGCCTGAATCTCCAGGGATGAGAAGCAGCTTTTCTGCCCAGTCGCTGAAAGGAAGGTGTGATCTTGGGGCCGCTGATGGGCATTCGTTTGCCTCATGTCCAGGCATGCTGCGAATGAGTTCCCAGGACAGAGTTTAAGCCCCTGGCTAGAACACCCTTAGACCTCTCACTGACTCATGCCTAATCCACGTGGATGCTTTTGTCTGTCTGTTTTTTATTGCCCTTGCAACAGTGAGAGTCACATACACCCATCTTGGCCCAAGGCAGAGCGGGAGGAAAAGCGTGAAGATGAGGGCCAGATTTAGGTTCCACTTGGGGACCCTGGGCCCTCCTGAGGGAAAGCGCAGGGTCCCAGTGCGGAAGCCCCTCCATAGCTTCCCCGACGTGTCCAGCGCCTGCCTCCAGAGGTGGGGAGGCACTGTGTGGCCTCCTGAGACCAGGAGCCATGGGCGGCGCTCACCATGGCCGGGCTCTTCCTCCACGTCCCACAGTTTGCCTCCTGGGACAGGGAGCCGTCGATCAGAGCTCTCGGGAGCCACTCTCCAGGCTCACTCCGAGCCCTCCTCTGTCTGCCACGAGCTGGCTTGAACTGCTCAAGGCAGAGACCAGTTTCTCCAGCTAAATGCCCCCAGTTCCTCCCACTGTGTGCATGGCTGTGGTCCAAGGACCTCCCGCCAGTGGGGCCTCAGTGCTCTCAGGCCGGTGTTCTCTTAACACGTCCACTCAGAACTGATGCAGCTCAACTGGCCTGCTCAGAAGTGAAAGATGGGGCTTGTATCTGGGCCACCCAAGAGGCCAGAGGTAGTTAAAACACCACTTCTCACAGTTCCTGGAGAAACAACCAGAGTTATCCCTACCAGACCTAAATTCCCTGCGTGCTCTTGGTCCCAAAGACTCAGGACCCTCTCTCCCTCCCTCCTGGGCATTTGTTCTCCCTCCTGCTGGAGCTCTCTGTCTTCCCTGGGTTAGTTCCTGCCCATCCTTTTTTTCGGATCTCAGTTTGAATGGCTCTTCCCTGCCCCCAGATTGGGCCAGACCACTCTGCTATAAGTCTTCATTCATTCATTCATTCATTATGTTGGGGTGTTTGTGTTTTTAAACAGCATGTGTTACTTTTCCTGAACAGGCTGCACCCAGCTGTTCTCATATGAGCTCACAGTTATCTGACTGTCTGTCACCCTCTGTAGCTCATAAGGACAGGCCTGTGTCCCTTGCGCAGCACTGTGTTAAGAGAAGCTAGTATATTTATGGTGGGCTCTCAGTGAATATGTGAATGCATTTGTCCTTTACTTCTTTTTTTTTTTTTTTTTTGAAGTTTCAGAGATGCCTCCTGCTCTTTTTTTTTTTTTTTTTAATTTATTTAATTAATTTATTTTTTTTTGGCTGTGTTGGGTCTTCGTTTCTGTGCAAGGGCTTTCTCTAGTTGTGGCAAGCGGGGGCCACTCTTCATCGCGGTGCGCGGGCCTCTCACTATCGCGGCCTCTCTTGTTGGGAGCACAGGCTCCAGATGCGCAGGCTCAGTAGTTGTGGCTCACAGGCCTAGTTGCTCTGCGGCATGTGGGATCTTCCCAGACCAGGGCTCGAACCCGTGTCCCCTGCACTGGCAGGCAGATTCTCAACCACTGTGCCACCAGGGAAGCCCCTGTCCTTTACTTCTTATATGCAGTTTTCTATCTTGTCATTCTTGCCAAGTCTTGACCTCCCTACCCTCAAATATGTGACCACAACTCACATTTCCCTAAAACCCATTCTCAGGTGACCTCAAAAGAGGGGAGGATGGATCAGGAATTATCTGGAACAGGCAGAGCAATGAAAAGCCAATGATTCAGGCAGAGGAAGGTCTGGTTTGGGAAGGTGTGGTATTCGGGTAGGTCTCAGAATTGCTAAGCTCTTGGAAACAGAGGGCAGCAGACAGGGATGGTGACAACTTCAGACTGTCACCTTGTAGCCTTGCAACTGAGGGGTTTGCAGGATTCTGGCTGTAGTCAGGGGCATTGGTGCTGGGGCTCACTCTGCAGCGTGCCCATCACCCTGATGGCTCCATGGGCCACTGATGAGTGTGATTCATACCAGGAGAGGTGATACTGCTTTTACTAGGAAGTCCAAATGTAAAATGAACAGACGTCCAGGAGGCCTGGGAGGTTTTGAAGTGTCTGTGCCATAAAACTATATCAAATATATAGTCTGGTTTAACAGTATAGCGTGTGTGCGTGTGTGTGTGTGTGTGTGTGTGAGAGAGAGAGAGAGAGAGAGAGAATCTCATTAAATATTTGGAATGACTGCATTTCAGAGGCCTCTGACCATGGCCTTGCATGCTGTCTCCTGGGTGTGAGTATACTAATCTGTGAGGCTGAGTTGAGAGCTAGCGGCTGGAAGGCTGGGAGCTGGGCCAGAGTTCATCTGCAGGTCCCTGGCTGGCCCATCGCTCCAGCTCTCCTGGTTGTGTCATCAGAGAAGCAAACAGCATCCTGCCTTCTCCCACAGTGGACTATATATTCCATAAGAACCAATCCAGTTGCAGATCAGAGAATGAGCAGTTTCTGTGGGTCTTTCTGCTGCCCCAGGTCCGGAGTTCTCTGGTCAGCCACTATACACCTAATCTAGGGTTTTAAACAATATTTGTTTACCTTTTCCTAAGTATGTAAAGTAATACATATTCATAATAGGTAACTTGGAAAGAAAATTTTATTATAACATCATTGTAATTCCTCCACACGGAGAAAATATATTGGTGCATTTGCATCTAGTTTTTCCTTTTTTTTTTTTGAATTTGGCCACACCGCATAGCTTGCCGGATCTTAGTTCTCCGGCCAGGGACCAAACCCTGGCCCCAGTAGTGAAAGCGCTGTGTCCTAACCACTGGACCGCCAGGGAATTCGCTGCATCTAGTTTTTCATTAATAAATATTTTGTAACAAAACTACAACCTTATTATTTATTTATTTCCATATCTTGCTTAACAATATGTCAAGAATATTTTATTATCATCATTATTACTCTCTGAAAGCACACTTTTTACTGGTTGCATAGTATTCCACTACTTGGCTATACTATTTATTTATTTAAATGTTTTTCTTCCAGGCTACTTTTATTTATTTATTTATTTATTTTTGATAATTTGTATTGGGGTATAGTTGATTTACAAGGTTGTGTTTGTTTCAGATGTACAGCAAAGTGATTCAGTTATACATATACATATAACTGTTCTTTTTCAGATTTTTTTCCCATATAGGTTATTACAGAATACTGAGTAAAGTTCCCTGTGCTATGCAGTAGGTCCGTGTTAGTTATCTATTTTATATATAGTAATGTGTACATCTTAATCCCAATCTCCTAATTTATCACTTCCCCCTCTGTTTCACCTTTGGTAACCGTAAGTTTGATTTCAAGATCTGTGAGTCTGTTTCTATTTTGTAAACAAGTTCATTTGTATCATTTTTTATCCATTTTTACGGTTGAATTGTATTCCACTATTTGGGTATACTACTATTTATTTAATCAGTCTTCCATCACTGGATATTTTAGGTGTTTCAATTATTTTCCAATAAAAAGTAGAAACAAATGAACACTCCTGTATATGGATTTTTGTGAGTGTCTCTGATTATTTTCTTAGGAAAACCTCAAGACCTTTGTGGGACCAACTGGGAAAGAGTGTTTCTCCTGCTCAGGCCACTTGACTGGTAGGGTGTTAGCTCGGAACAGTTGGAGGCCCTGTTCGCTGCTTTCTGGAGGATGAGGCCACTAGGAAAGTATAAAAGAGGAGGGGAGAGACATGGCTTCCTGATGATGTCATTCAAACACCTGGATCCAGCTGTACCTGGATTTGTAGTTCTTTTGTCTACAATGCATTTTACCTAATTCAGTTTGAGCCAGTATCTTTCACTAAACTCTTGTCAAACTCAGGGATGAAGTGCACAGTACTAGGGCTAGAAGTTGTGCTTGAACTTCTACGATAGCAGGTGACCATCCAGCCTCTGAAGATCTGCTGAGAATCTTCCTGTGGTGCCTTCAGACTCACTACATTTGAAGTCAGCCCATTTCCTTGCTGAAAATTCTGAACGTTAGAAAGTTCCCTCTCATAGTAGCTAAAATGTATTTTCCTATACTTTTTATTCCTGGATGAAGGTTGGAGAATGCCAGCATCCTTATTGAGGACGCCAGGGCTAGTACCTAACTCCCTCCAAAATGCCAGTGATGGGTGAAGTTAACCCATATCGCAGGGCTGGAACTCATGTACCACCAGAACTGACACACAAAGCCTCGCGTTCATACTTGAAGCAGCATTAATTCCCAAACCTCTCGTCCTCGGTTTCCCCTCCTTCAGTCTGGGCGGGAGAGAGGGCTTATTCAGCATGAAGCTGTCTTATCCACAGTTTAGCAAATGTCTGTGGAGTCTGTAAAGTGGTTTCTATCATAATAAAAATATTTTAACTTATAACCTCGGAAAGAGACAGGCATGGGAGTCTTTATGAAGCACAGAAATCCAGATGAGTATAATTTGAAAGTAATTTGAATCGTAATGAGTAATTTTAATGTAAACAGGCAGGAGGAAAAATTTGCTGGATTCTGATATAGTACACACCCCAAATAAATGTCTTTCGATGGAAATATTAGCGTCAAGGGAATCCAAGATGGTGCAGACGTCAGTGGCATAAAAGAGAAAGGATGTTTTCTGTGGCTGTAGGTTGGGGGTTTCAGCAGGAAAAGAAAGGCAGTTATCATGCTATATGGCCCATGGTCATTGCAGATCTAGCTTCTAAATGGAAACCTGGGGCAAAATGTAGCCATTTGAGAATATTGACTGGTTCTTATGAGGCCTGACAGAAAGATGAGCTGGAGGGTTTCTTAGGGATAGAGAGGTACAGGTATCCCCAAATATCAGGTACCTGATACTCCTCTCCACCTAACATCTGCACTTATATTTACCCAGTGCATCTATCCCATTTGTCCCACTCTTTGTCCTCACTCACATTTATTTGAAAGGAACCTTTACATTATTACAGCAGATGTAAGACCACAATCACTTGCCTTGAATAAAATGAAAACAAGAGAGCGTCAGTAAAAGCTAGCCTGATGCTTTTGCATGCCCAGAGCTCTGAGCCTCAGGTCTAGTCCCTTTTTGTTGAAAAAGATGAGCAAAATGTGAGAAAGATGTTTAAGGTGTCCTGACACCAAACTGAGTCTCTGACTTTGTTGTAATCAGAGTGATTTAAGAAAAAAAAAAGTTAAATAAAACCTGGGCAAATTTCTCATTGTGGTGTCTACTGTTATTTCCTGGGTTGTCCATGTGCTACTTCAAACCTTTTCAACTACTCCTATTACTAAGTACCCCTATCGATGGAGTCCAGGTCCCTCATTGAACAGATGGGATGCTGAGGACCAGAGAAGGGAGGAAGCCTTTCTGTGGTTCCAATAGCCCCCTAACTCCCAGTTCCAGCTTCTCTCTTGTTTCCATCCCTATTTCTGTGATTCACCACAGCAGCTCTTAAATGAATGTTGAGGGAATACTGCATGTCCGGGGTAAACTGGGGCAAATGTTTAACTCTCCTAGAAGAAGAAGCAACGTGAGGGTGGTCTCTCTGCATAGGACACACGGCCAGAAGCCTGCAGTGCTAGGCTGCTGGCGGAACTCAGGCCTCATCTCAAAGACAAGGACACTCAGCTCGAAGGACAATCTTTGTTGGCTCGAAGTTTGGCTTCTAGAGTGGCAGCTGCTTCTACCAAAGCACGTGCTGTGAATCCAGAATTTTCAGAAGTAATCGCCAACCCTCAAAAAAGACATGATTACACCAGAACTTCTCCGTGTGTTCACACTCTGTTCACTTAGTGTCTTGCTGCAATTTCCTCTGCACTGCATGTTCATGCGACGGCTTTTGCCTTGGAGCATCCGCACATGCAAACAGATCCTGATTGATGTCCAGTTGGGCTCCTCCCCAAATGGAGCCAGATCATTTTGTGTTGTTTATTTCTCCTTCATTTTAAAAATCATGCCTATTGCTTAAGCAGAGAGCACACTTTCAAGTTCAGTGGCAGGTCCGTGGAAAGCTGGAAAGCTTCATTATTTCTACCTCAGGGGGTTTCATCAGTGTCTATCATAGGTGGCCTTGGAACAAGACCTTTGTTTCAGAGACTAATTGAAAATGCAGCTTCCTGGGCCTTCCCCAGAATTACAGAATCTGAAGTTTGAGACCCTTGTAGTCCACATTTTAAAATAGGGCTTAGAGTCCTGTTCGCCCTAAGCCAATGGGTAGATGTCCTTGCAGGGCAAATATTCATTCTCCACCTGGACGTGCTTCAATATGTGGTTCGCAACCCCTTCCAGCCCTGGGACTGTGCACTTCGTTCTGTAGTTGACACTAGTTTTGCTGGCGGGTAAAAAACAGTTAAACTGGATTAGATGAAATGTAGACAAAGGGACTGCAAGTTCAGGTACAGCTGAAGCCAGGTGTTCAATCTATCACCAGCCAATCAGTCAATGGATTTTCACTGAGCACCTGCTGAGTGCTAAGTCCTGTGCAGGTCTCTGCTGAGAGGGAGGAGGTCCCTACCTTCAGGAACCTTTTGGTTTGTTGGGAAGGCAAGGCACATGTTCGAAGAGGCTTATCCAACATGAGGCAAATAATAATACAAGAAGACGCTCGCAGATATCTGCCATCCACAGGGCAGACCCTGTCCTGTTCATTTACTAACTCACATACCATTACTGCCTACTTGTGCTGGTAACTCAAAAATAATTCTTTATATTCATTTTTCGGTACTATGCTGAGTTTGGGGCATACAGGGATGCATAGCACATAGCCTTGACCCTCCAGGAGCTCATATTTGACTGGAGCATGTGACCCTTGGAAGAGACCCGGGGAGCTAGACAGGTCTGACTGTGACCCCATGCTCTGGAGCTTGGGCACACAGAGCCCCCAGCTAGTGACTCTGGGATCTGGTGTCCTAAGCCGCGATTCTGTTGCGACCTCTTGTGAAGAAGTCCTGTCTTATATGGCGTATCAGTTTCCCGTGTCTGCTGTAACAAATTGCCAAAAACTTGGTGATTTAAAACAACAGACATTCCCTCACAGTTCTGGAGGCCAGAGGTCTGAAATCGGTATCACTGGGCCCAAATCAAGGTGCCAGCATGGTCTTGCTCCAGCAGGAAGCTCTGGGGGAGAACCCATTCCTTGCCTCTTCCATCTTCTGGTGGCAGCTAGCATTCTTTGGCTTGTGGCTGCATTCCTCCAGTTTTCAAAGCCAGCATCTCCAAACCTCTGTCTGTTCCATCTTCACATTACCTTCTCTTCCATGTGTGTCAAATTTCCCTCTGCCTCCCTCTCCTAAGGTCCCTTGTGATTGCCTTTGGGGCCACCAAGATAATCAAACCATCTCAAGATCCTTCACATAATCACATCACATCTGCAAATTACATCCTTATGGGGTGACATTCATAGTTCCAGGGATTAGGACCTGCTATGGTCCGAATATGCAAACCCATATGTTGAAATCTTAACCCTCAAGGACGGTGGCCTTAGGAGGTGGGGCCTTTGGGAGGAACTGAAGTCATGAGGATGAAATCCTCAAGAGTGGGATTAGTACCTTATAAAATAGGCTCCAGAGAGATCCCTCTCCCCTTCCATCTGTGTGGACACAGTGAGGTGATGACTCTGAACCAGGAAGAAGACTTTCACCAGAAGCCAGCCGTGCAGGCACCTTGATCTTGGACTCCCAGCCTCCAGAACGGTGAGAAACAAATTTCTGTTTTTTTAAACTACCCAGGATGTGATATTTTGTTATACCAGTCTGAATGGCCTAAGACACCTGATGTCTTTGGGGTCCATTGTCCTGACTACCACCCGTGGCTTCCTTGGTCATCAGGCGCAGGCTGGGCATACACATATTGCCATAAGTATTCCCTCCACAAATGTGCAGTCTCTCGTCCCCTCTGTACCATTTTCTGGCCAACTTCCCCAGGACACGTGTCCTCCTTGCTAGGGAAGAGCTCAGAGTCACAGGTCAGGCTGCAGCTCTGTGGCCTCCCCGGGAGAGGGCTGGCCCTCCCCTTCCTGTTGGCTGGAGGTTTGCGGAGAGCTCATCATCGCCTTGTCTCTCTCGTGTGAATGCCCGCATTCTGTGAGCAGCAAGAGGGTCACAAGTCAGTGCATGCTCAGGGTCAGTGAGGAAACACAGAGAGATTAAGGGGACAAAGAGAGGGCAGGGCAGGGCGTCCTCCTGCTGGGAGTTAACCTAGCAGAACCACAGCAAGACAGGCAGTCTGCCCTGCCCTCCCAGGGCCTGGCTCTTCCCTGTCTGAGAAGGGATACCAGGCTGCTCACGGCATTTCCTCCATCCTGCATCCCAAGAGCCTGACTCCACACCTACCAATGGAAATGCTGCCTTCCTAACAGGCAAGCCAAGGGGCCCTGTCTTGTCCTGAGTCTCTCTGAAGTGTTGCATTCATATCATGATTTCCCTTCTTGAAGCATCTCACAGGATGCTCAGGACCACCACAGCCTGGCCTTACCACGTCCATTTTCCAGGTGAAGAGACTGAGGCCCAGAGAGGCCAACTGAGGACACAGGAAGGGAGAAGGATGGATAAAGACCCCAGACTATGGACACCCTGTCTGGAGATTGGCCTCTTAGTCTAGGAGAAGCCTGTGTGTAGAAGGGAGAGGAAAAGGCCAGCCCTCAAGTATTTCTGGACACAGCCAGCCTTGGCCTCTGCCCTCACCTCTTCCGAAAACCTGGAGGGCTGGAGGACCCAAACACTTAGATGGTTCACACATTCCGGAAGTCTCAGGATACACACAACCTGATGAGGGTCTCCAGGACAGTCTTATTGGGAATTGTGGGTCACTGGGGAAAGGTTTCTACAGATGCATAAGCTGAAGTTTTAACCAGGCCCCTCCTCTTCATCCCCAACCACACAACCCTCCTTATCCCTTACAAAGTCATCAAGTCACTGCAGAGAAGCAGGTCACCGGGGTTGGGGTGGGTAGAGGCCTGGTCAGGCTTGATCCCCCAGAGAAAGTCATCTGGTTATACAGCCTCGGGTCTGATGGGCGATGGTTGAAGTTTTTTGGGGGGAAGAAGGGAATCTGCTCTACCTGTCCCCACTGTGTCTGGGAACTGACGCCAGTTGCCAAGACTGATACTCAGGGCCATGTTGGCCTTTCTATCATCGTCTTGTGGAGTGGAGCCAGAGTGGTTACTTGCCCCAGGCTGAGTGGTCATCTTCTTTTTGAAGGGACTTAGGGTGGGTAGGCTCTGGGGGCCAGCCTCCTCCCATCAATGTGCTGGGGACAGTGGCTTGGGACCCATGGATTTCTCTCTTCTGTCCTAAAGAAGCAGCAAAAGCTGTCTGCAGAGGGAGACAGAGGAGGAGGAGATGCCAGCTTGGGGCCTGGCAGTGTTCCCATCCTCCCTGCCCTGGGTTCCTCCACTGGTCTCTGCTTCCTAATGACAGAATTCGCTTGGTTGCTTGAGACTGAATGAGTGGCCCCTGCTACTTGCAGCCAAAGGAGCTCTGACGGCAGCTGCAGCTGTGTGGGCCTTTGTGAACAGCACGGCCCCAGGCATGGTTTGGGTGGAGGCCCAAGGACCCTAGATGGAGGGACAGCTGCTCTTCTGACTCCCTGAGGTCCAGCAGGGGCTGGGGTTGGATCCTGCTGACCCTGAGGTCAATTACCCCCCCCCCCCCCGAGGAGAGAACAGTCTCTGTGGATGTCCTGAATGGCCAAGTAGGACACGTCATTTGAAAGTGGGACAGGATTCCTGCAGGCGGAGGGAAGCCAGGAAAGTCATTCCAAGGGTTTCCACACTCACTGCCCGGCACTCCTCCTTCCTTTACTTTCTTCCCCGGCCTCACCATTTATTTCCTCTCTATCCCCCCTCTCAGCCTGCAAACCAGGAAAATGCACTCTTTCACCCAAACTCAAGTAAATCATCCAGTGCCATAGAAAGTTACGTTCAACACTAGGGAAAATTGAATTTATCTTGGAAATGTTTTATTCTTCCAAAAGTTCACTTTGGCAAAGTCTAATGTATAAAAAAGCATGAAATACTACCGTTCCAGACGGAGCTGCTTCTCTGCCGAGCATTAAGCCGTGGGGTCCGAATCCCGCCTCACTCCCGTCAACCACTCTCTTTAACTCAAATGCCCATCAATGTCCCTGCTAAATGGGAGTCTTAGGCACATCTCGTCTTATCATAATGTCACGAAACCCATAGAATTACAAATCAGGTTTAAGGCAGAAACCATGACAGCCAAATCTAAGTACACCAAAAGTACATTAAGTATCTGTCTTCATTTAGCACCCCCATTCCAACCCACCGCTCAGCTCAGACCCACTCCGCACAGCGCTCAGCTTGACACAGCCTAAGATCCATTTTCGAGTGGACTGAAATATAAATGACAGTTCACCCTGCACACGAACATAGACAACTGTATAAAATATTTAAATAAAGACAGCAAAGAACAGAAGATTGCTGTAAAGCCTTTGGCAGACCCAGCCTTGGGGAATTTAGCAGTTTGAGATTCATTACAAATTTCATCTTTAATGTTATTTTTAGTTCAATATTTTGTAGCACTCAGAAGTAAATCTTGGTATGCTGTCTCCTCTCCCCTGGCTTCCTCTCCTCTGGTGTCTGATCCTTCAGTTTTACTGAAACCTAATACGTTGTCAATAAAATTGATTTGTGACATCGTAATGCTGTGTGTTGCCATCTCCTGTTCCTTGATGTAATGGGGAGAGGATGATTGCATGATTTGGCAAAGTGAGGCAGGTTACTCTTTACTGTGGAATAAATTGGCATGAACTTGGAAACCACGCTGCAGCAACACAGAAACTCGCCATGTATTCTTGCCTTTTGTGCTTTGCCATTTTGGAGGTCTAGCTTCCAATATCACTCCTGAATGCAAAGTGTCCACCTGTCCTCTCTAGAGAGTCACCACCTCAGATACAGATGCAAAGGAGAGGAGGAAATCTTGGGTTTCAATACTTACTATTCAGTTCCCCTCTCGATATGACTTTCCACCTGGAAACCTCAAGCTGGTTTGGCGCCTCCAAATGAAATTCTAAAAGAGGCGCCTGTCCGCAAGCTGCGGGTAGGAGAGGACCAGTTGACCAGAAGCTCTGTCCTGAGGTCATTCTGTGGGCTCTTCAGTCTTCTTGGGAGACTGCAGGGAGAATAAAGCCTTGTGCATGAGGCAGCTGGCGAGGTGAGAGGGAACGCAGAGAATGCTGACTTGCTTTGATGTATGAACTTGAAGTCCCTGAAGAAGGAGCAGAACCCAGAAAATTCCTGAGATTTTGATTGAACTGAGATGGTCATTCTCATTTGTCATATTAGGACAGGCCCTGATTTCTGATCCAGGGAGATGAGGGGGTGGTGAGGAAGGTTCAGACTGAAGCTCAGAGCAGCTTGACAGAAACAGATATTCGACCCCCAAATCAGGTGACCCGTGATATCTGCCACACAGAGATTTCATAGGCAAACTAGCCTTTCTGTGACTTGGTTTCTCCATATCAAAAATGGGTCTGATGCCCTTGGCTTCCTATTTTATTAGAACAGCTGAGGATGAAGGAATACAAGAACTCTCCTAGCATTAGTGATGTGTTTACATAGGCAAAAGCAAAAGGCGAGAACTGGGGTGCTTATCTGGGTAATTTACACCTAAATAAAACCCAAAAGTTTTTTTCAATTAATTTTTATTGGAATATAGTTGATTTACAATATTGTGTTAGTTTCTGCTGTATAGCAAAGTGATTCAGTTATACATATACATATATCCACTCTTTTTTAGATTCTTTTTCCATATAGGTCATTGCAGAGTATTGAGTAGAGATCTCTGTGCTATAGAGTATGTTCTTATTAGTTATCTATTTTATATATAGTAGTGTGTATATGTCACTTCCAATCTCCCAATTTATCCCTCCCCCCTTTCATTCGAAAAGATACATGCACCTAAATGTTTACTGCAGCACTATTTACAATAGCCAAGACAGCACTATTTACAATAGCCAAGGAAGCAAACTAAATGTCCATTTAAGGATAAATGGATATAGAAGTCCAATAGTTTTTTTTTTTTTTTTTTTAATAGGGAAGGATTTTTATTTATTTATTTTTGGCTGTGTTGGGTCTTCGTTTTGTGCGAGGGCTTTCTCTAGTTGCGGCAAGCAGGGGCCACTCTTCATCGCGGTGCACGGGCCGTTCACTATCGCGGCCTCTCTTGTTGTGGGGCACAGACTCCAGACGCGCAGGCTCAGTAGTTGTGGCTCACAGGCCTAGTTACTCCGCGGCATGTGGGATATTCCCAGACCAGGGCTCGAACCCGTGTCCCCTGCATTGGCAGGCAGATTCTCAACCACTGCGCCACCAGGGAAGCCCAGTCCAATAGTTTTTAAAGCAAAGATACTCAGAAGTTTCAACTCTGGAACCAAGTGTACCTAGATCATTCAGGCTAGGGATTTGCGGAGCGAGTGCTGTCCTAAGTAACCTGTTGGGGGATGAGAAAGGGGGGGAGACAAGGGAAGAAACCAGGCAAGGATACTGGTTCAGCCAGAGTCTACTTTCAGGTCCATGAGGAACTCTGGAGTATTAATGGCACCACGAGTTGTCCCACCTTGAGGCAAGGGGTCTGGGCTTTTGGATTCCTGTTTTAGTCTGCCATTGGTTGGGCCACCTCCAGGGTATTTCCAGGTGAGGTGACTCCCCCAGGGCTGAGGATGGTCCTCAGGAGCTGCGCAAACTCGTTACCACTGATATTCACAGCGGCCTGAGATAGGAGCCACGGCCCGTTACAGGTGGGTCTGGTGGGGCACCACTATCCAGTGAAATTTCATTCTAACATTTTCCCTCTGAGCTGAGAGCTACCCTCCAGATCCATGAAGGCAAGAAACCTCACTGTGCTCCAGTAAGTTTTTGAACATCTCAGAAGAAAAACATGTTCACTAATAAAGGTTTGGGCGGAAAGGAAAGCTGATGATTTGCAGCAGTATCTTAGGAGAGGAAGGAGAGGAAAGGGTCATCTTGAGAGCAACAGAGGGACTGTTTTTGCCTCTATCCTGTGACATGACATTCACTTAAGTACCTGCTGTTAGATTCCATGAGAAAATACGTGTAAAGCATTTCACACCATGTCTGTCACATAGTAACCACTCAATAAACGTTAGCTTGTTATTATTATCATTTTCCTAAATGGTGAGGTCAAACCCATTAGCTGGGTTTTTCTTTTTAATGAAAACTCTGATAAGATAATCCTTGTGAGGTAGAAAGGCTTTGAATCCCTTGTTAACTGGGATGATTAAAATGCACTTGATTATGCTGGGGCAGTGACAGCATATAGATTTTCTTACATGCCCACTCCAACTGAGTGTGGTGACTGCTATTGTTTGGAAGAATTCTGAGGCCATATCTAGGTCCAGGGAGAGGGGTTTCACTGATGAATTAGTCGTGTCTACCACCCACCCCAGAGAAGAGGTGTGAGCATGCGTAATCCGTGGCATCCTTGTCCTTTGGAATCATCAGAATTCATGGCTTTTATTAATCGTAAAGCTCCAAGGAAGCAGAGGACAAGCGCTGCTTCTCTCCTAAAGCAGCAAGTACAAGCTTGGGGCTTTTCACTTTGCAGAGGTGAGGTAGGAAGAAGTCCCCAGAATGTGCCACAGGTAAAGATATTTTCTCAGTAGTACCTGAATTTTCCCAAAAAAGGAAGAGAAAGGAAGAGGGGGAGAAGTTGGAGGAGGGGAAAAAGATCTCCATGATTTGTAGCATCTAATAACTAAAAGCATTAATATCCAGAATATGTGTGGGTCTCTAAACACATAAATAACTGCAAATAAATAATAAAGAGACAAACATCTCGGAAGAAAAATGGACAAGGCTAGAACTTCTTCAATGAAATCCAATGGCCAAAAGCAAGAGCTGCTCAGTTTCACCAGTTGTGCATGATATGCGAAATAAAACAGCATCCTATGCTCCAAACTGGCAAAACTTTTCAATCTGACAACATGAAAGGCTGGGAGGATGTGGGAACTGAGTGGGAGTATGCATTTTACAAACCCTTAGGATAGCAAACTGGCAACCTCTAGAATGACTAATAAGATGTGCAGATCTTCTGCCCTGCCAGCATCTCTGTCTCTGGGTGTGCGCTTCAGTAAAACTTTGCTCAAGGAGTCACATGGAAGGATGCTTACAGCAAAGGCCGAAATTAACCAAACTGCCCATCACCGGGGAAATGGGTAAGTAGAGAGTGAGCAGACATAGGACATATAGCTCACCTCTGAGCAACAGAGAACCATCCAATCATATTCACGGAGAGAATAAGGACAGCCAGAACGGCAACTTCCCACTCACCTGCACCATATATGTCTTCTCTGAATACAAACGAAGCGACTGGAAGCTGTATCCGTGTGGATAATTCTAATCCTACATGGGAGGGATTGGAATGGGGAGGGTCAAAGGGAACTTTAGTTTTATTTATAATTTTTAAGTTTTTACTGTAAGAACATGTTCATGTATTCTTTGAGTAATTAAGTTCATAATTTTTAAGTTTTTACAGTAAGAACGTGTTCGTGTATTCTTTCAGTAATTAAGTTCATTTTAAAAGAGCCCTGGCTCCTGGACCAAACATAATACAGGAGGGTGGCAGGGTGAGGTCAGCCAGACAGATGTGCTGCATGTCCCTGTACCCACAGCGGCCTTGGGGCCCCTTCTCCTTGGTGTCCACTGACTGCATCGTTATTGAGCTCCGTCGGAAGCTGGTTACTCAGAGGGCAGCCTGTGGCATCCCTACTGGATACTGCTTGAAGTCACGTTCACAGAGACAGAGATGTAGGGCGGGCAGGGAGTGGAATGCCAGTACTTGCATTACCCAGGCTTTGGGAGGCTCCTGGGTAGGCTCCTGCCATCTCTGGCACTTTGGAGCAGACTGTGAGCAGCAGAGGTAATTTGTTTTGGACCTCCTGCCCTCCCCGTCCACGGCGCTGGATGGTAAGTCTCTCCATATTGACATCTCTGTGGCGTCAGGAGTGGGTGACCCATGACCGCTCAGAGGGGCTTCTTCCTTGACTTCTGCATCTTTCCAGACTCTAAAACCACTAGGCAGAGACACCTCCTGCAAATCCCTCAGATGCAGCTTCTGTTTGGAGGGCTGGTCAAACCTTTCTAGCCTTCCTCACCACCATTGCTGCATTAAAGATGGCGGCCCATCACCTCTGGTTGTCACAGGCTCACTCCCCAGGCCAAGCCTCTTCTCTGCTGGCCAGTCCTCCCTGCAGTCTCTCCTCCAGGCCCAGCCCCTGGGGAAGGCTCCACTCTCTGACTCTCATGAATGCTTTGTTTTAGATTCACTGGTGAAAGACCTTCATTATTGCCTTTCTCAAGGCTAAGACAAGAGGACTTGACACAGCCTGAGCATTCTTGAGACGGGCCTGGGAGAGCTCAGGCTGGGGGTGGGGACGTGTGTGGAAGCAGTTTCCCCTACCCTCTCTGTCCTTCCATGACCATTCTTGTGCCCACCGCCCCTTCCCTTAATTCACACTGCCATCATCTGTGCCGATCCGAGCCCCTGGACAGACTTTCTTGCCACCAGTGTTGCCCCCTTCAGCCTGTTTCCTGCACAGCAGCCAGGAGCACTGCTTTCAGGGAGAGGTACTAAATCCAAGTGTCCTTGATCATTGTTGTTAATTATTGAATAGTTGCTGAGAGCATAGGATATGGAGCGGGTCCCAACGAACTCCAGTATGCATACCCTTAACTGCCACACTGTTCACCACATTGGCGTCGAGAAGAGAGGTCAGAGATGGATGTGGCCCTCAGAGTCAGGAGTTCCAGGCCGGAGTGACACAGGAGAGGATGGTCTGTGGTCCAGGCAGCATCTGTGGCTCAGAGTCAGAATGTTTCCCTTCAGTTCTTGGCTCAGCTGCCTAGAATTTTGAGGCCACTGAGTGATGTCCCAGGTAGCTGAGCCTAGACTGAACCCAGGTTTTCTATTTCCTCCTGTGGGTGAGGGGCATTGCCGTCTGAGTGTGGAGTGGATCACTCAAGCCTAGCCTCTCAGCCAGGCTCATTCGTCAAATCACCTGATCAGCAGGAATTTATTGAGAACCCACTGTGTGCCAGGGATTCTTCAAGACTTGCAGGATGCAGATAAGGACACAATCCAACCTTTCATCTAGCAGAAGGGATAGAAATAGAAATTGAAGAGCACAGAGTGGCAGGTGCTACTGGGGCAGAAAGGAAAGGTGCTCTGGACACGCACACGTCCCTCGACTCGGGGGAGGCTCCTTAGCTGACCCCGTCCCTGCATCCCCAGCAGAGCGAGCGGCATTACACAAGCATAGATGTGTGAGGGAGCTTGGTGCCTTCTCCCCAGAAGGTGCATTTCAGAGGGGCTGAGGTCTCCTGTGGGTGTGAAGGTCGAGGAAGAGCTGTGTGGTGTAGCAGACATGGTAGGAGCCCCACCCATATCACATCTGCATCCTCAAGGATGCTCACATGCGACGTTCCTACTGCAAGCCCCTCCCACCACAGGACCGTGCCTGTACCTTGCAGGTGAGGCATCCTGGAATGCCAGGGAGCTTACACCACCAGGAACAGCCTTCGCCCGTTGGGTGGGACCAACCTGTGGCTCATCCGCACAGGGTCCCAGTCTATCCCAGCAGGCCCGAGCCCCGCTGCCCACAGCAGTCACCCGCTCACGGACGCCTGCATGACCCGCCTCCCTTTCCTGCCTCCCCCCTCATGTTTCCTGGGATGACCTCCTACATGAAGATCCAGACTGGTGCCCTCGTCTAAGGGCTGGCTTCTGGAACACATCACACAACCTGAGACAAGACATGTGAGGAAAACCTGGTTTGGTTCCTACCTCACCCCTTGTGTGTGTCTCAGCGGGCCTTCCTGCCCCATTCAGGAGAGGTTCTGGCGTGTCTGTTTCTGCCACACCTGCCGACAGGTCAGCGGAGCGAAGGCCAGCCTGCTTCCAGCCTGGCAGGCCCTGCCTCGCCTTCTGCAGTCTTCCCACCACAGCCACACCCCTTGTTTACCAAATGCTCAATTTTGGTTATGTTACTATAAAAATCAAGCAGCTGGCAATTCCAGCTTGATTAGCAGGTCTCCAGTTTTGATTAGGAAATTACTGTAGTAATCAAGGTTAATTCTCATTGCAGTGCTCAGCAATAGATTTTGTATTTTGCAGGGAAATGGTTTTCCTGCCTGGGATGGAGAACATCTCATGAAAGAAACCTAAAGAGAGGAAAGGAGAGCAGTGCATCTGAGCGGCATTGAGATCGGACGCCTGCAAGACTTTGTTGTCTGTTCTACCTTCAGATAGGCCCTTTCCTGGGGCAAAGGAGCCTGGAAAAGACCTCCTGAGAAATACCAGGTCCCCCACCTTGGGGCTTTCTGAGTGTCTTTGAGAAACTTGGGAAATACTTTTTGCTGGAACTGAAATCCCCCAGCTGCTGGGGCCAGGGAGTCAGTGCTGGAGATCAGAGGCGCCTTGAACTGAAGGATGTCTTTAAATGCTTCCATGTGAGGCGGAGGAAGACATCTTCTGTGCAAGCTGGTTGGGGGTAGCCGCTCCACTCCCCACTCTGGGGGCGGTTGCTCTCTCCAGGGAATGAATGTCATCCATGGAAGGAGTCAGGAGTTCCGATAGATGCTCAGGCTTGAGAGAAAGCTCTTGGGACGGCGAAGTCCTGCAGCTGAATTTCATTTCTGACTTTGCCCTGGCTCCAGTGTTTGGACTGTGGACCCTGGACGAGTTGGGATAAAGGTGTCCTGTCCCACAGGTCGAGACATCAGGCAGGATAGAGGAGGTGCCCCTCCCCCAGGCTCTCTCCGTGAGCCCATTCCTCCCTGCTGTAACTCCCTGTGTGGTAATCACTAAATGTTAGCAATAGAGGCTTTATCTCCAGTAGGTGACGTTTGATTTCAGTATCTCTTTGGGGATGGATACTGTCAGTCCCTAGAGTTCACCTTTGTTGGCAGGAAAGTGGCACCCGAGTTGAGACCGTGTTGGAGGCTCGGATGTGCCCTGGCCCCATCCTACCCTCTGAGTCAGAAGGCAGCTTACAGGGTTGCTCCGCCTTCTATACCATCCTCCAGGCAGCCCCTCGCCCACATGTCCATGAGTACCCACCCCCGCACCCCACCCCCACTGCTACACACACAGCTGCTCTCAGCTCCGCCTGGATATGAAGATGAAACGAGTCCCACTGCAGCCCTGCCCCTCACCCTGTCCTCCAGACAGTAGGAGCTGGTGTGTGCCCTGCTGTAGATCCTGTGCTGGGAGATCTTTCTCCAGGACTACCGGGTAGGGGCAGCAGCAGATTAAAACCCAGGCCTTGCTCTTGACTTGGCCACCCTGTATTCTTGGGGTCTTGGGGAGGGTCTTCTTTCTTGGCGCCTCCCCTTCCTATATCACCCTTTGATTTCTGGAGTCCTCAAAGCTTATGAGCACCTTTGCAAAGTGGGGATGAGGTGAGGCGGGGCTTTGGACCAGAAGGAGCTGGAGGGAACGCTCCCGTCTGGGACGTGATGATGCGTCTGAATGAATGCTCAGTGTGGGAGCATACCAGGAGCATTGGACTGCTCTGGGGGGAGGAAGGCCAAGAGGTGCCCAAACCTCATTTCAATCTGTTCTATTAGGCGGAAGTGAAAAGATTTTTTCCCTCAACTACGAAATCTGGGTGCCCCAAGACCCCTCAGAACTCTCAGGCCAGAGCTCTCAAATCTTCATCTCTGTGTCTTTGGCAGCCGCATAAGCCCACCCATCCTTAAAGTTTTCTTTTGTCACCAATGTTCTGATGTGGCTTTTGGAGCAGTATGAATAAGGCCCCATGGAAACAGAGAGCTCTGGGCAAAGGACCAGAGTCCAGAAATAGTGAAACTCTCCCAGGTTTCCTGGACTAAGAGCAATTAAATTTTCACACCTGTTTGGGTGGCGTGGGCAGGAGAGTTGCCAGGGGAAAGTGCAGTAAGGGTGGTGAATCACAGTTCACTCCTCGCTCTGAGCCAGACTGTTACCCAGACTCAAGTCCCATCTAGCCTTGTCTACATCTGATCCATCACTTGTCCAATGTATGACGCTGGACAAGGCACTTACTTCTTTGTACCTCTGTACCTCAGTTTGCTCATCTGTAAAATGGGCCTTGTAACATTATTAATTCAGAGGGTTGTGTAAGGATAAATAATACATGTAAAATGTTTTAACCTTTCAAAAAAAGTAGGGCTTAGATATTATCCATTCTTAAGATTTCATAAGCAACAATGATCCAAGAGGGCAGCCCCCAATGTGCAGTCTTGTGTTTGATTCATGTTTGCTGATGAGCTGCTAGCCAGAGCAAGTAACGTGGCCAAGTCCAGAGTCAATGTGGGAGGGCCTGGAACTGGGAGGTATGACTCATCGGGGCCACTAATGGAACAATTTACTACAAATGTCTCTATTATTGTAGTCTTAATTTTGATGGTGATTATTGGCTTAGAAGAGAAATTCCTTATCATGCCAAGTGAGCACTTTCGTATTCACTCTGGAATGAAAATATGTTCCCAGGTTACCACTTTACCTAAAATTCAGTTAAAACACTTTGTCCACTTCGGTATCAAAACGACTCTTCATCCAGACGTGCTTGTGAATTTTCTTTGTCCAGCCTTGTCAGCGGTTATTACAATGTCTGAGTCTTCCTACATTCTTGTTTCCTTGTCCCTCCCCTCCTGTGTCCGTTGGATTTCCCCCTTTTCTCCTTCCCATACCTTTTGTTTTGGCCTAAAACACCAGTGGGATGGGAAAGACAGGGGAAAGAGAATTGTCTTGAAGAAGATCTCTCAGGGGTAGACAGAGAATCTAAGGGCCACACCCTTCTCTGTGGGCTGTTAGATACTAGGAAAAAGGAGTTATCCTGAAGTGTATTTCCCAGACTAAATTTTACAAACTTGCTTAGTACTATGCAGATTTTCCTTTGTAGATCCGTCAGCAGAGAAAAGCACCATCGTGTTGGTGCCTTGTTGAAGTTGTCACCATATTGCCCTGCAATAATACTGTTGAATCAGAACCCAAGAACAATGGCTTTTGGCATTGTCTTTCTGTTAGTGATCGCAGTTGATGTCATTTTGCCAAACAAAATTATAAGCAAAATTGATGTTTTGGGTCAGAGTGCAGCAGGGAATATATAGCTGCACTTCCTTCAATAAATCTGCCCTCTTTTGCCTGGACAAAGACATACAACCTATAGTGATTGACGTTTTCACCACTAAATTATGCTATGTCTGTTTCTCGAAGAAATGTCTCCATTCCAAAATTAGCTACCCATCAACGTAACATAAAATAACTTGAACATGGTGTCATTTCACAAAGAGATTGATTCACGCAGACTTACTGGATTAATAACTGGTTTCCCATAAAAGGGAGTAGTCACTATGTCTTTGGGAGACAGAAAAAATATACACTTTAGAACAAAGTATATTGGTACATTTAAGCCTGATTGCTGAGCTCAAATAAACAGAACAGTTTTCAGAGGCAACATTGCCAATGAAAAGAGAGGTGACACAATGCAACTTACAAATGAATCCAGGGGTGATGGAAAGCTAATAAAAAAAGACAACTATTTATTTATTTGGGGCCTTTGATTTTACTCTATTGGATTACACAAAGCTTTAATTTTTCACTGCAGTCAATCTGTATAAAAGTTCAACTGATTGGAGCATATATTTAATTCCCAAATGCCTTTTCTTTCAACCCCTACTTCTTCAGAGTTGGACAACCTTTGGTGTCCCGAGTATCAAAGAGGTTTGGCTTATGTTGGAGCAACCAGACCAGGGGAGACATTTGCAGGCAATAGGTGATTTACTCAGCTCCCAATGACAGCCAATCCACTCTTGCCTCCTTGAGGACTGGGTTTGCCAATAGGTGGAGAAAATATGTTTCTTTGCATTTTTTTAAAGTGTGCTTTCTTCAATGGAGTTCCATGGTAATAAAGTAATTGAAATTAGTCTTCCTAGTCACTCATCTAACAAAGTATCCCATGGCATTTAGATAACATTCCAATACCTTACCATAGGTTCCACGGCATCTGGCTCAGTTTGCTTTTCTAGACGCACCTCTTTCTGCCCTTCTGCCTGCAACGTCCAGGTTGGTCTTGCTTGTCCCTTGAATGTGCCATGCTGACATCCACCCTGGCCCTTCTATTTGGACACTTTTTCAGCTCTTCCCATTGCTGCATCCTTTTTTTTTTTTCGTTGGATCTCTGTTCCTCAGAGATGCCTTCCCTGACCATGTCATTTTCTAGAAAAATATCTGCCTCTTCATCATCCAGTTTTATTTCATTATGGCATTTTTTTTTTGCAGTCATCTCATCCCCTTGGAATGTAAACTCCTTGGGGACAAGCACGGGTTTTCTTGGTCTTGCTGATGGCTCTGTTCCTGTGGCCCCGCATGGTGCTGGGACGCAGAAGGCCCTCAATTACTGAATGGATACATTTCTGGGAGGAAGATGCAGAAACGGAAAGTTTTCATCTTGACTCGGTTCCAACTTCCTGTCATATCACTGTAGGATAATTATCTTTGAATTTCAGTTTCTCTTCCTTTAAATAAAGAGAGTGGTGTTTCTTTGCTGCCCAGAAATGGTGCAAAGATGAACTATTGTAAAACAAAACAGAACAAAGCTATTTATTTATTTATTTGCCTTTAAGGCACTTTTCTGGATTATTCACAACAGGATCAAAGGCTAGGAGTTTATTAATCTAGAAAACCAGCTGACTTTGGCTGTGAGGTCACATCTTATCTGAGGATTGAAGTCTCTCCGGCTGGTGAGACATCCCTTTGGAAATGCCTGTGGGAGCTTCCACGACTCCAACAACCGGTTTTTTTCAGTTTATCTTCTGGTGCTGAAACAGATCTCTGTTTCTGCCACTGAACACTAGATTAAGTAGTTGTATTAAAAATGAATATTTTAAAGCATGAGAATCACACCCATGAGCTGGCCACCCAAGAAGAGACATGTGCAAAGGAGACCCAGAAGGGACTGCAGATTCGGGGTCCCATTTCGTGTTTGTTTCTTGGTGGAGCTGATTGGGTGAGCTGGCAGGTAGAGTGGGCCTGCTACTTCACCCTTTGCTTTTCTCTCTCTGGTCCCCATACTGCCCAAGTAGGTGTGCGTTGGCATCAGTCCAACAGTGGTAACCCCCCCTGTAGTTTCAGGCTGTTCCAGATGACCGGAGCTTGAGAAATCCTCTGGAGAGTGGTACAGACAGCGGGTGGACTCCCACATCCTGGGAGGGCTTGCTAAGTGCCGTCCCATCTGAAGGCAGCTGAGGTGACGGCTCACTTGGACATCTCTCTCCAGGTAAGAGAGGTCTCAGAGCTCCAGGGACAGCCTCAGGTTCCCTCTCTTCTGATGCTGGGAAAGCCTTGCTCACCTGACTCGTGGTTATCAAACCTGAAATATCTAAGGCAGCAGTTCAGCAGGATCTAATCTGCAGAACCTGGAAATAATCTTGTAAAACTGGTACCAAAAATCTCCTGTTGCTGCTGACTTTGGATCCTATGAAATCAAGTAGTATTTATTGAACAGTCCCTAATTTCTGTCCTTACCTTGTAGGTCCAAAGCAGGTCTAGAGGTCTCTCCAGACAAAAGGCCTGGACTTGGCACCCTTAGCTGTCACTCAGCTTTGCATGGCTTTCCGCTGTGTTCTATCTTGAGACAATGAATCCAATGAAGATTTTTTTAAAAACACTGGATGCTGGCTCCAGTTTGCAATTAGATAAGTGTGAAGCTGATTTAATCCAGTGCATAATTCCAGGGGAATGAGAGAAAGGGGAAAGGAGGAGACGGCCCCAGGGAGGGGAAGCCCCAGGAGGGTAATCTCAGCCATTCCCACACGTGGCCCGCTGGCGCTGTCTCAGGAACCACCTCTCCAATTTTTCGACCCTTGCTTCCTTGTTTGTCCCCAACACCCACCCCTGCAGTGACTTGGTAATTTCCATTCCATCCTTGCTGAAGATAAAAGACACCATGGGCGGGATCCATGAATAAAAGTCGTTATTTATCGATGCCAGTTTTGGGGAACATTTTTCCTTCTGATTCATGAACCACTTTTCTACATTCGAAAAGCAGTTCATAAATCGTTCAGCACCGGCAGAAATTAATAATAATGAATCCATTTACATAAAATAGTCTCATCCTGCCAGGTGCTGATAATATTGGAAGCTAGAACCTCATTGAAAAGCTGGATGGCATGTGTGTGTGTGTTTCCCACACATCAGAACTCATGCCTTTTATTTTTGAGCTTAACCAAAAGTTTAATTATTTAGTGTCCAGTCTTGATGACTATTTGCTATTTGGACATTCTATTTGAAAAAATGGAAAAAGGTAAAAACAAGAGAAATAATTCAGTATCTTAAGAAGATAGTTATAAGCCGTGTAAGAGTTCACATCTGGTCAAATTAACAGTTCTGAAAAATGCATCAATCTACAGAGTCATTAATTCCCAGGAGAGACCATCACTGTTTGACTACACACACACACACACACACACACACACACACGTGTGCACATGTAAATACACACAGAGCTCCTGGAGCAATAAAATGAAGGCAATGTCAGTGCGTTGATTTATCATAAACTGTTTTCCCAGAGCAATGACAAGGAGCACAAATTCTAATGGTTATTAGTAGGTCTCCTGTCAGAAAAGAGTACTGGGATCAAAGGAGCTGGCATGACATCCAGATGAGCCAAACTAAATCGAGTGCTTGCCTAGAGCAGAGCACCACGCTCTACAGAATGGACTGGACAGTTGGGCGGAATTTTTGTTCTGTTCTGTTTGAGTTCTCCTCTCTTCAGAGACAGAGGGTTAAGTCTGCATATTCCTCAGCTCTAAGAACTTTATTATCACTGGTCTGTACATGGTCCCTTTCTTGTGTTGTGTATTTTATTCCCCTTCAACCGCTTGCTCTTACAGGAAACTGTTGAATTTTGTTTCATGTGCATTTTTGCTTAGTTTGCATGTATTTTTAACTTATGTAAATGATACTGTTATTTATCTCGTTCTGTGTCTTTCTTGTTTCCCAAGCACCATGATTCTGACATGTACGCATGTTGCCCTGTGAACACGCAATCTAATGCTTCTGGTCCTATTGTCATCTGGATAATGACGCCCATCCATTCTCCCGGGAGACGGTGCCCAGGTTGCAATTGGGTCCCATTGCTGTAAGGAGCGTCCTTTGGGATGAGGGCGAGGGTTTCTTTGGGATACATGCCCAGCAGCAGAGTTGCTGGCTTAGAGTGTGTACATATAGTCAGTTTGAGAAGGTGGGACCAGATGCTGTCTCCACTGCCACCAGCAGTGACAAGAGTCCCATATGCCTGCCAACACATGGCATTATCCAGCTGTCTATTTTGTCAGTCGAAAAGGTGTGAAGTGCTATCTTGTTTTAATGGCATTTTTCTAATTACTAATAAATGTGAGCATCTCTTTATATGCTTATTAATTAGCCTTTTTAATCTCTCTGCAAGTTGCCTAAATATAGCCTTTGTACATTTATTTTTCCTTCTGGGGCTGCTATCCTCTTCTTGTTAATTTATAGGAATTCCTTGTCAGTTTTGGACATCATAACGATCTCCTCTTATTCCATCATTGTCCATTAACTATTTGTAGTGTCTTCAGTTGAACAGAATTTATTTCTTTTCCTATAGTTCTATGGTAGGAAGACTACTAAGACAGCCCCCAAAGACCCCTGCCTCCTGGTATTCACATGGTTGCAAAATCTCCTTTCCTGGAAGATTGGCTGAACTTAGTGACTTACTTCTAACTGAGGGAGTATGGCAAAGATGATGAGATGTCACTACATGATTACATGGCAAAAGATTGTGGCTCTCAGTATGCTAGCAGACTCTGCTGATGAAGGAAGCTGCCGTGTTGGAGGGCCCCCTGTTGCAAGAAACTGAGAGCAGCCTCCAGCCAATAGTCAGTGAGGAACTGGGGTCCTCAGGCTAACAGTCAGCGGAGAAGTGAATTTTGCCAACACTCATACGAGCTTGGAAGCAGATTCTTCCTCAGTCGAGACTTGATGTGTGCCGCTCTGATGACACCTTAATTGCAGTCAAGAGAGACCCTGAAGCAGAAGACCCAGTAAGGCCCACCCAGGTTTCTGACCCATGGGGATGAAAATACACATGTTTTAAGCCATTATATTTGGGGGTAATTTGTTACTCAGCAATAGATAACTCACACCAGTTCTGTGGTTGTAATTCTGATAGTTGTCTTTAATCCATTTCCATTTCACCATGGTTTCTAAGGTTAGGAAGAAATCCAGCTTTATTTTTCAACAGAATTGTTTTGCATTTCAGCCCTGCCACTTACATTCTACCTCACAAGGTGAGGTAAGGTACGAAGGATGGCTTGAGGTATTGCCTCCCTCACAGAAAGCACGGGGAGAGAGGCGGCTGCAGACATGATTATTTCCTGCTGTGCCATCTAAGCCAGGGGCCATCAGAGGCCATGTTTTCCAAATGTGTCCGGCAATGGGTCTTTTCCTGGTTCACCCTTTCCTGTAGCTGAGTCCTCATGAGCGTACTTTGGAACCTAAACCACTGAGAAGGTTAAGACTTTGTCCCTGAAGTCTCCTCTGAGAGACAGTTCTCTCCGTAAGCGTAAGGAAAAAAACCCGGGTTCTATTGCTGCATTTCCTACCTACCAGCTGTGCTCCATTGAGAGGATTCACTTCGGTTTTGTGGGCTCAGTTCCCCCATCTGTTGAGTGAAATAGGTGGATAGGGTGACTTCTTTCCACCTTAACAGCTGAATGGAATGGAGCCATCTCTGCTCCTTGAGAAGCAATAGAAGGGCCTTGGAGAGTGAGGGTTTCTACAGTCTAGAGGAGCAGAAAGATTCAGGTTGGAGCTCACCTAGAGCAGACTCAGGTCAGGGCCTGATGGATGGCTCTTTCCTCTGGCAGCAGGAGATGCTTCTGGGGGACCTGCCTGGTGTTCAGGACCTCCTCTTCTATACGAGGACCTCTGCTTTCTCAGATGAGATCAGATCTGTGAAAACAGCTCAAATATCTCACTGTGGGCTCTTGTCTCTTATCACAGCCACGATGCATTTTGACAAAGATTTCAGCCTTTAATTTCCAAGTCTATGTTAGGGAGAGAAATGAAATGTGTGTGATTCTGACTCACTTCAGTGCAGTTCAAGGAGGTCCCACCCAGACAGCCTTTTGAAGTCATTCCTCCTAACGAGGGAGTCTCACTGCTCATCTGAACCACAGAGACAGGCGAGGAGGCACCCACATACCAAAGGCTTTCTAGATGGGTTTGGAACTTTGCAAAATACTCAGCAGGGTCATAAGTTCCAGTCTCAGCAGCTCATAGTAAGTATGAAAGTTCCTTGGGGAAGATGCACTTTTGTGACAGACACTCAAATGTATGGGTTGTATGCATTATATGGATAGGGTGAAGTGCCACCTGGGGCTGCTGAGTTACATACACAGGTGGTTCTGGTTAGAGAGAGAGAGCAGGTGACAGATTGATGTGGAATCTGATTAGCTCCTGCCTCACTTATGCTATTTCTTAAGTTGTCATTGAGAAACTCATAAACCCCAATGAAAAAAACCAATACTACTAATACTACTAATACTATGACCACTACACCCATGGTGCTTCTTGAGCGTTGCCATCTGATTTACACACCCCATCTCCTTGAATCCTCAAAACTGCGAAGGCAGTACCCTTATTATCTCCATTGTATAAACAACTAAGCAAAGGTGTGTTCCAGGGTCAGCCAACGAGGTGATGTGACAGTGACTATAGATCAATTTATCATTGATTAAAAAAACTATGGACAAAGTTAGGAGACAAATGACAGATTAGGAAAAGACGTTTGCAGTTTTTTTGACCAACAAGGGGATATAGCAAGATAATGCAAAGAAAGCCAGCAGATAAAGAAGAAACAACCCAGGAAAGAGACAAAGGGTGTGAAACAAGCAATTTACAAAAGAAGAAATCCAAAGTGTTAAAAACTGTATAAAGAGATGTTCAGACCCATGAGTAATCAGAGAAATGCCAATTAAAACAATGAGGAGATGCCCCTTTGTATCTATTGGATGGGCATAAAAGATTATGCTAATCACTGGCAGGACATGAGGCTACAGAAACTCTTATGGGGAGTGAGTGGGGGTGTGGACCAATGCAAGCATTCTGGAAAACAATCAGACAGAGGTGAGTCAAAATGACACTCAGGGTCTTCTCTGACTGGGCATTTCTGCTCCTCAGTACACGTTTCTAAGAAATTCTCACACAGGTCCAACAGAAGGCCCTGAGCAAAGTTGTTCATTGCAGCCTTGCTTATGACTCTGGAGAGCTGGAAGAAACCTGGGCATCCATCTCTGGGGGATGGAAGGTGTGTCATCTGGTGGATGCCCACCTTGGGGTACCATGCAGTAGAAGCTGCAGACTATGAGATCACATGACAACAGGCACAGGTATAAAAGCACAGGGCTCGGTGAAAACAGTCAGAAGCAGAATAAGATAATTAATGCACCGCCATTTGCACAAATTAGAAAACACTTATGCAAGAAACATCCAATCACACTTGGAGGGAAACAGCAAAGGAATGGGAGTGGAGATGGGTAAAGGATAAAAGAAGGGGTAGTAGCTGGACGAGGTGGCGATTTGGGGGCAGTATTAACTTTATATGGGAGAGATAATTTGAACTTGCTCAAAGGTTAACAGGTAAAAGTCAGTGAAGGGCGGGGATGAAGAAGTAGAGGATAGAGGGGTAAGTAAGGGATAGAGAGAAATCCTGATGAGAGGGGAGCGAATGTAATCCCTGACACAGGTGTTTGCTCTGGACAGGTAGAGGGGCACTTCTTCTATCGCAATGGAAGAGAAGGGAAAAAAAGATAGAGTTAACTCTTGAGAATGGGATGGCAGAAAATTGAAGGGGTTCCCTTTTGATGGCTTCTATGTTTTCTATAAGACATTTGGCAACATCACTTCGTGAGAGTAAATAAACAGATGGCATGGTCAAGAGTTTGAAGAGAGTAGAGACGTTTGAAAAAAGCTGGATAAAGGATTGGTGGGTGGGTGGAGTGAAGGGATGGGTCCTGGATAGGGAAGAAGGGAAGAAAGAGGGAAGATAGTAGGAGAAAGCAGAGGGCTGGGGGGGTCAAAAGGACTGATGAGGCCAAGAACACAAGCACTGGGTACACTGAGCAAAAGCCAGAAGAAGCAGTGGTCATGGTCGTGGTGACCACAGTCACAGCATAGTCTGTGGGCATGTTAAATGCCACTGGGGAGCAGTGCTGGGAAGTCAGAGCCAGTGGTTGGCTGGGGACTGGATTTTGGGGGGAAGGAACTAGAAGATGCTGCTCAAGGTAATGGCAAGACTTGTGCTGGAGAGGATGTCTTCGGTTCTCTCGCAACCTTTAACACACAGGGAAGGGGGTGGCCAATTCCCCAAAGAAGGAAAAGAATAAGACGCCAGGGGATAAGGAGGAACCCGTGTGTCTTGGCCCAACATCTCTTCACGAGGTCACATACACACTCCTCTACACCCCGGCCTTGACCCTCAGCTCTCAAAGCTGGAGCCTCCCATCCTGATGTCATCTGATGAAGGAGTTGTCGCAGCAGAAATGTTCAGAGAAAGAAATAAGGGGAAAATTCTAAGCTAAGGAGCTTCAAAATAGCAGAACCAATTGTTTGAAAGAAAAAGTTTTTGAGATGCCAAGCATATAGTTTTTGTCATAGGCTAACATTTTGGACGCACAAATGGTGAGGTTATTCCACACCCAATAAGGACCTAAGAGAAGGGAGAGGAGAGCCACAGGGATAGGTAAATAGTGCCAGCGGGGGACAGTGACGGGGAAAAGGAAGGAACAAAGTCATGCCACTGCTCCCGTCCCCAGCATGACGGGCTGTGCCTGGAGCCGTGACAGTCACCCTCAGCCCCTCTGGAGAAGGCTGGTGAAGACAGTGGCCAGCCTGACACCTGCTGGCTGTTCTGCAGGCGAGGCTTATCTCTTCTCCAAGGTGAGATTGACTCACCTGATGTGGACCATCGTCCACTTCATAACACAAGCCCCTCCTAAACTTCACTCCCTGTGAGATGGGCTATAGGGCCTTGGATTCATGGGGACAGAGGTGAAGTATGGAAGGGAAGACCTTTTTCCTTTCCATAGAAGGCGGGCTATTATCCAAAATATTTAACAACCTTTATTATTATTATTATTATTTGCCACGCCATCCCACGCGGCTTGTGGGATCTTAGTTCCCTGGCCAGGGACTGAACCCCCGCCCTTGGCAGTGGAAGAGTGGAGTCCTAACCACTGGACCACCTGGGAATTTCCTAACAATCTCTATTGTACAAACAAAATGGGTGCAAGTTGATGGAACCTGCTAGTCATGGGCTCTTGGGTTGCTGGGCTGTGATTCAGGGATCTGGACGGGGGCTGGGGTGGCCAGGGTGGTGGGGGACCTTTGGGGGCTCTTTGCCAACCAGGACGATGCTATTTCAATATTTTAACCGCAGATGTGACTGTTCTGGTGCATTTTGGTCCTTGGGTGGGCCCCTGAACACCACACCCTTGGTCAGAACTGGGGTGCAGCACTCCTGTTTATTGTAGGAAAGTAAATCAGACAGTGGACTGACAGCATCAGGTCCTGAGAGAAGCCCAGACCCGCAGGGCAGGGCCAGGAATGACAAGGCTGGGGACACATCTAGACGCGGCATTAGGGGCTTTGCAAGAAAACGCCTGACACACAGGAGTATCTCCGGATGCAAATTCAGACCCTTTGAAAACCCTAGGAGCTGAAACTCCTTGTGCGTAGGGGAAGCCTCCCCCAGTTCTCCAAGTTACAACAGCATGTGTACACCCAGCTGCTGATCTCCATGTAGGCCCACGTAGAGATTGAGGCTGATTCTAGCCACTGAGTCTGTCTGGGGTGATGATCTCTCCTGCTTAGACCACATCATTCCAAAGTGAGCATCCCCTGTAGATGGCTTCTGTAGCTGCTAGGCAGGCAGGTGCCAGGTGCAGATTTGTGATTTGGAGGCGCAGGCCAGTGGTGTTGAGTTTGGGGTCCAGCCAGGCTGAGGATCCGTGAGTTTTGAGAAGGTGATTGGGTACCTTGTGTGGCTGGGGAGGAAACCCCCAAGTGATGGCCCAGATCAGACGCGGAGATGCATGTTTGTGCTCATTCTGGGATGACAGGGACATCACCATCCTATGGTTCGCTGGCTCACAAAGGGCTGGGAGCAGCAATCAAGGCCATGAGTACACGAGACGATCGCACCACAATCACCGTCATTGGGGGGAGTGTAGTCCGCAGTGTTCGGTCCGTCATGGAGGCAAGAGGCTGAGGGGAAACCTGGGCATGTTCCAAACACAATCAAATCCTGCAGGCATTAGGAACATTTCCGAATCCACATTGCTCCATGCCAGGATGCTGAAACACTGAAAGACCATTACCCCCTGGCCCTTCTATTTCTGTCTGCTGTGAGCGCTCCTTTGGAAATGGTGGGGAATTTGCATTTATCAGAAAATTGCTTACTTACTCTAATCAGCTATTTTTAAGATTTTATTTTAGCTAGATAATGAATAAGACTAAATTGATGTCAGGCATGAAGTAATTTTAACCAATACCTTCAAAAGTCTATAATACCAAATATTGGAAAATTATATGTAGGGTAATCCAAATAATGAGATGTTAAAATTTCTTGGATCCCAGGAACTCCTCTATTCATTTTGTTCTTCTCTCTCTTTCAACCTCACTGTGGGAGGCTCCATCGCTGACATCTTTATATATGATGTTCTCATTTCAAAATGCTACTGAACCTTCAAATGAATACTTGCGTATGATCCTTGAATACAAAAATACTTAAATCAAGATTTTTATATTTTGGTGCAGTCAGCCAGAATGCATAGGGAGAATTGGGAAGACTTAGCTCTGGACTCTACCTCAGGAAGGCAGGAAAGGTCCTTCTAAGAGAAGGATGTTATTGGTGGGGGAGGGATACAGATGCCTTGGGGGACGCTGAAAGACCAAGCAGGGAAAAGCATCCTCACCTCTGTAACCAGGGGCAAGTGCAGATTCCAAGTAGTGAGAACAAATGACTTCTTCTGACACTAAGGACCTCGAACGATGCTCCAATAGGAAAGAGTACAAAAGGAACTTCCCTGGTGGTGCAGTGGTTAAGAATCCACCTGCCAATGCAGGGGACATGGGCTCGAGCCCTGGTCTGGGAAGATTCCACATGCCGCGGAGCAGCTAAGCCCGTGCACCACAACTACTGAGCCCGTGTGCCACAACTACTGAACCCACGTGCCACAACTACTGAAGCCTGCGCCCTAGAGCCCGTGCTCTGCAACAAGAGAAGCCACCACAATGAGAAGCCCGCGCACCACAAAGAAGAGTAGCCCTCACTCGCCACAACTAGAGAAAGCCCATGCACAGCAACGAAGACCCAATGCGGCCAAAAATAAATAAATACATAAATAAATTTTTTAAAAATTAAAAAAAAAAGAAAGAGTACAAAAAATGGGTGCTCTGTCCATCACAGGTGGCCTCCTTTGCCTGCAGAGGAGAAAGTGGAAGGCGGCATCCACAGGGCCCGGAGGTCGTGGTGCCTGGGGAGGTCTGCATGAAGATTTGGCAGGTCCCTGGCCACAGCCTGCTAGTTTTCTTCGTGATTCTAGTTTCATACCAAAGAGAGAGAAAGAACAATTTGCATGTGCATTAAAGAAGGGTGAAGGGAATCTGCATCCATGCACTGGTCACTCACAACTCGCCAGGAGCTGGACTAGATGCTTCATTGACATGATTGAACTTGATATCACAGTGTTGGCTACGTTTGCTATTGTCACACCTTCCTATGGGTGAGAGACCAGAAGCCTAGAAAAGTGTCATGATCACATATATGGGGAGAGGCAAAACAAGAATTCGAACCCAGATCCACCTAGTTCTGGAGCCCACGCCCTCAAGAGAGTTGCCAGGGCTCAGGGAAGACCTCTGGTGTCAGTGACTGAGCCACAGATCCAATTGAAGGGGTGGCCTCTGAATGTTTAGTAAGGGTTACATTTTGCCAAAGTCGGTCAAATGTTTTAAAAATGGTGAGACAAACTGGAAAACTTTCCTTTAGAGAAAGACCTTAGTTTATTTTGGCACTAAGCCTGCTTTGGTTTTGTTGCGGAAGCTTTGGTCCTCCCCATTCTTGGGGTCTATAGGGCTAGTGACCTGTCAGCCTTGCCCAGAACGGCAAGGTTGCCAGCCAGTGAGGACCGCAGAAGGCAAGGCTGTTGGCACTTTGCCAGAGCATAAGCATAGCGTGGAGGAGGGTGCCATGGCCTGGAAAGGTCACACAGTGTACTTTCTGCTATTGTTTGTTTGTTTAGACGAGGAATAGGAATATTCCTGCTCAGCCTTTACATCTCAGTTCATATGCGACCACCTGCAAAAAAACCTCCCCAGATACCAGGAGGCAGGGTTAGAGGCCCTGTAAAAGCACTGGGCCCACCCGACACTTGATGACATGTGACAGTGTGTGTTTATATTTCTGTCTCCCCCACTAGGCAGCAAGCTGTGTGAGAGCGGAGACTACGTCTAGCGCCGTGGCTGTGGCGAAAGAGTTCTAGAGATGAAGTGGGTGTGCTCTTGAGGCTGTGACGGAGAAAGGAAAAGCAGGATACAGCTTGGACCAGTGGTCCAAAGAGAGATGGGCATCCAGGATGCTGATCCCCACACGCTCCAAAGCAGAGTGAGTCTCTGGCCCAGTGGCCTCCTTGGGACCCTTCTCTGGATTGGCGGGTGGGATGGTGGGCTGCTCTGGTCCACTGCAGTGCAAGGCTGCTCGGTGAGGGAGCCCTGGACCTGGGCCTGTCTGTTTGGCCAACCCATTGGGAAGTTCCTTCCTGCAACTGACATTCCTTCAAATGCAACAGCAGCATCAGAAGCATATCAGCAGAGCCTGAAAGATGTAAGCAGTGGCCTCACTCTCCGCCCCTGTGGTCCACTGACTATTGACTGGGACTCTGGTGCCACGTGCTGGGATTGGAAATGTCTTATTCTCAAGTGAAAAGACGAGATCTTGATCTCAAGGTCAAGTGAGACAGAGATACAGAGGAGGAAAAGGAAAAGAGACAGAGATAGCAGAAGAGAGGGGTGATGGTGAAGCTTAGGGAGAATGGCATGCAGGAAGGAGAAAGTTACAGATTCATCTAAAATCCACACAGGAAACCAAACTCCAGCTTAAGCACTGTGACAGAGGGAGGCCCGCCTGGCCCAGCTCCATTCTTCCCACCCATAGAAAAATTTAAAAACATATTTTACTCTTTTTTCTGATACTCAGTTCCCCTGAGGAATATTTTTGTTTTGCTTTGTTTTGCTGTTTTCTTAAAGGAACGATGTTCACGGAAGGTTATAAAACCCATATAATTTACTCACAGTAATTGCCCACATGTTATTTATGTGCCGTGCTGGCAGTGAAACAGAGAAGAGCGCCTTGATCAATGCATTAGTCCAATCAAGGGGCTGCTGCTCTTAATTTCTTTTGTTAGTAATTTCCATACTCGGTCAGCAATGCGTAGAATTATCTCGATTTACAGATCTCGGGACCCTGGGGAAAATCTCTTTGGAGCCATTTCTGTCTCCTGGGGAGTTTGATATTTATTCAATACTGAGTTTGAAAGCCCTATAATACAGATTCAACAACTCCAAATAACTTAGACGTGTAGTGGATCTCCATGACATTTCCCCTTTTTTTAATTGGTAAATTTGGGGGGCTAAGAATTAGATCATAGAAAGCTATTAAGAACAACTTTGGGTCACGGGAAGCCATGATTTGATACATTTGGCCAGGAAACAAACACACCCTAACAAACATATTACTTTTTCTTCTCTTTCTAAATACATGAAGTCCTTTGCTTTGCTTTGCTTTGCTTTGCTTTGTTTTGCTTTGCTTTGCTTTGCTTTGCTTTGCCCAGAGTCTGTAACACAATATTCTAAGGCAGAGTACTAATGGTAAACCTACTGGAAGCTGTGGGAGAAATTTCCTGTAACTTCAATTTACTTTGACAGAGGAGACACAGTTCATGTTATCAATGGGCCTGCTGGCCAGCCCCCTCTCCTCGAAGTTTCCAAGGAGCAAGAAGAGGGTATGGGCAGAACTTCCTTCTTTTGGGTCAGTAGCTTGCTTTGGTTTAGCACCTGCAGGGAAAGGGTATAATCCCTCAGCCAAGCAGGTGTGGGAGACCAGAGTCCTTCTACTGAGCAAAGCCCTTCAGAGGAGCCCATGGGCAGGTAAAGCCTCCTTTCCTAATCCAGTATCACAGATATTCCAGACTCTGAACCTCAAAGCGTGTGGCCAAGGAGCCAAAGAAGAGATGGGCGAGCAGCTGTCAGACGACAGCCCGGAAGGTCCTGAGGTTTTTGATCAGCAATCAGGACCAACATTCTCATACAGTCAACACTCACCAATGATGATAATAATTATCTGTATTGGGCTTGCCATTTCATGGTCAGCATCCCATATAATCTCAACAGCCCTGGGGATAGATGCTGTTCTTATTCTTATTTTATATACAAGGAAACTGAGCCTCTGAGAGGTCTAGGCACATGTCCAAAGTCTCACACAGGTGGTAAGTGACAGAACGGGGATGTAAGCCAGCTTCTGTCTGATTCCAGAGATACCTTTCATGCCAAAACAGGTGAGTTGTCACTTCTCAGAAACAATCGGCCAAACACGCCGACCTCTCTCGGGCAGTAGGGTGACAAACTGCTCCGGTTTGCTGGGGACTGGAGGGTTCCCAGGACACGGGACTTTCAATGCTAAAACTGGGAAAGTTCTGGAAAAACTGGGACAAGCTGCTTTCCTTATCTGGAAGTGATGCTTAAACAAGAACTACTATAAGAGTGTTAGCACTCAAAACTGTAGGAACAAAAATAAGTAGCAAATAAGTGGTTTGAGGGTGGGATGCAACCTTCTGGTGAGTTGTATTTGACCTGCAGAGTGTTACTAAGGTTTTTAAAGTAGAATATTGTTGAAATTCAGGAGATTTCATATGGGAAGTTAGATCTCGTGCTCTTCTTAAAAAATAGAAAGATCAGATCTCAGAGGGCTGTAGTCCCAGCGAGGTTGATGGCAGAAGCCTCCTTTACCGGACACCTACTTACTTGACCTGTTCCTGCCAGGCTCACCTCTCTCCTTAGGTCACCTGCTGGGATCTCATAGACAGCTGAGTTTGGGATGTCTGGTATAGAGAGTGTTGCCCCATGGTAAATTCCAACAGGACCCCAAAAGATTTAATCCATTTGTAAGTTCGTTCTCTCTCAGCCTTAGTGTCCTTTCCAGGTTGAATATTCCAGAGTCCCATGCAAAAGAGCAACTTCCTGTTAAACCTGAATCCCAAACAATTCTCAAACAACCAGGAAGTTTACGAGTCCCTAATTACTGCTCACAGTGAGGGCTGGCGGCTCGGGGGTGGGGAAGCGCCCTTGAATTCTGATGGGAAGGGGAACATCTTCATGCAAGAGTTTGCGGAAAAAAGATAGTCCATAAATGTTATTGTTTGAGATTTGTGGCAATGTCTAACTGACGATTATGTAGGATCTCAGAGCTTAGAACATATTTTTGCATACATTGCCTGTTCACGGCAACTGTGGGAGGAAGGCAATGTGGGAGGGTGAGTGGATGAAGCTCAGAGAGGCTGAAGGGCTCTAGCCCGGCACCTTCCACTCCCAGTCCCATTCTTTTCTCAGCACCATGTGCTAAAGCTTTATTAACCAGAATGGCCAGTTCACCAGAACATGCTTTTGTCTTGTAGATCACCCCAGACTGATATGCTCTATAGGAAACTTCCCTGGAGAATCAGCCAACTTCTGCACCTCCTTTTCTTACTTATATGCTTTTCTGCTGGCTGGCGACGCCGCATTTCCGAGATCGTTTTGCAGGGCTCATTGCTACAGGCCGGGTAGGTTGCAACTCCCACCTCTCCCTGTGAACGAGCAGCCTCAGTAGCTCCCTCGGAAGCTCAGCCAACTGAGAGCCTGACAAAGACAACAGGTGATTCTTCCTCTCCACGACCCGACCAGGGAGAGCCTCACGGATGTTCTTACTACGTACCCCGACCTTGCAGTCTTACACTTCTGGCTGAACAAGAGACAAACTGCTCCTCTCCACTTGGCTGTGTGCAGCTTAACGAATGCGTATGAAGACTGTATAAATAATTCACATCACTCAAGAGGTGGCGAGCCGAACAAGTCCCTTCTGGTTACAATTATTTAAAGATAAGGTGAAACTAAGTGAGTGATGGCCCAGTTAAAAAGGCCAGGGTCCAAAGGGGATTGGGACACTCTAAGTTACACCACCAGAGTGATTTGTGCAGAATTATGTCAACTTAGAGATCCTGGCACCTTGGGGGACGAGGAAATGTCTTATCTCTAAGAAAAGTGATGCACGATGAGTAATTCCCAAGGACAGCCTATGAGCTAATTCCACAGAATTCATTTTGGCTCTGGCAGGAACCAAATTTCTGTTTCAAGCTAAAAGGACCTCTGAACTAGTGACCTTGCCAATGTTGTTTTCTCTTGGAAACGTCACTCAGGGACTCCCCGGAGGCAAACCCTGGCTCCCTGGTGTGGGTCCTTCAAGTTCAAGAAGTTGTTCTTTCCGCAAGCACTGGTGCGCTTCCAAAGGGACTAGAGAGTCTTTGATTTGAATCAGTAGGTGAGAATGAATATCGTTTTGAAGCTTGAGTGAGGGCAGCACCCATGATCGGAAGCTGGACTAGGAAAGGTTGGGCAGTGCCCGTCCACCCGGGAGAAGTGTCCTCTCCTGCCTGCATTTTACCTTTCCTATTCTGTAGCCACGTTTTCATTTTTTTTCCTCCTCCCTTTTCCCACAGTGCCCCCTAAATATTTCCACGGGAGACTTTGAGAACTTTGTAATAAGGAAATTGTATCGCCAGCTGACAATAAAATTTACGAAGCAAAGCATCCTCTGTTAATGCTGCCCAAACGTCTTTGTTTCTGAACGGCCAAGATGCTGCGAATATTCCAAGTCAGTAACCCTGCCTCCAACAGGCGGTGAAAAACAGTTAGCGAGGCTGACAGATCGATGCAGCCACGGTGCAATAATCCTTGCTGCGTTGGACTTTGTATTTAAACACTTATTTTATGTTTAATTAATTTCTCCAAAGTGGAAAACTCCCAGGCTGCCTTTGAAGCAGGCAGTTTGTTTAAAAGATTTTGTTTTAAGAATAAGAGAAAGGAAGGAAGGATGGAAATTGGGGGGAAAGGTTTATGTTTTTCCTGTTGTTTTTTCAAATATGATGTGACATCGTGAAAAGGCCTCCTGAAAGTGCAATTCTTTGTGTGATGGAAGAGAGGAGCACCTATAGTCTCACTTCATCAAAGAAACAGACGTGTATCTATAATTTATGCTTTGCTTTAAGCTTCTGCTGATCTGATGTGGCTTTTTTAAGACAACACAGGCAGCCCTGGCATCACTTGTCAATCACTGGGGCATGCTCAAATCGTAAACCATTAGCAGAAGAGACGGTGGAGTTTCTTTAATGACGCTTTTATATGGGGCATGCTGGCAGTGAAACAGAGAGGGTCTGACTTGATCAATGCATTAGTCTAATCACAGAGTTCCTGTGCTTAATTTCTTTTGTCGGCAATTTCCATACACAGGCTGCGTTCAGGATCCTTGCAAAGACCCGTTCGGAGCCCTGCGTGACATGTGCAGTCACCTCGGCTGGATGCCGCTCGGTGGGAAGCGATGTCTGCAAGAGAGGGACCAGGCAGGCTGGACGGTTGCCTTTGAATCCTGTCTCGCGGTGAAGACCAGGAACACCCACCCCACGCAGCCTTGGCTCCAGACCTGGGGTGACTGCCAGCCCGGTGGCAGACCTTGCCCTGCCAATCTTGGCCCCCTCGGTGATTCTGTTGCCGTGCTCGCCAAAAGCAGAATCCGTGTATAATGAACAAGTTTCATGTTCAACATTTTAAGTGTCTATTTATGAGTCCCGATAATTAGCCCTTTGTCTGCAATTCCAGCGATGATGATTAGAATTTCATCTCTCGTTATTAGTGTCGCT